>NC_080699.1:48003103-48677632 GCF_030445035.2 Dasypus novemcinctus | reverse complement strand
TCCCCTTCTGCAAGGGGCCCTGCCCTCCCCCTGCCTTGGAATCCAGGAAGGAACAATTCTTTCCCAACAGCGGCCCTAGCGGAGGTAGTTTGGGCTCTGAGTTTCGGCAACCGAGCCGCTTGCTTGTTCCTGGAGCTTCCTCTGTCTCTTTTCTTTTCATCAGACTTAGGGGAGAAAACACCAGTCCACGACACCATAGCAGAGGTTCTCTTCCAGCACAGCCCCCACCCAGCAGGGTGCTACCACGCCAGCGACCCCTTTCCTTCCCGTGGCCTCTTGGGGGCATTCGATGCGTCCATTTGGGAACCCCGCTAACCCCGGCGCGTGAGTTTTCCTGGCAGTCGACAACGCTCCCGGAAGTGCATTCGGTGGGTTTCGGCAGGATGTCTAGTGGCCGCACGTGTCCCGCCGCTCCCACTGGGGACAACTCGCGAGTGGAGAATGCTCCCCCCTCATCACAGCTGCCTTACACCTCCAGGCCTTAGGCCCCCTCCCGCCAGCGGCCACGGTCTCCAGAGCAACGGAGGCGGGGCGGGGGGCGGGTCGAGTGTGCCAGGGGCGGGGGCGGGGCGCCTGGGTGCGGGGGCGGCAGGGGGCGTGGCCTGGCCGGCGGGCTTGGGCGCCTGTGCCCGGGTCCCGGCTCGGCGGGGGGAGAGGCCTGGCTGGGGCGGCACGAGAAGAGGGGGCGGGGCGGAGGCAGCGGCTGGAGCCAGAGGGGGCTTAGATCCCACAGGGCTGTTGGAGGCGCTTCTCCCGCTGCCAGGTGTCGGCACTATCGCTTCCCGCTGTGCTGACGACCATCTTCTCCTCCCTCTTAGCCGACCTGGGCAAGTCCAACGAACTGGAGTGTAGCGCTTGCAGCCGGGCTGAGGCTCAGGTCCCAGCTGGCACGGGGCCTGTCCAGAGAGTCAAGGCTCCTGCGCAGGCGCGAACCCCCAGTGCCGGGCTCGGCTTCAGCCAAGGGGACAGGAGAGGCATGTGGAGGGGAGGGCCCACCTGAGACCGACTCCACCCCATGCAAGAGCACGTCTACTCAAGTAGGGCCCACTGGCAGGGCACTGAAGCCCAGAGCCTCCCGAGCCTCCCGCCACCAGCGTCGCCCTGCCTGTCCCCGCAGCCCTCAGGAGCACCAGTGCCTGGGGCTTTATCCACTAGGCAGCTGCGCCTAGGCGAGAAGGGCTATCGGCTTTCGTTTGCAAATCTGGACAGTATACCTGTGGAATTGCCTGCTATGTATGGGAGCTTGGCACGACAACCAATAGGAAAAGCACCTGGCTGCGTGGCGTGCTCTGGCAGAGCAAAATGTACTTCCGATGATGAGTTCTTCCTTTTGTGTGTGTGTTTCAAACCCTGGGGGTTGTGGCTCGAGTCAATGCCAAAACAACCCACACAACCGCTTTGGACGGTCGCGATGCCTGCTTACAATGTCCCTGGTACACGGAACACACGGACCTGTAAGCCCACTCGACCGCAGTGCCTCAAGTGAGCAGAAATGCTTTCCCCGGAGAAGCCTCACAACCCAATAGGTAAGCAGCTTCGTTTTGGGTCCCCCGAACCCGGAGAAATGATCAATGTGAATTCGAACGGTACCACAGAGTCAGGCGAGAGGAAAAAGGGCACGGTCATGTCTGAGAGTGGCCTGGGTGCTCCGGGGCCCGCCCCTCTCGTCCCAGAAAGGAAACACAGAGAAAGAGTGGACATTGACAAGGAAGGGGAAGATTCTGAGCCTCTCCTCTCTGAGAGACAGGCCTCTGCGGGCCTGGCAGGCAGCCACGGCAGAAGCCCTCAGGCCACCGGTGAGAAAAGCCAGGCAGAAGCCCTCAGGCCACCTGTGGGAAAGGCCAGGTTTCCCCGTCCCAAAACGGCGGAGGTGACAGCGATGGGAGTCAGCACGTCTGCGACCACTGGCGTGGGAGAGACCTGCAGGGCAGCGCCGGCCCTAGGTAGGCCCCGGCTTGACGAGGCCTCGGGGACTTTGGTTGGCGAGGAAGCCCCCTCTTCCGTGGGCCCGGGCAGCCCGGCCCAGCTCAGACTCTTGCCCTGGACCAGGTGAGCTCTCGGACGGAGAGAGGGTCTCACCCCAGTCCCAGGTCTGGCTCAGGGGTCCCCTCCCCCACAGCCCCTTCTGCAAGGGGGCCCTGCCCTCCCCCTGCCTTGGAATCCAGGAAGGAACAATTCTTTCCCAACAGCGGCCCCTAGCGGAGGTAGTTTGGGCTCTGAGTTTCGGCAACCGAGCCGCTTGCTTGTTCCTGGAGCTTCCTCTGTCTCTTTTCTTTTCATCAGACTTAGGGGAGAAAACACCAGTCCACGACACCATAGCAGAGGTTCTCTTCCAGCACAGCCCCCACCCAGCAGGGTCCTACCACGCCAGCGACCCCTTTCCTTCCCGTGGCCTCTTGGGGGCATTCGATGCGTCCATTTGGGAACCCCGCTAACCCCGGCGCGTGAGTTTTCCTGGCAGTCGACAACGCTCCCGGAAGTGCATTCGGTGGGTTTCGGCAGGATGTCTAGTGGCCGCACGTGTCCCGCCGCTCCCACTGGGGACAACTCGCGAGTGGAGAATGCTCCCCCTCATCACAGCTGCCTTACACCTCCAGGCCTTAGGCCCCCTCCCGCCAGCGGCCACGGTCTCCAGAGCAACGGAGGCGGGGCGGGGGCGGGTCGAGTGTGCCAGGGGCGGGGGCGGGGCGCCTGGGTGCGGGGGCGGCAGGGGGCGTGGCCTGGCCGGCGGGCTTGGGCGCCTGTGCCCGGGTCCCGGCTCGGCGGGGGGAGAGGCCTGGCTGGGGCGGCACGAGAAGAGGGGGCGGGGCGGAGGCAGCGGCTGGAGCCAGAGGGGGCTTAGATCCCACAGGGCTGTTGGAGGCGCTTCTCCCGCTGCCAGGTGTCGGCACTATCGCTTCCCGCTGTGCTGACGACCATCTTCTCCTCCCTCTTAGCCGACCTGGGCAAGTCCAACGAACTGGAGTGTAGCGCTTGCAGCCGGTCTGAGGCTCAGGTCCCAGCTGGCACGGGGCCTGTCCAGAGAGTCAAGGCTCCTGCGCAGGCGCGAACCCCCAGTGCCGGGCTCGGCTTCAGCCAAGGGGACAGGAGAGGCATGTGGAGGGGAGGGCCCACCTGAGACCGACTCCACCCCATGCAAGAGCACGTCTACTCAAGTAGGGCCCACTGGCAGGGCACTGAAGCCCAGAGCCTCCCGAGCCTCCCGCCACCAGCGTCGCCCTGCCTGTCCCCGCAGCCCTCAGGAGCACCAGTGCCTGGGGCTTTATCCACTAGGCAGCTGCGCCTAGGCGAGAAGGGCTATCGGCTTTCGTTTGCAAATCTGGACAGTATACCTGTGGAATTGCCTGCTATGTATGGGAGCTTGGCACGACAACCAATAGGAAAAGCACCTGGCTGCGTGGCGTGCTCTGGCAGAGCAAAATGTACTTCCGATGATGAGTTCTTCCTTTTGTGTGTGTGTTTCAAACCCTGGGGGTTGTGGCTCGAGTCAATGCCAAAACAACCCACACAACCGCTTTGGACGGTCGCGATGCCTGCTTACAATGTCCCTGGTACACGGAACACACGGACCTGTAAGCCCACTCGACCGCAGTGCCTCAAGTGAGCAGAAATGCTTTCCCCGGAGAAGCCTCACAACCCAATAGGTAAGCAGCTTCGTTTTGGGTCCCCCGAACCCGGAGAAATGATCAATGTGAATTCGAACGGTACCACAGAGGCAGGCGAGAGGAAAAAGGGCACGGTCATGTCTGAGAGTGGCCTGGGTGCTCCGGGGCCCGCCCCTCTCGTCCCAGAAAGGAAACACAGAGAAAGAGTGGACATTGACAAGGAAGGGGAAGATTCTGAGCCTCTCCTCTCTGAGAGACAGGCCTCTGCGGGCCTGGCAGGCAGCCACGGCAGAAGCCCTCAGGCCACCGGTGAGAAAAGCCAGGCAGAAGCCCTCAGGCCACCTGTGGGAAAGGCCAGGTTTCCCCGTCCCAAAACGGCGGAGGTGACAGCGATGGGAGTCAGCACGTCTGCGACCACTGGCGTGGGAGAGACCTGCAGGGCAGCGCCGGCCCTAGGTAGGCCCCGGCTTGACGAGGCCTCGGGGACTTTGGTTGGCGAGGAAGCCCCCTCTTCCGTGGGCCCGGGCAGCCCGGCCCAGCTCAGACTCTTGCCCTGGACCAGGTGAGCTCTCGGACGGAGAGAGGGTCTCACCCCAGTCCCAGGTCTGGCTCAGGGGTCCCCTCCCCCACAGCCCCTTCTGCAAGGGGCCCTGCCCTCCCCCTGCCTTGGAATCCAGGAAGGAACAATTCTTTCCCAACAGCGGCCCCTAGCGGAGGTAGTTTGGGCTCTGAGTTTCGGCAACGGAGCCGCTTGCTTGTTCCTGGAGCTTCCTCTGTCTCTTTTCTTTTCATCAGACTTAGGGGAGAAAACACCAGTCCACGACACCATAGCAGAGGTTCTCTTCCAGCACAGCCCCCACCCAGCAGGGTCCTACCACGCCAGCGACCCCTTTCCTTCCCGTGGCCTCTTGGGGGCATTCGATGCGTCCATTTGGGAACCCCGCTAACCCCGGCGCGTGAGTTTTCCTGGCAGTCGACAACGCTCCCGGAAGTGCATTCGGTGGGTTTCGGCAGGATGTCTAGTGGCCGCACGTGTCCCGCCGCTCCCACTGGGGACAACTCGCGAGTGGAGAATGCTCCCCCTCATCACAGCTGCCTTACACCTCCAGGCCTTAGGCCCCTCCCGCCAGCGGCCACGGTCTCCAGAACAACGGAGGCGGGGCGGGGGCGGGTCGAGTCTGCCAGGGGCGGGGGCGGGGCGCCTGGGTGCGGGGGCGGCAGGGGGCGTGGCCTGGCCGGCGGGCTTGGGCGCCTGTGCCCGGGTCCCGGCTCGGCGGGGGGAGAGGCCTGGCTGGGGCGGCACGAGAAGAGGGGGCGGGGCGGAGGCAGCGGCTGGAGGCCAGAGGGGGCTTAGATCCCACAGGGCTGTTGGAGGCGCTTCTCCCGCTGCCAGGTGTCGGCACTATCGCTTCCCGCTGTGCTGACGACCATCTTCTCCTCCCTCTTAGCCGACCTGGGCAAGTCCAACGAACTGGAGCGTAGCGCTTGCAGCCGGGCTGAGGCTCAGGTCCCAGCTGGCACGGGGCCTGTCCAGAGAGTCAAGGCTTCTGCGCAGGCGCGAACCCCCAGTGCCGGGCTCGGCTTCAGCCAAGCGGACAGGAGAGGCATGTGGAGGGGAGGGCCCACCTGAGACCGACTCCACCCCATGCAAGAGCACGTCTACTCAAGTAGGGCCCACTGGCAGGGCACTGAAGCCCAGAGCCTCCCGCCACCAGCGTCGCCCTGCCTGTCCCCGCAGCCCTCAGGAGCACCAGTGCCTGGGGCTTTATCCACTAGGCAGCTGCGCCTAGGCGAGAAGGGCTATCGGCTTTCGTTTGCAAATCTGGACAGTATACCTGTGGAATTGCCTGCTATGTATGGGAGCTTGGCACGACAACCAATAGGAAAAGCACCTGGCTGCGTGGCGTGCTCTGGCAGAGCAAAATGTACTTCCGATGATGAGTTCTTCCTTTTGTGTGTGTGTTTCAAACCCTGGGGGTTGTGGCTCGAGTCAATGCCAAAACAACCCACACAACCGCTTTGGACGGTCGCGATGCCTGCTTACAATGTCCCTGGTACACGGAACACACGGACCTGTAAGCCCACTCGACCGCAGTGCCTCAAGTGAACAGAAATGCTTTCCCCGGAGAAGCCTCACAACCCAATAGGTAAGCAGCTTCGTTTTGGGTCCCCCGAACCCGGAGAAATGATCAATGTGAATTCGAACGGTACCACAGAGGCAGGCGAGAGGAAAAAGGGCACGGTCATGTCTGAGAGTGGCCTGGGTGCTCCGGGGCCCGCCCCTCTCGTCCCAGAAAGGAAACACAGAGAAAGAGTGGACATTGACAAGGAAGGGGAAGATTCTGAGCCTCTCCTCTCTGAGAGACAGGCCTCTGCGGGCCTGGCAGGCAGCCACGGCAGAAGCCCTCAGGCCACCGGTGAGAAAAGCCAGGCAGAAGCCCTCAGGCCACCTGTGGGAAAGGCCAGGTTTCCCCGTCCCAAAACGGCGGAGGTGACAGCGATGGGAGTCAGCACGTCTGCGACCACTGGCGTGGGAGAGACCTGCAGGGCAGCGCCGGCCCTAGGTAGGCCCCGGCTTGACGAGGCCTCGGGGACTTTGGTTGGCGAGGAAGCCCCCTCTTCCGTGGGCCCGGGCAGCCCGGCCCAGCTCAGACTCTTGCCCTGGACCAGGTGAGCTCTCGGACGGAGAGAGGGGTCTCACCCCAGTCCCAGGTCTGGCTCAGGGGTCCCCTCCCCCACAGCCCCTTCTGCAAGGGGCCCTGCCCTCCCCCTGCCTTGGAATCCAGGAAGGAACAATTCTTTCCCAACAGCGGCCCCTAGCGGAGGTAGTTTGGGCTCTGAGTTTCGGCAACGGAGCCGCTTGCTTGTTCCTGGAGCTTCCTCTGTCTCTTTTCTTTTCATCAGACTTAGGGGAGAAAACACCAGTCCACGACACCATAGCAGAGGTTCTCTTCCAGCACAGCCCCCACCCAGCAGGGTCCTACCACGCCAGCGACCCCTTTCCTTCCCGTGGCCTCTTGGGGGCATTCGATGCGTCCATTTGGGAACCCCGCTAACCCCGGCGCGTGAGTTTTCCTGGCAGTCGACAACGCTCCCGGAAGTGCATTCGGTGGGTTTCGGCAGGATGTCTAGTGGCCGCACGTGTCCCGCCGCTCCCACTGGGGACAACTCGCGAGTGGGAGAATGCTCCCCCTCATCACAGCTGCCTTACACCTCCAGGCCTTAGGCCCCTCCCGCCAGCGGCCACGGTCTCCAGAGCAACGGAGGCGGGGCGGGGGCGGGTCGAGTGTGCCAGGGGCGGGGGCGGGGGCGCCTGGGTGCGGGGGCGGCAGGGGGCGTGGCCTGGCCGGCGGGCTTGGGCGCCTGTGCCCGGGTCCCGGCTCGGCGGGGGGAGAGGCCTGGCTGGGGCGGCACGAGAAGAGGGGGGCGGGGCGGAGGCAGCGGCTGGAGCCAGAGGGGGCTTAGATCCCACAGGGCTGTTGGAGGCGCTTCTCCCGCTGCCAGGTGTCGGCACTATCGCTTCCCGCTGTGCTGACGACCATCTTCTCCTCCCTCTTAGCCGACCTGGGCAAGTCCAACGAACTGGAGCGTAGCACTTGCAGCCGGTCTGAGGCTCAGGTCCCAGCTGGCACGGGGCCTGTCCAGAGAGTCAAGGCTCCTGCGCAGGCGCGAACCCCCAGTGCCGGGCTCGGCTTCAGCCAAGCGGACAGGAGAGGCATGTGGAGGGGAGGGCCCACCTGAGACCGACTCCACCCCATGCAAGAGCACGTCTACTCAAGTAGGGCCCACTGGCAGGGCACTGAAGCCCAGAGCCTCCCGAGCCTCCCGCCCCCAGCGTCGCCCTGCCTGTCCCCGCAGCCCTCAGGAGCACCAGTGCCTGGGGCTTTATCCACTAGGCAGCTGCGCCTAGGCGAGAAGGGCTATCGGCTTTCGTTTGCAAATCTGGACAGTATACCTGTGGAATTGCCTGCTATGTATGGGAGCTTGGCACGACAAGCAATAGGAAAAGCACCTGGCTGCGTGGCGTGCTCTGGCAGAGCAAAATGTACTTCCGATGATGAGTTCTTCCTTTTGTGTGTGTGTTTCAAACCCTGGGGGTTGTGGCTCGAGTCAATGCCAAAACAACCCACACAACCGCTTTGGACGGTCGCGATGCCTGCTTACAATGTCCCTGGTACACGGAACACACGGACCTGTAAGCCCACTCGACCGCAGTGCCTCAAGTGAGCAGAAATGCTTTCCCCGGAGAAGCCTCACAACCCAATAGGTAAGCAGCTTCGTTTTGGGTCCCCCGAACCCGGAGAAATGATCAATGTGAATTCGAACGGTACCACAGAGTCAGGCGAGAGGAAAAAGGGCACGGTCATGTCTGAGAGTGGCCTGGGTGCTCCGGGGCCCGCCCCTCTCGTCCCAGAAAGGAAACACAGAGAAAGAGTGGACATTGACAAGGAAGGGGAAGATTCTGAGCCTCTCCTCTCTGAGAGACAGGCCTCTGCGGGCCTGGCAGGCAGCCACGGCAGAAGCCCTCAGGCCACCGGTGAGAAAAGCCAGGCAGAAGCCCTCAGGCCACCTGTGGGAAAGGCCAGGTTTCCCCGTCCCAAAACGGCGGAGGTGACAGCGATGGGAGTCAGCACGTCTGCGACCACTGGCGTGGGAGAGACCTGCAGGGCAGCGCCGGCCCTAGGTAGGCCCCGGCTTGACGAGGCCTCGGGGACTTTGGTTGGCGAGGAAGCCCCCTCTTCCGTGGGCCCGGGCAGCCCGGCCCAGCTCAGACTCTTGCCCTGGACCAGGTGAGCTCTCGGACGGAGAGAGGGTCTCACCCCAGTCCCAGGTCTGGCTCAGGGGTCCCCTCCCCCACAGCCCCTTCTGCAAGGGGCCCTGCCCTCCCCCTGCCTTGGAATCCAGGAAGGAACAATTCTTTCCCAACAGCGGCCCCTAGCGGAGGTAGTTTGGGCTCTGAGTTTCGGCAACGGAGCCGCTTGCTTGTTCCTGGAGCTTCCTCTGTCTCTTTTCTTTTCATCAGACTTAGGGGAGAAAACACCAGTCCACGACACCATAGCAGAGGTTCTCTTCCAGCACAGCCCCCACCCAGCAGGGTCCTACCACGCCAGCGACCCCTTTCCTTCCCGTGGCCTCTTGGGGGCATTCGATGCGTCCATTTGGGAACCCCGCTAACCCCGGCGCGTGAGTTTTCCTGGCAGTCGACAACGCTCCCGGAAGTGCATTCGGTGGGTTTCGGCAGGATGTCTAGTGGCCGCACGTGTCCCGCCGCTCCCACTGGGGACAACTCGCGAGTGGAGAATGCTCCCCTCATCACAGCTGCCTTACACCTCCAGGCCTTAGGCCCCTCCCGCCAGCGGCCACGGTCTCCAGAACAACGGAGGCGGGGCGGGGGCGGGTCGAGTCTGCCAGGGGCGGGGGCGGGGCGCCTGGGTGCGGGGGCGGCAGGGGGCGTGGCCTGGCCGGCGGGCTTGGGCGCCTGTGCCCGGGTCCCGGCTCGGCGGGGGGAGAGGCCTGGCTGGGGCGGCACGAGAAGAGGGGGCGGGGCGGAGGCAGCGGCTGGAGCCAGAGGGGGCTTAGATCCCACAGGGCTGTTGGAGGCGCTTCTCCCGCTGCCAGGTGTCGGCACTATCGCTTCCCGCTGTGCTGACGACCATCTTCTCCTCCCTCTTAGCCGACCTGGGCAAGTCCAACGAACTGGAGCGTAGCGCTTGCAGCCGGGCTGAGGCTCAGGTCCCAGCTGGCACGGGGCCTGTCCAGAGAGTCAAGGCTTCTGCGCAGGCGCGAACCCCCAGTGCCGGGCTCGGCTTCAGCCAAGCGGACAGGAGAGGCATGTGGAGGGGAGGGCCCACCTGAGACCGACTCCACCCCATGCAAGAGCACGTCTACTCAAGTAGGGCCCACTGGCAGGGCACTGAAGCCCAGAGCCTCCCGCCACCAGCGTCGCCCTGCCTGTCCCCGCAGCCCTCAGGAGCACCAGTGCCTGGGGCTTTATCCACTAGGCAGCTGCGCCTAGGCGAGAAGGGCTATCGGCTTTCGTTTGCAAATCTGGACAGTATACCTGTGGAATTGCCTGCTATGTATGGGAGCTTGGCACGACAACCAATAGGAAAAGCACCTGGCTGCGTGGCGTGCTCTGGCAGAGCAAAATGTACTTCCGATGATGAGTTCTTCCTTTTGTGTGTGTGTTTCAAACCCTGGGGGTTGTGGCTCGAGTCAATGCCAAAACAACCCACACAACCGCTTTGGACGGTCGCGATGCCTGCTTACAATGTCCCTGGTACACGGAACACACGGACCTGTAAGCCCACTCGACCGCAGTGCCTCAAGTGAACAGAAATGCTTTCCCCGGAGAAGCCTCACAACCCAATAGGTAAGCAGCTTCGTTTTGGGTCCCCCGAACCCGGAGAAATGATCAATGTGAATTCGAACGGTACCACAGAGGCAGGCGAGAGGAAAAAGGGCACGGTCATGTCTGAGAGTGGCCTGGGTGCTCCGGGGCCCGCCCCTCTCGTCCCAGAAAGGAAACACAGAGAAAGAGTGGACATTGACAAGGAAGGGGAAGATTCTGAGCCTCTCCTCTCTGAGAGACAGGCCTCTGCGGGCCTGGCAGGCAGCCACGGCAGAAGCCCTCAGGGCCACCGGTGAGAAAAGCCAGGCAGAAGCCCTCAGGCCACCTGTGGGAAAGGCCAGGTTTCCCCGTCCCAAAACGGCGGAGGGTGACAGCGATGGGAGTCAGCACGTCTGCGACCACTGGCGTGGGAGAGACCTGCAGGGCAGCGCCGGCCCTAGGTAGGCCCCGGCTTGACGAGGCCTCGGGGACTTTGGTTGGCGAGGAAGCCCCCTCTTCCGTGGGCCCGGGCAGCCCGGCCCAGCTCAGACTCTTGCCCTGGACCAGGTGAGCTCTCGGACGGAGAGAGGGTCTCACCCCAGTCCCAGGTCTGGCTCAGGGGTCCCCTCCCCCACAGCCCCTTCTGCAAGGGGCCCTGCCCTCCCCCTGCCTTGGAATCCAGGAAGGAACAATTCTTTCCCAACAGCGGCCCCTAGCGGAGGTAGTTTGGGCTCTGAGTTTCGGCAACGGAGCCGCTTGCTTGTTCCTGGAGCTTCCTCTGTCTCTTTTCTTTTCATCAGACTTAGGGGAGAAAACACCAGTCCACGACACCATAGCAGAGGTTCTCTTCCAGCACAGCCCCCACCCAGCAGGGTGCTACCACGCCAGCGACCCCTTTCCTTCCCGTGGCCTCTTGGGGGCATTCGATGCGTCCATTTGGGAACCCCGCTAACCCCGGCGCGTGAGTTTTCCTGGCAGTCGACAACGCTCCCGGAAGTGCATTCGGTGGGTTTCGGCAGGATGTCTAGTGGCCGCACGTGTCCCGCCGCTCCCACTGGGGACAACTCGCGAGTGGAGAATGCTCCCCCTCATCACAGCTGCCTTACACCTCCAGGCCTTAGGCCCCTCCCGCCAGCGGCCACGGTCTCCAGAGCAACGGAGGCGGGGCGGGGGCGGGTCGAGTGTGCCAGGGGCGGGGGCGGGGCGCCTGGGTGCGGGGGCGGCAGGGGCGTGGCCTGGCCGGCGGGCTTGGGCGCCTGTGCCCGGGTCCCGGCTCGGCGGGGGGAGAGGCCTGGCTGGGGCGGCACGAGAAGAGGGGGGCGGGGCGGAGGCAGCGGCTGGAGCCAGAGGGGGCTTAGATCCCACAGGGCTGTTGGAGGCGCTTCTCCCGCTGCCAGGTGTCGGCACTATCGCTTCCCGCTGTGCTGACGACCATCTTCTCCTCCCTCTTAGCCGACCTGGGCAAGTCCAACGAACTGGAGCGTAGCGCTTGCAGCCGGTCTGAGGCTCAGGTCCCAGCTGGCACGGGGCCTGTCCAGAGAGTCAAGGCTCCTGCGCAGGCGCGAACCCCCAGTGCCGGGCTCGGCTTCAGCCAAGCGGACAGGAGAGGCATGTGGAGGGGAGGGCCCACCTGAGACCGACTCCACCCCATGCAAGAGCACGTCTACTCAAGTAGGGCCCACTGGCAGGGCACTGAAGCCCAGAGCCTCCCGAGCCTCCCGCCCCCAGCGTCGCCCTGCCTGTCCCCGCAGCCCCTCAGGAGCACCAGTGCCTGGGGCTTTATCCACTAGGGCAGCTGCGCCTAGGCGAGAAGGGCTATCGGCTTTCGTTTGCAAATCTGGACAGTATACCTGTGGAATTGCCTGCTATGTATGGGAGCTTGGCACGACAAGCAATAGGAAAAGCACCTGGCTGCGTGGCGTGCTCTGGCAGAGCAAAATGTACTTCCGATGATGAGTTCTTCCTTTTGTGTGTGTGTTTCAAACCCTGGGGGTTGTGGCTCGAGTCAATGCCAAAACAACCCACACAACCGCTTTGGACGGTCGCGATGCCTGCTTACAATGTCCCTGGTACACGGAACACACGGACCTGTAAGCCCACTCGACCGCAGTGCCTCAAGTGAGCAGAAATGCTTTCCCCGGAGAAGCCTCACAACCCAATAGGTAAGCAGCTTCGTTTTGGGTCCCCCGAACCCGGAGAAATGATCAATGTGAATTCGAACGGTACCACAGAGTCAGGCGAGAGGAAAAAGGGCACGGTCATGTCTGAGAGTGGCCTGGGTGCTCCGGGGCCCGCCCCTCTCGTCCCAGAAAGGAAACACAGAGAAAGAGTGGACATTGACAAGGAAGGGGAAGATTCTGAGCCTCTCCTCTCTGAGAGACAGGCCTCTGCGGGCCTGGCAGGCAGCCACGGCAGAAGCCCTCAGGCCACCGGTGAGAAAAGCCAGGCAGAAGCCCTCAGGCCACCTGTGGGAAAGGCCAGGTTTCCCCGTCCCAAAACGGCGGAGGTGACAGCGATGGGAGTCAGCACGTCTGCGACCACTGGCGTGGGAGAGACCTGCAGGGCAGCGCCGGCCCTAGGTAGGCCCCGGCTTGACGAGGCCTCGGGGACTTTGGTTGGCGAGGAAGCCCCCTCTTCCGTGGGCCCGGGCAGCCCGGCCCAGCTCAGACTCTTGCCCTGGACCAGGTGAGCTCTCGGACGGAGAGAGGGTCTCACCCCAGTCCCAGGTCTGGCTCAGGGGTCCCCTCCCCCACAGCCCCTTCTGCAAGGGGCCCTGCCCTCCCCCTGCCTTGGAATCCAGGAAGGAACAATTCTTTCCCAACAGCGGCCCCTAGCGGAGGTAGTTTGGGCTCTGAGTTTCGGCAACCGAGCCGCTTGCTTGTTCCTGGAGCTTCCTCTGTCTCTTTTCTTTTCATCAGACTTAGGGGAGAAAACACCAGTCCACGACACCATAGCAGAGGTTCTCTTCCAGCACAGCCCCCACCCAGCAGGGTCCTACCACGCCAGCGACCCCTTTCCTTCCCGTGGCCTCTTGGGGGCATTCGATGCGTCCATTTGGGAACCCCGCTAACCCCGGCGCGTGAGTTTTCCTGGCAGTCGACAACGCTCCCGGAAGTGCATTCGGTGGGTTTCGGCAGGATGTCTAGTGGCCGCACGTGTCCCGCCGCTCCCACTGGGGACAACTCGCGAGTGGAGAATGCTCCCCCTCATCACAGCTGCCTTACACCTCCAGGCCTTAGGCCCCTCCCGCCAGCGGCCACGGTCTCCAGAGCAACGGAGGCGGGGCGGGGGCGGGTCGAGTGTGCCAGGGGCGGGGGCGGGGCGCCTGGGTGCGGGGGCGGCAGGGGGGCGTTGGCCTGGCCGGCGGGCTTGGGCGCCTGTGCCCGGGTCCCGGCTCGGCGGGGGGAGAGGCCTGGCTGGGGTGGCACGAGAAGAGGGGGCGGGGCGGAGGCAGCGGCTGGAGCCAGAGGGGGGCTTAGATCCCACAGGGCTGTTGGAGGCGCTTCTCCCGCTGCCAGGTGTCGGCACTATCGCTTCCCGCTGTGCTGACGACCATCTTCTCCTCCCTCTTAGCCGACCTGGGCAAGTCCAACGAACTGGAGTGTAGCGCTTGCAGCCGGTCTGAGGCTCAGGTCCCAGCTGGCACGGGGCCTGTCCAGAGAGTCAAGGCTCCTGCGCAGGCGCGAACCCCCAGTGCCGGGCTCGGCTTCAGCCAAGGGGACAGGAGAGGCATGTGGAGGGGAGGGCCCACCTGAGACCGACTCCACCCCATGCAAGAGCACGTCTACTCAAGTAGGGCCCACTGGCAGGGCACTGAAGCCCAGAGCCTCCCGAGCCTCCCGCCACCAGCGTCGCCCTGCCTGTCCCGGCAGCCCTCAGGAGCACCAGTGCCTGGGGCTTTATCCACTAGGCAGCTGCGCCTAGGCGAGAAGGACGGCTTTCGTTTGCAAATCTGGACAGTATACCTGTGGAATTGCCTGCTATGTATGGGAGCTTGGCACGACAACCAATAGGAAAAGCACCTGGCTGCGTGGCGTGCTCTGGCAGAGCAAAATGTACTTCCGATGATGAGTTCTTCCTTTTGTGTGTGTGTTTCAAACCCTGGGGGTTGTGGCTCGAGTCAATGCCAAAACAACCCACACAACCGCTTTGGACGGTCGCGATGCCTGCTTACAATGTCCCTGGTACACGGAACACACGGACCTGTAAGCCCACTCGACCGCAGTGCCTCAAGTGAGCAGAAATGCTTTCCCCGGAGAAGCCTCACAACCCAATAGGTAAGCAGCTTCGTTTTGGGTCCCCCGAACCCGGAGAAATGATCAATGTGAATTCGAACGGTACCACAGAGGCAGGCGAGAGGAAAAAGGGCACGGTCATGTCTGAGAGTGGCCTGGGTGCTCCGGGGCCCGCCCCTCTCGTCCCAGAAAGGAAACACAGAGAAAGAGTGGACATTGACAAGGAAGGGGAAGATTCTGAGCCTCTCCTCTCTGAGAGACAGGCCTCTGCGGGCCTGGCAGGCAGCCACGGCAGAAGCCCTCAGGCCACCGGTGAGAAAAGCCAGGCAGAAGCCCTCAGGCCACCTGTGGGAAAGGCCAGGTTTCCCCGTCCCAAAACGGCGGAGGTGACAGCGATGGGAGTCAGCACGTCTGCGACCACTGGCGTGGGAGAGACCTGCAGGGCAGCGCCGGCCCTAGGTAGGCCCCGGCTTGACGAGGCCTCGGGGACTTTGGTTGGCGAGGAAGCCCCCTCTTCCGTGGGCCCGGGCAGCCCGGCCCAGCTCAGACTCTTGCCCTGGACCAGGTGAGCTCTCGGACGGAGAGAGGGTCTCACCCCAGTCCCAGGTCTGGCTCAGGGGTCCCCTCCCCCACAGCCCCTTCTGCAAGGGGCCCTGCCCTCCCCCTGCCTTGGAATTCAGGAAGGAACAATTCTTTCCCAACAGCGGCCCCTAGCGGAGGTAGTTTGGGCTCTGAGTTTCGGCAACGGAGCCGCTTGCTTGTTCCTGGAGCTTCCTCTGTCTCTTTTCTTTTCATCAGACTTAGGGGAGAAAACACCAGTCCACGACACCATAGCAGAGGTTCTCTTCCAGCACAGCCCCCACCCAGCAGGGTCCTACCACGCCAGCGACCCCTTTCCTTCCCGTGGCCTCTTGGGGGCATTCGATGCGTCCATTTGGGAACCCCGCTAACCCCGGCGCGTGAGTTTTCCTGGCAGTCGACAACGCTCCCGGAAGTGCATTCGGTGGGTTTCGGCAGGATGTCTAGTGGCCGCACGTGTCCCGCCGCTCCCACTGGGGACAACTCGCGAGTGGAGAATGCTCCCCCTCATCACAGCTGCCTTACACCTCCAGGCCTTAGGCCCCTCCCGCCAGCGGCCACGGTCTCCAGAACAACGGAGGCGGGGCGGGGGCGGGTCGAGTGTGCCAGGGGCGGGGGCGGGGCGCCTGGGTGCGGGGGCGGCAGGGGGCGTGGCCTGGCCGGCGGGCTTGGGCGCCTGTGCCCGGGTCCCGGCTCGGCGGGGGGAGAGGCCTGGCTGGGGCGGCACGAGAAGAGGGGGCGGGGCGGAGGCAGCGGCTGGAGCCAGAGGGGGCTTAGATCCCACAGGGCTGTTGGAGGCGCTTCTCCCGCTGCCAGGTGTCGGCACTATCGCTTCCCGCTGTGCTGACGACCATCTTCTCCTCCCTCTTAGCCGACCTGGGCAAGTCCAACGAACTGGAGCGTAGCGCTTGCAGCCGGGCTGAGGCTCAGGTCCCAGCTGGCACGGGGCCTGTCCAGAGAGTCAAGGCTTCTGCGCAGGCGCGAACCCCCAGTGCCGGGCTCGGCTTCAGCCAAGCGGACAGGAGAGGCATGTGGAGGGGAGGGCCCACCTGAGACCGACTCCACCCCATGCAAGAGCACGTCTACTCAAGTAGGGCCCACTGGCAGGGCACTGAAGCCCAGAGCCTCCCGCCACCAGCGTCGCCCTGCCTGTCCCCGCAGCCCTCAGGAGCACCAGTGCCTGGGGCTTTATCCACTAGGCAGCTGCGCCTAGGCGAGAAGGGCTATCGGCTTTCGTTTGCAAATCTGGACAGTATACCTGTGGAATTGCCTGCTATGTATGGGAGCTTGGCACGACAACCAATAGGAAAAGCACCTGGCTGCGTGGCGTGCTCTGGCAGAGCAAAATGTACTTCCGATTATGAGTTCTTCCTTTTGTGTGTGTGTTTCAAACCCTGGGGGTTGTGGCTCGAGTCAATGCCAAAACAACCCACACAACCGCTTTGGACGGTCGCGATGCCTGCTTACAATGTCCCTGGTACACGGAACACACGGACCTGTAAGCCCACTCGACCGCAGTGCCTCAAGTGAACAGAAATGCTTTCCCCGGAGAAGCCTCACAACCCAATAGGTAAGCAGCTTCGTTTTGGGTCCCCCGAACCCGGAGAAATGATCAATGTGAATTCGAACGGTACCACAGAGGCAGGCGAGAGGAAAAAGGGCACGGTCATGTCTGAGAGTGGCCTGGGTGCTCCGGGGCCCGCCCCTCTCGTCCCAGAAAGGAAACACAGAGAAAGAGTGGACATTGACAAGGAAGGGGAAGATTCTGAGCCTCTCCTCTCTGAGAGACAGGCCTCTGCGGGCCTGGCAGGCAGCCACGGCAGAAGCCCTCAGGCCACCGGTGAGAAAAGCCAGGCAGAAGCCCTCAGGCCACCTGTGGGAAAGGCCAGGTTTCCCCGTCCCAAAACGGCGGAGGTGACAGCGATGGGAGTCAGCACGTCTGCGACCACTGGCGTGGGAGAGACCTGCAGGGCAGCGCCGGCCCTAGGTAGGCCCCGGCTTGACGAGGCCTCGGGGACTTTGGTTGGCGAGGAAGCCCCCTCTTCCGTGGGCCCGGGCAGCCCGGCCCAGCTCAGACTCTTGCCCTGGACCAGGTGAGCTCTCGGACGGAGAGAGGGTCTCACCCCAGTCCCAGGTCTGGCTCAGGGGTCCCCTCCCCCACAGCCCCTTCTGCAAGGGGCCCTGCCCTCCCCCTGCCTTGGAATCCAGGAAGGAACAATTCTTTCCCAACAGCGGCCCCTAGCGGAGGTAGTTTGGGCTCTGAGTTTCGGCAACGGAGCCGCTTGCTTGTTCCTGGAGCTTCCTCTGTCTCTTTTCTTTTCATCAGGCTTAGGGGAGAAAACACCAGTCCACGACACCATAGCAGAGGTTCTCTTCCAGCACAGCCCCCACCCAGCAGGGTGCTACCAGGCCAGCGACCCCTTTCCTTCCCGTGGCCTCTTGGGGGCATTCGATGCGTCCATTTGGGAACCCCGCTAACCCCGGCGCGTGAGTTTTCCTGGCAGTCGACAACGCTCCCGGAAGTGCATTCGGTGGGTTTCGGCAGGATGTCTAGTGGCCGCACGTGTCCCGCCGCTCCCACTGGGGACAACTCGCGAGTGGAGAATGCTCCCCCTCATCACAGCTGCCTTACACCTCCAGGCCTTAGGCCCCTCCCGCCAGCGGCCACGGTCTCCAGAGCAACGGAGGCGGGGCGGGGGCGGGTCTAGTGTGCCAGGGGTGGGGGCGGGGCGCCTGGGTGCGGGGGCGGCAGGGGGCGTGGCCTGGCCGGCGGGCTTGGGCGCCTGTGCCCGGGTCCCGGCTCGGCGGGGGGAGAGGCCTGGCTGGGGCGGCACGAGAAGAGGGGGCGGGGCGGAGGCAGCGGCTGGAGCCAGAGGGGGCTTAGATCCCACAGGGCTGTTGGAGGCGCTTCTCCCGCTGCCAGGTGTCGGCACTATCGCTTCCCGCTGTGCTGACGACCATCTTCTCCTCCCTCTTAGCCGACCTGGGCAAGTCCAACGAACTGGAGCGTAGCACTTGCAGCCGGTCTGAGGCTCAGGTCCCAGCTGGCACGGGGCCTGTCCAGAGAGTCAAGGCTCCTGCGCAGGCGCGAACCCCCAGTGCCGGGCTCGGCTTCAGCCAAGCGGACAGGAGAGGCATGTGGAGGGGAGGGCCCACCTGAGACCGACTCCACCCCATGCAAGAGCACGTCTACTCAAGTAGGGCCCACTGGCAGGGCACTGAAGCCCAGAGCCTCCCGAGCCTCCCGCCCCCAGCGTCGCCCTGCCTGTCCCCGCAGCCCTCAGGAGCACCAGTGCCTGGGGCTTTATCCACTAGGCAGCTGCGCCTAGGCGAGAAGGGCTATCGGCTTTCGTTTGCAAATCTGGACAGTATACCTGTGGAATTGCCTGCTATGTATGGGAGCTTGGCACGACAAGCAATAGGAAAAGCCCCTGGCTGCGTGGCGTGCTCTGGCAGAGCAAAATGTACTTCCGATGATGAGTTCTTCCTTTTGTGTGTGTGTTTCAAACCCTGGGGGTTGTGGCTCGAGTCAATGCCAAAACAACCCACACAACCGCTTTGGACGGTCGCGATGCCTGCTTACAATGTCCCTGGTACACGGAACACACGGACCTGTAAGCCCACTCGACCGCAGTGCCTCAAGTGAGCAGAAATGCTTTCCCCGGAGAAGCCTCACAACCCAATAGGTAAGCAGCTTCGTTTTGGGTCCCCCGAACCCGGAGAAATGATCAATGTGAATTCGAACGGTACCACAGAGTCAGGCGAGAGGAAAAAGGGCACGGTCATGTCTGAGAGTGGCCTGGGTGCTCCGGGGCCCGCCCCTCTCGTCCCAGAAAGGAAACACAGAGAAAGAGTGGACATTGACAAGGAAGGGGAAGATTCTGAGCCTCTCCTCTCTGAGAGACAGGCCTCTGCGGGCCTGGCAGGCAGCCACGGCAGAAGCCCTCAGGCCACCGGTGAGAAAAGCCAGGCAGAAGCCCTCAGGCCACCTGTGGGAAAGGCCAGGTTTCCCCGTCCCAAAACGGCGGAGGTGACAGCGATGGGAGTCAGCACGTCTGCGACCACTGGCGTGGGAGAGACCTGCAGGGCAGCGCCGGCCCTAGGTAGGCCCCGGCTTGACGAGGCCTCGGGGACTTTGGTTGGCGAGGAAGCCCCCTCTTCCGTGGGCCTGGGCAGCCCGGCCCAGCTCAGACTCTTGCCCTGGACCAGGTGAGCTCTCGGACGGAGAGAGGGTCTCACCCCAGTCCCAGGTCTGGCTCAGGGGTCCCCTCCCCCACAGCCCCTTCTGCAAGGGGCCCTGCCCTCCCCCTGCCTTGGAATCCAGGAAGGAACAATTCTTTCCCAACAGCGGCCCCTAGCGGAGGTAGTTTGGGCTCTGAGTTTCGGCAACCGAGCCGCTTGCTTGTTCCTGGAGCTTCCTCTGTCTCTTTTCTTTTCATCAGACTTAGGGGAGAAAACACCAGTCCACGACACCATAGCAGAGGTTCTCTTCCAGCACAGCCCCCACCCAGCAGGGTCCTACCACGCCAGCGACCCCTTTCCTTCCCGTGGCCTCTTGGGGGCATTCGATGCGTCCATTTGGGAACCCCGCTAACCCCGGCGCGTGAGTTTTCCTGGCAGTCGACAACGCTCCCGGAAGTGCATTCGGTGGGTTTCGGCAGGATGTCTAGTGGCCGCACGTGTCCCGCCGCTCCCACTGGGGACAACTCGCGAGTGGAGAATGCTCCCCCTCATCACAGCTGCCTTACACCTCCAGGCCTTAGGCCCCTCCCGCCAGCGGCCACGGTCTCCAGAGCAACGGAGGCGGGGCGGGGGCGGGTCGAGTGTGCCAGGGGCGGGGGCGGGGCGCCTGGGTGCGGGGGCGGCAGGGGGCGTGGCCTGGCCGGCGGGCTTGGGCGCCTGTGCCCGGGTCCCGGCTCGGCGGGGGGAGAGGCCTGGCTGGGGCGGCACGAGAAGAGGGGGCGGGGCGGAGGCAGCGGCTGGAGCCAGAGGGGGCTTAGATCCCACAGGGCTGTTGGAGGCGCTTCTCCCGCTGCCAGGTGTCGGCACTATCGCTTCCCGCTGTGCTGACGACCATCTTCTCCTCCCTCTTAGCCGACCTGGGCAAGTCCAACGAACTGGAGTGTAGCGCTTGCAGCCGGGCTGAGGCTCAGGTCCCAGCTGGCACGGGGCCTGTCCAGAGAGTCAAGGCTCCTGCGCAGGCGCGAACCCCCAGTGCCGGGCTCGGCTTCAGCCAAGGGGACAGGAGAGGCATGTGGAGGGGAGGGCCCACCTGAGACCGACTCCACCCCATGCAAGAGCACGTCTACTCAAGTAGGGCCCACTGGCAGGGCACTGAAGCCCAGAGCCTCCCGAGCCTCCCGCCACCAGCGTCGCCCTGCCTGTCCCCGCAGCCCTCAGGAGCACCAGTGCCTGGGGCTTTATCCACTAGGCAGCTGCGCCTAGGCGAGAAGGGCTATCGGCTTTCGTTTGCAAATCTGGACAGTATACCTGTGGAATTGCCTGCTATGTATGGGAGCTTGGCACGACAACCAATAGGAAAAGCACCTGGCTGCGTGGCGTGCTCTGGCAGAGCAAAATGTACTTCCGATGATGAGTTCTTCCTTTTGTGTGTGTGTTTCAAACCCTGGGGGTTGTGGCTCGAGTCAATGCCAAAACAACCCACACAACCGCTTTGGACGGTCGCGATGCCTGCTTACAATGTCCCTGGTACACGGAACACACGGACCTGTAAGCCCACTCGACCGCAGTGCCTCAAGTGAGCAGAAATGCTTTCCCCGGAGAAGCCTCACAACCCAATAGGTAAGCAGCTTCGTTTTGGGTCCCCCGAACCCGGAGAAATGATCAATGTGAATTCGAACGGTACCACAGAGTCAGGCGAGAGGAAAAAGGGCACGGTCATGTCTGAGAGTGGCCTGGGTGCTCCGGGGCCCGCCCCTCTCGTCCCAGAAAGGAAACACAGAGAAAGAGTGGACATTGACAAGGAAGGGGAAGATTCTGAGCCTCTCCTCTCTGAGAGACAGGCCTCTGCGGGCCTGGCAGGCAGCCACGGCAGAAGCCCTCAGGCCACCGGTGAGAAAAGCCAGGCAGAAGCCCTCAGGCCACCTGTGGGAAAGGCCAGGTTTCCCCGTCCCAAAACGGCGGAGGTGACAGCGATGGGAGTCAGCACGTCTGCGACCACTGGCGTGGGAGAGACCTGCAGGGCAGCGCCGGCCCTAGGTAGGCCCCGGCTTGACGAGGCCTCGGGGACTTTGGTTGGCGAGGAAGCCCCCTCTTCCGTGGGCCCGGGCAGCCCGGCCCAGCTCAGACTCTTGCCCTGGACCAGGTGAGCTCTCGGACGGAGAGAGGGTCTCACCCCAGTCCCAGGTCTGGCTCAGGGGTCCCCTCCCCCACAGCCCCTTCTGCAAGGGGCCCTGCCCTCCCCCTGCCTTGGAATCCAGGAAGGAACAATTCTTTCCCAACAGCGGCCCCTAGCGGAGGTAGTTTGGGCTCTGAGTTTCGGCAACGGAGCCGCTTGCTTGTTCCTGGAGCTTCCTCTGTCTCTTTTCTTTTCATCAGACTTAGGGGAGAAAACACCAGTCCACGACACCATAGCAGAGGTTCTCTTCCAGCACAGCCCCCACCCAGCAGGGTCCTACCACGCCAGCGACCCCTTTCCTTCCCGTGGCCTCTTGGGGGCATTCGATGCGTCCATTTGGGAACCCCGCTAACCCCGGCGCGTGAGTTTTCCTGGCAGTCGACAACGCTCCCGGAAGTGCATTCGGTGGGTTTCGGCAGGATGTCTAGTGGCCGCACGTGTCCCGCCGCTCCCACTGGGGACAACTCGCGAGTGGAGAATGCTCCCCCTCATCACAGCTGCCTTACACCTCCAGGCCTTAGGCCCCTCCCGCCAGCGGCCACGGTCTCCAGAACAACGGAGGCGGGGCGGGGGCGGGTCGAGTGTGCCAGGGGCGGGGGCGGGGCGCCTGGGTGCGGGGGCGGCAGGGGGCGTGGCCTGGCCGGCGGGCTTGGGCGCCTGTGCCCGGGTCCCGGCTCGGCGGGGGGAGAGGCCTGGCTGGGGCGGCACGAGAAGAGGGGGCGGGGCGGAGGCAGCGGCTGGAGCCAGAGGGGGCTTAGATCCCACAGGGCTGTTGGAGGCGCTTCTCCCGCTGCCAGGTGTCGGCACTATCGCTTCCCGCTGTGCTGACGACCATCTTCTCCTCCCTCTTAGCCGACCTGGGCAAGTCCAACGAACTGGAGCGTAGCGCTTGCAGCCGGGCTGAGGCTCAGGTCCCAGCTGGCACGGGGCCTGTCCAGAGAGTCAAGGCTCCTGCGCAGGCGCGAACCCCCAGTGCCGGGCTCGGCTTCAGCCAAGGGGACAGGAGAGGCATGTGGAGGGGAGGGCCCACCTGAGACCGACTCCACCCCATGCAAGAGCACGTCTACTCAAGTAGGGCCCACTGGCAGGGCACTGAAGCCCAGAGCCTCCCGCCCCCAGCGTCGCCCTGCCTGTCCCCGCAGCCCTCAGGAGCACCAGTGCCTGGGGCTTTATCCACTAGGCAGCTGCGCCTAGGCGAGAAGGGCTATCGGCTTTCGTTTGCAAATCTGGACAGTATACCTGTGGAATTGCCTGCTATGTATGGGAGCTTGGCACGACAACCAATAGGAAAAGCACCTGGCTGCGTGGCGTGCTCTGGCAGAGCAAAATGTACTTCCGATGATGAGTTCTTCCTTTTGTGTGTGTGTTTCAAACCCTGGGGGTTGTGGCTCGAGTCAATGCCAAAACAACCCACACAACCGCTTTGGACGGTCGCGATGCCTGCTTACAATGTCCCTGGTACACGGAACACACGGACCTGTAAGCCCACTCGACCGCAGTGCCTCAAGTGAGCAGAAATGCTTTCCCCGGAGAAGCCTCACAACCCAATAGGTAAGCAGCTTCGTTTTGGGTCCCCCGAACCCGGAGAAATGATCAATGTGAATTCGAACGGTACCACAGAGTCAGGCGAGAGGAAAAAGGGCACGGTCATGTCTGAGAGTGGCCTGGGTGCTCCGGGGCCCGCCCCTCTCGTCCCAGAAAGGAAACACAGAGAAAGAGTGGACATTGACAAGGAAGGGGAAGATTCTGAGCCTCTCCTCTCTGAGAGACAGGCCTCTGCGGGCCTGGCAGGCAGCCACGGCAGAAGCCCTCAGGCCACCGGTGAGAAAAGCCAGGCAGAAGCCCTCAGGCCACCTGTGGGAAAGGCCAGGTTTCCCCGTCCCAAAACGGCGGAGGTGACAGCGATGGGAGTCAGCACGTCTGCGACCACTGGCGTGGGAGAGACCTGCAGGGCAGCGCCGGCCCTAGGTAGGCCCCGGCTTGACGAGGCCTCGGGGACTTTGGTTGGCGAGGAAGCCCCCTCTTCCGTGGGCCCGGGCAGCCCGGCCCAGCTCAGACTCTTGCCCTGGACCAGGTGAGCTCTCGGACGGAGAGAGGGTCTCACCCCAGTCCCAGGTCTGGCTCAGGGGTCCCCTCCCCCACAGCCCCTTCTGCAAGGGGCCCTGCCCTCCCCCTGCCTTGGAATCCAGGAAGGAACAATTCTTTCCCAACAGCGGCCCCTAGCGGAGGTAGTTTGGGCTCTGAGTTTCGGCAACGGAGCCGCTTGCTTGTTCCTGGAGCTTCCTCTGTCTCTTTTCTTTTCATCAGGCTTAGGGGAGAAAACACCAGTCCACGACACCATAGCAGAGGTTCTCTTCCAGCACAGCCCCCACCCAGCAGGGTGCTACCAGGCCAGCGACCCCTTTCCTTCCCGTGGCCTCTTGGGGGCATTCGATGCGTCCATTTGGGAACCCCGCTAACCCCGGCGCGTGAGTTTTCCTGGCAGTCGACAACGCTCCCGGAAGTGCATTCGGTGGGTTTCGGCAGGATGTCTAGTGGCCGCACGTGTCCCGCCGCTCCCACTGGGGACAACTCGCGAGTGGAGAATGCTCCCCCTCATCACAGCTGCCTTACACCTCCAGGCCTTAGGCCCCTCCCGCCAGCGGCCACGGTCTCCAGAGCAACGGAGGCGGGGCGGGGGCGGGTCGAGTGTGCCAGGGGCGGGGGCGGGGCGCCTGGGTGCGGGGGCGGCAGGGGGCATGGCCTGGCCGGCGGGCTTGGGCGCCTGTGCCCGGGTCCCGGCTCGGCGGGGGGAGAGGCCTGGCTGGGGCGGCACGAGAAGAGGGGGCGGGGCGGAGGCAGCGGCTGGAGCCAGAGGGGGCTTAGATCCCACAGGGCTGTTGGAGGCGCTTCTCCCGCTGCCAGGTGTCGGCACTATCGCTTCCCGCTGTGCTGACGACCATCTTCTCCTCCCTCTTAGCCGACCTGGGCAAGTCCAACGAACTGGAGCGTAGCGCTTGCAGCCGGGCTGAGGCTCAGGTCCCAGCTGGCACGGGGCCTGTCCAGAGAGTCAAGGCTCCTGCGCAGGCGCGAACCCCCAGTGCCGGGCTCGGCTTCAGCCAAGGGGACAGGAGAGGCATGTGGAGGGGAGGGCCCACCTGAGACCGACTCCACCCCATGCAAGAGCACGTCTACTCAAGTAGGGCCCACTGGCAGGGCACTGAAGCCCAGAGCCTCCCGAGCCTCCCGCCACCAGCGTCGCCCTGCCTGTCCCCGCAGCCCTCAGGAGCACCAGTGCCTGGGGCTTTATCCACTAGGCAGCTGCGCCTAGGCGAGAAGGGCTATCGGCTCTCGTTTGCAAATCTGGACAGTATACCTGTGGAATTGCCTGCTATGTATGGGAGCTTGGCACGACAACCAATAGGAAAAGCACCTGGCTGCGTGGCGTGCTCTGGCAGAGCAAAATGTACTTCCGATGATGAGTTCTTCCTTTTGTGTGTGTGTTTCAAACCCTGGGGGTTGTGGCTCGAGTCAATGCCAAAACAACCCACACAACCGCTTTGGACGGTCGCGATGCCTGCTTACAATGTCCCTGGTACACGGAACACACGGACCTGTAAGCCCACTCGACCGCAGTGCCTCAAGTGAGCAGAAATGCTTTCCCCGGAGAAGCCTCACAACCCAATAGGTAAGCAGCTTCGTTTTGGGTCCCCCGAACCCGGAGAAATGATCAATGTGAATTCGAACGGTACCACAGAGTCAGGCGAGAGGAAAAAGGGCACGGTCATGTCTGAGAGTGGCCTGGGTGCTCCGGGGCCCGCCCCTCTCGTCCCAGAAAGGAAACACAGAGAAAGAGTGGACATTGACAAGGAAGGGGAAGATTCTGAGCCTCTCCTCTCTGAGAGACAGGCCTCTGCGGGCCTGGCAGGCAGCCACGGCAGAAGCCCTCAGGCCACCGGTGAGAAAAGCCAGGCAGAAGCCCTCAGGCCACCTGTGGGAAAGGCCAGGTTTCCCCGTCCCAAAACGGCGGAGGTGACAGCGATGGGAGTCAGCACGTCTGCGACCACTGGCGTGGGAGAGACCTGCAGGGCAGCGCCGGCCCTAGGTAGGCCCCGGCTTGACGAGGCCTCGGGGACTTTGGTTGGCGAGGAAGCCCCCTCTTCCGTGGGCCCGGGCAGCCCGGCCCAGCTCAGACTCTTGCCCTGGACCAGGTGAGCTCTCGGACGGAGAGAGGGTCTCACCCCAGTCCCAGGTCTGGCTCAGGGGTCCCCTCCCCCACAGCCCCTTCTGCAAGGGGCCCTGCCCTCCCCCTGCCTTGGAATCCAGGAAGGAACAATTCTTTCCCAACAGCGGCCCCTAGCGGAGGTAGTTTGGGCTCTGAGTTTCGGCAACGGAGCCGCTTGCTTGTTCCTGGAGCTTCCTCTGTCTCTTTTCTTTTCATCAGGCTTAGGGGAGAAAACACCAGTCCACGACACCATAGCAGAGGTTCTCTTCCAGCACAGCCCCCACCCAGCAGGGTGCTACCAGGCCAGCGACCCCTTTCCTTCCCGTGGCCTCTTGGGGGCATTCGATGCGTCCATTTGGGAACCCCGCTAACCCCGGCGCGTGAGTTTTCCTGGCAGTCGACAACGCTCCCGGAAGTGCATTCGGTGGGTTTCGGCAGGATGTCTAGTGGCCGCACGTGTCCCGCCGCTCCCACTGGGGACAACTCGCGAGTGGAGAATGCTCCCCCTCATCACAGCTGCCTTACACCTCCAGGCCTTAGGCCCCTCCCGCCAGCGGCCACGGTCTCCAGAGCAACGGAGGCGGGGCGGGGGCGGGTCGAGTGTGCCAGGGGCGGGGGCGGGGCGCCTGGGTGCGGGGGCGGCAGGGGGCATGGCCTGGCCGGCGGGCTTGGGCGCCTGTGCCCGGGTCCCGGCTCGGCGGGGGGAGAGGCCTGGCTGGGGCGGCACGAGAAGAGGGGGCGGGGCGGAGGCAGCGGCTGGAGCCAGAGGGGGCTTAGATCCCACAGGGCTGTTGGAGGCGCTTCTCCCGCTGCCAGGTGTCGGCACTATCGCTTCCCGCTGTGCTGACGACCATCTTCTCCTCCCTCTTAGCCGACCTGGGCAAGTCCAACGAACTGGAGCGTAGCGCTTGCAGCCGGGCTGAGGCTCAGGTCCCAGCTGGCACGGGGCCTGTCCAGAGAGTCAAGGCTCCTGCGCAGGCGCGAACCCCCAGTGCCGGGCTCGGCTTCAGCCAAGGGGACAGGAGAGGCATGTGGAGGGGAGGGCCCACCTGAGACCGACTCCACCCCATGCAAGAGCACGTCTACTCAAGTAGGGCCCACTGGCAGGGCACTGAAGCCCAGAGCCTCCCGAGCCTCCCGCCACCAGCGTCGCCCTGCCTGTCCCCGCAGCCCTCAGGAGCACCAGTGCCTGGGGCTTTATCCACTAGGCAGCTGCGCCTAGGCGAGAAGGGCTATCGGCTCTCGTTTGCAAATCTGGACAGTATACCTGTGGAATTGCCTGCTATGTATGGGAGCTTGGCACGACAACCAATAGGAAAAGCACCTGGCTGCGTGGCGTGCTCTGGCAGAGCAAAATGTACTTCCGATGATGAGTTCTTCCTTTTGTGTGTGTGTTTCAAACCCTGGGGGTTGTGGCTCGAGTCAATGCCAAAACAACCCACACAACCGCTTTGGACGGTCGCGATGCCTGCTTACAATGTCCCTGGTACACGGAACACACGGACCTGTAAGCCCACTCGACCGCAGTGCCTCAAGTGAGCAGAAATGCTTTCCCCGGAGAAGCCTCACAACCCAATAGGTAAGCAGCTTCGTTTTGGGTCCCCCGAACCCGGAGAAATGATCAATGTGAATTCGAACGGTACCACAGAGTCAGGCGAGAGGAAAAAGGGCACGGTCATGTCTGAGAGTGGCCTGGGTGCTCCGGGGCCCGCCCCTCTCGTCCCAGAAAGGAAACACAGAGAAAGAGTGGACATTGACAAGGAAGGGGAAGATTCTGAGCCTCTCCTCTCTGAGAGACAGGCCTCTGCGGGCCTGGCAGGCAGCCACGGCAGAAGCCCTCAGGCCACCGGTGAGAAAAGCCAGGCAGAAGCCCTCAGGCCACCTGTGGGAAAGGCCAGGTTTCCCCGTCCCAAAACGGCGGAGGTGACAGCGATGGGAGTCAGCACGTCTGCGACCACTGGCGTGGGAGAGACCTGCAGGGCAGCGCCGGCCCTAGGTAGGCCCCGGCTTGACGAGGCCTCGGGGACTTTGGTTGGCGAGGAAGCCCCCTCTTCCGTGGGCCCGGGCAGCCCGGCCCAGCTCAGACTCTTGCCCTGGACCAGGTGAGCTCTCGGACGGAGAGAGGGTCTCACCCCAGTCCCAGGTCTGGCTCAGGGGTCCCCTCCCCCACAGCCCCTTCTGCAAGGGGCCCTGCCCTCCCCCTGCCTTGGAATCCAGGAAGGAACAATTCTTTCCCAACAGCGGCCCCTAGCGGAGGTAGTTTGGGCTCTGAGTTTCGGCAACGGAGCCGCTTGCTTGTTCCTGGAGCTTCCTCTGTCTCTTTTCTTTTCATCAGACTTAGGGGAGAAAACACCAGTCCACGACACCATAGCAGAGGTTCTCTTCCAGCACAGCCCCCACCCAGCAGGGTGCTACCAGGCCAGCGACCCCTTTCCTTCCCGTGGCCTCTTGGGGGCATTCGATGCGTCCATTTGGGAACCCCGCTAACCCCGGCGCGTGAGTTTTCCTGGCAGTCGACAACGCTCCCGGAAGTGCATTCGGTGGGTTTCGGCAGGATGTCTAGTGGCCGCACGTGTCCCGCCGCTCCCACTGGGGACAACTCGCGAGTGGAGAATGCTCCCCCTCATCACAGCTGCCTTACACCTCCAGGCCTTAGGCCCCTCCCGCCAGCGGCCACGGTCTCCAGAGCAACGGAGGCGGGGCGGGGGCGGGTCGAGTGTGCCAGGGGCGGGGGCGGGGCGCCTGGGTGCGGGGGCGGCAGGGGGCATGGCCTGGCCGGCGGGCTTGGGCGCCTGTGCCCGGGTCCCGGCTCGGCGGGGGGAGAGGCCTGGCTGGGGCGGCACGAGAAGAGGGGGCGGGGCGGAGGCAGCGGCTGGAGCCAGAGGGGGCTTAGATCCCACAGGGCTGTTGGAGGCGCTTCTCCCGCTGCCAGGTGTCGGCACTATCGCTTCCCGCTGTGCTGACGACCATCTTCTCCTCCCTCTTAGCCGACCTGGGCAAGTCCAACGAACTGGAGCGTAGCGCTTGCAGCCGGGCTGAGGCTCAGGTCCCAGCTGGCACGGGGCCTGTCCAGAGAGTCAAGGCTCCTGCGCAGGCGCGAACCCCCAGTGCCGGGCTCGGCTTCAGCCAAGGGGACAGGAGAGGCATGTGGAGGGGAGGGCCCACCTGAGACCGACTCCACCCCATGCAAGAGCACGTCTACTCAAGTAGGGCCCACTGGCAGGGCACTGAAGCCCAGAGCCTCCCGAGCCTCCCGCCACCAGCGTCGCCCTGCCTGTCCCCGCAGCCCTCAGGAGCACCAGTGCCTGGGGCTTTATCCACTAGGCAGCTGCGCCTAGGCGAGGAGGGCTATCGGCTCTCGTTTGCAAATCTGGACAGTATACCTGTGGAATTGCCTGCTATGTATGGGAGCTTGGCACGACAACCAATAGGAAAAGCACCTGGCTGCGTGGCGTGCTCTGGCAGAGCAAAATGTACTTCCGATGATGAGTTCTTCCTTTTGTGTGTGTGTTTCAAACCCTGGGGGTTGTGGCTCGAGTCAATGCCAAAACAACCCACACAACCGCTTTGGACGGTCGCGATGCCTGCTTACAATGTCCCTGGTACACGGAACACACGGACCTGTAAGCCCACTCGACCGCAGTGCCTCAAGTGAGCAGAAATGCTTTCCCCGGAGAAGCCTCACAACCCAATAGGTAAGCAGCTTCGTTTTGGGTCCCCCGAACCCAGAGAAATGATCAATGTGAATTTGAACGGTACCACAGAGTCAGGCGAGAGGAAAAAGGGCACGGTCATGTCTGAGAGTGGCCTGGGTGCTCCGGGGCCCGCCCCTCTCGTCCCAGAAAGGAAACACAGAGAAAGAGTGGACATTGACAAGGAAGGGGAAGATTCTGAGCCTCTCCTCTCTGAGAGACAGGCCTCTGCGGGCCTGGCAGGCAGCCACGGCAGAAGCCCTCAGGCCACCGGTGAGAAAAGCCAGGCAGAAGCCCTCAGGCCACCTGTGGGAAAGGCCAGGTTTCCCCGTCCCAAAACGGCGGAGGTGACAGCGATGGGAGTCAGCACGTCTGCGACCACTGGCGTGGGAGAGACCTGCAGGGCAGCGCCGGCCCTAGGTAGGCCCCGGCTTGACGAGGCCTCGGGGACTTTGGTTGGCGAGGAAGCCCCCTCTTCCGTGGGCCCGGGCAGCCCGGCCCAGCTCAGACTCTTGCCCTGGACCAGGTGAGCTCTCGGACGGAGAGAGGGTCTCACCCCAGTCCCAGGTCTGGCTCAGGGGTCCCCTCCCCCACAGCCCCTTCTGCAAGGGGCCCTGCCCTCCCCCTGCCTTGGAATCCAGGAAGGAACAATTCTTTCCCAACAGCGGCCCCTAGCGGAGGTAGTTTGGGCTCTGAGTTTCGGCAACGGAGCCGCTTGCTTGTTCCTGGAGCTTCCTCTGTCTCTTTTCTTTTCATCAGACTTAGGGGAGAAAACACCAGTCCACGACACCATAGCAGAGGTTCTCTTCCAGCACAGCCCCCACCCAGCAGGGTGCTACCAGGCCAGCGACCCCTTTCCTTCCCGTGGCCTCTTGGGGGCATTCGATGCGTCCATTTGGGAACCCCGCTAACCCCGGCGCGTGAGTTTTCCTGGCAGTCGACAACGCTCCCGGAAGTGCATTCGGTGGGTTTCGGCAGGATGTCTAGTGGCCGCACGTGTCCCGCCGCTCCCACTGGGGACAACTCGCGAGTGGAGAATGCTCCCCCTCATCACAGCTGCCTTACACCTCCAGGCCTTAGGCCCCTCCCGCCAGCGGCCACGGTCTCCAGAGCAACGGAGGCGGGGCGGGGGCGGGTCGAGTGTGCCAGGGGCGGGGGCGGGGCGCCTGGGTGCGGGGGCGGCAGGGGGCATGGCCTGGCCGGCGGGCTTGGGCGCCTGTGCCCGGGTCCCGGCTCGGCGGGGGGAGAGGCCTGGCTGGGGCGGCACGAGAAGAGGGGGCGGGGCGGAGGCAGCGGCTGGAGCCAGAGGGGGCTTAGATCCCACAGGGCTGTTGGAGGCGCTTCTCCCGCTGCCAGGTGTCGGCACTATCGCTTCCCGCTGTGCTGACGACCATCTTCTCCTCCCTCTTAGCCGACCTGGGCAAGTCCAACGAACTGGAGCGTAGCGCTTGCAGCCGGGCTGAGGCTCAGGTCCCAGCTGGCACGGGGCCTGTCCAGAGAGTCAAGGCTCCTGCGCAGGCGCGAACCCCCAGTGCCGGGCTCGGCTTCAGCCAAGGGGACAGGAGAGGCATGTGGAGGGGAGGGCCCACCTGAGACCGACTCCACCCCATGCAAGAGCACGTCTACTCAAGTAGGGCCCACTGGCAGGGCACTGAAGCCCAGAGCCTCCCGAGCCTCCCGCCACCAGCGTCGCCCTGCCTGTCCCCGCAGCCCTCAGGAGCACCAGTGCCTGGGGCTTTATCCACTAGGCAGCTGCGCCTAGGCGAGGAGGGCTATCGGCTCTCGTTTGCAAATCTGGACAGTATACCTGTGGAATTGCCTGCTATGTATGGGAGCTTGGCACGACAACCAATAGGAAAAGCACCTGGCTGCGTGGCGTGCTCTGGCAGAGCAAAATGTACTTCCGATGATGAGTTCTTCCTTTTGTGTGTGTGTTTCAAACCCTGGGGGTTGTGGCTCGAGTCAATGCCAAAACAACCCACACAACCGCTTTGGACGGTCGCGATGCCTGCTTACAATGTCCCTGGTACACGGAACACACGGACCTGTAAGCCCACTCGACCGCAGTGCCTCAAGTGAGCAGAAATGCTTTCCCCGGAGAAGCCTCACAACCCAATAGGTAAGCAGCTTCGTTTTGGGTCCCCCGAACCCAGAGAAATGATCAATGTGAATTTGAACGGTACCACAGAGTCAGGCGAGAGGAAAAAGGGCACGGTCATGTCTGAGAGTGGCCTGGGTGCTCCGGGGCCCGCCCCTCTCGTCCCAGAAAGGAAACACAGAGAAAGAGTGGACATTGACAAGGAAGGGGAAGATTCTGAGCCTCTCCTCTCTGAGAGACAGGCCTCTGCGGGCCTGGCAGGCAGCCACGGCAGAAGCCCTCAGGCCACCGGTGAGAAAAGCCAGGCAGAAGCCCTCAGGCCACCTGTGGGAAAGGCCAGGTTTCCCCGTCCCAAAACGGCGGAGGTGACAGCGATGGGAGTCAGCACGTCTGCGACCACTGGCGTGGGAGAGACCTGCAGGGCAGCGCCGGCCCTAGGTAGGCCCCGGCTTGACGAGGCCTCGGGGACTTTGGTTGGCGAGGAAGCCCCCTCTTCCGTGGGCCCGGGCAGCCCGGCCCAGCTCAGACTCTTGCCCTGGACCAGGTGAGCTCTCGGACGGAGAGAGGGTCTCACCCCAGTCCCAGGTCTGGCTCAGGGGTCCCCTCCCCCACAGCCCCTTCTGCAAGGGGCCCTGCCCTCCCCCTGCCTTGGAATCCAGGAAGGAACAATTCTTTCCCAACAGCGGCCCCTAGCGGAGGTAGTTTGGGCTCTGAGTTTCGGCAACGGAGCCGCTTGCTTGTTCCTGGAGCTTCCTCTGTCTCTTTTCTTTTCATCAGACTTAGGGGAGAAAACACCAGTCCACGACACCATAGCAGAGGTTCTCTTCCAGCACAGCCCCCACCCAGCAGGGTCCTACCACGCCAGCGACCCCTTTCCTTCCCGTGGCCTCTTGGGGGCATTCGATGCGTCCATTTGGGAACCCCGCTAACCCCGGCGCGTGAGTTTTCCTGGCAGTCGACAACGCTCCCGGAAGTGCATTCGGTGGGTTTCGGCAGGATGTCTAGTGGCCGCACGTGTCCCGCCGCTCCCACTGGGGACAACTCGCGAGTGGAGAATGCTCCCCCTCATCACAGCTGCCTTACACCTCCAGGCCTTAGGCCCCTCCCGCCAGCGGCCACGGTCTCCAGAGCAACGGAGGCGGGGCGGGGGCGGGTCGAGTGTGCCAGGGGCGGGGGCGGGGCGCCTGGGTGCGGGGGCGGCAGGGGGCATGGCCTGGCCGGCGGGCTTGGGCGCCTGTGCCCGGGTCCCGGCTCGGCGGGGGGAGAGGCCTGGCTGGGGCGGCACGAGAAGAGGGGGCGGGGCGGAGGCAGCGGCTGGAGCCAGAGGGGGCTTAGATCCCACAGGGCTGTTGGAGGCGCTTCTCCCGCTGCCAGGTGTCGGCACTATCGCTTCCCGCTGTGCTGACGACCATCTTCTCCTCCCTCTTAGCCGACCTGGGCAAGTCCAACGAACTGGAGCGTAGCGCTTGCAGCCGGGCTGAGGCTCAGGTCCCAGCTGGCACGGGGCCTGTCCAGAGAGTCAAGGCTCCTGCGCAGGCGCGAACCCCCAGTGCCGGGCTCGGCTTCAGCCAAGGGGACAGGAGAGGCATGTGGAGGGGAGGGCCCACCTGAGACCGACTCCACCCCATGCAAGAGCACGTCTACTCAAGTAGGGCCCACTGGCAGGGCACTGAAGCCCAGAGCCTCCCGAGCCTCCCGCCACCAGCGTCGCCCTGCCTGTCCCCGCAGCCCTCAGGAGCACCAGTGCCTGGGGCTTTATCCACTAGGCAGCTGCGCCTAGGCGAGAAGGGCTATCGGCTCTCGTTTGCAAATCTGGACAGTATACCTGTGGAATTGCCTGCTATGTATGGGAGCTTGGCACGACAACCAATAGGAAAAGCACCTGGCTGCGTGGCGTGCTCTGGCAGAGCAAAATGTACTTCCGATGATGAGTTCTTCCTTTTGTGTGTGTGTTTCAAACCCTGGGGGTTGTGGCTCGAGTCAATGCCAAAACAACCCACACAACCGCTTTGGACGGTCGCGATGCCTGCTTACAATGTCCCTGGTACACGGAACACACGGACCTGTAAGCCCACTCGACCGCAGTGCCTCAAGTGAGCAGAAATGCTTTCCCCGGAGAAGCCTCACAACCCAATAGGTAAGCAGCTTCGTTTTGGGTCCCCCGAACCCGGAGAAATGATCAATGTGAATTCGAACGGTACCACAGAGTCAGGCGAGAGGAAAAAGGGCACGGTCATGTCTGAGAGTGGCCTGGGTGCTCCGGGGCCCGCCCCTCTCGTCCCAGAAAGGAAACACAGAGAAAGAGTGGACATTGACAAGGAAGGGGAAGATTCTGAGCCTCTCCTCTCTGAGAGACAGGCCTCTGCGGGCCTGGCAGGCAGCCACGGCAGAAGCCCTCAGGCCACCGGTGAGAAAAGCCAGGCAGAAGCCCTCAGGCCACCTGTGGGAAAGGCCAGGTTTCCCCGTCCCAAAACGGCGGAGGTGACAGCGATGGGAGTCAGCACGTCTGCGACCACTGGCGTGGGAGAGACCTGCAGGGCAGCGCCGGCCCTAGGTAGGCCCCGGCTTGACGAGGCCTCGGGGACTTTGGTTGGCGAGGAAGCCCCCTCTTCCGTGGGCCCGGGCAGCCCGGCCCAGCTCAGACTCTTGCCCTGGACCAGGTGAGCTCTCGGACGGAGAGAGGGTCTCACCCCAGTCCCAGGTCTGGCTCAGGGGTCCCCTCCCCCACAGCCCCTTCTGCAAGGGGCCCTGCCCTCCCCCTGCCTTGGAATCCAGGAAGGAACAATTCTTTCCCAACAGCGGCCCCTAGCGGAGGTAGTTTGGGCTCTGAGTTTCGGCAACGGAGCCGCTTGCTTGTTCCTGGAGCTTCCTCTGTCTCTTTTCTTTTCATCAGACTTAGGGGAGAAAACACCAGTCCACGACACCATAGCAGAGGTTCTCTTCCAGCACAGCCCCCACCCAGCAGGGTGCTACCAGGCCAGCGACCCCTTTCCTTCCCGTGGCCTCTTGGGGGCATTCGATGCGTCCATTTGGGAACCCCGCTAACCCCGGCGCGTGAGTTTTCCTGGCAGTCGACAACGCTCCCGGAAGTGCATTCGGTGGGTTTCGGCAGGATGTCTAGTGGCCGCACGTGTCCCGCCGCTCCCACTGGGGACAACTCGCGAGTGGAGAATGCTCCCCCTCATCACAGCTGCCTTACACCTCCAGGCCTTAGGCCCCTCCCGCCAGCGGCCACGGTCTCCAGAGCAACGGAGGCGGGGCGGGGGCGGGTCGAGTGTGCCAGGGGCGGGGGCGGGGCGCCTGGGTGCGGGGGCGGCAGGGGGCATGGCCTGGCCGGCGGGCTTGGGCGCCTGTGCCCGGGTCCCGGCTCGGCGGGGGGAGAGGCCTGGCTGGGGCGGCACGAGAAGAGGGGGCGGGGCGGAGGCAGCGGCTGGAGCCAGAGGGGGCTTAGATCCCACAGGGCTGTTGGAGGCGCTTCTCCCGCTGCCAGGTGTCGGCACTATCGCTTCCCGCTGTGCTGACGACCATCTTCTCCTCCCTCTTAGCCGACCTGGGCAAGTCCAACGAACTGGAGCGTAGCGCTTGCAGCCGGGCTGAGGCTCAGGTCCCAGCTGGCACGGGGCCTGTCCAGAGAGTCAAGGCTCCTGCGCAGGCGCGAACCCCCAGTGCCGGGCTCGGCTTCAGCCAAGGGGACAGGAGAGGCATGTGGAGGGGAGGGCCCACCTGAGACCGACTCCACCCCATGCAAGAGCACGTCTACTCAAGTAGGGCCCACTGGCAGGGCACTGAAGCCCAGAGCCTCCCGAGCCTCCCGCCACCAGCGTCGCCCTGCCTGTCCCCGCAGCCCTCAGGAGCACCAGTGCCTGGGGCTTTATCCACTAGGCAGCTGCGCCTAGGCGAGGAGGGCTATCGGCTCTCGTTTGCAAATCTGGACAGTATACCTGTGGAATTGCCTGCTATGTATGGGAGCTTGGCACGACAACCAATAGGAAAAGCACCTGGCTGCGTGGCGTGCTCTGGCAGAGCAAAATGTACTTCCGATGATGAGTTCTTCCTTTTGTGTGTGTGTTTCAAACCCTGGGGGTTGTGGCTCGAGTCAATGCCAAAACAACCCACACAACCGCTTTGGACGGTCGCGATGCCTGCTTACAATGTCCCTGGTACACGGAACACACGGACCTGTAAGCCCACTCGACCGCAGTGCCTCAAGTGAGCAGAAATGCTTTCCCCGGAGAAGCCTCACAACCCAATAGGTAAGCAGCTTCGTTTTGGGTCCCCCGAACCCAGAGAAATGATCAATGTGAATTTGAACGGTACCACAGAGTCAGGCGAGAGGAAAAAGGGCACGGTCATGTCTGAGAGTGGCCTGGGTGCTCCGGGGCCCGCCCCTCTCGTCCCAGAAAGGAAACACAGAGAAAGAGTGGACATTGACAAGGAAGGGGAAGATTCTGAGCCTCTCCTCTCTGAGAGACAGGCCTCTGCGGGCCTGGCAGGCAGCCACGGCAGAAGCCCTCAGGCCACCGGTGAGAAAAGCCAGGCAGAAGCCCTCAGGCCACCTGTGGGAAAGGCCAGGTTTCCCCGTCCCAAAACGGCGGAGGTGACAGCGATGGGAGTCAGCACGTCTGCGACCACTGGCGTGGGAGAGACCTGCAGGGCAGCGCCGGCCCTAGGTAGGCCCCGGCTTGACGAGGCCTCGGGGACTTTGGTTGGCGAGGAAGCCCCCTCTTCCGTGGGCCCGGGCAGCCCGGCCCAGCTCAGACTCTTGCCCTGGACCAGGTGAGCTCTCGGACGGAGAGAGGGTCTCACCCCAGTCCCAGGTCTGGCTCAGGGGTCCCCTCCCCCACAGCCCCTTCTGCAAGGGGCCCTGCCCTCCCCCTGCCTTGGAATCCAGGAAGGAACAATTCTTTCCCAACAGCGGCCCCTAGCGGAGGTAGTTTGGGCTCTGAGTTTCGGCAACGGAGCCGCTTGCTTGTTCCTGGAGCTTCCTCTGTCTCTTTTCTTTTCATCAGACTTAGGGGAGAAAACACCAGTCCACGACACCATAGCAGAGGTTCTCTTCCAGCACAGCCCCCACCCAGCAGGGTCCTACCACGCCAGCGACCCCTTTCCTTCCCGTGGCCTCTTGGGGGCATTCGATGCGTCCATTTGGGAACCCCGCTAACCCCGGCGCGTGAGTTTTCCTGGCAGTCGACAACGCTCCCGGAAGTGCATTCGGTGGGTTTCGGCAGGATGTCTAGTGGCCGCACGTGTCCCGCCGCTCCCACTGGGGACAACTCGCGAGTGGAGAATGCTCCCCCTCATCACAGCTGCCTTACACCTCCAGGCCTTAGGCCCCTCCCGCCAGCGGCCACGGTCTCCAGAGCAACGGAGGCGGGGCGGGGGCGGGTCGAGTGTGCCAGGGGCGGGGGCGGGGCGCCTGGGTGCGGGGGCGGCAGGGGGCATGGCCTGGCCGGCGGGCTTGGGCGCCTGTGCCCGGGTCCCAGCTCGGCGGGGGGAGAGGCCTGGCTGGGGCGGCACGAGAAGAGGGGGCGGGGCGGAGGCAGCGGCTGGAGCCAGAGGGGGCTTAGATCCCACAGGGCTGTTGGAGGCGCTTCTCCCGCTGCCAGGTGTCGGCACTATCGCTTCCCGCTGTGCTGACGACCATCTTCTCCTCCCTCTTAGCCGACCTGGGCAAGTCCAACGAACTGGAGCGTAGCGCTTGCAGCCGGGCTGAGGCTCAGGTCCCAGCTGGCACGGGGCCTGTCCAGAGAGTCAAGGCTCCTGCGCAGGCGCGAACCCCCAGTGCCGGGCTCGGCTTCAGCCAAGGGGACAGGAGAGGCATGTGGAGGGGAGGGCCCACCTGAGACCGACTCCACCCCATGCAAGAGCACGTCTACTCAAGTAGGGCCCACTGGCAGGGCACTGAAGCCCAGAGCCTCCCGAGCCTCCCGCCACCAGCGTCGCCCTGCCTGTCCCCGCAGCCCTCAGGAGCACCAGTGCCTGGGGCTTTATCCACTAGGCAGCTGCGCCTAGGCGAGAAGGGCTATCGGCTCTCGTTTGCAAATCTGGACAGTATACCTGTGGAATTGCCTGCTATGTATGGGAGCTTGGCACGACAACCAATAGGAAAAGCACCTGGCTGCGTGGCGTGCTCTGGCAGAGCAAAATGTACTTCCGATGATGAGTTCTTCCTTTTGTGTGTGTGTTTCAAACCCTGGGGGTTGTGGCTCGAGTCAATGCCAAAACAACCCACACAACCGCTTTGGACGGTCGCGATGCCTGCTTACAATGTCCCTGGTACACGGAACACACGGACCTGTAAGCCCACTCGACCGCAGTGCCTCAAGTGAGCAGAAATGCTTTCCCCGGAGAAGCCTCACAACCCAATAGGTAAGCAGCTTCGTTTTGGGTCCCCCGAACCCGGAGAAATGATCAATGTGAATTCGAACGGTACCACAGAGGCAGGCGAGAGGAAAAAGGGCACGGTCATGTCTGAGAGTGGCCTGGGTGCTCCGGGGCCCGCCCCTCTCGTCCCAGAAAGGAAACACAGAGAAAGAGTGGACATTGACAAGGAAGGGGAAGATTCTGAGCCTCTCCTCTCTGAGAGACAGGCCTCTGCGGGCCTGGCAGGCAGCCACGGCAGAAGCCCTCAGGCCACCGGTGAGAAAAGCCAGGCAGAAGCCCTCAGGCCACCTGTGGGAAAGGCCAGGTTTCCCCGTCCCAAAACGGCGGAGGTGACAGCGATGGGAGTCAGCACGTCTGCGACCACTGGCGTGGGAGAGACCTGCAGGGCAGCGCCGGCCCTAGGTAGGCCCCGGCTTGACGAGGCCTCGGGGACTTTGGTTGGCGAGGAAGCCCCCTCTTCCGTGGGCCCGGGCAGCCCGGCCCAGCTCAGACTCTTGCCCTGGACCAGGTGAGCTCTCGGACGGAGAGAGGGTCTCACCCCAGTCCCAGGTCTGGCTCAGGGGTCCCCTCCCCCACAGCCCCTTCTGCAAGGGGCCCTGCCCTCCCCCTGCCTTGGAATCCAGGAAGGAACAATTCTTTCCCAACAGCGGCCCCTAGCGGAGGTAGTTTGGGCTCTGAGTTTCGGCAACGGAGCCGCTTGCTTGTTCCTGGAGCTTCCTCTGTCTCTTTTCTTTTCATCAGACTTAGGGGAGAAAACACCAGTCCACGACACCATAGCAGAGGTTCTCTTCCAGCACAGCCCCCACCCAGCAGGGTGCTACCAGGCCAGCGACCCCTTTCCTTCCCGTGGCCTCTTGGGGGCATTCGATGCGTCCATTTGGGAACCCCGCTAACCCCGGCGCGTGAGTTTTCCTGGCAGTCGACAACGCTCCCGGAAGTGCATTCGGTGGGTTTCGGCAGGATGTCTAGTGGCCGCACGTGTCCCGCCGCTCCCACTGGGGACAACTCGCGAGTGGAGAATGCTCCCCCTCATCACAGCTGCCTTACACCTCCAGGCCTTAGGCCCCTCCCGCCAGCGGCCACGGTCTCCAGAGCAACGGAGGCGGGGCGGGGGCGGGTCGAGTGTGCCAGGGGCGGGGGCGGGGCGCCTGGGTGCGGGGGCGGCAGGGGGCGTGGCCTGGCCGGCGGGCTTGGGCGCCTGTGCCCGGGTCCCGGCTCGGCGGGGGGAGAGGCCTGGCTGGGGCGGCACGAGAAGAGGGGGCGGGGCGGAGGCAGCGGCTGGAGCCAGAGGGGGCTTAGATCCCACAGGGCTGTTGGAGGCGCTTCTCCCGCTGCCAGGTGTCGGCACTATCGCTTCCCGCTGTGCTGACGACCATCTTCTCCTCCCTCTTAGCCGACCTGGGCAAGTCCAACGAACTGGAGCGTAGCGCTTGCAGCCGGGCTGAGGCTCAGGTCCCAGCTGGCACGGGGCCTGTCCAGAGAGTCAAGGCTCCTGCGCAGGCGCGAACCCCCAGTGCCGGGCTCGGCTTCAGCCAAGGGGACAGGAGAGGCATGTGGAGGGGAGGGCCCACCTGAGACCGACTCCACCCCATGCAAGAGCACGTCTACTCAAGTAGGGCCCACTGGCAGGGCACTGAAGCCCAGAGCCTCCCGAGCCTCCCGCCACCAGCGTCGCCCTGCCTGTCCCCGCAGCCCTCAGGAGCACCAGTGCCTGGGGCTTTATCCACTAGGCAGCTGCGCCTAGGCGAGAAGGGCTATCGGCTTTCGTTTGCAAATCTGGACAGTATACCTGTGGAATTGCCTGCTATGTATGGGAGCTTGGCACGACAACCAATAGGAAAAGCACCTGGCTGCGTGGCGTGCTCTGGCAGAGCAAAATGTACTTCCGATGATGAGTTCTTCCTTTTGTGTGTGTGTTTCAAACCCTGGGGGTTGTGGCTCGAGTCAATGCCAAAACAACCCACACAACCGCTTTGGACGGTCGCGATGCCTGCTTACAATGTCCCTGGTACACGGAACACACGGACCTGTAAGCCCACTCGACCGCAGTGCCTCAAGTGAGCAGAAATGCTTTCCCCGGAGAAGCCTCACAACCCAATAGGTAAGCAGCTTCGTTTTGGGTCCCCCGAACCCGGAGAAATGATCAATGTGAATTCGAACGGTACCACAGAGGCAGGCGAGAGGAAAAAGGGCAAGGTCATGTCTGAGAGTGGCCTGGGTGCTCCGGGGCCCGCCCCTCTCGTCCCAGAAAGGAAACACAGAGAAAGAGTGGACATTGACAAGGAAGGGGAAGATTCTGAGCCTCTCCTCTCTGAGAGACAGGCCTCTGCGGGCCTGGCAGGCAGCCACGGCAGAAGCCCTCAGGCCACCGGTGAGAAAAGCCAGGCAGAAGCCCTCAGGCCACCTGTGGGAAAGGCCAGGTTTCCCCGTCCCAAAACGGCGGAGGTGACAGCGATGGGAGTCAGCACGTCTGCGACCACTGGCGTGGGAGAGACCTGCAGGGCAGCGCCGGCCCTAGGTAGGCCCCGGCTTGACGAGGCCTCGGGGACTTTGGTTGGCGAGGAAGCCCCCTCTTCCGTGGGCCCGGGCAGCCCGGCCCAGCTCAGACTCTTGCCCTGGACCAGGTGAGCTCTCGGACGGAGAGAGGGTCTCACCCCAGTCCCAGGTCTGGCTCAGGGGTCCCCTCCCCCACAGCCCCTTCTGCAAGGGGCCCTGCCCTCCCCCTGCCTTGGAATCCAGGAAGGAACAATTCTTTCCCAACAGCGGCCCCTAGCGGAGGTAGTTTGGGCTCTGAGTTTCGGCAACGGAGCCGCTTGCTTGTTCCTGGAGCTTCCTCTGTCTCTTTTCTTTTCATCAGGCTTAGGGGAGAAAACACCAGTCCACGACACCATAGCAGAGGTTCTCTTCCAGCACAGCCCCCACCCAGCAGGGTCCTACCACGCCAGCGACCCCTTTCCTTCCCGTGGCCTCTTGGGGGCATTCGATGCGTCCATTTGGGAACCCCGCTAACCCCGGAGCGTGAGTTTTCCTGGCAGTCGACAACGCTCCCGGAAGTGCATTCGGTGGGTTTCGGCAGGATGTCTAGTGGCCGCACGTGTCCCGCCGCTCCCACTGGGGACAACTCGCGAGTGGAGAATGCTCCCCCTCATCACAGCTGCCTTACACCTCCAGGCCTTAGGCCCCTCCCGCCAGCGGCCACGGTCTCCAGAGCAACGGAGGCGGGGCGGGGGCGGGTCGAGTGTGCCAGGGGCGGGGGCGGGGCGCCTGGGTGCGGGGGCGGCAGGGGGCGTGGCCTGGCCGGCGGGCTTGGGCGCCTGTGCCCGGGTCCCGGCTCGGCGGGGGGAGAGGCCTGGCTGGGGCGGCACGAGAAGAGGGGGCGGGGCGGAGGCAGCGGCTGGAGCCAGAGGGGGCTTAGATCCCACAGGGCTGTTGGAGGCGCTTCTCCCGCTGCCAGGTGTCGGCACTATCGCTTCCCGCTGTGCTGACGACCATCTTCTCCTCCCTCTTAGCCGACCTGGGCAAGTCCAACGAACTGGAGCGTAGCGCTTGCAGCCGGGCTGAGGCTCAGGTCCCAGCTGGCACGGGGCCTGTCCAGAGAGTCAAGGCTCCTGCGCAGGCGCGAACCCCCAGTGCCGGGCTCGGCTTCAGCCAAGGGGACAGGAGAGGCATGTGGAGGGGAGGGCCCACCTGAGACCGACTCCACCCCATGCAAGAGCACGTCTACTCAAGTAGGGCCCACTGGCAGGGCACTGAAGCCCAGAGCCTCCCGAGCCTCCCGCCACCAGCGTCGCCCTGCCTGTCCCCGCAGCCCTCAGGAGCACCAGTGCCTGGGGCTTTATCCACTAGGCAGCTGCGCCTAGGCGAGAAGGGCTATCGGCTTTCGTTTGCAAATCTGGACAGTATACCTGTGGAATTGCCTGCTATGTATGGGAGCTTGGCACGACAACCAATAGGAAAAGCACCTGGCTGCGTGGCGTGCTCTGGCAGAGCAAAATGTACTTCCGATGATGAGTTCTTCCTTTTGTGTGTGTGTTTCAAACCCTGGGGGTTGTGGCTCGAGTCAATGCCAAAACAACCCACACAACCGCTTTGGACGGTCGCGATGCCTGCTTACAATGTCCCTGGTACACGGAACACACGGACCTGTAAGCCCACTCGACCGCAGTGCCTCAAGTGAGCAGAAATGCTTTCCCCGGAGAAGCCTCACAACCCAATAGGTAAGCAGCTTCGTTTTGGGTCCCCCAAACCCGGAGAAATGATCAATGTGAATTCGAACGGTACCACAGAGTCAGGCGAGAGGAAAAAGGGCACGGTCATGTCTGAGAGTGGCCTGGGTGCTCCGGGGCCCGCCCCTCTCGTCCCAGAAAGGAAACACAGAGAAAGAGTGGACATTGACAAGGAAGGGGAAGATTCTGAGCCTCTCCTCTCTGAGAGACAGGCCTCTGCGGGCCTGGCAGGCAGCCACGGCAGAAGCCCTCAGGCCACCGGTGAGAAAAGCCAGGCTGAAGCCCTCAGGCCACCTGTGGGAAAGGCCAGGGTTTCCTGTGCCCAAAAGATGGAGGTGGCCACGATGGTGTTATGGGCTATGGGTGGAAAGCTCTTTGTCTCTTCAGAGATAACCTAAGCTGTTTGACTTGTGGGTGTGGAACGGTAAGAGGCTGCAGTCCTGCCCTTAGGGTCAATGCCAAGGGCTCAGTCCCAGGAAACTGTTTAACAATGCAAGGGCTATAAACTTTAAGTATTTAGGGGAAATGCAAAAACCAAATATGCTAGAAGCTTATCTAGAATATCTGGAGTCCTTGCTAAAAGCTTACTTAAGGTGTGGAAGATATAGATGCTAATTGAAGCCTATTGAGAACTGAAACAAAGGGACCATTTGTCCTTTCCTCTCTGTATAAAAGACGTTTGAAATCTTTTTCAGGGCTCGTTATTCAAACAGAAACCTGGCCAGTCCGGCTGGCCATCAATAAACCATTTTTCCTTCTCACAATCATTCCTGAGTCCTGGCCTCTCTATACTCAAATAATTGAACTTCTCTCAAATTCTACAACATATTTGGCGGCTTTGGTGGGACAACAAACGAAGGCCAGAGACGGTAGCATTTTGCTGCCCCTTCCAAATCTTCGAGGAAGCTGGGAGGACTCAGGTGAACCCCAAATCTGGGCGCCCCTGGATTAAATTTCATCCAGAAAAGATGTGGGCTCCACCAGAATCTTCCCGACAGAAATCGAGGGCAACAGAACGTCTGAAGAGAAAGATTCTGGGAACGAAAAAGAACTCTGAACATGGAAGAAGGTAAGACTCCCCGGGTGAGCACAGTCTGGAAGGCCCTAGCTTTAATTGCTAGGAAGGGGAGGCTGATCACCTCCCGAGAGAACCCTAGTAGCCCCAGAAGGTTGTGGGGAAGCTGTTCTCTCTAGGCTTGGGAAAAGAAGAAAAACCGGGGAAAAGCCCTGGTGTTTTGGGTTTGTCTAACTGCATGTTAGAATCCAGTACTGGTCTTCTATCCACTAAAGGATTGGAGTCTCGATTTTAATAGGAAGGGCTATTTATAGGTTCGAGTCCTAATGTCCTGGAGAAAAACCGGGAAAAATCCCTGGTGTTTTGGGTTTGTCTAACTGCATGTTAGAATCTGGTACTGGTCTTATATCCACTAAAGGAGTGGAGGTTTGATTTAAATAGGAAGGGTTGTTTATAGGTTTAAGTCCTAACGTCCTGGAAATTGGTCTGGATTAAAACAAACAAACAAACAAACAAACAAACTTGGTTACAGAAAAATGGATCGGCTTTTCTAGCTTGGTCTCGGTGTAAAGTTAAACAGTGGAAAAGTCTAGTTGAAATTTCTTATTATGGTGCTAATTTGTGATTGAATTCGCTTTATACCAAATGTTAAGTGTTCTGAGGTTTGTGATGGCTGTGGGGGCAGCCATGGTGAAAATAAATATATAAACTTGTGGGTCAGATTAGTGACCTTTGTGCTTCTGTCTGTGTCAGCTCAATGCTAGTGTTGGAGTTGTGTCCTTATGTAAAGTAGAATTACAGCTGAACTGGAGCCCTCCCTTGCCATTGGCAAGGGGGCGAAATGATTCTGGGGCAAAAGCTGAGGAGTCTGGATGTTTGCGGAGTCTAGATGTTTGTGCATGCTCTGCTGTCTTGTCTCTGGTCTGGCCCTTTGCCGGGGCTTGGAGGCCATCTGTGTCCACGCCACGCACCCAAGTTTGTTGGGGATGTCCCGTCAGGGTGGCTGGGTCCCTGGGAGAGTTGCCAAATTTGAGTCGGTTCTGTCTGCCCATTTTGGCTGACAGCTGGAAAGGGGGGAGCGGCTTGCCCCTTTCCAGTGAGTCCACCCTTCTATTCATAAGCCGCATTCCTGTTTGTTGTGCACCCGACTGCCTGGAAGGGGGGGGGAAGTGAAGGGGGTGAAAAGCAGAATGAGAATAAATGCAGTAAAGTTCCCTCCTTAGGGTGTCAAAGCCAAAATACGTTTGCATTCTGCCCAGGTTCTTAGAAGGTATTGTAGTAACTTTAAGTAAGAGAATGTGTTCTGTGAAGGTAAAATTTGTCTTAAAGGTATAAATAATTATAAAGTTTTTACAAACCATTGTTTAAATTAAGGTATTTAAATGGCAAATTGCAGAAAGTCATTATTAAACAAAAACTGAAATGATAATAATAATAATAAAAGGTAATTTTATAACAAATTTATTTGGCATCCATCCTCCCCTGCCAACTTGCTTCCAAAGAAACTGTTTCTGGTATTACATGCTAAGTACTTAAAGTGAAGAAAAGTTCATTATTTTAACAAGCTTTTTAGTATTAGTGGCAATTATATGTTGTAAGAAGTTTGCCTGGTAACTTAGTATGTGGGATATATGGAATGTGTTTTTATTGTTAAGGAAACAGAAGATGACTTTGTCATTAAAATCATTTATAAATGCATTTATATTCTAAAACAGTGGAAAGGTAATAAGTGAAATTATAGCTGGGTGAATTTAGCCTGAAATTATTATTTAAGTGTAAACTCTAAACTTTACCTTTCCTTAGTTTATGGTTACTTCAAGGCTAACCTCACCCCTTGCCTTTGCCTATGGTTATTTCATAATAGCTTCTGCCCCTATAGGCCAGAAAAGAGCTGGGGACATCACTGTCTCCTGTCCTGGTATTAGTAACCCTTTCTCTCAGGAATTCAAGTGTAAACTAAATAAATTGCTGCCTGATGGAATAAGGTTAAATGACCACTGGAATTTTATTATCTCCAAAATCAAAAGAGGGGTGGAGGGGGAGAAGTCTCCTGCCTGGACGGTCAGTGTCCCTAAGAGTGGCAATTCATGAGAGAAACGTCTGTCTCCCTGAGTCTTCAAATAGCCTCAGTAAATATATAAGATTAATCTTGTTGTTTATCCAAAACTCTGCTAATTTCAAGGTAAAATATAAAGTTCTAAAACAAAGTGGTGCTAAAGCATTGAGAACATTTTGGTTATTACAATCCATTAAGTAAGAAGGAAAATTCTTGTGGTAAACTGCATGGTCATAGTGCAAATTAAGGAAAGTTTCAGGAGTCTTTGAAATGTTTGCAGTCACACTTGTTTTGTAAAGAGTAGAAGTTTAAAGTAATTAAAGTTATGTTTTTGTCTCAAACTATTCATGTCTGCCTATTTGCTCAAATTGTGGAGGTTAAATATGCAGTTATATAAGTAATATGTATTTCTGGACCCCTAATTAATTAAGCTAAACAGTATATAAAATAATGCAAGTTATAAGTAATATCAATGAGTTGTGTTTGTGTCTAACTCTTTTTGTCTGCCTATTTTAAAAAAATGCTCAGTGTATGTCTTCATACATCAGGATAATATCAAACTAACAAATAAAAATTCTTAAAAGAGCTCTATTCAAATTGTTAAAAATTAAATATGCAGTTATATTTGTAAATATTCTTAAAGCCCAAATTAAACTAAGCAGGATGAAAAAGTCATAGAAATCTGATTATAGAAACAATTGGGAAAGGGCCTCCTCTTTGTAAGAGCTTTAAAGGCAAGACTAGGTGTGGCAGATTAAACCTATCTACTAGGCTAGGGAATTAATCAGTTTGCCCCGTAATTTTCCAGTTTAAACCTTTTGTCAGCCATAAAATAAAATAAAGAAAAAACAAAAACAAAGATTAGGTTAATATTCACGTAAGGAAAAAATTGTTGATTCGTGTAACCTGGTGGCCTGCTGCCTCAGTCTCCCACTCCCGGGTTGGACAGCAGTGGAGGAGACAAGTTTAGGCCAGTCCTATGGGCAGTGGAAGGATGCCCAAGAAGGACTAAGTCAATGCCATTTCAGCACTAAATTCTATTCCTTATTTGACAAAGGGGAGCAGGTAAAAACTAAAATGGTTGGAATGTGATAGAGGAAGCAGTTAAATCACAAGCTTTTGCATGGGAAGGTTAGATCTCAGATAAGCTGTAACTTCTGAAGTATCCAATCTATGGAAAAACAGAGGAAGAGCTTGCATGCTAGGCTTAGGGGTATAAATTGTGTCATTTTTCTTTGTTCAGGGCACCAGCCATATCTGGCTCTGCGCACCTTCTTGCAAGATTGAGAATAAATTCTTCTCCACAATCTGGTGAGCCTTATTGTCTTTCAGAAGATTTCTTTCCAACAAAATTAAGGTAATTAGTGGCTCTATTAACAAATTTCAGTAAGTAAAGGAAAGTCCATAAAAACGATGGAGAGATCTTTCCTGGGTTATGATTTAAAAAAAAATTAAATAATTGTGTAATGTGTTTTAAAACCTGGTAGTCAGTATGCTTTTAAATTATTAATTTTCATAACTTAAACAAAGAAAAAAGTTTTTACCTTCCTGTAAGGGAAAAAGAGAACATTCCTTGCATAAACTATTATGATTTCAATTTTATTTAACTTGAGTGTAATCTCCCATAGTTAATTTATAAACTAAATTAACATTATATGTACAAAATCTTTACAGTAATGCAAATTGTAAGTTCACATTGGTGAAATTAGGCTAAAGGAAAAAGATTGTAGATATGCTCTCTTAAATAAAGAGTAAATTTCTTTCATTGGTAATTGTAATTTAGTAAGTTTCTTTAAACATGAGGTGGCTAGTCAATGTGGTTATAGTCAATTATAAAGAGTTTGTAAAACACCTTCCAGACTGAAAATGTTTAAATAGTTCTAGTTGTAGAAGTCATTGTTAACTAAAAAACTTAGATTGGTATTGGTAGCAGAAATAACTTCGTGATAATAAAACCTGTCTGAAGGCCACTGCAAAGTACACATTTAAGTAAATGGTAAAAAGTTGTCTTGATTGTATTGGAAATATTCTGTTTTCATTTTAACAATGAAAAATAATATTTTTCCTCTATTACTAAAGTAAAGTACCTACTGTTATCTTCATAGTAAAATTGTGGGGAAACAGACTTTGGCCCAGTGGTTACGGCTTCCGTCTACCACATGGGAGGCCCACGGTTCAAGCCCCGGGCCTCCTTGACCCGTGTGGAGCTGGCCCATGCGCAGTGCTGATGCGCGCAAGGAGTGCCATGCCACACAGGGGTGTCCCTCGCGTAGGGGAGCCCCACCTGCAAGGAGTGCACCCATAAGGAGAGCCGCCCAGCGCGGAGGGAGCAGCCTGCCGAGGAATGGTGCCACCCACACTTCCCGTGCCGCTGATGACAACAGAAGCAGACAAAGAAACAAGACCCAGCAAAAAGACACAGAAAACAGACAACCGGCGGAGGGGAGGGGAATTAAATAAATAAAAATAAATCTTTAAAAAAAATAAAATAAAATAAAATAAAATTGTGTAAGTAAACAGTCATTTGATATATGTGTTGCGTTAAGTTGTTTAAAATATATATAAAAACAAGGAATAAACTTTAACATTGTCAAACTCTTGTGCATTCAAACCAGGCCTTGAATACATTACAGGTGGCCTCTCCATGTGAGCTATTGGCTAGGCTGGTCACTGACCCCTCAATTAAAATATGTGCTATATCAGTCCCTGGTTCTGCTCCTGACGTCGATGGAAACTATATTGCAGTTTCAAGCTCCTGCAGCAGCCAATAATGACTCGGTACAGCCAAGTGTACAATGGATATCGCCTCCAGACTGGCACTGTTGCATGGTGCAGAGAGCACTATGCACCAGGCTAGTAGAATACTGGAAAATCTCTCTAAGATGAAGGATGCTGCAACTTGCTCACTGTGTTGAAGAACATGCTAAGTGGAGCCCTGATACCAGGATACTGTAAGTGAAACCTAAACACAATTGGCATTATGGCCTGCTCTCATGGAGAGATAACATGTAAGGTATTACAAACCTGAAACTCAAAACTAATCATTGCAACTCTGAATCCTTATGTATTAAGTAATACATTAGTTAATATTAAGTGCTGTACTTTTATCCTGTACTAAATATATGCCTAATAATTGTAATGTTATCTTTTCTATTTTGGATCAAGTGCAGAAGTATATTAGACATGTTAAATTCCTGGTCAAATCATTTTCTAAACAGTTAATAACATGTCTATAGAATAAGGTGGCAGTCTCAGCCAGTCTCAGTCAACTTCTATATTCTACTGTACTCTGCTGTGTAGCAAAGGTGAGGCTTGCTTGCTGCTGTTGAGTCACCTATTGAACAAGTCAAAATCGCTAGAAATTGTACAATTAAAACCAAGGTGTAAAAAAAAACCTTTATTCTGTAGTTCTAATCACTCCACAGGTGAAAACCAAGAGAATTTCCAACTTAGTGTTCTAATCCTGAGTGAAGCCAGTTGCCCAAGGAGTGCCAGTTGACCAGGAGCATCTGACAGCGCGAATGAGTGCCAATCATTGAACAGCTTGGAATTTGTCTTCAGACAAAGCTAAGTGTCTGTTGCAATTTTTCTCTAAAGATAAATAACTTTAAAAAAAAGAATACATATGCCGTTCCCACCAGCTTTTAAGAAGGAGTGTCATCTTTATAGGCACCTAACCTTGTCTACCTCTGTAATCCAATGTCCTCTTTTAAAAATGGGTATTCCAAATTTTTAATTAAGTTTGTTTCTTTCAGAGTGAACATCTTATTAACCATATGAAAACTTCATCCAACTTCGTACAGAATGCCAGATCCATATTCCTCCAGTTAAAATAAATTAATAAGAGTTTTACACCAATTATTAGGCAATGACTACAGCCCATGGCCAGCAGGAAGCAGTTACAGAAAAGAGATCGTCTCCCTGCAGCACCCCTTTTAAATTAAAGGTGTAAACTCTTTAAGAGTAAAATAAAAGTAATAGATCAATCTGGAACCTGACTGGAAATCCACGTGAGTGCCAGTGGCAGCGGAATAACTGCAGGAGGCCCCTGCCCAAGATTCTACTGTCCAGAATGAAAAGTTCTAAACTTCTAAAAACAGTCCTGGATGCTGTACTAAAGACTGATAAATAATCAATCAAAACAACAAACAGCCATCCACCTCATAGCTCCAACAATAATTATGCCAAAGCTTAGCAAGTTAAACTTTGGCAAAACGGGGGAATGAGGTGGGCTATGAGTGGAAGGCTCTTTGTCTCTTCAGAGATAACCTAAGCTGTTTGACTTGTGGGTGTGGAATGGTAAGAGGCTGCAGTCCTGCCCTTAGGGTCAATGCCAACGGCTCAGTCCCAGGAAACAGTTTAACAATGCAAGGGCTATAAAATTTATTTAGGGGAAATGCAAAAAGGAAATATGCTAAAAGCTTATCTAGAATATCTGGAGTCCATGCTAAAAGCTTACCTAAGATGTGGAAGATATATATGCTAATTGAAGCCCACTGAGAACTGAAACAAAGGGACCATTTGGCCTTTCCTCCCTGTATAAAAGACGTTTGAATATCTTGTTCAGGGCTGGGGATTCAAACAGAAAGCTGGCGAGTCCGGCCGGCCATCAATAAACCATTTTTCCTTCTCAAAATCATTCCTGAGTCCTGGCCTCTCTATACTCAAATAATTGAACTTCTCTCAAATTCTACAACAATGGGAGTCAGCACTCCTGTGACCACTGGCATGGGAGAGACCTGCAAGGCAGCGCTGGCCCTAGGTAGGCCCCGGCTTGACGAGGCCTCGGGGACTTTGGTTGGCGAGGAATCCCCCTCTTCCGTGGGACCGGGCAGCCCGGCCCAGCTCAGACTCTTGCCCTGGACCAGGTGAGCTCTTGGACTGAGAGAGGGTCTCACCCCAGTCCCAGGTCTGGCTCAGGGGTCCCCTCCCCCACAGCCCCTTCTGCAAGAGGCCCTGCCCTCCCCCTGCCTTGGAATCCAGGAAGGAACAATTCTTTCCCAACAGCGGCCCCTAGCGGAGGTAGTTTGGGCTCAGAGTTTTGGCAACGGAGCCGTTTGCTTGTTCCTGGAGCTTCCTCTGTCTCTTTTCTTTTCATCAGACTTAGAGGAAAAAACACCAGTCCATGACACCATAGCAGAGGTTCTCTTCCAGCACAGCCCCCACCCAGCAGGGTCCTACCACGCCAGCGACCCCTTTCCTTCCCGTGGCCTCTTGGGGTCATTCAATGTGTCCATTTGGGAACCCCGCTAACCCCGGTGTGTGAGTTTTCCTGACAGTCGACAACGCTCCCGGAAGTGCATTCGGTGGGTTTCGGCAGGATGTCTAGTGGCCACACGTGTCCTGCCGCTACCACTGGGGACAACTCGCGAGTGGAGAATGCTCCCCCTCATCACAGCTGTCTTATACCTCCAGGCCTTAGGCCCCTCCCGCCAGCGGCCACGGTCTCCAGAGCAACGGAGGCGGGGCGGTGGCGGGTCGAGTCTGCCAGGGGTGGGGGCGGGGCGCCTGGGTGCGGGGGCGGCAGGGGGCATGGCCTGGCCGGCGGGCTTGGGCGCCTGTGCCCGGCCCCGGCTCGGCGGGGGGAGAGGCCTGGCTGGGGCGGCACGAGAAGAGGGGGCGGGGCGGAGGCAGCGGCTGGAGCCAGAGGGGGCTTAGATCCCACAGGGCTGTTGGAGGCGCTTCTCCCGCTGCCAGGTGTCGGCACTATCGCTTCCCGCTGTGCTGACGACCATCTTCTCCTCCCTCTTAGCCGACCTGGGCAAGTCCAACGAACTGGAGCGTAGCGCTTGCAGCCGGGCTGAGGCTCAGGTCCCAGCTGGCACGGGGCCTGTCCAGAGAGTCAAGGCTCCTGCGCAGGCGCGAACCCCCAGTGCCGGGCTCGGCTTCAGCCAAGGGGACAGGAGAGGCATGTGGAGGGGAGGGCCCACCTGAGACCGACTCCACCCCATGCAAGAGCACGTCTACTCAAGTAGGGCCCACTGGCAGGGCACTGAAGCCCAGAGCCTCCCGCCACCAGCGTCGCCCTGCCTGTCCCCGCAGCCCTCAGGAGCACCAGTGCCTGGGGCTTTATCCACTAGGCAGCTGCGCCTAGGCGAGAAGGGCTATCGGCTTTCGTTTGCAAATCTGGACAGTATACCTGTGGAATTGCCTGCTATGTATGGGAGCTTGGCACGACAACCAATAGGAAAAGCACCTGGCTGCGTGGCGTGCTCTGGCAGAGCAAAATGTACTTCCGATGATGAGTTCTTCCTTTTGTGTGTGTGTTTCAAACCCTGGGGGTTGTGGCTCGAGTCAATGCCAAAACAACCCACACAACCGCTTTGGACGGTCGCGATGCCTGCTTACAATGTCCCTGGTACACGGAACACACGGACCTGTAAGCCCACTCGACCGCAGTGCCTCAAGTGAGCAGAAATGCTTTCCCCGGAGAAGCCTCACAACCCAATAGGTAAGCAGCTTCGTTTTGGGTCCCCCGAACCCGGAGAAATGATCAATGTGAATTCGAATGGTACCATAGAGTCAGGCGACAGGAAAAAGGATAAAGGGCACGGTAATGTCTGAGAGTTGTCTGGGTGCTCCGGGGCCCGCCCCTCTCATCCCAGAAAAGAAACACAGAGAAAGAGTGGACATTGACAAGGAAGGGGAAGTCTCTGAGCCTCTTCTCTCTGGGAGACAGGCCTCTCTGGGCCTGGCAGGCAGCCAAGTTAGAAGTCCTCAGGCCACCTGTGGGAAAGGCTAGGTTTTCCTGTCCCAGAACGGTGGAGGTGACTGGGATGGGACTCAGCATGCCTGTGACCATTGGTGTCAGAGAGGCCTGCAGGGCAACGTCGGCCCTATGTAGGCCCCCGCTTGACGAGGCCTCGAGGCCTCGGGGACTTTGGTTGCCGAGCAACCCCCTCTTCAGAGAGACCTGGCAGCCTTGCCCAACACAGACTCTTGGCCTGGGCCAGGTGAGCTCTGTGATGGAGAGAGGGTCTCCCATTGGTCACAGGTCTGGCCCAGGGGTCCCTCCCCCACAGCCCCTTCTGCAAGGGCCCTGCCCCTCTGGCTGCCTTGGAATCCAGCCCCCTCCCCTGCAGGAAGTGGGAGGAAGGAATAATTTACATCCAACAGCGGCCCCTAGCGGTGATAGTTTGGGCTCTGACTTTCTGCAATGGAGCCGCTTTCTTGTTCACGGAGCTTCTTCTGTCTCTTTTCCTTTCATCAGACCTAGATGAGAAAACCACTTTCCAGGACACCATAGCAGAGGTTCTCTTCTATCCCAGCCCCGACCCGGCAGGCTCCTCCCATGTCAGCGACCCCTTTCTTCCCCATGGCCTCTTTTATTATAGTTTTTTTTTTAAGATTTATTTATTTATTTAATCCCCCCCTGTCGCCCTGGTTGTCTGTTCTCTGTGTCTATTTGCTGCGTCTTTTTTCTTTGTCTGCCTCTGTCGTCATCAGTGGCACGGGGAGTGTGGGCGGTGCAATTCCTGGGCAGGCTGCACTTTCTTTCGCACTGGGCGGCTCTCCTTATGGTGTGTACTCCTTGCCTGACGGGCTCCCCTACCCGGGGGACACCTCCGCCTGGCGCGGCACTCCTTACGCGCATCAGCACTGTGCATGGGCCAGCTCTACACGGCTCAAGGAGGCCCGGGGTTTGAACTGCGGACCTCCCATGTCATAGGCTGATGCCCTAACCACTGGGCCAAGTCCGTTTCCCTCCCCGTGGCCTCTTGGGGACATTCGGTGTGTACATTTGGGAACCCCGCTCCCCCCAGCACGCTAGTTTTCCTGGCAGTCGACACACTCACAGAAGTGCACTCGGTGGGTTGTGGCCGGATGTCTAATGGCTGCCTCTGTCCTGGCACTACCACTGGGGACACCTCCTGCATGGAGAAATTGCCCCCTCATCACAACTGTCTTCCCACTCCCTGCCCTGGGCCCCTCCCACCAGCGGCCATGGTCTCCAGAGCAACGGAGGTGGGGTGGGGGCAGGGCGACCCTGCCGGGGCGGGGTGGTGGGGTGGCTGCGTGCTGGGGTGCTGGGGGGCATGGCCGGCCCAGCGGGTTGGGAAGCCTGAGCCCTGGTCCTGGCTTGGCGGGCGGCAGAATGTGGGCTAGGGTGGTGTGAGACACACAGCGGGTGTGCCCGGCACGAGCCGGGCGCCCCAAGAAGAGGGGGTGGGGAAGAGGCAGCAGCTGGAGGGAGAGGGGCTTAAATCCCACAGGGCTGTTGGAGGCCCTTCTCCCGCTGCCAGGTGTCGGCACTATTGCTTCCCGCTGTGCTGACGACCATCTTCTCCTCCCTCTTAGCCGACCTGGGCAAGTCCAACGAAGCTGGGTATAGGTGTTGCAACTGTGCTGAGGCTCAGGTCCCAGGTGGCACGGGGCCTGTCCAGAGATTCAAGGCTCCTGCGCAGGCACAAAACCCCAGTGCCAGGCTCAGCTTCAGCCAAAGGGACAGAAGAGGCCTGTGGAGGGAGGTTCCACCTGCAACCGACTCCACCCCATGCAAGAGCACATATTTCCAAGTAGGGCCCACTGGTGGGGCACTGAAGCCCAGAGCCACCTGCCACCAGTGTAGACCTGGGTGTCGCCGCAGCCCTCAGGAGCACCAGTGCCTGGGGCTTTATCGACTAGGCAGCTGCACCTCACCGAGAAGGGGTATCTGCTTTGGTTGGGAAATCTTGACAGTAGACCTGTTGAATTGCCTGCTATGGGAGCTTGGAACGACAATCCCTAGGAAAATCACCTGGGTGCGTGGTGTGCTCTGGCAGAGCAAAATGGGCTTAAGATGATGAATTCTTTCTTTTTCTTTTCAAACACTGAGGGTTATGGCTTGAGTCAATGCCAAAACAACCCATACAACTGCTTTGGATGGTCACGATGCCTGCTTACAATGTACCTGGTACACAGAACACACGGACCTGTAAGCCCACTTGACCGCAGGGCCTCAAGCAAGCAGAAATGCTTTCCACTGAAAAGTCTCACAACCCAATAGGTAAGCAGCTTCGTTTTGCATCCCCCGAACCCAGAGAAAAGAGAAATGTTCACTCGTACGGTACCAAAAAGGAGGGCGAGAGGAGAAAGGGCAGGCTCATTCCTAAGAGTGGTCTGGGGGCTCAGGGGCCCCTCTCCTCCCAGAATAGAAACACAGAGAAAGAGTGGTCATTGACAAGGAAGACAGACCTCTCCAGGCCGGGCAGGCAGCCAAGGCCAAAGCCCTCATCAGGCCCCTGGTGGGAAAGGCCAGGTTTCGCATTACAAAAATGTGGAGGTGACGGGCAATGGGAGTCAGCACGCCTGTGACCATTGGCGTGGGAGAGACCTGCAGGGCAACGCCGGCCCTAGGTAGGCCCCCGCTTGACGAGGCCTCGGGGACTCTGGTTGGCGAGGAACCCCCCTCTTAAGAGGGACCTGGCAGCCTGGCCCAACACAGACTCTTGGCCTGGACCAGGTGAGCTCTCGGCCAGGTGAGCTCTTGGATGGAGACAGGGTCTCACATCGGTCACAAATCTCGCCCAGGGGTCCCCTCCCCCACAGCTCCTTCTGCAGGGGGGCTTGCCCCTCCCCCTGCCTTGGAATCCAGCCCCCTGCCCTCTGGGATGCAGGAGGAAGGAACAATTCTTTTCCAACAGCGGCCCCTAGCGGTGGTAGTTTGGACTCTGACTTTCCGCAATGGAGCTGCTTTCTTGTTCCTGTAGCTTCATTTGTTTCTTTTCTTTTCATCAGACCTAGATGAGAAAACCACTGTCCAGGACACCAGAGCAGAGGTTCTCTTCTTGCCCAGCCCCGACCCAGCAGGCTTCTCCCACGTCAGCGACCCCTTTCCTCCCCGTGGCCTCTTTGATGTTATTTTATTAGTTTTTAAAGATTTATTTATATGGGAAACAGACTTGGCCCAGTGTTTAGGGTGTCTGTCTACCACATGGGAGGTCCTCGGTTCAAACCCCAGGCCTCCTTGACCCATGTGGAGCTGGCCCACAAGCCGTGCTGATGCGCGCAAGGAGTGCCCTGCCACGCAGGGGTGTCCCCCGCGTAGGGGAGCCCCATGCGCAAGGAGTGCACCCTGTAAGGAGAGCCGCCCAGCGTGAAAGAAAGTGCAGCCTGCCCAGGAATGGCGCCGCCCACACTTCCCGTGCGGCTGACGACAACAGAGGCGGACAAAGAAACAAGACGCAGCAAACAGACACAGAGAACAGACAACTGGGGGAGGGGAGGGATGATTAAATAAATAAATAAATCTTTAAAAAAAAAGTTTTATTTATTTATTGAATTCCCCCCCTCCCCCGGTTGTCTGTTCTCTGTGTCTATTTCCTGCGTCCTGTTTCTTTGGCCACTTCTTTTTGTCGTCAGCAGCACAGGAAGTGTGGATGGCGCCATTCCTGGGCAGGCTGCACTTTCTTTCGCGCTGGGCGGCTCTCCTTACAGGGTGCGCCCCTTGCGCGTGGGGCTCCCCTACATGAGGGACACCCCTGTGTGGCAGGGCACTCCTTGCCCGCATCAGCACTGCACGTGGGCCAGCTCCACACGGGTCAAGGAGGCCCGGGGTTTAAACTGTGGACCTCCCATGTGGTAGACTTATGCCCTAACCCTGGGCTAAGTCCATTTCCCTCCCCGTAGCTTCTTGGGGGCATTGGGTGTGTACATTTGGGAACCCCGCTCCCCCCAGCGTGTGAGTTTTCCTGGCAGTTGACACGCTCCGGGAGGTGCATTCAGTGGGTTTCGGCAGGATGTCTAGTGGCCGCACGTGTCCCGTCGCTACCACTGGGGACAACTCCCGAGTGGAGAAATTGCCCCCTCATCACAACTGTTTCCCCCTCCTGGCCTTGGGCACCTCCCGCCAGCGGCCATGGTCTCCTTAGCAATGGGGGTGGGGCAGGGGTGGGGCAAATCTGCCTTGGGCGGGGGTCCTGGGTGCCTGGGTGCCGGGGCGTCTACACAGAATGAGAAATTATAAAGGGATAACTCAGATACACCACAAAAATAAACTATACAGAAAAGGAGTCTGAAATAAAGAAAAAGTCATGGTATTTAAAAACCTATGGACATAACAGCTGAGGTAACTACTGTTTTTGCAATAATAAACCTGAATGCTAATGGATTTAACTCCCCAATCAAAAGACAAAGATGGACAGATAAAATAGAAAAGCATGTTCCAAATATATGCTGTTCCAAGATAGGAAATTTAGACCCAAAAATATAAACAAATTGAAAGTAAAAGTGTGGGAAAATGTTGGAGGTGTGAGTAACAGGGCATATGGGATTTTTTAATGTGATATTTGTGTAATCTAAGTATCTTAAAAGAAAAAGAAAAAAGCGAAAGCCTGGAAAAAGATATTCCATGCAAATAGTAACCAAAACACTAATATATGAGAAATAAAAGATTTAAAAGTATAGCTGCTATAAGATACAAAGAAAGCCAATATATTATGGAAAATGGATCAATACACCAATAAGAAATAACAACCATAAACATTTATGCACCCAAATATGGTGCCACAAAATGCATGAGGTAAACACTGGCAAAACTGAAGCGAATAGGCACTTCTACAATAATAGTAGGAAATATCAATACACCGCACTCAGAAATAGATAGAACATCTAGACAGAAGATCAGAGGATAAATAAAGAAATAGAGAACTTGGATAAAGTGACAAATTAACGAGACCTAACAGACATATGCAGAAAATTTTATCCCAAAACAGCAGGATATATATTCTTCTCAAGTGCTCATGGATTTATTAGATCATATGTTTGGTAACAAACCAAGTCTCAGTAAATCTTTAAAAAATTGAAGTCATACAAAGCATTTTCTCTGAACATAATGGAATAAAGCTGGAAATTAACAGAGAGAGGAATGAAAAATAACGTAATCTTAACAATCCCTGGGTAGAAGAAGTAATTGCAAGGAAAATCAGTAAATATCTTGAGAGGAATGAAAACAAGAAAACAACGTATCAAAACTTATGAGATAAAGTGAAAGCAGGGTTGAGAGGGAAATGTATAGACCTAAATTCTTACATGAAAAATGAAAAAGTCAATATATGTGTTAATAATAGGAGGCTATGTAAGAAACATGCCAAATGTGTGAGCTGTGGACCATAGTGATAATCGTCTGATTATATCATCTCATAACCTGTAACAAATGTTTCCAAGATGTAGTGTATTGGTGGGGGCATTTTTATGGGAATTCTACTCATTTCCATGATTGTTTTGTGAATTCACAACTTCTGTAGTAAAGACATTTATAAAAGAAAAAAAAAACTCAAAAAGGTAAAAGCTCACATCAAAGAATGAACTGCATACCTGGAGGAGGCAGAAAAAGAACAGCAAACTAAATCCAAAAAGAGCAGAAGGAAAAAACAAAGATTAGAACAAAAAAAGAAGAATGATAATGAAAAATAATAGCATCAATTATACTAAATATTTGTTCTTTGACAAGATCAATAAAATTAACAAATGCTGAACTGGAGTGAAAAAGAAAAAAAAATGAAGTTTCAAATAAATTCATTAGTTTGGGGGACATTATACTGACCACACAGAAATAAAACACGATCATAAGAGGAGGATGTGATGAATGAATGTGTGTCAACAAATTAGACAACCTAATTTAAATGGACAAATTCTCAAAACACATGAACAACCTACACTGACTATAGAAATAATTGAAGCTCTCAATATTCCATTTACAAATAAGGAGATTGAATCAATTAAAGGGGGAAATCATAAAGAAAAATGAGTTTATATGGCTAAGAGACTTCAAAATGAGTTGGGAGGTCATCAGAGAGGTCGCTCTTATGCGCATCTCAGCAGGATCCCAGAGACAGCCAAAGTAGACACAAACCCAGGTAGAGGTGCTCCAGAGGGCTATGGAGTCACCCAGGTCCTATGGTCATGGCATGTGGCTCTAGAGTTCAGTGTCATGCCAGTTGGCCCTACTTTGGAATTTGTGCTCCTGAGCGTGATGGAAATGGACTCAGATGTGACCTCTCTACACATGCCTCTTCTATCACTTTTGCTGAACCTGTGGTTGGTGCTGGGGTCGGGGTATGCTCAGGAAACTTGAATCTCTGAACAGTCCTTGTGCCAGTTGGACCCTGAACCTCTGCAGAATTGCCACTTCTACTCTCCTGTTCATTGTACATACCCAGGTCAGCTGACAGGGGGGTGAGGATGGTCAGTCACCACACCAGGAAACGGAGAGAGTCTACAACTGCAAGTAGGAGAATCCCACCCATTAGCCATGTGGGATCTTAGCCCCCTTTTGATTTAGAGGTGTAGTGGACATCACTATCCCAGGGTTCTCAGGAATAAAATACGGATTAGAGTGGACTTACTGGTATTCTACTTCAGAATTATTTTGACTCTAACAATGGAAGAAATTGCATCTTTGATGTGAAGACAATGAGCATGGGAATTGCTGAGGGCAGGGAAAGGAGAGAAGAAGTGTGATGGGGGCTTTTTTGGGGGCTTGGAATTTAGAGTTGTTCTGAATAATATTTCAGAGACAGAAGCAGGACATTATATATACTGTCATAACTCACTGAATGGACTGGGTGAAAGTGTAAACTACAACATAGACTATAATCCATACTGTGTACAATACTCCAAAATGTACTCACCAAATGTAATGAATGTACCATGCTAATGAAAGGAGTTGTTGATATGGGAGGAGTGGGGGCTGTGGGTAGTGGGGTATATGGGAACCACATATTTTCTTAATGTAACATTTTGTGTGATCTATGTATCTTTAAAAAATATATAATAAAAAGTACACCAAAAAAAAGTAAAAGTATACTAAATTTGGAAGGTTCACACTTCCTGACTTTGAAGCTTATTATAAAGATGCCATGGCCAAAACATAATAGTACTGCCCCAAAGATGTATAGATATATCGTATATATATCTCACTGATTTGAATCAAAATTTCAGAAATAGACATATACGCGTATGGCTAATTGATTTTTACAAGGCTTCCAAGTCTACTCAATGGGTAAAGAATAGCTTCTTCAACAAATATTGCTGGGAGAACTTGATATTCATATGCAAAATAATGAATTTGGGCCCTTATCACACACTATATGAAAATGAAATGAAAACGAATCAAAGACCTTAATATAAGATCTAGAACCATAAAACTGCTAGAAGAAAATGTATAGAAACCTTTTAAGGTTATTGCATTAGGCAATAATTTCTTAGAATTTACTCCAGAAGCACAAACCACAAATGGACAAAATAAAATAGATAAATGTACCTCATCAAAATAAAGCTTTTACACATCAAAAGAATTGTGAAGTGAGAAAATAGCTTACTCAATAGGAGATAATATTTAGAATCCCCATATATGATAAGGTTTTAATATCCAGTATCCATAAAATCCTACAACTCCACAATCAAAAGACCAACAACCTAATTAAAAATGGGCAAAATACTTGAATAAACATATCTACAAAGAAGATATGAAAATGACTTAATAGTACAAGAAAATCTTCTCATCACTAGCCATTTTAGTGTTAGTGATTGCCAATACATAGTACCAGAGATATGTTGGATTTTATAATGGGGATTTATTAAGGTAAAATCTTACAGTTCTTAAGCTGAAAATGTACATATCAAGGTTTCACTAGATATGCTATCTCACCAAATGTTGTATGTTGCTAGTTCTGTTCTCCTGCTATGTGTTAAGCCAAAATGGCAGCTGTTTTTTGCCTTTTTCTAGGCTCAGTTTTGTTCTCTGACCTTGGTTGTGGTAGATCCAGCAAATGGCTCTTCTATCCCCTCTGGACTGCCCAGTAATACCAATCTCCAGCCTCTCCCTTAGCCTCTCAGATTTTCACTGTCTTCCTGTTCCTTCAGCAGACACTAGAGTCCCATTTCATATGGCAAGGTGGCTGTATAATGGCTATACTTGGGCCATGATGGTGGCTATAGTTGGGCTGTATGTCTCTGCTTTCATTCCTCTTTTAGTATAAGACTCCAATAAAAGGAATAGGACTCCGGGTCCTGCAATCTAACCAAAGTCCCTTAGCTGAAGTGATTTAATCAAAAGTCATGATTTCTAAAGGTCACTTAACTGAATCTAACCAAAAGTTCTCACATATATTAGACTTAGATGTACAGGAATTGGTAATTTTAAGAACTTAATGAGTTGAGTTATGCAAGAGTTTCAAACCAGCACACTATTAGCAACATGTAAATTAAAACCACAATGAGATACCATTTCACATCCATAGAATGTCTACAATTTTAAAAACATGTGAGATTGCAACTGTTAGAAAGGACATGGAAAAATAGGAACACTCATTCATTACTGATGAGAATGTAAAATTGTTCAGTTACTGAGCAAGACATTGGCAGTTCATTATGAAGCTAAGTATAAAATTACTATATGACAAAACATTTGCTTTAATAGTTATATTCCCAAAAGAATTGAACAGAATTGCACACCAATGAGCATAGCAACATAATTTACAATTTTCAAAAAATGGGAACAACCCACATGTCATCAACTGATGAATGGATAAGCAAAACTTGGTATATACATATAATGGAATATTATTCAGCTGCATAAAGTAATAAAGTTTTGATATGGATGAACCTTGAAGACACCATCCTAAGTGAAGAAAGTCAGGTATTAAAGAGCAAATATTGTATGATCTCACTGTTATCAAATGATTATTTTGAGCAAACTCGTAGAGTTATAGCTTAGATTATAGGTTTCCAGGGGCTGGTTTGGGGTAACGAATAGGCAGTTGATGATTAAATTGTACAGAATTTCTATTCAGATTGATTGTAAAATATTGGATATGGATGGTGGTTCATGGTAGCATGTTATTCTGAGTTTAATTAACAGCACTGAATTATATATGTGAATGTAGTTAAAAGAGGAAATTTTAGGTCTTAAAAATGTTGCTAGAATAAAAATTAAAATATAAAACATAGTGGATAAAAAAAGTGAAAAGATAGTCCACATAATGGGAGATTACATTTGGAAATCATTCAGATGATGACTTAATGTTCAGAATATATAAAGTACCCTTACAACCTAAGAGATTAAAATCCAATATCAAACAGGGCCCAGTTCTTGAAAAGACATGGCTCCAAAGAAAATATTCAAATGGAAAATAAGCACATCAAAAATATTCAACATCATCAGCCTTTAAGGGAATATAAATCAAAACTACAATTCAATCTCTATTTATGTTCACTTTGGTGGCTATTAGTAATAAAACAGAAAAAAAGGATTGCTGGTGAGGATGCAGATAATTAGTAAAACTCCTATATTGGTGATGTGACTGTACAATGATTTAGCTACTGTGGAAAATATTTGATGGTCCCTCAAAAAATTAAACTGGCAATCCCATTTCTAGGTATATACCCTAAAAAATTGAAAACAGAGACTTGAACAGATATTTGAATATTACTTCTCAGAAAAGCATTATTCACAATTGTCAGTCCAAGAGTTCATCAACTCTTGGATGTAAAAATGTGGGATATACGTACAAGGGACCATTACTCAACCATACGAAACAATGAAATTCTAGCATATGCTACAACCTGGACGACAGGATGTTGAGTGAAATAAGCCAGACACAAAAAAAGCATATATTGTATGATTAATGTATACAAAAATACTAAAATTAGAAAGTGTTTAGATACAGAATGTAGAGTACAGGTTAACAGGGATTGGAGGGGATGTTAGGGAGTTACTGTGTATGGCTACAGAGTTTCCATCTGGAGTGATTAAAAAGTTTTGGTAACAAATTGCTGTGATGGCAGCACATTTTGAAAATAATTATAATTGAATTGTACACCTGAACATAATTTAAATGTGAAATATTGTGCTGAAATAATTTGTAAAAATCATGTCAGAGGGAAGTGGCCATGGCTCAATGAGTTGGGCTCCTGTGTGCCATATCGAGGCCCTGGGTTCACTTCCTGGGGTCTTGTGAAGGCAGGTTTACCCACATGCTGCAGTGTGCTACCTGCCTGGCCTGTAAGCACTGCAAAGTGCCACCTGCTCCACAAATGCCACTGAGTGACACAAGCCCACAAGCACTGCAGAGAGACAACTCAGCAAGGTGATGCAACAAAAAAAAGGGGAGACGTGTAAAAAAATACAATGAAGAGTGCACAGACAATGGACACAGAGCAGACAAGGAACAAGGGGTGGGGGATAAATAAAAATAAATAAAATAATGTCTGAGAAGAAACAGCAAGTTTTAAAAGTCTGAGTTTGGAGTAAATCTCTGATTTAATTTGCCTTGAGTAAATTAACTTCCAAGCCACTTTTCCTAAGTGGATAAAATAATGTTAATAATATTCTTGCTGGCATCAGATAAATACTGGGAAGATAAGAAAAATTAAAATTACCTGACAAGATATATATTAGTTTTTCTCACTAATATAATAAAAATGTACCATAGAAATAATGACACTCTGGTATTTAAATGGTCTATGTATCATTATGTAAGATAATTTTGGATTTAAATGGCTGAGGTATTGTTATGATAGGTTAACTTCTTTGTTTCCCCAAATTCTCAGACAAGAGTTTGAGGAAACTGCCAAAGACTGGGATGAGGGATTAAAAAACAACAACAAAACAAAACAAAAACAAAATTAATGTGTAAAAAAAAATGAATAAGAAGTTTAGGGTAAGAAGTTGGGAAGTAGAAAACACCCAATTGTGCTAAATTTCCTAGAATTTAATTAATGAATTAAAAACAAGCACACACTAATGATTTCTGAATAGGAAAACCTGTTTCCAACTTTACACTCTAGTATAGGTTGGGAAAAGTTCACCTTTATAACTCCTTCTGTCCTTTTGCTCTTGGCACATGCTTACAGATCATCCAGAGGGGTTTTGGGATATGTGTTGTTCAGTACACACATCAAGACATAATTTCAGAATTAGATCAATCTTATAGAAATGCAGGAGAAGGAAAATAGGTAGAGAATCATAGTTCAAAACCAGATATGTCCCAATACTGCCAGATTTGCTCAGTGGCACTTGTATTTGGCAATCAGGCCATGGTGTCTTACTTGTCCTTACTCCTTTCCAAACTCTTGGCTACAGAGCAGCAGTCTTCTCAATGCCCCCTTCACCTTTTTGTTTCTAAGGGTGTAGATCAGGTGATTCAGGAGTGGGATGACAATGTTATACAAGAAGGTGATACACTTGCCTTGGTCCCAGGGGAGCTGTTTCTAGGTTGCATGTACATGTATATGATGTATCCATAGAAAAGTGAACCATGGCAAGATGGGAGCCACAATGTTGAAGACTGTTTGCCTCATTAATGCTGACTGAAAGTTTAATGCAGCCTTCATGATGTAATCATAGGAGACTGAATAAAAGCCAGGAGTGAGAGCACAATGCCAATGGCCAGGACATATAAGGTGCCTTTGATGGCCACCCAGTTGACACAAGCCATCTAGATGAGGGCTGGCATCTCAAAATGGAAGTGATCCACAGGATGGCCTCCACAACAGGGTAAATGCAGGATCACTGGAGACATGGTCAATGAGTTGACCACACCATAATCTCAGACCAAAGACTCCAACCACAGCAGAGCTTTGGATTCATGATTACCATATAATGTAGAGGATTCAGACTGCAACAAACTGGTCACATGACATGACAGTGAGGAGCAGGCACTGCACACCAAGACCCAGGAATAGGAAGAAATGAATGACACAGCCAGGATAGCCAAAAGTCTGTTTAGGTCCACTAAGTTTGTAGAGCAGTTGTATGATGGTGCTGGTGGTGAAACTAAGGTCGAGAAAAGAGAGATGAGTGAAGAAGCAGTATATGGGAGTTTGGAGTTAGGGGTCCACCCTGGAAAACAGGCTTATTGGGATGCTGCACACAAGGGTCAGGAGCAATACAGCCAAGATGACCACAAAGTTGATCTTCTTCAGATGGGGATGATCAGAAGAGCCCAAAGGTTGAAATGGCTTTGGGTGCTGTCATTATTATATCCATCATCTATTCTGTACCTGAAAAATAGTAAAAAAAAATTCCTATGATATTTCCCATTTATTTTATATCCCAATTTATTTTTTTACTTTTTTAAGTTCCTCTTAATTATTAAGAATTCTATTTCTAATCTTTAAACCTATCATTACTGTTTCATTTTCCTACTAATAGTATTTGGCAATATATTAGACATCATTTTTGAAGAAGTTTTGGATCACAGAAGGGCTCAGCTATGGCAGGGGAGGAGCATTGATGTGGGGTGTCATTGATGAAGGATTCATGGGTAGGAGGGAGTTCTCCAGGGTATGCATATGGTATATATAGGTATGATTGGATGTTCATTGGGCATTGACATATGAGGTAGAGGTTCACATGACAACTGAAGGAGCACTGAGTTCCCATTCTGGGAAATACTGTCACACTCCCTAAGGGAACAGAAATAATTCCCCAAGTACAAGGGCAAAGACCAGTGAAGAAGGAAGGTCCAATCATGGGCCCTTGGTACTGATGACTGTGCTTATGAGCCTGTGTGCTTGAAATTTCAACTGTGCCTAGAGCTGCAGGGTGCCTAAGAGTTACTTCCTGAGAGCCCCCATGTTGCTCAAATGTGGCCACTCTCTAAGCCAAACTCAGCAAGTAAATGCATTACCTTTCCCCTAGCATGGGACATGATTCACAGGGATGAACCTACCTGGCACTGAGGGAATACTACCAAGCACCAGCTGCTGATGCAACTAGAAATAGACCCTGAGTAACAGGGGGAAATAGTAAAGAAAAATGGGTTTACATGACTAAGAGATTTCAAAACAAGTTGGGAGATCTTCAGAAGGGTTGTGCTTAAACACATCTCAGTAGAGTCTCAGAGACAGTCAAAGTAGTACAACCCCAGGTACTGGTGCTCCCAAGGGCTACAGAGACACTCAATCCTACAATTATGATAGATGGCTCTGGCATTCAGTGCCTTGTCAGTAGGCCCTGCTTTGGAATTTGTGTTCCTGAGTGTGATGGAGTTGGACTCAGATGTGATCTCTCTATGCATGTTTCTTCTGTTACTTTTAGTGAACCTGTGTTTGGTGCTGGGTTTGGTGTATGCTCAGACTTGAATCTTTTGGCTGTCTATTTGCCAGCTACAACACCTACTCTCCAGTTTGTTGGACTTACCCAGGTCAGCTAAAAGGGAGGAGAGGATGGTGAATGACCACATCAGGGAACTGAGAGAGTCTACAGGTGCAAGCAGGAGAATTGCATCCATCAGCCATGTGGGATCTAATCCCCTTCTCAATTTGGAAATCGATTGGACATTGCCATCCCAAGGTGTGATGGAGGAATAAAATATGGATTAAAATGGAAAAAAAATGTCCTTTGAATCTTTCATTCATCTTTTTAAAAGATTTATTTATTTATTTATTTGTTTGTTTGTTTGTTTGTTAGTTTATCCCCACCCCTCTTTGTCACATTTGCTTTGTCTGTTTGTTGTGTACTGGTCTCTTTTTAGGAGGTGTCATACTGGGAACCCAGGAACCAAATCTGCTACCCCCCATGTGGGAGGGAGGCACCTAATCACTAGAGCCACTTCTAGTCCCTGCTTTGTTGTGTTTCTCATTATGTTTTCTTCCATGTGTCTTTTACTCCATCATCTTTTGATCAACTTGCTGTGACAACCCCTTATGTCAGCTCACACTTTTTCTCATCTTCTTCAGGAGGCACCAAGAACCAAACCCAAATCTCCCATATGGTAGTTGGAAGCTCAATTGCTTGAGTCATATCTGCTTCCCTGTTATTCATCTTTATTCAGTGACCATTTTCAAATCCCTCATGTATATATTTAAATAAAAAGAAAAAAAAGGAAAGAAGAAAAATAGGCAGGAAAGAAGAAAGGAAAAATGATGGCAACTAATCATCAATCACCATAATAATTCTAGTATCTTAAAGTAAACGTTTGAAATATTTCATGGTTCTCAATTTGTGCATCTCAAAATCAGAGAAACCTGACAATGAGTAGTTGAAAATGAGGCTGACTGCAGTGAAAGGCTGTAAGTATAGTTTCAGGAGAAATTAAATTCTAATATCCTTATGCATCTTAGTTTTTTCAAGTGAAATGTGGAAGTAAGAATGACCTCTTCACAGGAATATTTGTTTCAACTTAAATATAATAAGATGTCTATCCTACCAAAACTAATCTATGGATTTAATGCAAATCCCAATAAATATAAACACAGAATTTTTAAATGAACTAGAAAAAACTAACTATGAAATTTATTTGGAAAGGAAAGAGGCCCCAAATAGTCAAAGACATATTGAAAAAGAAAAATGAAATTGGAGAAATCACATTACCTGACTTCAAAACATAGTACAAAGCTACAGTAGTGAAAATGACATAGTATTGGAACAAGGACAGACACACTGACCAATGGAACTGAATTAAGAATTCTGATATAGATCTTCATATACACAGTCATATGATATTAGGTGACAAGGCCACCAAACCCACTCAACTGGGAGATAATGGTCTCTTCAACAAATGGTACCTGGAGAACTAGATATCCACATGCAGAAGAATGAACAGGATAACCATCTCACACCTTATAAAAAAATCAACTCAAGATGGTTCAAATACCTAAATATTAGAGCCAAGACCATAAAAACCTTGGAGAAAATGTAGGGAAGCATCTATGGGACCTTGTAATAGGAAATAGCTTAATGAACTTCACACCCAAAGCACAAGTAGCAAAAGAACAAATAGATAAATGGAACTTCCTCAAAATGAAAGTCTTTTGCATCTCAAAGGAGTTTGTCAAGAAAGTGAAATGACAGCCTTCCCAATGGGAGAAAATATTTTGTAACCATATATCTGATAGGAGACTAATATCCTGCATATAAAAGAACTCCTATATCTCAAATATAAAATGACAACCCATTAAAAAAAATGGGCAAGAGATTTGAACAGACATTTCTCCAAAGAAGAAATACAAATGACTAAAAAGCACAGGGAAAAATGCTCACAATCACTAGCTATTAGGGAAATGCAAATAATTAAAACCACAATGAGATACCATCTTACGCCCATAAGACAGTTGGCTATCAAAAAAACAGAAGACGGGGAGGAGACAAGATGGTCGCTGAGTGAACTTGCCTTTGTGGTCTGTCCCGGGAAGAGACGGCTGGGCGTGGCGGCAGGTTCTCCAAGGTGAGGCTTTTTCGGGATTTTTGCAGGGCAGAAGTGTCGGGACATCGATTGGGTGGAAAGGTAACGGAGAGGATTGGTCTAGTAGATATAATTTGGGTTCTATTGCTCGCAGGTGAGACCCGCGCACGGGCTCCTCCCTGTTGGGGGTGGGGGGAACCGCGGTCCTGTCCTGGGGTTCTGCTTTTGGATGGCTCTGAAGGGCTAAGGAGTTCGCAAGCTCTGGACGAGCTGTTGACAGGTTGATGTGACAGATCGCCTTTGTGGATCGATTTGGGAAGATAGACGGTGTTTTGTTGTGAAGCGGGAGAAACTTTTGAGTGCGAATATAAACAATAGCGCGTCCGCCTGAAGCCCCACCCCCAAAAGCCCGGCAACCGTTCTCCAACCCAAATAGGCTGTAGGCAATAAAGAGAAGTAATTGGAAAATTGATCTAGGCTGCGGCAAGTGGGGGGGACACGTCTGGAAGCCGATTAGGGAATATTCTGCGAAGCTTGAGAATTCCGGTATTGGAATCTGTTTTCGGCGTCACAGGCCGGGCTTCGGATCTGTATTAGTAAAGTGGCTGCGGTGTAGAGGCGCCCTCTAGTGGCAGTGGTTTGGAATCACAGGACGGGAGCTGTCCAAAAGCTGAAGTGAAAGATAACTTACTAATGAGACCAGCAAAGTAAGTGAATTACAGGGTTCAGTCACAATATAGAGGTTGTGGATCTGACTTCCCCCATAGGGTTGGCACCCAGCTGTGGGGATCCCTGAGGGCTGTGTTACACTGCGGGACTCCCAGGCTTCCTGTTGACCAGATTGGAGGCTGCCAGGTCTGAATTCCCTAAATTCTGGTGGCCCACACTACAGAGACTCACACCTCTTGAGTCCTCAATATCTCAGACTTTCCATCCCTGAATCCATCACACACTGAGGTCCATCTGAGGTCCTTAAATGCCCTAGCCTTCAACGTTGGTGTTTTTTCTTTTGTTTCATTTTGTTTTGTTTTTATTTTCATTTTGACTTATTCTTTACTTTTTTCAATTTCCTGATTGCTAACACCGCATTATCCCCTAGTCTTCTCTCACAGCGTATCCCCCAAAGTCTTTTTTTACTCAGTTATTTAAGGTTTTTTTTTTTGTGGTAGGTGCTGTGTAGTGGGTGTTTTAATTCTGGTTCGTGTATATCTGTTTTGTTTTTGTTTTTCCTTTCCCCTACCTGTTCCCCACCCCTTGCCCACCCTCTTTTCCTTTCTTCCTCTCGTCCATTCCTCCCCCCTTTTTTTTCTCCCTTTTTTTCTGTTGTCTCTCTCACTCTTGCCCCTCATATTCTACTTAGTTTATTTTAAATCAATTATACAATAGGTGCGGCAGGAAACACCTCACATTCACTGGGTTTTCTCATCCTTCACTGCCTCATTTCTGTGTGAACTGATTTAGGCTACCTATACTATCCTCTTTCCCCTACATCTTGATATCCACCACCATCTACTGGCTCTCCTATATTCCACCTCCCACCTCCCTTTCTTTGATCCATGAAGGGTCTAAGTCTTAATTTCTAATACCTATGTTTTGTTTTCTGTCTGTTATCCACTCTTGAAACTATTACCTTTCTTTTCTCTTTCCCTCTCTCACGAAATCAATAGCTTTTTAGCTCATACCATATTCCTCCCATATTCAATCATCTACCTCATAATAGGTACTCTACCTACTGCTATAACTCTACACAATTTACATGAATCTAACCTCCATCCTCCCAGATCTCATATTCTTCCTTTGTTAACATATATCACCAATACTACTTTACACTTTTCCCTTGTTTACACAATTGCCTTTCCCCAACACTAATACTTTCCTTTAAAGTGAACTTAACCAACAACAAGAAACTAGAATAAGAAGAAAAAAGTGACAAAGAGAAGATATAACACCTATGCAAAAATAACAGCTAATTAACCTCCAAGAGCAGACAAAGAAGCTAAGGAACTGATTAAATCTGTCAAGATAAAGAGATGATGTCCACATAGAAGAGGTGGCATTGGAATGGGAAAAGTGGACATAGTGGACGAAGGGTATGGGGAAAGGCAGGAAGAGATGAGAGGTGGAGGCATCTTTGGGACATGGAGCTGCCCTGGGTGGTACTTCAGAGGCAATCACCGGACATTGTAAATCCTCACAGGGCCCACTGGATGGAATGGAGGAGAGTATGGGCTATGATGTGAACCAATGTATATGAGGTGCAGAGGTGCCCAAAGATGTACTTACCAAATCCAATGGATGTGTCATGATGATGGGAACGAGTGTTGTTGGGGGGGGAGAGGGGGGGTGGGGGGATGGGGTTGAATGGGACCTCACATATATATTTTTAATGTAATATTATTACAAAGTCAATAAAAAATTAAAAAATTTAAAAAAAAAGGCTCAAATTGAAAAAAAAAACAAAAAAACAAAACAAAACAAAAAAAAGATAAAGAGATGACCAGAAAGCAACAAAAATCTACAAACCAAACCAGTAATAAGGAAAACATGGCTGAATCCAATCAACAAACCAATAATCACGAAGGGGAGCAAAACTTGGCACAAGCAATGAAAGATCTCAGAACATTTATCACTGACAAATTTGATGAAGTAATGAAAGAGGTTAACAACATGAAGACATCACTTGGAGGGGAAATTGCAGACATACGCAAAAACATAACAGATATGATGGGAATGAACACCACAGTTCAAGAAATCAAAAATACACTTGCAGCAAATATCAGCAGACTAGAAGAGACAGAGCAGAGAATTAGTGATGTGGAAGACAGTACATCAGAAATCAAACAGATAGTAGAAGGGGTCAATAAGAAGATAGAAAAAATCCAATTAGGATTTAGGGACCTGAATGACAATGCAAAACGCTCAAACATATGTATTATAGGCATTCCAGAAGGTGAAGAGAAGGGAAAGGGGTCAGAAGGAGTGTTGCAGGAAATAATGGCTGAAAACTTCCCAAATCTACTGAAAGAGACAGATGTACATATCCAAGAAGCACAGCGCACTCCACTAGTCATAAACCCCAACAGGCCCACCCCAAGACATATACTTGTCAAATTATCCAATGCTCAAGACAAAGAGTAAATCCTAAAAGGAGCAAGAGAAAAGAAAACCATCACATACAAAGGAAGCTCAATTAGATTAAGTGCTGATTTCTCATCTGAAACCATGAAGGCAAGAAGGCAGTGGTATGATATAGTCAAGGTACTAAAGGAAAAAAATTTCCAACCAAGAATACTCTATCCAGCTAAACTAGCATTCAAACATGATGGAGAGCTCAAAATATTCACAGACAAACAAACTGAAAGAGTATACCAACAAGAAACCTCCCCTTCAAGAAATTCTAAAGGGAGTTCTGCAGGAAGAAAGGAAAAAACAGGAAAGGCAGAATTGGAGGAGAGTATAAGACCAACAACAACAACAAAAAAGACAAAAAAAAATACAAACAAAATATGACAAACACAAATCCAATCAATATATGGCAAACACAAATAATTCCTTGATTGTAATAACACTGAATGTCAACGGATTAAACTCACCTATCAAAAGATTCAGACTGGGACATTGGATAAGGAAATATGACCCATCCATATGCTGTCTACAAGAGACACATCTTAGACCCAGAGACGCATGGAGATTGAAAGTGAATGGCTGGAAAACAATCATACAAGCTAACAATAACCAAAAAAAGGCAGGGGTAGCTATATTAATATCAGACAAAATAGACTTTAAATGTGAAACAATTGTGAGAGACAAAGAAGGATACTACATTTTAGTGAAAGGGAAAATCTGTCAAGAAGATCGAACAATCATAAATATTTATGCCCCTAACAAGGGTGCCTCTAAATACATCAGGCAAACGCTGGAAAAACTAAGTGAAAGAATGGATACATCTACAATTATAATGGGGGATTTTAATACACCACTATCAACTCTGGACAGAACATCTCAAAAGAGAATCACCAAAGAAACAAAACATCTGAATAGTATATTAGAGGAGCTGGATCTAATAGACATATATAGATCGCTACACCCAAACACAGCAGGATATACATTTTTCTCAAGCGCACATGGATCATTCTCCAAGATAGATCATATGCTAGGCCACAAAGAAAGGCTGAACGAATTCAGAAAGATTGAAATCATACAAAACATTATCTCTGACCACAGTGGAGTCAAGCTGGAGATTTGCAAGGGACAGAAGCCCAGGTTTCACACCAAGATTTGGAAATTAAACAGCACACTCTTAGAAAAACAGTGGGTCAAAGAGGAAATTTCAAAAGAAATCAATGACTACCTTGAAACAAATGATAATGATAACACAACATACCAAAATTTATGGGATGCAGCAAAAGCAGTACTGAGAGGGAAGTTTATAGCCATAAATTCATATATCAAAAAAGAAGAAAGAGCAAAAATTGAAGAACTAACTGCACATTTGAAGGAATTAGAAAAACAACAACAAAGTAACCCAACAGGAAGAAGAAGGAAGGAAATAACAAAGATAAGAGCAGAACTAAATGAAATAGAAAATAAGAAAGCACTTGAACAGATAAACAAGACCAAGAGCTGGTTTTTTGAGAAGATTAACAAAATTGACAAACCTTTAGTGACACTAACAAAGAAAAAAAGAGAGAAGATGCAAATACACAAAATAAGAAATGAGAAAGGCAATATCACCACTGACCCCACAGAAATAAAGAGTATCATAAGAGGATATTTTGAAAAACTATATTCCAACAAAAATGACAATCTAGAGGAAATGGACAAATTCCTAGAAACACATAAGCAGCCCATATTGACAAAAGAAGAAATTGATGATCTTAACAAACCAATCACAAGCAGAGAGATAAAATCAGTTATTAAAAATCTCCCAACTAAGAAGAGCCCAGGGCCAGATGGCTTCACAGGTGAATTCTACAAAACATTCCGGAAAGAACTGACACCAATCCTGCTGAAACTATTCCAAAACATCGAAACAGAAAGAACATTACCCAACTCCTTCTATGATGCCAAAATTACCCTAGTACCAAAGCCAAACAAAGACATCACAAGAAAGGAAAATTACAGACCAATTTCTCTAATGAACCTAGACACAAAAATACTTAACAAAATACTTGCTAATCGTATTCAACAACACATTAAATGTATTATACACCACGACCAAGTGGGATTCATCCCAGGTATGCAAGGATGGTTCAATATAAGAAAATCAATCAACGTAATACACCATATAAACAGATTGAAGGAAAAAAATCACATGATTATATCTATTGATGCAGAAAAAGCATTTGACAAAATACAGCACCCTTTCTTGATAAAAACACTCCAAAAGATTGGAATACAAGGAAAATTTTTGAACATGATAAAGAGAATATATGAAAAACCTAAAGCCAATATTGTTTACAATAGAGAAATCCTAGACTCCTTCCCTCTAAACTCAGGAACAAGACAAGGATGCCCACTGTCTCCGCTCCTATTTAACATTGTCTTAGAAGTACTTGCTCGAGCACTGAGGCAAGAACCAGAAATAAAAGGCATTCAAATTGGAAAGGAAGAAGTCAAAATTTCATTATTTGCAGATGACATGATCCTATACATAGAAAACCCTGAGAGATCTACAACAAAGATTCTAGAACTCATAAATGAGTTTAGTAAAGTTGCAGGTTATAAGATCAATGAGCAAAAATCAGTAGCATTGCTGTACATCAATAATGAGCAAGATCAGGAGGAAATCAAGAAACAAATACCATTCACAATAGTAAATAAAAAAATCAAATACTTAGGAATAAATTTAACTAAAGAGGTAAAGAACTTATACACCGAGAACTATACAAGATTGTTCAAGGAAATCAAAGAAGACCTGAATAAATGGAAGACTATTCCTTGTTCATGGATAGGAAGACTGGACATTATTAAGATGTCTATCCTACCAAAACTGATCTACACATTCAATGCAATCCCAATAAAAATCAATGCAGCCTTCTTTAAGGAACTAGAAAAACTAACTATGAAATTTATTTGGAATAAAAAGAGACCCCGAATAGCCAAAGACATACTGAAAAAGGAAAACGAAATTGGAGGAATCACATTACCTGACTTCAAAACATACTACAAAGCTATGGTGGTGAAAACAGCATGGTATTGGCATAAGGAGAGACACATAGACCAATGGAATCTAATTGAAAGCTCTGATATAGAACCTCAAATATACAGCCACATAATATTCGATAAAGCCACCAAACCCTCTCAACTGGGAGAGAGTGGCCTATTCAACAAATGGTGTCTGGAGAACTGGATAGCCATATGTAGAAGAATGAAAGAGGATTACCATCTCACACCTTATACAAAGATCAACTCAAGATGGATCAAAGACCTAAATATAAGAGCCAAGACCATAAAGACCTTAGAAAGCAGTGTAGGGAAACATCTACAGGACCTTGTAATAGGAAATGGATTTATGAATATCTCATCAAAAGCACGAGCAGCAAAAGAACTAATAGATAAATGGGACTTCCTCAAAATTAAAGCCTTCTGCACCTCAAAGGAGTTTGTCAAGAAAGTAAAAAGGGAGCCCACACAGTGGGAGAAAATATTTGGCAATCATATATCTGATAAGAAACTTATAACTTGCATATATAAAGAACTCCTATACCTTGAAAATAAAAAGATAAACAACCCATTTAAAAAATGGGAAAAAGACTTAAACAGACACTTCTCCGAAGAAGAAATACAAATGGCATAAAATCACATGAAAAAATGTTCCAAATCTCTAGCTATCAGGGAAATGCAAATCAAAACTACAATGAGATACCATCTTACACTCATAAGATTGGCAGCTATGAAAAAAACAGAAGAATACAAGTGCTGGAGAGCATGTGAAGGAAGGGGAACACTCATCCACTGGTGGTGGGAATGCAGAAGGATCCAACCATTCTGGAGGACAGTATGGCGGTTTCTCAAAAAACTAGCCATAGATTTGCCATATGACCCAGCAATACCACTGCTGGGTATATACCCAGCAGAACTGAAAACAAAGACACAAACCGATATATGTACACCAATGTTCATAGCAGCATTGTTCACTATTGCCAAAAGTTGGAATCAACCCAAATGCCCATCAACAGATGAGTGGATCAATAAAATGTGGTATATACACACAATGGAATACTACTCGGCTGTAAGAACAAACACACTACAAACACATGTGATAACATGGATGAATCTTGAGAACCTTATGTTGAGTGAAGCAACCCAGGCAGTGAAGGACAAATACTACATGACCTCAATGATATGAAATAAACAAGCTGCCCTAGATAGCAAGAGACTGAATGATAGGCTTACAGGAAATCGGAGGGTGGAGGAAGGATGTGAGCCAATGTCTGCAGGGGTGGAATTTAAGATGAGATGGTGGTAAGTATGAACACAAAGAAGAGATAAAGGGGGGCAAGGGGTTGCCTTTGGTTGGGGCTTTGCGGGTTTGAGGGTGGCTGGGGAGGGACGGATGGGTAACATTGCCCAAAAGTGGGGGGAGGGAGGGGTAGCATACGATCACAGGAGAGGGTCAGGTGTTGGTGGAGAGTAAAATGCCGAGAAAATCATATCAAAATATAATAAAGAGGGTTACCTGTTTAGAATGCTCGGAGGGGAGGGTCTGATGCAGGACGAGCTCCTGGGGAATGTCTAAATGCTCATTCTGCCAGAGTGGGTGACACCATGGGGTAGAAACCCAAGTAGTGAGAGTTGGGGTGGACCCACATCCTGGGGAGGACTAATGCCATCAAATAGAGGGAACTGTATCCCTCGAGAGAAAGGGTGGCTCCCAGGGCATTGGGGCAGTTGAGCAAGTTAGGCCCTGAACACTATTCCATCTATCTCTGGAAGTGGCTCCTCAGGAAATGGAGGTTGCTGTCACTGTGGGCACCAAGGTGGAAGGGAAAATGGACGTTAAATGTGTGGAACCAAGGTAAATGGGGGGTAAGAGAGGAGTTTCTTGAGAGTACACAAGGATGGATATAAAACATGTAATATTACACCATAACATATAGGAGATGACAGACTGATAATGTAAACCATAATGTAAAACATAGTATAACTAAGAATGTAAAAAACTGTGTATCCTAAAGTATGCACCATAATGTAAGCACAGATGTCACCTTGTTAGAAAGCTAGTGTCTCAGACTCTGTACATCACGTTAAGTAAATATGATGTGAATAGGGTGTAAGAGTATCGCTGTGGAAGGGAAAGGTTTTGTGGTGGATGTATGGAAGTGCTGTATATTATATATATGCATTGCTGTGGTCTAGGGCTCCTGTGAAGAGAAGCTGAATAATTAGGGGGAAAAAAGAAAAAAGAAAAAGATAGGATGTAGAATTTTTTCCAAATCAACACGTGTTCTTTATCTAACCTTTAAACCCATCGTTATATGCCATTCCCTAGTAAGGGACCCTGACATTATATTGGGCTTCAAATTTTGGGGAGTTCTGGATCACAGAGTGTTTCAACAATGGCAATGGAGGGATACTGGTATGGGATGCCAATGACAGGTGATATATGACTGAGAGGAAGCTGTACAGAACATATGTCCAGGGTGCATGGTAATGTTTGGATATACTCATAGTGGCAACAATTAAAAACCACAGCAGGGGGGGTACTGGGTTCCTGGCCAGTGGTGCTCTGTCATGGTCCCTAGGGGAGCAGCAACAGTCTCCCAGGTACAGCGGCGGGGACCGGGAGGGAGTGAGGGTTCAACAGTGAGCCCCTGATGCTAATGACTATGCTTGTGAGCTGATAAGCCTAAAATAAGAACAAGGCCTAGAGCAACATTGTGCCTGGGAATTTCCTCCTGTCAGCCTTCATGTTACTCAAATGTGGCCAGTCTCGAAGCCAAACTCAGCATGTAAATGCAATGCCTTCCCCCCAGCGTGGGACATGACACCCGGGGATGAGCCTCCCTGGCACCGAGGGACCACTATCAACTACCAACTGATGATGCAACTGGAAAATGACCTTATACGGAAGGTTCAATGCGGATCAGCAGAATATCCCTGTCTACATAAAATAACATGACTTTAAAATGCTGTTTGACCTAAAGTAAGGGGGAAATGGAAAGGAGAAATGAGTTTATATGGCTACGAGTTTCTAAAAAAGAGTCTGGAGGCTGGCAGAAGGATTGCCCTTATGCACAACTGAGCAGAGTCAGAGAGACAGATAAAGCAGATACAACTCCCAGATATTGGTTCCTTTGAGGGCTAAAGAGACCCATGGGAGTTATGGTCATGGCCGATGGGGTTAACTACCAGGTCAGATGGCCCCTCTTTGGAAATGGTGTTTATGTGTGATGAATCTGGACTCAGATGGGATCTCCCTTCATAAGACTTTCATGCTAATGTGCTGGAGGTGCAGTTAATGTTGGGGTTTAAGATATATTTAGGGGATTTGAGTCTCTGGACTGACAATGTGATAGCCAGGTCCTGAGCCTCAACCGACTCCAGCACCTACAACCTGATTTATTGGACTTACCACACTCAGCTAAGATGGAGTTGAAGAAGGACAACCACCACACCATGGAGCCTAGAGTGATTACAACTGAAAGTGGGAGGATTGCATCCAGCATCCATGTGGAATCTGAGCCTCCTCTTGACATAGAGGTACAATGGACACAACAAATCCAATGTCCACATAGAAGAAGTGGCATTGGAGTGGGAAAAGTGGACATGGTGGCTGATGTGTATGGGGAAAGGCAGGAAGAGATGAGAGGTGGAGGCGTCTTTGGGACATGGAGCTGCCCTGGATGGTGCTTCAGAGGCAATCACCGGACATTGTAAATCCTCACAGGGCCCACTGGATGGAATGGGGGAGAGTATGGGCCATGATGTGCAGAGGTGCCCAAAGATGTACTTACCAAATCCAATGGATGTGTCATGATGATGGGAACGAGTGTTGCTGGGGTGGGGGAGAGGTGGGGTGGGGGGGTGGGGTTGAATGGGACCTCACATATATATTTTTAATGTAATATTATTACAAAGTCAATTAAAAAAAAACAGAAGACTACAAGTATTGGAGAGGATGTGGAGGAATGGGAACACTCATCCACTGCTGGTGGGATGTTGGAAACTGAGGCACAGTGGCCTCTCAAGGAGAGATGTGCTGTTTCCATGTCTACGCTTGCAACCTAAGGAATGTGGTAAATAAGAGTTCCCAGCAAATGGGATGAAGCTGTTAAAGGCTGAAAGAAAAGATGAGCACATACCTTTTGTAGTGAATAGAACACTTAGACTTTGTACCTTGAGATAAGATTTTTAAAAAATTCCTTAGACTATGGGTAATGCTGATAGTTAATACGTATTGCTGCTCAATGTCATGTATGCTATGTTTATGCTTATGGTAGGTAGGCTACATATGCCTGCTTCTTGGCACATACACTGGGGTATAAAAAGAGCCCCTTGTAAACAACAAAGTTGTCTGAGGAGTTATTCCTCTCAGACCCTCTGATCCCAGCTCTCTCGTTCTTTTTCTCTCATTCATTCTTACTCTCTGTTTCCTTCCCCCTTTTCTCTTTCTTTCATTCCCAATACCCTTCGGGTCCAAATCTCCAACAGTGGGAATGCAGAAGGATCCAGCCATTCTCAAGGGCAGTTTGGCAGTTTCTCAAAAAACTAGCTATAGATTTGCCATATGACCCAGCAATTCCACGGCTAAGTATATACCCAGAAGAACTGAAAACAAGGACACAAACTGATATACGCACACCAATGTTCATAGCAGAATTATTCACTATTGCCAAAAGCTGGGATCAACCCAAATGCCCATCAACAGGTGAATGGATAAATAAAATGTGGTATATACATACAATGGTACTACTCAGCTAGAAGAAGGAACACAGTACAAATACATGGGATAATATGGATGAATCTTGAGAACCTTATGTTGAGTGAAGCAAGCCAGGCATTGAAGAACAATTACTACATGACCTCTCTGATGTGGAATAGGTAAACCAAGCTGTCTCAGACAGCTAGAGACTGGATGACAGCTTTAAATGAAGTTGAAAGGGAAAGGAAGGTTGTGAGCTGATGCCTACATGGGTGAAATCTATGATAAGCTATAGGTAAGTATTTGTACAGGGAAGGGATAAGATGAAGGCATAGGGATAACTTTGGGTGGGGCTTTGCAAGCTTGAGGGGAACTAGGGTTGGGAGGATATGTCAGATGGCCCAAGGAACTGGGGGAAGGGCTGGGAGGAACAGTTGAACATGGGAGATTCTCCGGTATGTGGCTGAAACAATAATGTTGAGAAAACTCTTTAGAAATTTAATAAGGATGGATTACCTGTTTAAAGTGCTTAAGGGGGTGGCATCTGGCACAGGGGTAGGCTTCTAGGGAGTGTATGAGTACTCAGTTTTCATAATGTATTATATCGTTGGGTGGAGATCCATACAATGAGTGTGAAGGTGTACGCACATCCTGGTGAGACTTTATGTACTCAAACAAAGGGAATTGTGTCCCTCTAGAGAATTGGTGGCTCTTAATGGGTTAGGGAACTCTAGTATGTCAAGCCTTCAGCATTGTTGCAAGAATCTGTGACTCTGGTCCTTCAAGTAGTGAAGATTGATTGTCACTGTGGGTCTTGGGGGGGGAGTGAGAGAGTTATAAAATAGATGAAATCAGGGTAACTGGGGGGCAATGAAATTGTTGCACAATATCATGCAATGATGGATATAGAGCATGCTAAATTACACCAAAAGTGTATAAAAGTCTATAGGCTAAAATGTAAACCATAATGCAAAACATAAAACTAAAAATTTAGAAAATTGTGCAGTCTAAAATATAAACCATAATGTAAAATAAAATGGAACCATGTTTGAAAGCTATGTTTCAATATCTGTGCATCAGCTACAGCAAATATAACATGAACATGTAAAAAGATCATTGCTGGGGATGTTGGATATATGGGAGGCCCCTATATTGTATATGTGAATTACTGTGATCTAAAACTTTTGTGAAGTTAAAATTAAAAATTAGGAAAAAAGAAAAAAGAAAGGATGTAGACATTGAAGAAGAAATGAAGGAAATTGCCTTGGCACTGCACATACAGGGCAACACCTACTGCAGTGATGAAAGGCAAGAGATCAAAAATAAAGCTTTATAATATTTTTCATTTTTAATACCCTAATTTGTTTTTACTTTATTTTAATATTTCTAAATTAGTATGCATTCTATTTCTAATCTTTAAACACATCACTTTATTTCATTTTCCTATTTATTGAATTTGGCAATATATCAGGTTTCATTTTTGAAGTTTGGACCACACCCTATGGCAGGGGAGGAACATTGGTGAGGCATGTTACTGATGGGGGCACATGGCTGGGAGGGAGTTCTCCAGGGCATGTATATAGGGTACATAAAAATGTATGGCTATATGTTGGTATTTTCATAGTAGTTACAGTTACAAATGACAATGGAGGGAGTGCTGAGTTCCTATGCAGGGGGCTCTATCACATTCCCCAAAGAACCAGCAACAATCCTCCAAGTGCAATGGCAAAGACCAATGAAGAAAGATGGTCCAACAATGAGCCCTTGATACTGGTGACTATGCTTATTAGCCTGTGTGCCTGAAATATGAACTAGGCCTAGAGCTGCAGGGTGCCTAAGAGTTACCTCCTGAAAGCCTCCATTTTGCTCAAATGTGGCCACTCTCTAAGCCAAACTCAGTATGTAAATGCATTACCTTCCCCCCAGCATGGGACATGACTCCCAGGGATGAGCCTCCCTGGCACTGAGGGATTACTATCACTCACTAACTGGTGATGCAACTATGTAGAGAACTTGAAAAAAAGGGCCAACTGAGACCAGCAGAATATCTCAGCCTACATGGAGGATCATGTGTTAAAAACTACATTTTAACCTTGAATAAAAAAGGGAAAATGGCAAAGACAAATGAGTTTATATTGCTAATAGTCTTCAAAAAAGATTCAGAAGGTCATCCGAGGGGTTGTGCTTATGTATGTTTCAGCAGGACCCCAGAAACAGCCAAATAGATACAACCCAGGTACTGGTTCTTCTGAGGGCTACAGAGACCCACAGGTTCTATGGTCATAGCAGATGGCTCTTGAGTTCAGTACTGTTTCAATGGGCCCTACTATAGAATTTGTGTTTCTGAGTGTGTTGGAGTTGGCCTCAGATATGACCCTTCTACACATGCTTCTATCACTTTTACTGAACCTGTAGTTGGTGCTAGGATTCATGTGTACTCAGAAGACTTCAATCTTTGGACAGTCCATGCACCAGCTGGGCCCCAAGTCTCAGCAGATTTGTAACTCCTACCCTCTGGCTCATTGAACTTACTCAGGTCAGCTAACAGGGAGGTCAAGATGGTCAACCACCACACCAGGGAACTGAGAGTGCCCACAACTGTAAGCAGGAGAATCTCATCCATCAACCATGTGGAATCTAAGCCCCTTATTGATATACAGGTGGAGTGTACATCACCATCCCAGGTTCCACAGAAAGGAGGAATAAAATGTGGATTAAAATGGACTTACTGATATTCTACTGTGGAAATATTGTGACTAGTACTGGAAGAAATTGTGGCACTAATGTGGAGAAAGTGGTCATGGTAGTTGCTGAGGGCAGGGAGTAGGAAGAAGAGATGAGACGTGGGTGCATTTTTTGGGACTTGGAGTTGTCCGAAATGATATTGCAGGGGACAGATGCTGGACATTATGAATCTGCCATAACCCACTGAATGTACTCTGAGAGAGTGTAAACTACAATGTAAACTATTTTTCCATGTAGTGCATCAGTGCTCCAAAAAGTATTCACCAAATGCAATGAATGTGCCACAATGATGCAAGAGGTTATTTATGTTGGAGGAGAGGGGTGAAGAGGTGGGTGGTATATGGATATCTCTTTTATTTTTTGAATGTAACATTTTTTAAATTAAAAATCAATTAAAAATTGATGGGGGTGGAGGTTGGGGAGTGGGGTATTGGGAACCTCATGTTTTTTAATGTAATGTTTTTGTGATCTATTAACTTAAAAATCATTAAAAATAAAATTAAAAAAATAAAGAGAATATGGTTGTTAATATTTCACACCATGTCAACTCTTAAACTAGTTCTAGCAGTGATTTTCTCCCCTGCCATTGTGGCTCTGGAAGGGTCTACCAACAAACACATGTTTTCACAGAGCACTCTTCATGGAGGAAATGGGCATCTCATTGTGAAATACAGATATTCAATTTCTGAATGGTTCTGGGAAGGTACAAATAGCTATTTTCTCCCCTCAATTCAAGTTTTGAAAGGAAAATATTCATTGTTTGGGCTCTGTGTAGGGTCCTTCTCAGTATCATGATTCAGTATTTACATCCTCTCCCTATGCCCTGTGTAGATACTTCTACAGTCACTAGTAATACCTTCATATGTGAACTAATTGTGTGTCTGTTCTTGCATATATCAAATTTCACTATATTTCTTCTGAATTTGTCTCCACTTACCCAAATTCCTCTACTTGTGAGGGGAGAGAGCAAGTAACATCCATCTTTTAATCTTTCATTCCTGGACAGTACTTAGTACAGAGCAGGAAGTCTACAAAAGAATAATTAAATGGTTATTTACAGTGTTATAGCAGTTCAAGATTTCTCTATTTAGGGAAACATTTCCTGTTTATGTGTCAAACTTAGCAAAATAGAAATGCAATAACCAACTTCTCCCCACAATAAATCAGGGCTCTTTACACTGTGAACAATAGCTTGTGAAAAGGTCAGGAAATAACTCTAATGACTAATCACCTACAGTTCTTCAGATATGATACTGCATGGAATACGGCAAAGCAAAACAATTTCCCTGCATAAAGGAAGTTATTATTTTGTAAAAAAAAAAAAATTGTTTAACCTGCATTTTGCTGAGTGTGTACAAGTCTAAAAAGGGGAAAAACATAAAATATATTTCTTCCTGTGGATCCTGATTAAAAAGCATGAATGAAATTATCCCAAAATGCAAAGTTCCAAGTGAATTACATGTTCTTCTTCAGTTCTTAGAAAGGGGAAATTTAAATTTACATCCAAATAATTTTTAATCTTAAAGATTAAAGATGTTTAAAACTTTTTAAAATATGGAAATACTGGCAGGTAGTCAGGAAATGCCATCAGAGAGGGAGGGTAGTGTGGGCATGCCCAGGTCTTCTCAGTCACCAACTAGGTTAGACAAACCCCTTAAACTCATGAATCTAATAACAACCCTTTCAATGCTGATTTTAAAAAACATAGTTCAGATCTCTTTTTGTAGTCTCTAAAAGTAGTTTGATATATATTAGAAATCTGCAGGAAACATCTAACTTATCTCTTCTCAAGTATCTAAAAAAACCTTAAACTTCTTAAGTTAAGATCTTCATGATGATCCTACACTTTGTTCCACACACGTAAAATCTGTCTTCAGTTCCTACACTTTGTAATAGGAATCCCCTTTCTTATGAAATTTATGCTATTCTTTTAACAAAAATTTTAACATGACTCAATTCCCTTATGGGAATTCTTAGTTTAAAACTTTTTGTAACATTTAACTCTATTCATCACATATAAAACTTGGCTGCAATTTACCTATGTTACAGGAACTTACAATCACTCCAGTTTCCAGACTCTTACAGACATAGTTATTTGCAGTATACTCCCTCAGAGAAAATTAATTTGGTGTTGTTGATGAAAAATAATTTATTACATGGTAGTATAGTTTCATAGGTTGCTCCAAGTAAATACCATGAAAGGATTGGTTTAAACTACGGAAATTTATTAGTGTACAATTTTGAGGCTGGGAAATACCCAAATCAAGTTATCTACTTGGTGATGCATTCTCTACAACCTAGTGAAGTGAAGGAAAAAAATAAAACATATTAAGAAGAGTATTAAGGAGACAATGGGGGAACATAGAGTAGAAATTGTAAACATACATAAAAAGATAACAAATCTGATGGTGATGAAATGCACAATGTGAGAACTCAGAAATATGCTAGAAGGATAAAAGAGAAAATTTGAACAGGCAGAGAAAAGTATTAGTGATGTCAAAGATAATGTACCTGGAATCACACAGAGAGTAGAACAGATAAAAAGAAAAAAAAATTCAGCAGAGAGGCAGGGAATTGAAGAACAACACAAAACACATAAACATACACAGTTTAAGCATCCCAAAAGGAGAGAAGGGAAAGGGGGCAAAAGGAATTTTGTAAGAAATAATGAGTGAAAATTTCCCAAAAATTTTAGTGACATGGATGTACATATCTGGGAATTGTAGCACACTCCAAAAAGTGCAAAACCTAACAGGATTACCCAAAGACATATACTTACCAAATTGTCAAATGCATAAGACAAAGAGGGAATAAGGAAGGCAGCAAGAGAAAAGAGATCTATCACATAAAATGGAAGCTTAATAAGTTTAAGCACTAATGTCTCATCTTAAACCAGGGAAGCAAGAAGTCAGTTGTTTGACATACTTAGGGTGCTGAAAGAAAGAAAAAAGCAACTGTCAGTAAAGACTTCTGTATCCAGAAAAGCTGGCATTCAAAAATATGGGAGAGTTCAAGATATTCACAGATAGGAAGCAGACTTGGCCCAATGGATAGGGCATCCACCTATCACATGGGAAGTCTGCAGTTCAAATCCCAGGCCTCCTTGACCCACGTGGAGCTGGCCCATGCACAGTGCTGATGGGCACAAGGAGTGCCCTCCCACATAGGGGTGCCCCCTGTGTAGGGGAGCCCCACACGCAAGGAGTGCACCCCATAAGGAGAGCCACCCAGTGCAAAAGAAAGTGCAGCCTACCCAAGAATGGCACCACATACACAGAGAGCTGACACAAGATGATGCAACAAAAAGAAATACAGATTCCCAGTGCCACTGATAAGGATAGAAGTGGTCACAGAAGAACACACAGCAAATGGAAAGAAAGAGCAGACAATTGGGGGGGGGAGAGAAATAAATAAAAATAAATGAATCTTTAAAAAAGTATTCACAGAATAACAGAAGTTAAGAGAGTTCTCAAGAAGAAACATGTCATTCAAGAAAAACTAAAAGGAATTCTGCAGGTTGAGAGGAGAAAACAGGAGAAAGATGTTTGGAGAAGAGCGTAGAAAGGAAATATACTAATAAGAATAGCTAAACAAATGAAAAGATAAATAAAATAAAAGTATGACCTATACAAGTAAAAAATGGCTAATGTAAATATTGCCTTAGCAGTAATAAATAATATTGAATGTGAAAAGAGTAAACTCTCTAATAAAAAAACACAGATTGGCAGAATGAATGAAAAAATATGAGCCATATATATATATATACTATCACCAAGAAACTCACCTTAAACACAGAGATGCAAGGAGGTTTAAAGTGAATGGTTGGAAAATGATTTTAACTTGCAAACAATAAAATAGAGCAGGAGTACCTATACCAATATGGGAAAAAATAGACTTTAAATGCAAATCTGCTGTAAGAATCAAAGAAGGACACTATATTATAATAAAGAATAATATCAAGAAGAAATAACAATCATAAAAATCTATGCATTTATTAAGGGTGCCCCAAAATACATGAAACAAACATTGGAAAACATAAGGGAGAAAATAGATGCTTCTACATTTATAGTAGGGAACATTAATAAAATATTATCACCATTAGGCAGAACAGCTCAATTGAGGCATAATAAAAAAGCAGAGACCTCAGGTAATAGATATGAGGATCTAGACCTAACTGACATTACAGAATATTACACTCATTATATTACATTACACCCACTACATTAGAGCAGGATATACATTCTCCCAAGTACACATGGATAATTTTCCAGGATAGACAACACACTAGGCCACAGAACAAGTATCAATGAAATAAAAATGATTGAAATTATACAGAGTAATTTCTCTGACAACAGAGTGAAGCTGGAGATTAATAATGGACAGATGATGGACATAATATATCCTGCCATAACCCACTGAATGTACTGGGGGAGAGTGTAAGCTACAATGTAAACTATAATCCATGCAGTGCAGCAGTGTTCCAAAATGTATTCACCAATTGCAATGAATGTGTCACAATAATGAAAGAGGATGTTGATGTGGGAGGAGTGGGTGGGTAGGCTATGGGGTATATGGGAACCTCTCATATTTTTTAATGTAACATTTTTTATTTATGTATCTAAAAAGACATTTTAATAAAAAATAAAAATAAAAAACAAAACAAAAATAATGGGCTGTTAAACAGAATAGGCACAAAGCTATGGAAGTTACACCACACATTCAAAAATAATCAGTGGGTAAAGGAGGAAATTTCAAAAGAAATCAGTAACTACCTTGAAACAAATGAAAATACGAACACAACATATCAAAACCTATGGCATGCAGCAAAATCTGAAAGGGAAATTAATAGCCATAAATGCTTATGTTAAAAAAAGAATAGCTAAAATCAAAGACCTAACTGAACACCTGGTGTAACTAGAAGAACAACAAACTAAGTCCAAAGCAAGCAGAAAGAAGGGAATTATAAAGAGTAGAGCAGAATTAATGATATTTACAATAAAAATGAAAAAAGCTGATTCTTTGATAATATTGATAAAATTGACAAGCCCTTAGAAAGACTAACAAAAAATAAGAGAATATGCAAATACATAAAATATAAAATGAGAGAATCATACAATTGACTGGAGACATACATATTGGCCACATGCAATTTGATAAATATAATGACTGGTGTTAGGCTGTTTGGAATCATGCCTTTTGTACTGTATTATCCCTGGAAATATACATATCCCACAAAAGAGTTGGGAAATTTTCAGCCATTATTTCTCCAACATTACTTCTGCCCACTTCCCCTTCTCTTTTAACTCCTGGGATGTCTATAATGCATATGTTTGTGTGTTTCATGCTGTCATTCAATTACATGAATACCTGCTGAATTTTTTTTCTTTTAATCTATTTGTTCTACTGTCTGATTTTACATATATCCTCTTCAATGTCACTAATTCCTTCCTCTGCCTTTTCAAATCTACTGTTATGTACTTCCAGCATGTTTTTAATTTCTTGTATTGTACCATTCACCATGATCAGATCCATTATTTTTTATTTGTGTTTACAATTTCTCCAGTATATTAAGAGGTACTGGGAGTCATGTCCAATGCTGGGGGGGAAGGTAATGCATTTACATGCTGAATTTGGCTTTGAGAGTGGCCACATTTGAACAACATGGAGTCTCTCAGGAGGTAACTCTTAGGCACCCTGTAGCTCTAGACTTAGTTCATATTTCAGGCACACAGGTTCATAAGCATAGTCATCAGTATCAAGGGCTCATTGTTGGACTATCCTTCTTTATTGGTTTTTGCCATTGCACTTGGAAGATTGTTGCTGTTCCATTGGGGAATGTGATAGAGCTCCACTGGGTAAGGAACTCAGCACTCCCTCAATTGTCATTTTTAACAGTAACCACTATGAAAATATGCAAATATTTTTATGTACCCTTTATACATATCCTGCAGAATTCCCTCCCAACCATGTGCCCCCCATCAATAACACCCCACACCAGTGTTCCTCCCTTGACAGAGTTGAACCTCTCTTTGGTCCAAAACTTCTTTAAAAATGAAGCCTAATATATTGCCAGGTTCCATTAATAGAAAAATGGAATATAGTGGTGGGTTTAAGGATTAGATATAGAATACATAGCAATTTAGAAAAATTAAAATAAAGTAGAAATAAATTCGGGTATCAAAAATGAAAAATGAAAAACCTTTGTGTTTGAGGTTTTGCCTCTCATCATTGTTATAGGTGTTGCCCTATATGGTGGGGTGGACATAATCATCCCAGGGTTCACAGGAAGAAGGAATAGAGTATGGCCTAGAGTGGACTTACTGATATTTGACTATGGAACTAATGTAATTAGTAATGGAAGAAATTATAACATTGATATGGAGAAAGTGGCCATGGTAGCTCCTGAGGGTAGGAAGAGGGAAGAAGAGATACAATGTGGGGACATTTTCAGGACTTGGAATTGTCCTGGGTGGTACTGCAGGGACAGATGCTGGACACTGTATGTCTTGCCACGGCCCACTGGGGTGGACTGAGGGAGAGTGTAAACTACAATGTAAACCACTATCCATGTGGTGCAGCAGTGCTCCAAAATGTATTCACCAAATGCAATGAATGTCACATGATGATGAAAGTAGTTGTTGATGTGAGAGGAGTGGGGTGAGGAGGGTGGGGGTATATGGGGACCTCATATTTTTTTAATGTAATATTTTAAAAAAGAGGGAAAATTTTTTAAATAAATAAGTAAAGAAAGAAAGAAAGAAAAAGAGGTACTAGGAATTGATCCAAGGACCTAGTATATGTGAGGCAGGCATTCCTCCATAACCTGCAAAAACTCCATAGGGCAGGTAAACTTCTAAAAGCTTATCTGGCTCTCTCCACCCACTTATCCTTTAGGCACATTGGGTTTCTAAAAATTTGCTGGTAATCTCTCCTGGCTTTCTTCTCTCCAGGCTTTTTAGGAGCCAGTCCGCCAACCCCCTCAGTGATCTAGTTCATTTCTCTCACAGGTTGTTTATGTTTGATAGCCTGAATGAAGATAAATCCTCTCCCCACTTATTGGAGCTACTTCAATGGTGGCAGGAATATTTTTCGAGATTCACAGGGGGCTCACTTGGCCAAAATAACTGAAGATAAACCACTTCTGCTCTCCATCGGACACCTCTTCCTCACATATAAGAGGAAGTCCTTTTCCCACACAGTTCGCTGCAGTGAGCCAGTGGGTTTAGAAAGGCTAATTGAATAGAGATTGGGGTACACATGTGTTCCAAACTCAAGGAGCAAGTAAATCATTTTCAACTCCCTTTCTGTCCTTCACCCTCCTGGATAAAGGACTGCAATCTCCTTGTCTACAGATCCCCAAATCAACTCTCTCAGATAGCATTTTTCTGAACACCATTGATTTTAGAAGAGTTGAGTCCTGCATACCTACTCTGATGCCATATTACTAGAAGCCCTAAAAAAAATTTCAGTGTAAGCAGAAGGAAGGAAATAAAGATTATAAAAGAGCTAAATATAATTAAAAATTTAAAAATGACTACAAAATTAACATAATCTAAAGCTGATTCTTTGAGAAGATTACTTAAATTGCAAACCCATGATGAAATTAACAAGAAAAAAGGGGAGGAAATACAAATACATAAAATAAAAAGTTTGGGAAGGGAATATTACCATTGGTCCCACAGAAATAGAGTATCATAAGAGGATAATTTGAAAATTTATATGCCATCAATACAAAACTTAGATGAAATGGATCAATCTCAAAATAAAAACAACCAGTCTACATTGATGAAAGAAAAAAATGATGAACACGACATACCAAATACAACAACCAATGAGAGTAAATTAGTTATCAAAAACCACTCAACTAAGAAGATCCCAGGACAAGATGATTTCACAGGTGAATTCTACCAATCATTCCAGAAAGAACTAACATAAATCCTGCTTAACTCTTCCAAAATATAGACTTGGAGGAAATATTGTCAAACTAATTCTATGAGGCCAATATCACCTTAATACCAAAGCCACATAAGGACTACACAAGAGAAGAAAACAACAGAACAATCTTTCTAATGGATCTGAATGCTAAAATCCTCAGCAATATGCTGCCAATCATATTTAACACATGAAAAGAATTATAAACCATAAAAAAGTTGTTTTAATCGGTGATGTTCAAGTATGATTCAACATAGGAAAATCAGTGTAATACAACATATTAGCATATTGAAAGAAAAAAATTATACAATCATATCTATTGATTCAGAATAAGCAAAAGACATATGTTTTGAAAGGAAGAAGCAAAAAGTTCACGATTTGCTAGTGGAATGATTCCATATGTAAAAAGCCCCTTCTCCCCCCAAAAATACAAGAAAGCTTTGGAACTGATAAACAAGTTCAGTAAAATGGCAGAAAACCACAAAATATTGTTAAAGAAAATCAAAGAACTGAAAAAATGGAAGAATATTCCACGTTCATAGATTAGAAGACTTAATCATCTTAAAATGAGTGCTCTACCCAAGTTGATTTGCATATTTAACACAATCCCAATAAAAATAGCAACAGCATTTTTCTTGAACTGGAAAAGCCAATTATCATATTTATTTGAAATGGCAAGGGCACCAAATATCCAAAAATGCATTGAAAAAAATGAAATTTGAGGAATCATGCTATCTGACTTTTAAGCATACTATAAAGCTACAGTGGTAAGCATGGTATAGGTACAAGGATAGGAAAGCTGACCAAAGGAAAAGAATTGAGAGTTTTAATATAGATCCTCACATATACTGTCAACTCCTAGTCAACATGGCCACCGAGTCCTCATAACAGGAAAGAATGTCCTCTTCAAAAAATGATTCTTGTCCAGAGGATTACCATCTCACATGCTATACAAAAATTATTTCAAGAAGGATCAAAGATCTAAATATAAGAGTCAAGGCCATAAAGTTCTCAGGAGATGATGCAGAGAAGCATCAATGAGACCTTGTAGAAGGAAATGGTTTCATAAACTTTACACCCAAATTATGATGAACAAAGGAAAAACATAAATGGACCTCCTCAAAATGCAAAAAACAAAAATGTGTTCAAAGTAGTTTGTCAAGAAAGGGGAAAGGCAGCCTACTCCATAGGAGAAAGAGTTTGGGAAACATTTATCTGAAAAGGGCATAATATCCAGCATATATAAAGAAAGCCATGATCTCATAAATATAGAAGAGAAATGAACAATTTAAAAAATGCTCGAGAGATTTGAAGAGACTTTTTTCCAAAAGGAAAATACAAATGGCTAAAGATCATGTGAGATATGCTCAACATCACTAGCTATTAGGAAAATGTGTATCAAAAGAGTGTGGGTATCATCTTACTGCTGGTTATGAAAACAGAGAACTACACATTTTTGAGAGGAAATGGGGGAGAGAAAGCACTCATCCACTGCTGGTGGGAAAGTAAAATGTTGCATCCACATGGACGGTGGTTTGGTGGTTCCTCAGAATATAATTAGAGAACTGTCAGATAATGCAGCAATCCCACTGCTGGGTAAAAACCCAGAGAAATTGAAAGCAGGGAAAAGAATGTTTATAACAGCATTATTTACTATTACAAACATCCATGAACAGATGAATGTATAAGCAATTTTTGGTGTATACACAAAATAGAGTATTATTCATAATATGAAAGAATGAAGTATTGACACATCTCAAATGCTGTCAATGGGCATTTCCTTGGAATTTATTCTTCAGAAATTGAAAACATAGTAGATATTGTAGGAATAAAAGCAGGGCTTTCTCTTTCTGAATAGCCTTCATAAAGAAGGACAGATTAATTGGCTTGATCATAAAGTAATAGAAATGGTCATGCTGATCATGAAACAGGTTTGTGCAAATTAATGAGGTTTTTATTTATTGGTTGTGTAAATTGTATAAAATGGACTTTTATGAAAACAGACTGCTGAATCCTGTATTATCACAGCTACAATAAATGTAAAAAATGAATTTATTGTAACTTTTAAAATATTTTATCTATTTCAGATATGAAAATTTTCATGAATTATGGAGACATAACTGCATACTCCTTAATTACTTGAGACTAAATTTATACATATACTGTGATCTAATTATACCTTATAACAGTATTAATTTAGATAGTTTGTACTGTGCAATTTGAACAAAGGAAGGCAATTAATTTTTTTCAAAAAAAACTTTTTAATTTTTGTAATAATGCATTTGAAGTGGATGAAATCCTTATCACTATGTATAACAGTTCCTCTTATCATAGTGCAATTACAATTTAGAAAAAAAACTGCATCCTATCCTTGCTTTTTAAAGTGAATGTCTACATTTCAGTTTGCTAGCCAGATTTCTTTTGAAATTGGTAATTTATAATCATTTTCTGTTCACATTACAAGTAAAATATTTTCATGTGATATAATTCCTGATTGGGTGGACTATATAGTTACTGTTCCCTAGTCCTTCAGGTGGTACTTTTAACTCTTTGTTTCAAATTTATCTTTCTCTAAGTCATAAGATGGAAAAAAACAACATATGAGAACAAGTAGCCCAGGAAGAATGTAAGCTGAAGTTTCTTCTCCTGTCCTAGCCCATTAGGGAGAAGAACCAGAATTATATTTTGTGTGTGTTTGGTCTGAATAAATGAAAACGATTTACCATTGGGGAAAAAAATTACAAACTAGTGGTTACCATGGGTTCCTAGGGGAGGGTGTGGGAAAATTGATGGAGCACGGGACATGTTTAGGGCATTGAAATTGTTCTGCATGATCTTGCAAAGACAGATACAGGCCATCAAGCATTTTGTTAGGACTTATAAAAGTTTACGGTACAAAATGTGAACCACAATGTAAACCATTGACCCTGATTAGAGGCAGTGCTTCAATATTTGTTTATTCATCAACTGTAACAAGTGTATCCTACTCATGAACATGTTACTGATAAGAAAAAATGTGAGGGGAGGAGGTGGAATATATATATATACACACACACACTGTAATCTAATTACCTTATAACAGTATTAATTTAGATAGTTTGCACTGTGCAATTTGAATGAAGGAAGGCAATTAATGTGGGTTTTCTATTACCTAAAACTTCTTAGAAAATAAAGTGAAAAAATTAAGACACTGGGGAAATTAGAGAGAAATTGTCACCACATAAAAGATAACAGATTTTACAGGAATGAAAGAAACAATGCAATTTTTAAAATTATATAGATGTTATTATTTTTATTTTATAATTTAAATTATTTTTACTTATTCATTTTTGGGTTTTGTTATGCAGAGGATTTGGATTGCAGATGAGACACAACTGGGCAGGGGAGATAACTAGTGAGTGTTGTCAGTTGTGGTGGATTGTGTCATTAGATGTGCACCTGAGGCATGCCTCTGTGGAATATGAATGAGTCAAGTTTTTCATGGGATGTTGTCTCAGTGGGTGGAGGGAACATTATGTAACTCATTCTATGATGCCAAAATCACCCTAGGAACAAAGCCATACAAAGGCATCACAAGACAAGAAAACTATAGATCAATCTCTCTAATGAACTTAGAAGGTAAAATCCTCAACAAAATACGTGGTAATAGTACAGAACAACACATTAAGGAATCAGACACCCTGATCAAGTGGGTTTCATCTCTGGTATGCAAGGGTGATTCAACAAGAATGGGGGAGAGTGTGGGCCATGATGTGGACCAATGACCATGAGGTGCGGAGATACCCAGAGATGTACTTACCAAATGCAATGGATGTGTCATGATGATGGGAGTGAGTGTTGCTGGGGGGGGGAGGGGTGTGGTGGGGGTGGTGGGGTTGAATGGGACCTCATATTTTTTAATGTAATATTTTTACAAAATCAATAAAAAAAGAGAGATTGAAAGAAAAAATCACTGTACCATCTTTATTGATTTAGAAGACACATTTGACAAAATGCAGCTTGATAAAAGCATTTCAAGACATAGGAATTGAAGGGAAGTTCCTCAGCACAATAAAAGGCATATATGAAAAACCCACAGGTAATTTCATATTCAATTGTGAAATGTTGAAGACTTTCTAAAATCTGGGATAAGTCAAGGATGCCCACTGTAACCCTCTTATGAACATTGTGTTAGAAGTACTAGCTTGAGCACTTAGGCAAGAAAAAGATGTAAAAGATATCCAAATTGGAAAGGAAGAAGTAAAAATTTCATTCTTTGCAGATGACAAGATACTATTTGTAGAAGGTTCTAAGAAATCTACAACAAAGATTCTGGAGCTGATAAATGAGGTCAGTAAAGTGCCATGATACAAAATCACCATGCAAAAAATCAGTAGCATTTCTGCACACTAACTATGAGAAATCTGATGAAGATATCGAGAAAAAAAATTACATTTATATTAGCAACTAAAAGAATCAAATATCTAGGGAAAAACAACTAAAGATGTAAAGAAGTTGTACACAGAAAATGATACAAAGTTATTAAAGGAAATCAAAGCCCTGAGTTAATGGAAGAATATTCTAAATTCATGGATTGGAAGACTATATATAATTAAGATGTCTGTCCTACCCAAATTGATTTACAGATTTAACAAATCCCAATAAAAATAACATTTTTTTGTGAAATGGAAAAACTGATTATTAAATTTATTTGGAAGGTGAGAAGGCCCCAAATAGCCTAAACCATATTGAAAAAAATAGCAAATTTGAAGAATCATTCTACCTTACTTTAAAGTACACCATAAAGTTTCAGTGGTCAAATCTGCATGGTATTGGTACAATGATAGACATACTGATGAACTGAACCAAATTGAGAGTTCGAATATAAATCCTCATGTATACAGTCAACTTATATTTGACAAGGCCACCAGCCCATGTAACATGGACAGAATGACATCTTCAAATAATGGTGCTGGAAGAAGTTGACATCCACATCCAAAAGAATGATACAGCATAACCATATCATGCCCTGTAAAAAAAAAAAATCAAGATGTATCAGAACTCTACATTTAAAAGACAAGAAAATAAAACTCTTAGAAGATAATGTAGGGAAGCCTCTACAAGACTTTTTATTAGGAACAGTTTCCATAAACCTTACACCCAAATTAAATTTAAACTTCTGTGCTTCAAAAGAACTTGTCAAGAAAATGAATGGGAGCCTACTTAATGGTAGAAAATATTTGGGAACAACTTATCTGATAATGGCCTATTATCCAACATATAAAATAAATCTTTCATCTAGAAAATAAAAAAAGAAGCATATCTCATTCTCTCTTCTCATTTCTCCACCATATACCTCATCCCATCTGACCCTCAGTCAGGGAATCTTGCAGGTCATTGCTTCACCAACTTCCTGTTCCACTGTGGTAATTTCTTCCAACCCAACTGCTAGGCATCTTTCCATTCCCTCCCCCTCCTTCCCTGCTTTGCCCATTTCTCCTCCTCTTCCTTCCCTTCCCCTCCTCTTGAGTACATATGTAGTGCCAAATAAAAGGATACAGATCAGAATTTAATGCCTATATTTGAAACTTATTCTTCAAAAATTGAAACTTAGTGGTTGCCATAGATTCTGAGGGGAGGGGAGGGAAGAAAGTGTGGAACATAGGACATTTTGGGGGCATTGGAATTATTTTCCATGATATGGTATTGCTGCATACAGGCCATTATAGTTTGTCAGAACCTATAAACATGTGTAATGCAAAATGTAAATCATAATGTAAACCATTGACCTAGATTAGTAGAAAGTTTTGATATTTTTTCTTCAAATGAAACAAATGTACCATATGCATTTAGTATGTTTTTGCTATGCTCAGATGTGGGAGGGGGATTGGAGCATTTTGGAATTCCCTATATATTTTCTATATGATTTTTCTGTAACCTAAAGCTTCTTTGAAAATGAAGTGAAAAAATTATACATTGTGGGAACATACAAAAGAAATTACAAATACACATAAAGAATAACAGATATTACAGTGATGAAAGGCACAATGCAAAAAGATTTTCTTTATTTAAGTTCAAATTTAAATTTAAATTTAAATTTTATCTTATTTTCCTGTATTTTATCATATCGTGGGCCTTGATTTTTTGTCTTTGTTTTGGGGGAGGGTTTGGATTGCAGAATGGTTGCAACTGTAGCAGGGGAGAATTATTGGTGTGGGGTGTCAGTGTTGGGGAATGTGTGGGAGTGGTGAAACCAGAGCATGCCTCTATGGAAGATGAAGGTGTTCGTGTGGTTATGTGGTGCTGTCTTGGTGGATGGAGACCAATAGAACAACCAGAAAAATATCAAATTCCCATCATGGGGAACTCTGCTACATTCTCTAATAGAGTAGCAAAATTTTCTGATTACATGGACAATGCATAGTAAAGGAGGACAGACAAACATGTCCAGTCCTTGATATACATGCTTGTACTTTTGGACTTCGTTCTTGTGAAATTGAAACTTATCCTAGTGTAACAGTTTGATATTATTCATGAATTCCAAAAAGAAATATTGGATTATGTTTGTAAACTGGTCTTTTCCTCTGGGCATATGAGATAATATTGGATTCAGAGGTTTACTTGTTTATTTAATCAAATAAACCTCTTGTGTCAGTATGACATCGAGTATCCACCCCTTGGTGTGTGGGGACTTACAGATAAAAGGCATGGCAATGGACAGAATTGAGGGCTTTTAATGTTGGAGTTTTGATGTTGAAATTTGATTCTAAAGACTTAAGCTGGAGTCTTGGGAAGTAAGCTCACAGAGGAAAGAGAAGCCAGCTCCAGGAACAAGCAAGACCCTGGAAGGGAGGAATACAGGAAGCCTGAAACTTCACAACCATGGGCAGCCATCTTGCTCCAACACATGAAAATAGACTTTGGTGAGGGAAGTAACTTATGCTTTATGACCTGGCATCTGTAAACTCCTACCCCAAATAAATACCCTTTATAAAACCAACCAATTTCTGGTATTTTGCATCCGCACTTCTTTGGCTAATACGGAATTTGGTAACATAGAGTGGGGAAGTACTTTTGCAATTACCGAAATGCTGGAATGGTTTTATAAATGGATAAGGGGTATTTTTTGAAGGAATTGTGAGATGCTTAGAAGAAAAGACCTAAAGAGCACTGAAGAGACTGTTGATAGCAATATAGATGCTAAAGTTACTTTGTATGATGCTTTAGAAGTAAATAATGAAACTATTATTGGAAACTGGAGGAAAGGGGATCTGTGTTTTAAAGGTGCAGAGAACTTAGCAAGGTTATTACTGGTGTTTTATGGAAGGCAGAATTTGAAAATGGTGAGCCTGGGTATTAAGCTGAAGAAATTTCCAAAGTAAACCTGTAGAATGCAGTTTGGCTTCTGCTTGCAGCTTATAGCAAAATGCTAGATGAGAGAGATATGCTGAGGACTGAACTGTTGGGTACACAGAAAACAGAAACTGATTCTGGAAATTCCAAGCTTCTGGAAATCAAGATTTCACATTAAAGTGCCCATTGTAGGATTTAACTATGCTTGGAACTGGTAAATCAAGATTAAAGATGCAGTTATCTAGGAAAGACTTGTGGAATATCTTTGTCTAATGACATGAAACCCTGCTTCCTGCATGCCAAACCAACAAGGTTTTGAGAGAGCTGTAGGAACAAAACCACTGTCAGTCTGGAACAAAAAGGACATGGAAAGGAGAGGCTGAAGGAAAAACAGCTTTAAGAGGAAAACCATGAGGTTGAGATCTAGAATTAAGACATCACCTTGGGTCAAGAGAGGAACCCCACCCATATGAAGAGAGAGGGTGAGTTTGCCCCAGCAATTGAAGAGGGTGGATGTTCCTGTCTGGTTTCTGGGAAAGTTTGCTGCCCAAGGGTACAGAGTTTGTAGAGCACATTCCCCAAGAGTTAGCAGGGTTAAGGTCAGCACCCCACAGGTCTAAGAGACATGGACCTGTCCCCCAAAGGTTAGGAAAGGCCAGGTGGTCAACTCATTGCTCTGTGATGGTTGAGCCTGAATGCCAAAGTTTAGGGAAAATTTTGTCTTCATATTGCTGTGCTAGGGGGGTTAAGACTCTAAACCAAAAATTGGATAAGGTGTGGCAATTATCCCAGCACTCTTGGAGGGAGAGGTCTGAAGCTTCGTCAACACCCAGATACTTGATGAGAGTGGAACCAAGAAAATGGCCATTGGGCATGCACGTGGAAAGGGTTGGTCTCCATAAGGCCCCAAGGAGAAGAAGTCATCATTTTAAGAATGACTCTCAGACTGAAATCCAATGGAAGATGCCCTGCAGGTTTACTGAAATGTAGAGGATCCATGACTGTTTCCCTACCAGTTTCTCTTTATTGTAATGAAAATGTTTGTCCTTTGTTCATTTGTGCATTGGAAGTAGATTAATTGTTTTGTAAGTTTCAGAGGACTATAGCAGACAGGACTTTGCCCTGAGACAAACTGTGTTTCTTTAATTTGATTGTGATATGATTTAGTGCTTGCATTGGAATTGATTTAAATTATTTTTAAATATTGTAATGACTTTTTGGAATTCAGAGGGTGGAATGCAGGAGTTTAATATTATTGATGAATTCCAAAATGAAATATTAGATTATGTTTGTAAACTGGTCTTTTTCTCTTGGCATATGAGATTATATGAATTTGGAGGTTGGGTTGTTTACTTAATCAAGTAAACCTCTTTTGTCAGTAGGGCATTGAGTACCCGCTCCTTGGTGGGTGAGGACTTACAGATAAAAGACATGGCAAAGGACAGAGTTGAGAGTTTCTGATGTTGGAGTTTTGATGTTGGAATTTGGTGGTGAAGCCTTAAGCTCAAGCCCTGGGATTTAAGCTCACAGAGGAAAGAGAAGTCAGCTCCAGGAAGAGATGAATGCTGAGCCCAGGAAGAAGCAGGACCTGGGAAGGAACATTGAACCCAGAGAGAAGCAAGACCCTGGAAGGGAGGAACCCTGGAAGCCTAAACCCTCACAGCCATCAGCAGCCATCTTGCTCCAACATGAAAATAGACTTTGGTGAAGAAAGAAACTTATGCCTTATGGACTGGTATCTTTAAGCTCTTTCCTCTACCCCAAACAAATATCCTTTATTAAAACCAACCAGTTTCTGGTATTTTGCATCAGAATTATTTTAGCTGACTAATGCACCTAGTAATATCTCTTACTTAAGAGATACCTCCTGAAAGCCTCCTTTTTGCCCAAATGTGGCCTCCATCTAAAGTGAACTCAGAACATAAACTCAGTACCTTCCCCCTGGCAGGGGTCATAACTCCTGGGGACAAGCTTCCCTGTCACTGAAGGATTATTATCAATCACCAGCAACTGAAAAAAGGGAGAAATATTAAATATATATTAGGTATTTGTTTTAAAGATTTATTTATTTATTTTATTTCTTGCCCCTTCCCCCACCCCGTTGTCTGTTCTCTGTTCTCTGTGTCTATTTGCTGCATGTTCTTCCTTTGTCCACTTTTGTTGTCAGCAGCACAGGAATCTGTGTTTCTTTTTGTTGCATTATCTTGTTATATTCATTTTTATAGCTAAGATATTTCAAAGTGAGTCAGGAGTTCATTCCAGAAGTTATGCTTATACACATTTCAGGAGGATATCACTGATGACCACAGTAAACAGTGCCTAAAGGAGGGCTTCTCCTGAGGGCCGTTGAGGCATCTAAACATGATAGGCAGGGCAGATAACCTCTGGCAATTGCCACCTCATCAGTGGGCCTTACATTTGACTAGACAATAACCTATCTCCCCAATGTTTCAGAGTTAGACTCATTATAATTTGGTTCTTATTCTCCTTTAATTTGATCCTGTAATTAGCACTGTACCCATTAAAAATATTTCCCAGAAATGTAAATTTCTGGCTGTTCATATTGGGTTCAGGCCTGAGTCTTAGCAGAGTTTCAGCTAGCACTTACTCTCCAGGTCACCAGAGTCACCCAATACAACAAGCAAAATGATGATGATGGACAAAACTCTTCCCATAGAACAAAGATTATCTACATCTGTGAACAAAACAGTACCATCCATCTGCCCCATGGGTTCTAACCCCATCCCCAGTTGGAAACAGTGGGCACCAGCATCCTAAAACCCTAAAGATTGAGAAATGAAGAAACATAAGGGAACAATGGAACTATGGGCTAAAGTATATTATTATTCTAGTAATGGAAGAATTTGCAAAACTAATATAAAGATAATTGTTACCAGAGGTTCTGAGGGTAGGGAGAGGGAAGAACGTGTGTAACATGGGGCATTTTGGGTACATTGGAAATGCCATGCATGGTATTGTGATGACAGATACAGGCCACTATACATTTTCTGAAAACCCATATAAATGGGCAGTGCAAAGTATAAACTCTAATATAAACTATATACAATATTTAGTAGCAACACTTCAGTGTGTGTTCATCACTCATCAGTTGTCAGCAATATACCACTTTAATGAAAGACATAGTTAAAGGGGGAATTATGGGAAGGGGATGGGCAAGGTATATGGGAGACCCCTATATTTTTGATGTTTCATTTATGATATTTTTGGTGTTTCATTAATGTAATTTTTGATGTTTCATTTAGATAATTTAAAGCTCCTTTAAAATATTTATTTTTATATATAATTTTAGTGTTCATGCTGGAATTCTCATGTCCTATTTTGTCAATTTCTTTCTTCCTGTTTGGTTAAGGGAAAGGCATGTGTAACAATGGTAATATGTGCAAATTATAATATGTGTCAACATCTCATATCACCTCTTTCTATTTTTTTTAAAGATTTATTTTTATTTAATTCCCCTCCCCTCCCCCGGTTGTCTGTTTTCTGTGTCTTTTTGCTGCGTCTTGTTTCTTGTTTCTTTGTCCGCTTCTGTTGTCGTCAGCGGCACGGGAAGTGTGGGCGGTGCCATTCCTGGGCAGGCTGCTCCCTCCTTCGCGCTGGGCGGCTCTCCTTATGGGTGCACTCCTTGCGCATGGGGCTCCCCTACACGGGGGACACCCTGCGTGGCGCGACACTCCTTGCGCGCATCAGCACTGCGCATGGGCCAGCTCCACACGGGTCAAAGAGGCTGGGGGCTTGAACCGCGGGCCTCCCATGTGGTAGACGGATGCCCTAACCACTGGGCCAAAGTCCGTTTCCCACCTCTTTCTATTTTGATTACAAATATATCTATATTTTAATAGAAATGTGGAATGGGTTGGTATGGTACTAGTGATATTTGTCCAGATTTTCTGGCTCCTTCACATTTCCAAATCTCCAACATGTATGATGAAGCCAAGAACCCTTGAATTATTTTTCACAATGACTATTTTCAAGAAAATTGTGCTTAAATGTTAAAGACATAATTGTATAATAAACAAAACTGTAATACTAAAAATCCTACTTGTGTGTAAGGTTTGTTTTGAAAGTTGTCTTCAGCTAGTTTATTGTCTCATTAGCTTACTTTCTTTTATAATTACTGGATTTTCTTCTGCCTAAAAGTTCTTATAATATTAACTTTAAAATAAGAGTCTTTGGAGGAAGCTATGTCTTAATGTTAACTCATCTGGGTTAGTTTCCCAGGTACAAGCTGGAATATTGTAATAAGTATACTTAGCTCTCTTTTTATACCTGGAATATTTTCTTGAGTTACAATTTGATTATATCATACATTTATTATTCTTTCCTTGGGTAACTCAGTGTATATGTATTGAAAGTTATTTTTCCCACTCTAATAAATCTCTTTTTTATTAGTTAACAGTTTTTATTATCTTTTTAAAAGATACATAAATCACACAAAATGTTACAATAAAAAATATAAGATACTCCCATATACTGCACTCCCCACAACACCAATCCTCCCACATCAACAACTTCTTTCATTAGCATGGGACATTCATTGCATTTGATGAGTACATTTTGGAACATTGCTACATGCCATGGATTATAGTTTATGTTGTAGTTTAACACTCTCTCTCGTCCTTTCATTGGGTTGTAACAGGCTATATAATGTCCTGCATCTGTACCCGCAAAATCATTCAGGACAATGTCAAGTCCCAAAAAATGCCCCAATATCACACTTTCATTTCCCTTTCCCTGCCTTTAGCAACTCCCACAGCCACTGTCTCCACATCAATTATTCAGTTTCTTCCAATTCTAGAGTCACAATAATTCTGAAGTAGAACACCAGTACTTCCACTCTAATCCATATTTTATTCCTCCATCCTGAGGACCCTGGGATGATGATGTCCACTTCACTTCTAAATTGAGAGGGGGCTTAGGTACCACATGGCTGATGGATGGAATTCTTGCAGCTGTAGACTCTCTCAGTTCCCTGATGTGGCGGTTGACCATCATCACTTCTGTGTTAGACCTGGGTAAATCCAATGAACCAGAGAATAGGTGTTGCAACTGTGGTGAGGTTCAAGATCCGACTGACACATCGTCCAGGCATTCAATTCTCCTGAGCGCACACCAACCCCAGCACTAACCACTACTCCAGTAAAAGTGACAGAAGAGGCATGTGTAGAGATGTCACCTCTGAATCCACCTCCATCACACACAGGAGCACAAATTGCAAAGTAGGACTCACTGGCAAGTCACTGAACTCCAGAGCCATCTATCATGACTGTAGGACCTGGATGTCTCTGTAGCCCTCAGGAGAACCACTTCCAAGGGTTGTATCTACTTTGGCTGTCTCTGAGATCCTGCTGAGATGGGAATAAGCACAAGCCCTCTGATGATCTCCTCACTCATTTTGAAGTCTGTTAGCCATAGAAACTCATTTGTCTATACCATTTCTCCCTTTCATTCAAGGTCTTTTTCTAGTGGCATCACCAACTGTTGCTTTGTAGTACTCCCTCATTGCCAGAGAGGCTCATCCCCAGGAGTCATGTCTCATGCTGGGGGAAAGGTAATGCATTTCCATGATGAGTTTGGCTTCAAGAGTGACCATATTGAGCACCCATACATACTTGGCAACACCTATTACATTGATGAAAGGCAAAACATTTAAAAAATCATGATAATTTTCATTATTTATTACCCCAATTCATTTTTTTATTTTATTTTTTCTAAATTATTATGCATTCTACTTATAATCTTTAAACCTGTCATTAATATTTCATTTTCCACTTAATTGAATTCAGTAATATATTACACTTAATCTTTGAGGAATTTTGAATCACAGAGGGGTTCAAATATGGCAGGGGAGGAGCATTGAAGTGGGATGTCATTGATGGGGAATGCATGAGTGGGAGGGAGTTCTCCAGGGCACGAATATAGAGTATATAGATATGTTTAGATGTTCATTGGGTATTGACATAATGGGTAGGGTTTCACATGACAACTGAGGGAGTGCTGAGTTCCCACCCTGGGAAACTCTGTCACACTCCCCAAAGGAGCAGCAACAATCCCCCAAGCACAAGAGCAAAAAGGACCAGAAAAGAAGGAAGGTCCAATGATGGGTCCTTGATATTGATGACTATGCTTATGAGCCTGTGCACTTGAAATTTCAACTAGGACTAGAGTGCAGGGTGCTTAAGAGTTATTTAACATTGTTTTTATTTCTTTAACCACATGACTGTTGTCTTCCTTAATAGACATTATTTCCTTTCCAGTCAAATTCATTCTTTGCATGTTACTTATAATTCATTCTAAATTCATGAGGTGATATTTTACATTTTTATTCAAGTTATTGCCTATGTTTCATCATTTTCCCACATTGACTTTTCTGTTGTTTAGTTCAGTTATTGAATTCTTGCTTCCAGATTTTTTTCATAGGCATAAATGTTTGCTGAAAGCAATTAAATTAATCTGACTTCTTTTAAAATTTCATATTTTTCATATATTATGGAATGTATCTGAATAATTACAATATATTTGTTCTTACATTTCCTTTTTTTAAATATTGGTTTTATATTCTATAATCTGCTGCTTTCTGTTTATTGTTTCTTGTCTTATTTTTCTTGAAAATAAATAATGTTTTCATAGTGGAATGAATGTCTTGGGTGATTTCCTGTATTTCAAAGTATTTTAATGCCCTTTTCATTTGGTTTTAAGATTGAAGTTTCTTTTTTTTTGCACTGGGCGGCTCTCCTTATGGGGCGCACTCCTTGCACGTGGGTCTCCCCCATATGGGGGACACCCCTGCGTGGCACGCCACTCCTTGCGTGCATCAGCACTGTGCATAGACCAGCCCCACACAAGTCAAGGAGGCCCTGGGTTTGAACCATGGACCTCCCATGTGGTAGACGGATGCCCTAACCACTGGGCCAAGTCAGCTTCCCAAGATTGAAGTTTCTTTAATCAGAGGTAAAATTTGTGAAAACTGAAGGTATTTTCCTCATGTTTTGTGTCACTGCGGTTTCTGCAAGTTCTTAAATTCCATCTCTTCTTTCCATCCTTTCCTACATGACTAAGTCTCTGAAGCATGCCTTCTCTTAGTCAAAATGAGTATGCTCTTTTTTTTTTTTATGGTTTTCAGGCATATGTGATTTTGACCCTATCCCTCAGCACTGTATTGCACCATACTCATTTCTCTGGTCTGTGAATATGGGTGTGAAATTGTCTGTGATCCACTCCACTCATGTTTTCTCATTTTAGCATAGATTTTCTCTAAATTTCTCTCTGGCATGGGCTTTACTGCAATTTTTTTTTTTTTATTAATTTTTTTTTTTATTGACTTTGTAATAATATTACATTAAAAATATATATGTGAGGTCCCATTCAACCCCACTCCCCCACCCCCCCCCTCTCCCCCCCCCCAACAACACTCGTTCCCATCATCATGACATATCCATTGGATTTGGTAAGTACATCTTTGGGCACCTCTGCACCTCATATATATTGGTTCACATCATGGCCCATACTCTCCTCTATTCCATCATGTAGGCCCTGTGAGGATTTACAATGTCCGGTGATTACTTCTGAAGCACCATCCAGGGCAGCTCCATGTCCCGAAGACGCCTCCACCTCTCATCTCTTCCTGCCTTTCCCCATACCCTTTGTCCATTATGTCCACTTTTCCCAATCCAATGCCACCTCTTCTATGTGGACACTGGATTGGTTGTGTCCATTGCACCTTTATGTCAAGAGGAGGCTCAGATTCCACCTGGATGCTGGATGCAATCCTCCCATTTTCAGTTGTAATCACTCTAGGCTCCATGGTGTGGTGGTTGTCCTTCTTCACCTCCATCTTAGCTGAGTGTGGTAAGTCCAATAAATCAGATTGTAGGTGCTGGAGTCTGTTGAGGCTCAGGATCTGGCTATCACATTGTCAGTCCAGAGATTCAAATCCCCTAAATATATCTTAAACCCCAACATTAACTGCACCTCCAGCACATTAGCATGAAAGTCTTATGAAGGGAGATCCCATCTGAGTCCAGATTCATCACACATAAACACCATTTCCAAAGAGAGGCCATCTGACCTGGTAGTTAACCCCATTGGCCATGACCATAACTCCCATGGGTCTCTTTAGCCCTCAAAGGAACCAATATCTGGGGGTTGTATCTGCTTTATCTGTCTCTCTGACTCTGCTCAGTTGTGCATGAGGGCAAACCTTCTGCCAGCCTCCAGACTCTTTTTTAGAAACTCGTAGCCATATAAACTCATTTCTCCTTTCCATTTCCCCCTTACTTTAGGTCAAACAGCATTTTAAAGTCATGGTATTTTATGTAGACATGGATATTCTGCTGATCCGCATTGAACCTTCCGTATAAGGTCATTTTCCAGTTGCATCATCAGTTGGTAGTTGATAGTGGTCCCTCGTTGCCAGGGAGGCTCATCCCCGGGTGTCATGTCCCACGCTGGGGGGAAGGCATTGCATTTACATGCTGAGTTTGGCTTCGAGACTGGCCACATTTGAGTAACATGAAGGCTGACAGAAGGAAATTCCCAGGCACAAAGTTGCTCTAGGCCTTGTTATTATTTTGGGTTTATCAGCTCACAAGCATAGTCATTAGTATCAGGGGCTCACTGTTGAACCCTCACTCCCTCCCGGTCCCCACCACTGTACCTGGGAGACTGTCGCTGCTCCCCTAGGGACCACGACAGAGCACCACTGGCCGCGGCTTTACTGCAATTGATAAAGTTACTTGTAGATACATCCTCAAGAATGTTAGGAACATACTTTGTATTATCTTTGTCAATCTTTGACAATTTAAGCAAAAGTGAAATTGTTTTGTAATGGGACATGTTTTAAGTGATGAAGGGGCATGATGATAGCCACAATTTGTGGCCCACAGAAGTAGATTGCCAAATGCATTTAGAAGAGCTTAAACTTTATGAGGTAGGGACAGGGCTGGGGAATATGGGAATCCCCTATATTTTTTTGTAACATTTGTGCAATCTAAAGCTTCTTTTTTTCTCTTCCTAACTTTTTAAAAAGATACTTAGATTACATAAATGTTACATGAAAAGGAAAAGGATTCCCATATGCCCTGCTCCCTATACCTCCATCATTTTCCCACATTAAAAACATCCTTCATTAGTGAGGTACATTCATTGCAAATGATGAACTCATTTTGAAGCCTTGCCACTAAGTATGGTTTAAAGTTTATTTTGTAATTTATACTCTCTCCTACCCAATTCTGTAAGTAATGGTATGATATTTAATGGTATGTATCTGCAATGTCATGCAGGACAAATTCCAAGTCCCAAAAATGCCTCACACTGCACTTGTTTTTTCCTCTCCCTGCCCTTAGAACCTCCAGTGGCAACTGCTTCAACTTCAGCAACAAAGTTTCTTCCATTGCTAGAATCACAATAAGTTTATAGTGGAATACCATTAGGTCTACTTTAACCCATATTTCATTCCTCAATTCTTAGGATTCTGGGATGGTGAAGTCTACTCCACCTCTAATTGAGAGAGATTGAGAGAGGGCTGCAATCTCATAGGGTCAAGGGATCAGACTCTCTTGTTTGCAATTGTAGACTTTCTTCTTTCCTTGATATGGTAGTTGTCCATCATCACTTCCTTGTTAGTTGCCCTGGGTGATACCAGTGAAATAGAGAGTAGGTGTTACAACTTTATAGAGACTTAGGGCCCAGCTGGCACATGGAAAGCCCAAAGACTTAAGTCTCTTGGACACACACCAACAAACTCTAGTACTAATTATAGGTTCAAATAGAAGGACAGAAGAGCCATGTGTAATGAAACCACAGAGTTCAACTCTGTCACACTGGGGAGCATAAATTCCAAAGAAAGGCCCACTGGCAAGGCAACAAACTCCTGAGCTCTCTGTCCTACCTATAGTGTGTCTGGATGTCTCCAGAGAACTCAGGGGCCCTGCTATTTGAGGTAGTATCTACTTTGGCAGTCAAAGAAAGCCTACTGAAATGGCATAAGCATAACCTCTGGAATGACCTTCCAACTCACTTTGAAGTTTCTAAGCCATATAAATGTATTTGTCTTTACCTTTTGCCCCTTTAGGTCAAGGTCTTTTTCCAGTTTCATTTCTGGTTGGTTCTTGGTAGAAATCCCTCTGTGCAAAGGAGGCTCATCCCCAGAGATCATGTCCAATGTTTGGGGAAGGTAATGTATTTATATGCTGAGTTTAGCTTAGAGAGAGGCCACATTTGAGTAAGAAGGAGAATCCCAGGAGGCAACACTTAGGCCCTATAATACTAGGCTGTTTCAATTTCAAGAGTAAAGCTTACTAAACACAGCCATCAATATCAAAGGCCCATCAATGGACAATCTTATTTCACTAGTCATTGCCCCTCTCCTCAGGGAATTCTTGCTGTTCCATTATAGAATGTGGCAGAACTCCCTAGGATGGGAATTTGATATTCCTTCAGTTATTGTATGAATCTCCATGCACCATGACAAAGTCTTATAGTACATTTGAACATATTTTATATGACTATATGTATGCCCATGCATCCCCCATCTTTGGCACCCCAAGCCAGTGATCCTCACCTGCCACAGTCATAACACTTTTGTCATCCAAAACTTCTTTAAAAAATTAAAATATTAACATTTACTTGTATAAACATACTCTCCTCTCATCATTTTATCACTATAATTCTGCATTATCTGGATTTTCAAGAGTTTAAGATAATCATTTCACTGTTTTCTTTCCAAAAAAGTAATGAAATATTTACACTTTTAGAGCTAAACAATAAATAACATTTGTATAATATTCACTGAAATCTAGGAGCTTAAAATTTTTAAAAAGGGAAGAAAAAGCTCTTATTAAAGATTATAAGGGCTATGATAAGGCAGTAAAGGCAGTGGACTTGGTCCAGTGGTTAGGGCATCTGGCTGCCACATGGGAGGTCTACAGTTCAAACCCTGGGCCTCCTTGACCCTTATGGAGCTGGCCCATGAACAGTGCTGATGGACACAAGGAGTGCCCTGCCATGCAGGGGTGTCCCCCGCATAGGAGAGCCCCATGCACAAGGAGTGTGCCCCATAAGGAGAGCTGCCCAGCACAAAAGGAAGTGCAGCCTGCCCAGGAATGGTGCCGCACACACGAGAGCTGACACAACAATATAACACAGCAAAAAGAAACAGATTCCTGTGCCACTCACAGCAACAGAAGCAGACAAAGAAGATGCAGCAAATAGACACAGAGAGCAGGCAACTGGGGTGGGGGGGAAAGGGAAGGGGAGAGAAATAAATAAATCTTTAAGAAAAAAATAAGGCAGTAAAACATGTTTTGTAAGCACAATAAAGAACAATTTTTACATTCATAGAAAGTGAATCAATAAATCTTCAGAGATCATATAGTTTGGTCTAGGCGTCAAATACTCTAAATTTGTGAAATGTTTCCTGTTGAAAAAGCATTTCTTTAATCTGTACATTCTATAACATGTACCTTTTACTTGCCATATTTTGAACTATTCCCTTTTGTTTACAAGTGGCAAATTTGTTTTTATAGAGTTAATGTTCATGTAAAGTACACCCACTGCCTATTCACTATACAGTATGTATTAAAGATGATATCCAACTCTGGCATTGTGTATGTTTACAGTTATAACAATTTAAACATTGATTCACTTTTCTTCAGTGCCTACAATGTATCAGGTATGGTGGTAGGCAGAAGACATATGGTAGCTCTTACAAAACTTACCAGCCTTGTTATATTAACTTATACTCTTGTGGTGATCATAGACTTTTAATGATTAAATATTTCAGTGATAATAACATTACAAATTTGATATATTTTAGAAATGAGAGTTAAAAAGTTGCTACCAAAAAGGTTTGGAATGGGTTTTTTAGGAGTTTTTTTAAGTAAGGAATTTTATGTTTAAATCCAAAAATGTGAAAACTCATCACTTAAATAAGGTGTGAGGGTATTCTTTTTGGGTATAGGGTGTAATTCATCATTGTATATAATAAAATTTAAAAAGAGATAGGCATATTTAAAGGACTCAAGAAAACCTGAGTTAGACTAGGGTCAAGAATGGTACAGTAGTATTGACAGTGAAGGAGCAGTAGGTGAGCCAATATACAATCAGGTAAAGATACACATTTGTTTTTATTTTGAACACAAAGAGAAATCCCTGAAGAAATTTGAGATAATGTGTATGAATATTCTTGAGGAACATGAAGTAATAAGAAATTAAAATAGACAAAATGATTTAGAAATATCCATTATGAAGGAATGAAGAGAAAAGTAGGACACCAGTTATAAGAATTAAGAAAGTTTGGGGAGATATAATAGTGGTTATTAATAAGCATTGTGGCAGGAAACAAAAATGCATTTTAAGTATATTTTGATGCATAAAGTATAGGGGAAATGTAGAATTACTAGGCAAGAAACCTGCCAAATTTTTTGGATGTTTTTATTGAAGTTCTTGTGTATTGAGGTGTAAACACTAGAGTCAAAAGCTAAGTGACTTGCTTTTGGTAAAATATCAATTTTGTCACAGAATTACAATTAAGGCATAATTTTACCACACTTTAGGCTAATATTTCTAATTCATTAATTCTCAACAATGATTTCCAAAGGCAATTAAATTTTATTGCTAATTTTATATATAATTCAATAATATTTTTATATACTGAGGATTATAGGAAACCCTCAATTTCAAAAACTGTCTTCTTCAGGGACTCTATGACTATCTGATTTCTCAAAGAATAGATAAATGGATACTACTAGGGTGTCACAACTTTATTCATAAAAATGCCTAATTTGTTAAATGGCAAGAAATTGTTCTTAGATGGTTGGACAAAGGGGAAACTGAAAACCCCATAAAATATAATGACAACAATCATATGAGAAGCACAGCTGGAGAGAAACTTCCACTGTGCCTAGGCAGAGGGTATCCTGACAACCATAAAGCCAATGAAGATATAAGGTGCTGAGTAAAGAAGAGGGAGTTCAGAAGGAGAAATGCAGAACAGATGATATTAACCATCTCCATCATGTGGATTTCCCCACACACCAATTTTAACATGGGGCAGTGTCACAAAAAATGTGGTCTATTACATTGGAATCACAAAGGAGTAATTTTGTTACAATAGAAGACAGAAGAATGTAAAATAACACTCCCACCCAGGAGGCCATGATCATTTACCAGCAAATCTGGGGTCTCATGATGGAGGGTTCTCTCAAAGGGTTACAGATGGCAACATTTAGCTTGAATTACATAATTGTCAGGATGTAGAACTCTATTTTCCCAAAGAAAAAATAGAAGAAATATTGGGTGATACAGTCTTCAAAAGATGTGGTGTTTATTTTTGAAGTAGTGATGGTCAACATCTCAGCTGTCACGAAGGATGTAAGCATCATTTCTAGAATGATGAGGTTTTCAAGGAATAAATACAAGGGTGAGTGAAGGTGGTTATGACTCCACACAAATAGGATGATGGTAACATTGCTGAGAATTTTCAGCACATACAAAGTCAGGAAGGTGAAGCAGAGGAAGATCTTCTTATCCCAGGTAGTATGAAACCCAAGACGGATAAATTTGGTCACTAATGAGATCTGATTGTTAAAAGCCATTCCCTAGGAAAGCATTATCTGTAAAATTCCTCCATTATAAAGGATTACAGTAAGGACTAAGATCCACTTTGGGTCAAAGAATCCATTCAAAGCCCCTTCACTAAAGCACTTTAGTCAAAAGTTCCCACATACAATAGTTTTACATTCACAGGAATGAGTTAATTTAAGAACAAGGTTTTGGGGGTCCACAAAGTTTCAAACTGCTTCACTTGCCATAACCCAGTTTACTTTTTAAAAACTTTATTTTCAAAGGCTTAGATTACAGAAAGGTTACACCAAAAATATAGAGATTCCCATACATCCCTCCATCTCCCTCTCTCACACTGTCCCCTGTAAACAACATCTTACATTAGTGTGGCAAATTTGTTACTACTGACAAACAAATATTGAAGCATTGCTAATAACAATGATCTATAGTTTACATTATGGTTTACACTCTGTACCATACAATATTTATATTTTAACAAAATGTATAATGGCCTTTATCCATCATTGCAATCTTATTTGGACCAATTCCAATGCACTGAAATTGCCTTATGTTCCACCTATTCTTCCCTCTCCCTCCCTTTAAACCCTTTGGAAATCACTGTTATTATATTAATGGTACAAGTACTTCCATTGCTAAAATAATAGTAAGTCTACTTTGTTGTAAGATTGCATTCTCCCCTTGTGCTTTTTCATTCCTCAATTCTTGAGAATTTTGATAGAATATTGTAATATACTTTCTCATTTTTAGTTTGAACATAAAACACCCAAGCAATAATCATTTCTTGGTGAAACTACCCCCAAAACAATGTGATTTGATTCTATTTTTATTAAATCTTCATATATAAAGGACTCAATCATGTTTTAAAATAAATGTTACCACTTTATAAATTAGTTTCCTGACAATAGAGTTTTTCCAACTCACTCATTAACCTGTAGGTGCCAAAGTTGTTTTCCTGTAGTAGACAGAATTTGAGGAAACACTTTAGATAGAAATGTTTCACTTGTTCCTTATTTGTAATAAATTGTCCTATATTCCTCCCTGCTCAGTCACAGATATTGCTAATAGCACTTTGATACAGAAATAGAGAGTCCAGACTCAAAGGGGATCAAATTAAACTGATCAATATATGAGTGTTTAATGGAGAGATAGGAATTAGTGGACCTTACTCAAGACACCAGCCTCACCCTGGCCAACTGATACAATGCCTTCCTGAATCTGCTTAATTTCCCATAGCATCAAGATACTGCTTCTCTTTAGACTGATCATGCAGTCATATTTTCATTATGTGGGATACAGTATCCCTACAATCATATTTATTATTTTATTGATTTAATTAGTCATTGTTCCATTGTACATTGCTTTTATTTGTAACCATAAGAAGTTTACCTAAGTTTCCTATCAATCAGCCTCTTATTATAGACTCCATGGGTTATCATAAAAGTTATTTTTAACATCTGATTCTGACACCCTTCTCTGGATAGTAAACTAGTTTCAAACATTAATGTCCTGTCTCAGCAATGCCTTACTTTTCTTCAAAGACTGTACAGTCTTCTGAGACTTGCCCAAATGTATGCACTTTGTCTGCACTTGTAATTTCCCTACCTTTCTCCAAACTGGTTCATACAAACCTTAAAATCTGTGAGAGTAATTACTTCTGGATGTTTAAAGATTTTTCACAAAATCTCACACAATGTCATCACTTATCTTGTTTGGACTCCAAAAATTTAAAATAGTATCTTCTTGTTTATATTTCTGGTTATTAAATTAACATATGAAATGTTTTTTTTTCTTTTTATTGATTTTGTAAAAATATTACATTAAAAAAAAATATGAGGTCCCATTCAACCCCACCACCCCCACCCCACCACTCCCCCCCCCAGCAACATTCACTCCCATCATCATGACACATCCATTGCATTTGGTAAGTACATCTCTGGGCATCTCTGCACCTCATGGGCAATGGTCCACATCATGGCCCATACTCTCCCCCATTCCATCCAGTGGGCCTTGGGAGGATTTACAATGTCTGGTGATTGACCCTGAAGCACCATCCAGGGCAACTCTAAGTCCCAAAGGCGCCTCCACATCTCATCTCTTCCTGCCATTCCCCATACCCATCAGCCACCATGTCTACTTTTCCCACTCCAATGCCACCTTTTCTCTGTGGACCTTGGATTGGTTGTGTCCATTGCACCTCTATGTCAAGAGGAGGCTCAGATTTCACATGGATACTGGATGCAATCCTCCTGCTTTCAGTTGTAGGCACCCTAGGCTCCATGGTGTGGTGGTTGTCTGTTGCCGCCTTTCTCCACCCCTCCTCCCCTTCCAGCCCCCCCATCCTTCCCACCAGTCCCGCCCATATTGCCAACCCACAATCTGCCCTCTTCCCCAGTAACTGCTTACCTCAGGTCTATCCATCAGCTTCAGCCTGTCCACAGCCGCCCCTTAGCCAACCCTCCCTTCATCACGCCCCTCCCTCTACCCAACCCTATATAGCTAAGTGTACTTCCGTAATAAAGCAGACTTGTTCTTGCGCTCAAGCGGTCTCCGTGGTTCTTTCCTAACCGTGCGTCCCCCACACCTGGAGAGCCGGTGCTCCGCCCGGAGCACCCCCCGCCGGCGGTTCGACTGGAGCAGCCCCCCGACTCCTGGGCCTGAGCGAGGTTGGAATCCCCCCGCTCTGCCACAACTGGCGCCCAACGTGGCGGTTCCTCCCCCGGCCCCTCTCTGCTGCTGCTGCTGCTGTAATCGGCGATCATCCTCCTCTCCAGGTAGGGACCCCTCGCCGTCGTCCCGCTCCTATCTCGTCATGGGCGCCTCTTTGTCATTGTGTCAGGCGCCTCAAGTCAGGGCCCTCACTGCCCTGCTCGATGCCAATGGAGTCCGCGTCTCCTTGCGGCAGCTCCAAAAGTACTGGGATCTCTTGCTCCCTTTTAATCCCTGGCTCGCCACCTGCCAACTCTGGAGCCCGGACACATACTCGCGACTCATAGATTGAGTCACCTCCGCCATGGAGCACGAGAAACGCACCTTCCCAGCAGGCCTCTTACCCGTTCTCGTTGCCATTCGCGACTGTCTCCTTGGCACTCCGACCGAGGCCGTTTATGAAGCTTCTCCCAAACGGCCTCTAGACTGTGATCCCGATGAGCCCGCTGACACTGACTCTCTGTCTAACCAACTTGCTGCCGCTCTCGAGCGCGAACCTCCCCGCCCGAGCTCCCCGCAGCAGACAGAAACCACTCCTGCTGCTACCCAATATGGCGGACTTCCGCCTTCTTCCCCCACTTCTGCCCAAGATGGCACGCATCCGGCTTCTTCTTCGCCTGTGTCCTCCTCCCGCCTCTACCCGCCTCTTCCTGCCCAGTCAGCATCCGGTTCGGGCCCAGAAACTGCATGGTCGCCATCTTCCGTTAAACCGGAAACGCCCCTCGTGCCATCTTGTCCGCTGCCGGATGTCGCTGCTCCGCCATCTTTGCCGGCGCCCGGAAGGGTCCTGCCGCCATTTTGTTGTTGCCCGGAAGCCGCTAAGCCGCCATTTTCTCACCCGTGTTCCACTTATCCCTTGCCGCCGCCGTACGGCAATAGCCCTTCACCTGCCTTGGCTGCTCCATCGGTCCCCGGTGCCACGCCTCCTCAAACCCCTCAGCTGTATCCGCTGAATCCGCAGCCCACGCCGCAGTGACCCCAAACTTGGCTACCCTTTACAGCAGAGGAGGTCAGAACCCTCCGCAAAGCTGTAAAGGAAGACGGGATTGGCAGCCCTTATGCGCAGCAACTACTTGAGGAGTTAGGGACCCAACTCGTTCTCCCATATGACTGGATTGCACTAGCCCGTGCCATCCTGATGCCGGGTCAATTTATTGAATGGCGCGCCCATTATCAAGCGGCTGTTGACCGGCAAATCGTGGAGAATGCCCAGGCTGGCGTCCTCGATCCCTCCGATGCATACACGGGCACCAACAATTATGCAAACCCTCGTTCTTATCTCGAAATTGACCCAGGGTTTTGGCACCGGGTAAAGGTCCTCGTCCAGCGGTCATTCTCTCTAGTTTCCACCAAGCAGCCCACCAAGCTGGCGCAGCTGCTTCAGGACTCCAATGAGACCTTCCCAGCATTTGTCGCCCGTGTCCTGGAAGCTTGTCAGCGGAAAATTTCCAGCGAGGATGCCCAATTTGCATTAGCCAAAGAGTTAGTCATTGACGGGTGCCTTGCGCTGTTCTGGGCCGTAATCCTTCCCATACGCGACAAAGCTCTGCACGAATGGGTCCTTGCTTGCCGTGACGTCGACCCACAAGTCAAAACACTCACCGCTGCCTTTGCCTCTGCCATGGCTGTTTCATCAAGCCCCACTTCTGTCTGCTTTTGGTGCGGCCAGCCCGGCCACTTCATCTGCGAGTGCTCCCAGTCAGGTCCAACGCCTCACTCAGACCCGCCATCGCGGCGGCCAAGGGGCCCTTCTATGCCGTGTCCACGTTGTGGAAAAGGATATCACTGGGCCTGTGACTGCCGTTCCACCCAAGGTTCCCAGCAGCCTTTAAACTCCCAGCGGGGCAGGCCTCAGCCCCACCCTCAAGAGGCCCTCCGAAAAATTCCCAAGCCATAATGTGGACAATGCCCATCACGCGCCGCCAGAGACCCTCATTAGAGCTCAAGATCGATGGGCAATGGCTCGATGGGCTCCTGGATTCTGGCGCTGAAGTCTCCTGTGTTCCCTTCGAAATCGCCGCGTTCAAGCACTGGCCCCTAGAAACCGGCCCTCAAGTCATCGGCGCCACAGGAGCCGCTACCTCCTGGGAAACATCCCAGCCTCTGCATTGGAGCGACCGAGAAGGCCATGAAGGCCAAATTCGCCCACTTGTCCTCTCGTCAGTCCAGACCATCTTATGGGGGAGAGATGTCCTCAGCCAGTTAAAGGCCCGAATCACCACAGAAGCCTTCTCAGCTGCGCTGCCCCCCCCCCTCCTAGGGGCCACTGCTCCCATCTCAAAACCTGACCCTATCCCTCTGGAATGGGACACAGAGGAGCCCATCTGGGTCGAGCAGTGGCCCTTGCCAGCTCACAAGCTGCAAGCTCTCTCTGCCCTCATCGAAGAGCAGCTACAAGCAGGGCATATAGAGTCATCCACTAGTCCCTACAATTCACCAGTCTTTGTCATCAGCAAAAAGAGCACTGGCAAATACCGCCTTCTCCACGATCTCCGTGAGATCAACAAGCATATCAAACCAATGGGGTCACCTCAGCCAGGATGCCCGCACCCCACTGCAGTCCCCCAACATTTTCATGCAGCAACCATTGACATCAAGGACTGCTTTTTCTCTATTCCTCTTCACCCGCGAGACTGTCCGATATTTGCTTTTACAGTCCCACGCACCAACAACCAGGGTGCAGTGCTTCGATTCCAATGGCGAGTGCTACCGCAAGGTATGCGGAACAGCCCAACCATATGTCAGCTCTATGTCAACCATGCCATTGAGCCGCTGCGCTCAAAGTTTCATCCAGAGCAAACATACATTCTCCACTATATGGATGACCTTCTCTTAGCAGCGAGCTCCAGCGCGCTCCTCAATGACCTGCTCTCTGCAGTGATGACAAACCTTTCAAGCCTCGGACTTACCGTGCAATCAGACAAAATAAACCTCCAACCTCCTTTTCAATTTTTGGGCTTTCATTTTCATCACTTCATTCAGCCCACAAACCCACAAATTCATGTCTCTCACAAGATGACGCTGACTGAACTCCAACAACTTTGCAGACAAATCAATTGGCTTCGCTCGGCGCTGCCCATCACAACAGCGCAGATGCAATCCCTCTTCGAGCTCTTGCAGACCAAAGACAGTCCACCAACTGCAGCCACCCGCAGCATCACCATCACTCCTGCTGCTCGAGAAGTCGTCCAGCAAGTTAGCGCCGCTCTGCAGCAGTGCCGCCTGGAGCGGTTCTCCCCTAACCTTCCAATTTTGGCTTTAGTTCTGCCAACACCAATCACTCCCACAGGTCTCTTGTGGCAAGATGGCCCTCTCCTTTTTCTGCATACGTCAAAGAGCAAACTCCTGAAAATCTGCCCTTTTACAAGGGCCTGGATCACGTTGGCCACTGACTTAGTACTTCTCTCCATACAAACGTATGGCATCCCGCCACACACCATTGTCTGGCCTTTAGATGCCAAGGAAGTTACCTCCCTCATCATGAACAATGCCCAAATGCAGAGCCTGGTAGAGCTCTTTCGTGGCTCCTTTGACAACCACTATCCTCGTCACCGATTGCTGCAGGGAATGTCTCAATTGGCGTTTTCCAACCCGTTCCATCCATTGCCCGCGTGGAACCCAATCCCCTCAGCCATCACTGCCTTCACAGATACCTCAAAAACGGCATTTGCAGTCATTATATACACTCCTGGGAATCCTGAGCCACGGCAACTGCTGTTCTCAAATGACTTTTCTGTTCAAGTGGGCGAGCTTCTAGCTGTCGCTGCAGTCCTTAACCTCCACCCAAACCAGTCTCTCAACATCTTCACTGACAGCCTATACACCCTTCAAGTGTGCCGCAGCCTCCCACTTGCCACTTTCTTACCGAGTGACTCAAACATTGACCGAGCGCTCGCCTTCGTACAGCGACTGCTTGAGGCGAGGCAGCAGCCTTGGTTCACTGCTCATATCAGAAGCCATTCTGGCCTACCAGGACCGCTGGCTCTAGGGAATGACCTCGCTGATGCTTCTGTGTCCAGCCACCAGGTAAACCCAGTCCTCCTCCATGAAAGCCCTGCCGATGGGCCGTGACTTGGAGACTTTGTTAATCAAGCCAAGCTCCTACATTCCCAATTCCACTTCTCCACGCGGTCCATCCGGGAGCTCTTCCCCGACTTACCCATTGAAACTTGCAAACACCTTGTGCGCGTGTGCCGGACTTGCGCGCCATTGTTGCCACTTGGGCCTTTGCAGCCTCAGGGTGTTAACCCCCGCGGCCTCTGCCCAAACTCAAGGTGGCAATTAGATGTCACTCATGTCAGTGCATTTGGCCGCCTCAAATATCTTCATGTGGCAATTGACACCTTTTCACATCTGTGCTATGCAGTCCCTCTTGCGGGGGAAAGTGCTAAACACTGCGTCCAGGCGCTTCGCCAAGCTATTTTGTTCATGGGAATTCCATGGGATCTCAAGACAGACAACGGACCAGCATATCACAGTGCCACCTTCGCCAGCTTCATGCAGATGTATCACATCACGCATCATTTTGGCATTCCATACAATCCACAGGGGCAAGGAATCGTCGAGCGCACTCACCAACAGCTCAAGCTACTCATTCAAAAAGAAAGGGCCTCCTCTCCCCACAAGGCCCCCGCCAACGTCGTGACTGCCTGCCTCATTCATCACAATCTCCTAACCTTCGATGACCATGGACTCTCCCCCACCCATAAACACTGGGGACCCATGTGGCAGCCCTCGCAAGTTCCCCTCATCCATTGGAAAGACCCTGCCACAAATCGTTGGCAAGATCCAGCTCCCCTCCTAGCACAGGGGAGGGGTTTGCTTGCGTCTTTCCAGATTCTGAGCCGCAGCCGCTCTGGGTTCCTGGGCGTTGCATTCGGCCCGCCACTGACTCATTATTTCCACCGAATGATCAGCACCTTATGCCTTCGGTGAGAGATAACACTGACAGTGGATACGGCCCAGAGGTCGCCCCGTTCACCCGGATCCAGCACCAGCCATCATCAAGGAACGCCCCTTCTTAAAACGTTTCAGACCCTTACCCCGCTCTCCTTACCCCCCTCATGCTGCCCGCTCGCCAAGTGTGGAGAGCGAGGAGTTTTCTCCACAGATGCTGCACCGTCAGATGATGCCTCTACACAGCCTCGCAGCCGTTCTCTTCGTCCTGGCTTCCCTCGCTCTCCCAGCCGCTGCCAACCCGAGTCACCAGCCCTTCAATTGGACCCTCTCCCTCTGGCAACAAAAAGGCTCCTCACCTCGAACGTACCCGCCTCTGCCCCCTCTTTCACTACTGATGTCGCCAACCTCACTGGACGCACGAACCTTCCGTCTTATGAGTGGGGGGGACACAACCCCGCTGCCACAGGTTTCTCCACCTACTCCAGACCGCATGCCTATAGCTTCTTGTCTTCCTCTACTTACTTCTCCCCAACTACTCCTCCCCCTCAGGCAAGGGGTACAGGGGCATCACAGGCCCATTTCGCTGGCAAGGCTCGGCGCGCGCCAGGCGCCGGCATGCGCCGACCCTAATGGCGGGCACATGCATCCTGGCCAGATGCTATGCTGTCCGCTCACGACTGGCTGGTCCTCGTGGTCTCCCCCCACCCCTCGTCTTATCCCCGTGCCCGTCCCTATAACCTCCTTTTCCTCCTACTCTTCTTCCTAATCCTTGTCTTTTGTTGCTGCGCACGCCGAGCCATTCACACCCACCGTGCGCACCAAAACTTGTTGCTTCAATTTCTTTTTAAAACAAAAGGAACAATTGTTGCCGCCTTTCTCCACCCCTCCTCCCCTTCCAGCCCCCCCGTCCTTCCCGCCAGTCCCGCCCATATTGCCAACCCACAATCTGCCCTCTTCCCCAGTAACTGCTTACCTCAGGTCTATCCATCAGCTTCAGCCTGTCCACAGCCGCCCCTTAGCCAACCCTCCCTTCATCACGCCCCTCCCTCTACCCAACACTATATAGCTAAGTGTACTTCCGTAATAAAGCAGACTTGTTCTTGCGCTCAAGCGGTCTCCGTGGTTCTTTCCTAACCGCGCGACCCCCACACCTGGAGAGCCGGTGCTCCACCCGGAGCACCCCCCACCGGCAGTTCGACTGGAGCAGCCCCCCGACTCCTGGGCCTGAGCGAGTTTGGAATCCCCCCGCTCTGCCACAGTTGTCCTTCTTCAACTCCATCTTAGCTGAGTGAGGTGAGTCCAATAAATCAGATTGTAGAAGCTGGAGTCTGTTGAGGCTCAGGGCCTGGCTATCATATTGTCAGTCCAGAGATTCAAATCCCCTAAATATATCTTAAACCCCAACACCAACTACAATTCCAGTAAAGTAGCATGAAAGTCTTATGAAAAAAGATCCCATCTGAGTCCAGTTTCATCACGCAGAAACACCAGTTCCAAAGAAGGGCCATCTGACATGGCAGTGAACCCCATCTGCCATGACCATAGAACCTGTGGGTCTCTTTAGCCCTCCAAGGAACCAATACATGGGGATTGTATCTACTTTATCTGTCTCTGAGACTCTGCTCAGTTGTGCATAAGGGCAATCCTTCTGACAGCCTCCAGACTCTTTTTTAGAGACTCATAGCCATATAAACTAATTTCTCCTTTCCTTTTCCCCCTTACATTAGGTAAAACAGCATTTTAAAGTCATGTTATTATATGTAGACAGGGATATTCTGCTGATCCACATCGAACCTTCAATTCAAGGTCATTTTCCAGTTGTATCATCAGTTGGTAGTTGATAGTGATCCCTCGGTGCCAGGGAGGCTCATCCCCAGGTGTCATGTCCCACACTGGGGGGAAGGCATTGCATTTACATGCTGAGTTTGGCTTTGAGACTGGCCACATTTGAGTAACATGAAGGCTGTCAGGAGGAAATTCCCAGGCACAGTGCTGCTCTAGGCCTTGTTCTTATGTCAGGCATATAGGCTCACAAGCATAGTCATTAGTATCATGCTTTCACTATTGGACCCTCATTCCTTCCCGGTCCTTGCTGCTGCACCTGGGGGACTGCCACTGCTCCCCTAGGGACCATGACAGAGCACCCATGGCCAGGAACCCAGTACCCCCCCAGCTGTAGTTTTTAATTGTTGCCACTATGAGTATATCCAAATATTACCATGTACCCTGGACATATGCCCTGTATAGCTCCCTGTCAGCCATATATCACCTGTCAATAGTACCCTGTACCAGTATTCCTCCACTGCCATTGTTGAACCACTCTGTGATCCAGAACTTCCTGAAGATTGAAGCCCAATATAATGTCAGGATCCCTTACTAGCAAAATGGCATATAGCGATGGGTTTAAAGGTTAGATATAGAATACGTGTTGACTTGGAGAAATTCTACATCCTATCTTTTTCTTTTTTTCCCCCCTAATTATTGAACTTCTCTTCACAAGAGCCCTAGACCACAGCAATTCATATATACAATATACAGCACTCCCACACATCCACCACAAAACCTTTTCCCTTCCACAGCAATACTCTTACAACCTATTCACATCATATTTACTTAAAGTGATGTACAGAGTCTGAGACAATAGCTTTCAAACAAGGTGACATCTGTGCTTACATTGTGGTGCATACTTTAGGACACACAGTTTTCTAAATTTTTAGTTATCCTATGTTTTACATTATGGTTTACATTATCAGTCTGTCATCCCCTATATGTTTATGGTGTAATATTACATGTTTTATATCCATCCTTGAGTACTCTCGCAAAACCCCTCTCTTGCCCCACATTTACCTTGGTTCCACACATTTAACATCCATTTTCCCATCCCCTTGGTGCCCACAGTGACAGCCAACCTCCGTTTCCCGAGGAGCCACGTCCAGAGATACTTGCAACAGTGTTCAGGGCCTGACTTGCTCAACTGCCCCAATGCCCTGGGAGCCACCCTTTCTCTCGAGAGATACAGTTCCCTCTATTTGATGGCATTAGTCCTCCCCAGGATGTGGGTCCACCCCCACTCTCACTACTTGGGTCTCTACACAATGGGATCACCCACTCTGGCAAAATGAGCATTCAGACATTTCCCAGGAGCCCATCCCGCATCAGACCATCCCCTCCGAGCATCCTAAACAAGTAACCCTCTTAATTATATTTAATTATAATGATTTTCTCAGCATTTTACTCTCAACCAACACCTGGCCCTCTCCTATGTTCGTATGCTACCCCTCTCTCCCCCCACTTTTTGGGCAATATTACCCATCTGTCTGTCCCCAGCCCCCCTGAAACCCACAAAGCCCCACCCAAAGGCAACCCCTTGCCCCCATTTTATCTCTTCTTTGTGTTTATACTTACCACCAGCTCATCATAAATTCCACCCCTGCAGACGTCGGCTCATATCCTTCCTCCACCCCCCGATTTCCTGTAAGCCTATCGTTCAGTCTCTAGCTCTCTGAGGCAGCTTGCTTATTTCATATCATTGAGGTCATGTAGTATTTGTCCTTCAATGCCTGGGTTGCTTCACTCAACATAAGGTTCTCAAGATTCATCCATGTTATCACGTGTGTTTATAGTATATTTGTTCTTACAGCTGAGTAGTATTCCATTGTGTGTATATACCACATTTTATTGATCCACTCATCTGTTGATGGGCATTTGGGTTGATTCCAACTTTTGGAGATAGTGAACAATGCTGCTATGAACATTGGTGTACATATATCAGTTTGTGTTTTTGTTTTCAGTTCTGCTGGGTATATACCCAGCAGTGGTATTGCTGGGTCATATGGCAAATCTATGGTTAGTTTTTTGAGAAACCACTTTTGGTGTGATATTCATGAATCCATTTCCTATTACAAGGTCCTGTAGATGTTTCCCTACACTGCTTTCCAAGGTTTTTATGGTCTTGGCTCTTACATTTAGGTCTTTGTTCCATCTTGAGTTGATCTTTGTATAAGGTGTGAGATGGTAATCCTCTTTCATTCTTCTACATATGGCTATCCAGTTCTCTAGGTACAATTTGTTGAATAGGCCACTCTCTCCCAGTTGAGAGGTTTTGGTGGCTTTATCGAATATTATATGGCTATATATGTGAGTTTCTATATCAGAGCTTTCAATTCGATTCCATTGGTCTGTGTGTCTCTCCTTATGCCAATATCATACTGTTTTCACTACTGTAGCTTTGTAGTATGTTTTGAAGTGAGGTAGTGTGATTCCTCCAATTTCGTTTTTCTTTTTCAATATGTCTTTGGCTATTCGGGGTATCTTTACTTTCCAAATAAATTTCATAGTTTTTCTAGTTCCTTAAAGAAGGTTGTGTTGATTTTTATTGGGATTGCATTGGATGTGTAGATCAGTTTTGGTAGGATAGACATCTTAATAATATTCAGTCTTCCTATTCATGAACAAGGAATATTCTTCCATTTATTTAGGTCTTGAACAGTCTTGTATAGTTCTCGGTGTATAAGTTTTTTACCTCTTTAGTTAAATTTATTCCTAAGTATTTGATTTTTTTATTTACTATTGTGAATGGTATTTGTTTCTTGATTTCCTCCTGATCTTGCTCATTACTGGTGTACAGAAATGCTACTGATTTTTGTGCATTTATCTTGTAACCTGCGACTTTACTAAACTCATTTATGAGTTCTAGAAGCTTTGTTGTAGACCTCTCAGGGTTTTCTATGTATTGGATAATGTCATCTGCAAATAATGAAATTTTGACTTCTTCCTTTCCAATTTGAATGCCTTTTATATCTGGTTCTTGCCTCAGTGCTCGAGCAAGTACTTCTAAGACAATGTTAAATAGGAGTGGAGACAATGGGCATCCTTGTCTTGTTCCTGAGTTTAGAGGGAAGGAGTCTAGGATTTATCCATTGTAAACAATGTTGGCTTTAGGTTTTTCATATATACTCTTTATCATGTTCTAAAAATCTCCTTGTATTCCAATCTTTTGGAGTGTTTTTATCAAGAAAGGGTGCTGTATTTTGTCAAATGCTTTTTCTGCATCAATAGATATAATCATGTGATTTTTTTCCTTCAATCTGTTTATATGGTGTATTACGTTGATTGATTTTCTTATGTTGAACCATCCTTGCATACCTGGGATGAATCCCACTTGGTCATGGTGTATAATTCTTTTAATGTGTTGTTGAATACGATTAGCAAGTATTTTGTTAAGTATTTTTGCATCTAGGTTCATTAGAGAAATTGGTCTGTAATTTTCCTTTCTTGTGGTGTCTTTGTTTGGCTTTGGTACTAGGGTAATTTTGGCATCATAGAAGGAGTTCGGCAATGTTCCTTCTGTTTCAATTTTTTGGAATAGTTTCAGCAGGATTGGTGTTAGTTCTTTCCAGAATGTTTTGTAGAATTCACCTGTGAAGCCATCTGGCCCTGGGCTCTTCTTAGTTGGGAGATTTTTAATGACTGATTCTATCTCTCTGCTTGTGACTGGTTTGTTAAGATCATCAATTTCTTCTTTCGTCAATATGGGTTGCTTATGTGTTTCTAGGAATTTGTCCATTTCCTCTAGATTGTCATTTTTGTTGGAATATAGTTTTTCAAAGTATCCTCTTATGATAGTCTTTATTTCTGTGGGGTCAATGGTGATATCACCTTTCTCATTTCTTATTTTGTGTATTTGCATCTTCTCTCTTTTTTTCTTTGTTAGTCTGGCTAAAGGTTTGTCAATTTTGTTGATTTTCTCAAAAAACCAGCTCTTGATCTTGTTTATCTTTTCAAGTGCTTTCTTATTTTCTATTTCATTTAGTTCTGCTCTTATCTTTGTTATTTCCTTCCTTCTTCTTCCTGTTGGGTTACTTTGTTGTTGTTTTTCTAATTCCTTCAAATGTACAGTTAGTTCTTCAATTTTTGCTCTTCTTTTTTGATATAGGAATTCATGGCTATAAATTTCCCTGTCAGTACTGCTTTTGCTGCATCCCATAAATTTTGGTATGTTGTGTTATCATTATCATTTGTTTCAAGGTAGTCATTGATTTCTTTTGAGATTTCCTCTTTGACCCACTGTTTTTCTAAGAGTGTGCTGTTTAATTTCCAAATCGTGGTGTGAAACCTGGGCCTGTGTCCCTTGCAAATTTCCAGCTTGACCCCACTGTGGTCAGAGATATTGTTTTGTATGATTTCAATCTTTCTGAATTCATTCAGCCTTTCTTTGTGGCCTAGCATATGGTCTATCTTGGAGAATGATCCATGTGCGCTTGAGAAAATTGTATATCCTTCTGTGTTTGGGTGTAATGATCTATATATGTCTATTAGATCCAGCTCCTCTAATATACTGTTTAAATGTTTTGTTTATTTAGTGATTCTCTTTTGAGATGTTCTGTCCAAGGTAGATAGTGGTGTATTAAATTTCCCCAGTATAATTGTAGATGCATCTGTTGTTTCACTTAGTTTTTCCAGCATTTGCCTCACATATTTAGAGGCACCCTTATTAGCAGCATAAATATTTATGATTGTTAAATCTTCTTGACAGATTTTCCCTTTCACTAAAATGTAGTATCCTTCTTTGTCTCTCACAATTGTTTCACATTTAAAGTCTATTTTGTCTGATATTAATATAGCTACTCCTGCCTTTTTTTGGTTATTGTTTGCTTGTATGATTGTTTTCCAGCCATTCACTTTCAATCTCCATGTGTCTCTGGGTCTAAGATGTGTCTCTTGTAGACAGCATACGGATGGGTCATATTTCCTTATCCAATGTCCCTGTCTGAATCTTTTGATAGGTGAGTTTAATCCGTTGACAACAGTGTTATTACTTTCAAGGAATTATTTGTATTACCCATATTTTGATTGGATTTGTGTTTGTCATATTTTGTTTGTATTTTTTTCCCTTCTAGTTTGTCTTTTTTTGTTGCTCTTATACTCTCCTCCAACTCTGCCTCTCCTGTTTTTTCCTTTCTTCATGCAGAACTCCCTTTAGAATTTCTTGAAAGGGAGGTTTCTTGTTGGTATACTCTTTCAGTTTCTGTTTATCTGTGAATATTTTGAACTCTCCATCATGTTTAAATGCTAGTTTAGCTGTTTAGAGTATTTTTGGTTGGAAATTTTTTTTCCTTTAGTACCTTGACTATATCATACCACTGCCTTCTTGCCTCCATGGTTTCAGATGAGAAATCAGCACTTAATCTTATGGAGCTTCCTTTGTATGTGATGGTTTTCTTTTGCTGCTTTTAGGATTTTCTCTTTGTCTTGAGCATTGGATAATTTGACAAGTATATGTCTTGGGGTGGACCTGTTGGGGTTTATGACTAGTGGAGTGCACTGTGCTTCTTGGATATGTACATCTGTCTCTTTCAGTAGATTTGGGAAGTTTTCAGCTATTATTTCCTGCAACACTCCTTCTGACCCCTTTTCCTTCTCTTCTTCTGGAATGCTTATAATACGTATGTTTGAGCATTTTGCATTGTCATTCAGGTCCCTAAGTGCTAGCTGGATTTTTTCTTTTTATCAACCCCTTCTAATAAATTAGGTTCTATGTGAATTTTCTTTTAAAAGGACTAAAGGCAAAGGAAAGTGAAAAATTATGAATTATACATGCATTTTTTATGCATATTTCTTTATATGTAATAAGGTATGTATGTATTTTGAAATCTATGGGAATCTTGACAAAAATGTTAAGCCTCTTAGGAGAATGTTAGACATGTATTTGGACGTACTAATTTTCTCTCAACTTCCTGAATAGTAAACTTTAAGTAGCTACATAATAAAATTTTATTGCCAGACATGTACCATAAATGAAATATATATAAAGATCATTCATGCGAATTTAAATTTGCTAACATAGTTACATATTTACTAATGGCATCTCTCACAGATTCTTTGACTTTCTTATTATGGAGGCTGTAAATAAAAGGGTTCAGCATTGGTGTTATGATGGTATTAAGTACAGTGGCAAATTTGTTAACATCCACTACATTGTCCTTTTTTGGGCAAATATAGATGAAAATAGAACTCCCATGAAAAAGTGTGACCACTGTGAGGTGAGAAACACATGTGGAGAAAGCCTTCTGCCTTCCCTGATGAGAAGGAATCCTGAGGCTAGTAATGACAATGTAGGTGTAAGAGACAACTGTCAACAGAAAAGAGTCCAAGAGCAACACAGCAGAATATATGAAATCTGACAGCTCTGTCAGAGAGATGTCTGCACAGGCCAGCTTTAGCACTGGGGCACTGTCACAGAAGAAATGATTAATTACATTTGGCCCACAAAAGGGTAGAGGAGCAATTAAGATGAATGTAGGTAAAATCAACACAAATGCACCCACATAGGATCCCAACAGCAATATTATACATGTCTGCTTGCTCATGATGAGGGCATGCCTCAGTGGGTTGTAGATGGCAATGTATCGGTCAAAGGACATGACAGTGAGGATGAAGAATTCTGTGGATCCCAGGAGGGAATAGAAGAAACACTGTGTGAGGCACTCCTCCAAAGATATTGCTTTGATAAGTAAAAATGTGTTGGCTAGCATTATAGGCACCACTGTGGACATAATGGTGACATCAAGGAAGGATGGGTTGGCTACAAAGAAATACATGGGTGAATGAAGATGGTAGTCACAACACACGAGAAGGATCATGATGGTGTTGCCCATCAGAGAGATCATGTACATAAGCAGGAACACAAAGAAGAGAAGAAACTCTATTCCTTTCTCATTATGAAATCCTAGAAGGAGGAACTCACTGACTCTGGTTTTGTTTCTGTGATCCATAAAATTCCAGTTCAATCTGGCACAACAGAAAGAGAAGTTTAGGCTGGCTATTGCATTTTAACCCTGGAAATACCATACCAATGTCAACGGACTAAAGGTCATTTCTCCAGTGCATAAATGGCTCCTGTGACAAACTGTGAAATATGTGTAAGCTCAAGTATGAGATTAACTCAAAATTACAGGATAAGTGCCCACTGTAAAATTGTGACAAAATTTGCATTAACTTGTGTCCGCTCCTAAGTTTAGCTAATCTAACATTGCATTCAGCTATTCCCAGTTGATGTGGAACACACTCATATTGGACAGACATGTTACAGTGGCTTTAATCCATTCAGATGTAAAGGTATTTATCTAGGAGGAAGAGTTGCAATACATATAATTACACAATTATATATAAAAATGATGTATTTAAAGTGCTTTATTTTGATTGAGAAGACAAACTATTTATAAAATAACTGTACATGTTTATGTAATAGGCATTTTCCTTAAAGCTCATGGCACGGCACGCTGATTCCAACCTCCATTTCAGATCAGCAGCTAAACAATGTAAAATCAGCTTGGATGTAATCTCTCTAAAAAAATGCTTCAGTGTTAATACAATTTTCTCAGTTATTTCATGTGTAAGGGAAAAGGTGAAACATATCTTTCTTTTACCCTGTTGACAATATTCCTCTTTGAATTAAACAAGACAGTGTAAATACTCAGCAAGGAGGAGGATAAAAAGAACATCTGCATTTTGACTAATCCTGTGTAAAACAACAATGACCAAATATAATTCATTCCATATGAGAATGCAAGAGCCAGAAGTATAAGAAAAGTAAGAAACTCTGCAAAGAAGGAGATTTTTACTTACTCATTTAGCTGATGTTTTAGAGGATGCTTACTGAAGCATAAAAATAGTTGGAGGTAAAAATTTAAGTTGAGAGCAGGAATTGATTTAAAATACCAAATTATAAGACCATGAAGTGTAATATTGACAAGTGATGGGAAAGCTAAATGTAGATGATTATTTTTGTACTACTTTTTATAGTTGTTGTATGAGGAAGTCAAAAGCTAGTAAAATTGTTAGCATTAGTTAAGTGTTAGAAACTTTAGCTAAAACTTTAGTACAACATTGAAGATAATTATGGAAATAGGGTAAGACCATAAGTGTTTGGATGTAGAGTTTGCTGTTATTTCTAACTCAAAATATTATTTGTAATTATTTCACTCATGGTTGTTATTACATATTTATGCTTAATGATAAAATTTAGCAGGAACACACATGAATTTCTGATATGCATGATAGGTATTTAATCATACAAGGAGAAGTAAGGTTGAATAATAATTTGAGTTTGCGTTTTGATTGCTTCAGTAATCTTTCAGAATCCTCTCACACAGTCTCATTATTTTAATGAAAATAAATGTGTCAATATGGTGAAAGGTTGTAAAGAAATATAATCAGGTTGCTTTCCTATAATCATGCTAATAAAATGAAGTATTTCTGGATTTGGTAGAGAAGGTAAAGGTAATTTTGGACTACGGGGTATTACTGGAAAGCGATTTTCCTGTAATCTGATAAATAAGTGGTTTTAATGTAAGCAACTGTGTGTGTATTTTGGGCAATAGCAGTGTGCTTGTCAGTTAGAAGAAAGGCAAAGTCAAAGTGCAGAAATTCAGAGAGTAAAAACATCTCTAAAAGTTTGCATAAGGATGGAACTAAATGAAATGAAGAAGGTAATGAACAAGACATCAGTATAACAGGAAGGATAAGCCAAAAATAAATGGGATCAAAGTCTTTGGTGGTAAAGGAAGAATATTGTTTCCTCTCTACTTACATGCAGAAGTGTATTTCAAATATTTATGCATGCTCAAGGATAGTTTAAGAGTCTTGTTTATAGCAGCATGGTTTGGGTGGTGCCCATGGTTGGAATATCTGCTATAGCTTTCTTCATTTTTCTGAAAGTCTCAGAATGTTTGGAAACAAAGGAATGGAGGATGTATCCCTGTCTATAGAATGATTTATAAATGTTTTGCTTGGGATAGAGCTATCTTTTTCATTTGCCTTGTAGAAAAAACACCAAAATCTGTGACATTTCTCTCATTGTACCTGTAAATTATTGGAACCTGGGAAGAGGGTGAAGCATGAATCCATCTTTGCTACTTCCCTGGAGGTTTTTAGTGAACTAAAGTTCCCCTGGGAATAAATTATAAAAGCAATTGTAATTAAAGGAAATTTAATTATTTCCTAAATTGGAAAAGAGAGTTAGTAATCACAACTTCCTTAAAGATTATATTGAGTCAAAAATTCAAATTCTGCACATATTTTTGGATGAATATTCAAAAGTTTTCAGGATATGTAGCATTATTTATAGTCACTGACCTAGGAGCAGGATGTCATCGTCATTACCAAGTCATCTTTATCACCAACTTTGCCATCTATATTTGTTAAATACTTATTGTATATGAGATTCTTCTAATAATTGTGAAAATATCCTTTTAACCTCACTAGAATGATATGAGATAAATGGTACTTTTACTGATGTATGGTAACTATTTTTACAAAAGTCCTAGAGAAATTTAAAAATATAAATTTGTACAGTATAAAGAATTATACAAAAAGGCAATTACTAACACATATTGAAAGTTTGGTAAACATTCAGATTCCCTGAAAATTGATGATCCTACTGTGGCTGTCAATGAGATCCTGCTGAGATTTGCATACGCATAACCTTTGGAATGACCTCTCCACTCACTTTGAAATCTCTTAGCCATAAAAATTAATTTGTATTTACCATTTCCTCTTTTGGTCAAGGAATTTTTCCAGGTGCATTGCTAGTTGGCACTTAGTAATAATACCTAAGTTCAAAGGAGTGTTCTCCCTGGGAGTCATGTCCCATGCTAGGGGGACGGTAGTGCATTTATATGCTGAATTTGGCTTAGAGTCAACATTTGAGCAACAAGGAGGTTTTCAGTTGGCAACTCTTAGGCAGTATATAATACTAGGCTAAATTTCAGTTTCATAAGAAAAGTTTCATAAGTACAAGCATCAATATCAGGTGCCTGGCATCATGGTTTATCTTGTTCACTAGACATTGCCATTGCACTCCAGGGACTCTTGCATTCCCATCAAAGAATGTTGATATTCAATATGTAAATATATAATTTTAACATGCAAAATATGGTGGGGGGCCAAGGTTATAGAACCTTTGTATGAGTAAGCTATTGAAATTGAGTTGGTATGAAATCATTCATCAATAGTAAAGGTTTAGGATATTTATTTTAAGATTCATGGTAATGACCAAAAATACATATGAAAACAACATGCAGAAGAAAATGTGAAGTGACACAATATGGTACAAAAACAAACATTAAATAACTATATGATTAATTACTAATGGAAAAATTTAAGTGCAAAAATGGTTTAACATGAACAAAAACCAAACAGCAAAATAACAGAAGAAAGCCCTGTGTTATTAATAGTCAATCTAAATATAATTGGATTAAACTCTCCAGTAAAAAATTAGAGATTGGAAGAAAGGATGAAAAATAATTAACTATTTGCTGTTTACAAATGACTTAACTCAAATTCAAAGACAAAAGTTGATTACAAGTAAAGAGATGGAAAAGAAATTGCTTGGAAATTGGAAATAGTAATCAAAAGAGAGCCGAAGTAGCTGTAATAATATCAGATAAAATAAATCATAAGTCAAAAACTGTTAAAAAGGGACAAGAAAGGTCACTGTATAGTTATAAAAAGATCAATTCTACAAGAAGATATAACAATTAACAATTAGAAATATATGTGCACCTATTCATAGAATCTATGCATAAAAGACTGAAGAAAATATTGACAGATTTGAAGGTGGGAAAAGACAGTTCTATATTAATAGTAGAAAACTTCAATGTATCACATTCAGTAATAGATGGAACATCCACAGAGAAGTTCAATAAGCAATTAGAAGACTTAAATGATACTATAATCTTACTATACCTAAAATACATATATAAAGTATCCCATGCAAAAGCAGGAAAATACATATTCTTCTCTAGTGCACTTGGGTCTTTCACAAAATAACTTTTAACAAATTCAAAATTACTGAAATCAAACAATGTATCTCCTCCAACCATAGTGAAATGCAACTAGAAATCAATAAGAAGGGATAACTGGGAAATTTCCAAATGTTGAAATTCAACAACACACTCAACAATGAGTCAAGTAATAACAAGGGAAATTATGAATTATCTTGAGGCAAATCAAAATGGAAGAACAGCATACCAAATTCATGTCTGTAATTTTTTTGCAAAACTACAATTACTCTAACAAAAAACAAATTCATGGAGGGAATTCCTATAAGGAGAAATTGGAAGGAAAACAGGGCTCATGGGTCCCCAACAAACCTAAAGCTTAGCAAGGCAAACTCTATTAGAACTAAAGGTTTGTGAGCAATACATGGGTAAGTGATTTTACCTATTGACCTAAAGATGAAGCAGCCACATTCTTTACAAGCACTTGTGCAATGATTATCTTCTCCCCAAACACTGGTCCATATTCTCTGTAATCTCCAAGCATCTAGATGGCAACCAGGCTCTATACAAACCCTGGGGCAAAAGCCTCACTCTCTGGGATTTTAGAAAGCTCTCCACAAACTGAGGGCATAGGCCATACTTTCTCTTAGAATTGGATGGTGTTTAGGCTCTCACAAAATTTGAGGCATAGTCTTCACACTCTAAAAGAACTTAGGTGGTGGCCAGGCTGTCTGAAAACAGGGGCACATGGCCCACATATCTTATCACTGGTGAAGCAGCAATCTTCTTGAAAAATGGAGTTCAATGCCCAACCCATTCCAGAGCAGGAGTGGACCCACATTTTCCACATACACAGTGGGCCTACACTCTGTTTTTTGCCCCCCCTCACTTTCCCAAATTAACAACATCCTTCATTAGTGTGGTACATTTGTTACAATTGATGAAAACATATTAAAACATTGCTGCTAACAGTGGATATTGTTTGCATTATACTTTACACTCTGTCCCACACAATTTTGTAAGTTTTGAAAGAATATATAATGACCCGAATGCTCCCATATTACAACTATTTATCCCTCTCCCTCCCGTGAGGACCTCCAGTGGCCACTGCCTCCACATCAGTGATAAAAGTTTCTCCAATACTAAAATAACAATGTCTATAGTAGAATACCAATAAGTCTACTTTAGTCCATTGTGCATTCCCAAATCTTGAGGATTTTGGCATGGTGATGCCCACTCTGCCTCTAATTGAGAAGGATCTTAGATCCCATGGAGCAGATGGATGGAACTATTTTGCTTGCAGTCACAGATTCTCTCTATTCCTTGGGATGGATGTTGTCCATCATCATCAGATTTTTAGTTGTTCTGGGTGAGTCCAATGAACTGGAGAATAGGTGTTATAACTCTGCTGAGATTCACGGCCCAACTGGCACATGGATGGACCAAATATTTAAGTCTCTTGGACATAACCTACAGGAATAGTACTAACTATAGGTTCAAATAGAAGTGGCAGAAGAGTCATGTGCAGGGAAACCACAAATGGGTCCAACTCTGTCACACTGGGAAATATAAATTCCAAGTTAAGGCCCATTGGCAGGGTGCTAAACTGCTGAGTTGTCTTGCAGTGTATCAATTTTTCCAAGTTCATTGCCATTTTATAATAAGGGTTGCCAGTAACACACCATCCTTTATCTAAATGCTCATTTGAAGTTCCTTTAGCATCCATATTTCTACCAATCTTCAGTGCAATCTAGGCTTTTTCTGTGAAGCACCTCACAATTCTCTCAGCCTTGTCCCATTAGTCAATACCAAAGCCATTTCCACATTTTTGTTTTGGTACTTCAATAGTGCCATTCCATTCTCTAAAAGCAAAATCTGTTTTAGTGTCCTAATGTTCTCAAGCATATATAATGTCATGAATTGTTTTAAAATAGAAATTTATTGGCTAATCGTTTTGAAGATAGGAGAAGTTCAATTCAAGGACTCATTAAGATGAATCTTTTCCCCCAAGGACTGGCAATCTGCATCTGGCTGCCTGTCATCCTTGGTCCTTGTCAACTTTGTCATGTGACAATTCACATGACATCCTTTCCTAGACTCTCACTTCTCTTCCAGATTCTGTTAATTTTCAGTTTATGGTTGCTTCCTCAGTCACTTTTTCTCTGTCTTATTTTCATATTCAGGCATAATCTATTTACATTTTTCATTAGTTTTTCTTTCTGCTCCTCAGCCTGCTTATAAAGAACTCCAATAATAGGATTAAAGCCCATCCTGATAGAGTTGGGTGAAATCTTAATATAAGTAACCTCACCAAATTTTCCTATTTACAAAAGCTTCACACCAAGAGGAATGGATTAAAATTAAGCACATGCTTTTCAAGGGTACATAGGTACAAACCATTATAGCATGTTCATTGTTGACAAACAACCTCTGCTTTTATTTATCTGTGGAGTCTTACTTTCTCCCTCATTTTTGAAAGATGGTCCCACAATAATAAAATGGTTGATTGGCACATGTTTCCTTTTCAGCATTTTATTTTATTTTTTAAGATTTATTTATTTTTTATTTATTCCTCCCCTCCCCCCATTGTCTGCTCTCTGTCCATTCACTGTGTGTTCTTCTGTGACCGCTTCTATCCTTATCAGCGGCACCGGGAATCTGTGTTTCTTTTTGTTGTGTCATCTTGTTGTATCAGCTCTCCGTGTGTGCAGCGCCTGGGCAGGCTGCACTTTCTTTCATGCTGGGCAGCTCTCCTTATGGGGTGCACTCCTTGTGCGTGGGGCTATCCTATGCGAGGGACACCCCTGAGTAGCACAGCACTCCTTGTGCACATCAGCACTGCGCATGGGCTGCTCTTTTGCCTCCAGAGTTTCTTAGGAGAAATCAACACTTAGTGTTTTTCAGACCCTCTTGTTTTTCTTTTGCAGCTACCCCAATACTCCTCTTTTCATTGATGTGGGAGGAGGGGCACCCGGCTTGCCTCAGTGGCAAACAGTGCGGCAAGAGGTGACACCGCCTCTGCCCACTGGGCCTAGACAAGGTGACCACGCCTGACTAGGCCTTTGCTGCTAACGGCTAGCTGGCACCACCCTCCCCCTTCCTATCTCCCGCCTAGCCCAGCTCTCACTTCCCCTACCCCCTCCCTTAAACCTGATCTCTTACTACGCTGTTTGCCCAGCAACAGCTTACAACCACCTATCAGCTTAGTAACAGTGTCAGCCTATCAAGAGTTAGCACATACTCTACTGGCCAATCACTAGCCCAATGCCAGAACATTGCCTTATATGGAAACAGCATTTGCCCTAGCCAATCAGAACCCGCCACACCACTCCCCAATCCTATAAATCTGCATCCCCTTCTGCAATAAACCAGACTTGTGCCATCAGCCTGTCTCCACGACTTCTTCCTGGGTCGTGCGCCCTCCATGCCTTCAGAACCCCCGAGGGAAGCCTCAGTGGCCGTACGAGGCTTTCTTCCCCATGCCAGGGACCCCTCTCATCCCACAACGGGACCCCACTCATCCCACAACAGGGACCCCACTCGTCCCATAACAGGGACCCCGTTTCGTCCCTCACATTGATACTTAACTGTTTTAATATGTTGTACCTGTGAATAGTTCTTTTTGAGTTTATGTTGTTTGTGGTTTGCTGGTCTCCTTGAATGTGCATATTAAAGTCTTTCACTAAATTTTTGGTGTTATTACTTGCGATATTCCTGCTGTCCCTTTCCCTCGCTTCTTCTGGCACACCCATATTGCACATATTGGCATGCTTGCTCCTAACTCTCAGATCTCAGACTCTGTATTTTTCATTACTTTTACTTTCTACTCCTCAGCCTGAATCATTTCTCTTGTCTTCTATTTGAGTTTGTTCATCATTCTTCTGCCGGCTACAAACTCCTGTTGAAATTCTCTGGGATATTTTTAATTTATTGCTTGTCTTCAACACCCGTATTTCTAGTTGCTTCCTTTGTAAAATGTCTACCTCTTTTCTGAGATCCTCATAATGTTCATCATTTTTTCCTGATACCCTTGTTCTTTCTCCATTATTTCTTATATCTCCTTGAGCATGAGCATCTTATGTTCAAAGTCTTTGCCTGTTCTATCCAAAGTCTATTCTTATTCAGCAGTGTTTTCAGGAAGTTAATCTTGTTCATTTCAACCAGTCATCATTTTCTCTTTCTTTGTCTTGTAATCCTCTATTACATAATTCACATTGTAATATTTGAAAGTGTGATCTCTGGAATTTGTCTCCATCCATGAATCAATATGAAATCTACTTAATACTTATAGCTTAACAGTATAAAGATTTGATGCCTGATAGTGTGACTCCTCCCACTTTGTTCTTCAAGATTGCCTTTGGCTCTTAGTACTCTGCATTTCTATAGGAACTTTAAATTTTCCTTCTCAGTTTTAATTTAAAAATACTCAGATTTGGCTGACAATTGCCTTGAATCTACAGATCAGTTTGAATGGTGGTGAAATGACAAATTTACACATTTGAATCTTACAATCAATGAACTTGTTATATCCCTAATTTATTTAGATGTCCTTTACTTTCAGTAATGCCTCTAAGTGTTCTGTGTAGCAGAATTGTGCATCTGTAATGCCTAGGTAGTATTTATTGATGCTGTTAAAAATTATACTTTTATGTCATTTTTGTTAACATGTAGAAAAAAATTATTTCAGTATATTGAACATGCATTCAAAAGTCTTGCTAAATTTATTTTTAATGATTCAATTTACAAACAATAAATTACTCTTTTTATGTAAAAATAAATTGTTCAACCAGAGTTGAGGGTAAACCAATTAGGTATTTTTTCCATTTTAGTTCCAGGTTTTAAACAAAATCATTTTTGTTTCAGGAAGGTTTTTTTCTTCTTTATTTTCTTTTAAATGTTACATTAAAAAAAATATGAGGTCCCCGTATACCTCCTACCCCCTCGCCCCACTCCTCTCACATCAAAACCCCCTTCCATCATTGTTGCACATTCACTGCACCTGGTGAATACATTTTGGAGCACTGCTGTGCCAAATGGACAGTGGTCTAAATTGTAGTCTACACTCTCCCCCAGTCCACCCAGTGGAACATGGCAGGACACACAGTGTCCAGCATCTGTCCCTGCACCACCACCCAGGACAACTTCCAAATCCTGAAAATGCCTCTACATCATACCTCTTCTTCCCTCTCCCTACCATCTGTAGCTACTGTGGCCACTTTCTCCACATCAATACTACAATTTCTTCCCTTACTAATCACAATAGTTCCCCAGCAGAACACCAGTAAGTCCACTCTAATCCATACTCTATTCCTCCATCCTGTGGACCCTGGGATGGTTATATCCAATCCCCCTCTACATCAAGAGGGGGCTTAGATTCCACATAGATTATGGATGCAATTCTCCTGTTTACAGCCATAGGCACTCTTGGCTCCCTGGTGTGGTGGTTTGTCTTATTCACCTCCCTGTCAGTTGGCCAGGGTAAGTCCAATAAATCAGAGGGTGGGAGTTGCAAGTCTCTTGAGGCTCAGGTCCTGGCTGTCACATGGACAGTCAGAGATTCAGGTCTCCTGAGTATACACCAATCCCAGCTCCAACCACAGGTCCAGTAAAAGTAACAGAAGAGGCATGTGCAGAAAGGTCACATCTGAGTCCAACTACATCACGCTCAGGAACACAAACTCCAAAGTAGGGCCAACTGACATAGTCCTGAACTCCAGAGCCATCTCCCTTGATCATAGAACCTGTGGGTCTCTACAGCCCTCAGGAGAACCAGTACCTGGGTTTCTATCTACTTTGGCTGTCTCTGGTACCCTGTTGAGGCATTCATAAGCATCACCCCTTTGATGACCTCCCAACCCTTTTTTTGGAGATTCATAGCCATATAAACTCATTTGTCCTTTCCATTTCCCCCTTTTATTAAAGGTCAAAAAGCAGCTTTTAACACCTGATTTTACATGTAGGCCGAGATATTCTGCTGGTCTGAGTTGACCCTTTTATTCAAGAAAGGTTTTTAACATATACTTTTTTAAAAAGATTTATTGTTATTTATTTCTCTCCCCTTCCCCCAACCCCACCCCAATTGTCTGCTCTCTGTGTCCATTCGCTGTGTTTTCTTCTGTGTCCACTTCTATTCTTGTCTGTGGCACCAGGAATGTGTGTCTCTTTTTGTTGCATCACCTTGCTGCATCAGCTCTCCATGCGTGTGGCACCACTCTTGGGCAGGCTGAACTTTCTTTCATGCTGGGTGGCTCTCCTTACAAGGTGTACTCCTTGTGCATTTTGTTCCCCTATACAGGGGACACCCCTGTGTGGCATGGCACTCCTTGTGCACAGCAGCACTGTGCATGGGCCAGCTCCACATGGGTCAAGGAGGCCCTGAGTTTGACTGTGGACCTCCCATGTGGTAGGCAGACACTATCTGTTGAGCCAAGTCCACTTCCCTTAACATATACTTTAATTCAATAAATTAAAACAATTTATTTCAAGTTTCCTATATGAGACTGGATCCATAATAAATTATGAGAATTGTTAGAAAATGTGCAAGGTTTTTGCTCTAGTGGAGTTTTCATTTGGAGGTAGCTAACCATTGATCGTAGGATGAAAACAGCAAAGTGGAGGCCTGGAAGTCTTCTTTCAAAAACTGTTCAGGTTTACCATTAATTTACATTTACCCATAGTTGCTGGTTCACAAATAATTTACCTGATGCTGTTTAAAAATTATTTTTTGGATATATCATTAATTTTAAACCATAAATGGAAAAAGCATATCAGATTTACAGCAAATATGTTGCTTCTAGATTAACTTTATTGTTATTACAATGGTATGCAATATTCTTACATTGATTTTTACTGTTAGTCATGAAAAAATCCATTAGATTCACAGAAAGAATAATTTTCCTTAACTGAGGATGTTAAGGTCTCAGTTTTATGGAAAATAAAATGAGTCCCAAATATTTACAAATTTGGGGTTGAGTTACAATTACATGCATACAGGTCTCTGATTTCACACACAGGGCTGTCTCCTCAACAGACCATTGTGTGAGGACATTTAGTTGTCCATTTTTCAGACCATTAGCAGTTTGTGATATTTTACTCTGACATGACTGATAGGATTCAATTCTTATAATGAAATGGAGCACCTTTGAATTGTATAAACTGAGAAGCTCTGGGGTATCTTGATAGCCTATTTCTATAAATTCAGCATTTTTGTCTTTCACTATCCATTAATATCTTTTGTATCTCTTTCATGTCCAAATACAGGGAAACCTAAAATTCTACCTTATCATTGTGAGGCAATGCCATGTTCTTCATATAAGCTTTTGGAACCTTAATTATAATTTCAACTAATATCAATGTTATTCATCTTTTTTATTATTTGGAGCAGATTTATTAGTAAAATCCCCAACCTGGCAACCACCCAAATGTCTGCCAACAAATGAATAGATAAACAATTTGCAGTATATCCATACAAGAGAATACTACTTGGTAATAAAAAAAAAGAATATATGATACAAAATGGATGAATCTCAAAATAGTTATTCTAATGAAATTAGTCAAGTAATATAATTCCACTCATATAGCATTCTTTTAAAATGCAAAATAATCTCTAGTAACAGATAGGAAATCAATGGTTGCTCCAGGTTGAAAGAAGAGGTGGAGGAATGGGGGAAGGGAAGGTTTATAAAGAAGCAAAAGCTAACTCTCTTGAAGCTCTGTTCATTATCTTGATTTTGATGATTTCAACACATGTCAACATGTCAAAACTTTTCCAACTATACACTTTAAATTTATGCAGTATCAATTATCAATTTTTTCTGAGTAAAGCTGGTGAAACAAAAAAAAAAAAAACCCAAAAGAATAAAAGAAAATGGCAACACATGGAAGGTGCCATATAAGAATATGATTCTTTACCACTGTTCCTCAAAATATTTTTGAATAGCTGGAATCAACTTTTGCTCTCAATTCAGAAAACTTTCTAGGTTCCTGTGAAGACCTTTGTGTATATGTTTTTCCCTCCAATCCAGATTCTGCTAGTGTTAAAACTGTGGCCTCTGTAGGCAGTTTTAAAATTTATTGTATTGTAGTATTGATTGCATAATACTATTACATGGTTCAAAATCTAAACCACATAAAGAATATACATTAAATGAGTTTATATGGCTATGAGTCTCTAAAACAAAAAGAGTCTGGAGGCTGTCAGAAGGATTGCCCTTATGCACAACTGAGCAGAGTCTAAGAGACAGATAAAGTAGATACAATCCCCAGGTACTGGTTCCTTTGAGGGCTAAAGGGACCCACGGGTTCTATGGTCATGGCAGATGGGGTTCACTGCCATGTCAGATGGCCCTTCTTTGGAGCTGGTGTTTCTGCATGATGAAACTGGACCCAGAGGGGATCTCTTTTCATAAGACTATCATGCTACTTTACTGGAATTGTAGTTGGTATTGGGGTTTCAGATATATTTAGGGGATTGAATCTTTTTACTGAAAATATGATAGCCAGGCCCTGAGCCTCAACAGACTCCAGCTCCTACAATCTGATTTATTGGACTCACCTCACTCAGCTAAGATGGAGTTGAAGAAGGACAACCACCACACCATGGAGCCTAGAGTGCCTACAACTGAAAGCAGGAGGATTGCATCCAGTAACCATGTGGAATCTGAGCCTCCTCTTGACATAGAGGTGCAATGGACACAAGCAATCCAAGATCCACAGAGAAAAGGTGGCATTAGAGTGGGAAAAGTGAACATGGTGTCTGATGGGTATGGGGAATGGCAGGAAGAGATGAGATGTGGAGGCGCCTTTGGGACTTGGAGTTGCCGTAGATGGTGCTTCAAGGGCAATCACCGGACATTGTAAATCCTCCCAGGGCCCACTGGATGGAATGGGGGAGAGTGTGGGCCATGATGTGGACCAATGACCATGAGGTGCAGAGATGCCCAGAGATGTACTTACCAAATGCAATGGATGTGTCATGATGATGGGAGTGAGTGTTGCTGGGGGGGGAGGGGTGCAGCAGGGGTGGTGGGGTTGAATGGGACCTCATATTTTTTAATGTACTATTTTTACAAAATCAATTAAAAAAATGCTAAAGGTAAAAAAAAAAACCAAAAAACAAAAAACATTTATTTCCACCTATATACTCATCTACATTATTTTCTTCAAATAGGTAACTTTTAATAGTTTCATATATATTCTGGCAGTGTTTCTTTAACAAACATCTGGGAGATTGTTTAGTAAATAAATGAGAAAAAATATATTATTTTTCCTCTTATACAAAAGGTACCATACTAAACAGACTATCCTGCATCTTACTCTTTTTTCACTTAACACTATCTTAGAGACATTTCTTTTATGAGGACATCTTTTTTTAAGGTACAGAGAATCTAAAGTACACATTTATTTAAGCAATCTCCTGCAAACAGATGATTGGATTATTTTCAATCTTTCATTACAAACCACATTGTAATAAAAAAAAAATTTGCACATACATTTCATAAATGTACCTACAGAATAAACTTCCAGAAGTGGGATTGAAGGTTGAAGAATAAACACATTAGTCATGTTGAGATTATCAAATTACCCTCTGTGGAAGTTGTATCATTTTTAGAGAAATGTATAAGAAGATTTATTTCCTCATAGCCTCACTAACAAATCATATTGTCTAACATCTGAATTTCTGTCTATTTGTAGGTAAGAAATGACATCTCAATGTACTTTCATCTGACATTTTTCTTTTTAGGAATGAAGTTGAGCATCTTTCCAAATACTATTTGTATTTCTTTGTCTATGTATTATTTATTCATATCCTTTGCAAATTTTTCTTTTAGAATGTTCATCTTTCCCTTTTAGTTCCTCTTTGTTCATTAGGGAAATTCACCTTTTGTTTATATGGTATAAATTGCAATTTTTTTCCAATTTGTCATTTATTTTTTAAAATAATTTTTATTAGAACAGTCATAAGATTATAAAAAATCATGCAAAGTACAGAGTCCTATATAATCTGCCCCCCTCAGTTTTACCTACTATTAATATTTTATATTTTTAGTGTGGTACTTCTATTATAATTGAAAGAAACAATATTCTTATTATTATAAACTAGTTCATTAGGTTTTACTCTTGATAATGTACAGTTTTATTTTTCAATTTTTATTCAAGGAACATACATATAACCTAAAGTTTCCCACTTTAAACATTGTCTAGTATACAATTCAGTGGTATTAAATTACATTCACAATACTGTACTGTTCACCTTTTGAAATTTTTATACTTTTTTTTCAGCTGGATCATTCTTTTAGTAACTACTACCTGTCTTTAGCTGTAGTTCTTGGCTTTCTCTGGTATGGGAAATCCCAAAGTTTTCCTGTATCTACAAACTTCATCTTGTGAATAGGGTAATGATGCCCCTCATTTGATTCTTTTTCACTGTCCAGAAGGCCAGGAACACATTTCCTGTGATATTAAGGATATCTCCTCCAAAATAGAGCACATCTGTCTTGTGGATGGCAAGCAGGATGCCCTGGACTGTGGAAAGCTCAGGTTCCAATGCCTCTGGTTTCCTGATGACCTTCAATTCAGAAAGCAGTGCCACCAACTGGGCCTCAACTGGCCACAGAGGTGGTGCAGCCTAAATGTGAATCATCTTCTGTTGGAAAAATTGCAAAAAATAAGTTGTGATATATCCTATACAGTCCTTTTGTGACATCAGTTATGACTTCTTAAAAGATAATCGCCTTTGACCTTTTGGTTACAAAGTAGATTCAAATTTTAATGTTGTACACTGGAATTGTATTAATCAGCATTAGAAGACAAAAGCTAGTCTACTGAATTAAGTTAAGTAGGAGGAATTGATAAAGAATAATAAAGAAATGAGGGTGCTGTGTATTTATTATTATGAAATTAAAGTAAGAAGTAGGATTCCCCATATTGTTCTAAGGTCTTAGATCCCTCACCAGCACAGCCAATACAGTTCCGTTTATTTGTTATCCCAGTATAGCCATCTGCAGTGTGTCTTTTCATTTTCTAAAGTGTTTCAGGTCAGAAAAAGACTGTTTACCTGTCATATAAGACTGTTTCCTGTTATGATTCCAGGAGGCCACCTAAGCAGAACGAGGTCATATCTCTCCTCTGGGTGCAATTATTTTATCCAGGGATAGTCAACTCACCAAGCCAGACCTATAAATCTCTCCCTTGGACTTCCCCAAAGTGTAATATAGAATCAGAGTCAGTTTCCTTTTGTTAGCATCAGTTGTAAGAGGTTAATGCCACATTCATTACTGGCAGTACCTAACCCTATGGATGGATAACATTTTCTCCAGAGAGAAAGGAGCCAAGAAGCAGAGAGAAACAGGGAAGAGCAATCTGACTTGAGTGCTGGTCAACACAGAGGTCTGGGGTTTGTTTGCTGAAATCTTTGCAGGTGTCTCTGGGCCATCAAAATATTTTCTTTCCCCTGAGCAACTTAGAATTGACAATTTTTTTTGCTTGCATAACCCATCCCATCTAGATTTTGGTTATTAAAATCAATGCACTGTAAGTGATAAGACCAAAATTATGGATCTAGCAGTATTATATTATGCTATAAGATAGTGATGATTTTGCTCAGCATTGACCATATGTATTTTGGAGATGTACAGAGTTTCACCAAGTTACCATCCATTGTTTCTTGTTTTACAGTGAATTCTGGACCTATTAGGAAATTTGTTAGGAAATGTTTAGTACATTACAGTTACTGAATACATCTTGTGACCTTCAGTAAGGAGGGAGTCAGGTTGGCAGAGCAATTACTCAAGCAAGCACATCTGAAAGAAAAAGAGCAGAAGGAGGACTGCGAAACAGCATGGTTGAGGAAAAGCATTTCTCCTCATAGATAAATTAGTTTGTTATTGATGGTGAGCAGCTTCATATGCCTGTAGAACTGTACAATTAGGCTGCAGCAGTGACGTATAGACAGTTGTTACAGTAAATTCTGGGAAAATCCAGTAAATTTTCCACCTAACTTCTTACTGGGTGCCCACTGACTGACAAATTCGAGATGGCTACATTATGAATCATACCCTAATTCTATGAACAATATACCAGGAAAATGTATTAGTATCTGCCACCCCCTGCTGTGCAAAGCAATTGTTATCACTTGCTTCACTATGCCAACCAGCTTTTACCAACACTTAGAGGCCAGGCAGAAAGCCAAGACACATTTATGGAAGCTAAGATCAAAGAGGTTATGTAAAACCTTGGGTGATGTGATAGGAATCCAAAATGCACAGCAAATAGACAATGGAAAAAAATCTACAACTTCTGTGATGATTCTCTTTAGCAATCTGAGTCACCCTTCCCACCAAACCCCCAACAATAAAATGAACTGGACCTATATCCCACTGTTTCAGTGTACTGTTTGATCAGGAAACATAAAGGCTAGAGTGCCAACATGTTGGCTGCAACTGAAAACCCAACAGAAAGCAGGGTACAGTATCTTTGCTGAAGTTTCCATTGCAAATTACTTTTTCTAAAATGTACCTTGAGTAAATAGGAGAGGAACACTTAGAAAATGATAAATCAGGGATAAACAGGTTAATTAACAGAGAAACTAGTTTTTCTGAAAGACAATGGCCAATAAATTACTTTGATTATTTCTCTTCTGTGATTGGCCTTATTTTTCCTATATTGCAGTATATGAGTATAATGTGGAAGAAATAACACTTTATATTGCTTTCACTTTTTTTCTTCAACTAAATGGGAGGCAAATTATTCCCCTATATCACACACCATACATGTTTTGAAATTTTTTACATCAATTATTTTGTTCAAAGATGGTACAACTGAAAGCCTCCCTTTGGGCTCCTCCAATAAGAAAGTAAATCATCTATTGTTCCTTGTTTAGAACAGAATACCATTTGGAGAGTTCTTTCATTCTCTTATTGACAGGTTGGGCACAAGATCAGATATAGGAAAGTTCTCCTTTACAACTGTCTTTTCTCAACATAATAAGATACAGAGCCCCATTTTATTCTCAAAAGGAGTCCAAATTTGGCAATATTACATGCTCACCTTATCTACTGTGAAAAGGTTAGGTGAAATATATGCTTTTATATGTGATAATACCATTATAGAAGTCAGTGGTAGATTTTGTTTTATGAGAGTAAAGATACAAAGGGAAACTGACGTCTTCTTAGCATACTCAGTGCAAGGAAAGCTTTCCTCCTAGAAATTAATTCTTATTAAAACTTCACAGATATTTGATTGGTGCTGGTAAGATCACATGGAAAAAGTCAGATAAACAAGTTATCTGCATGATTGCCAACTTGAATTAAATCAATCTCAATTAATTAATAGATATGAATATAAATCTCAGGACTTACCTTGATTGGATTACTACATGTGAGTCAAATCATTTTGCCAGATATCTGAAGAAAGTCTCAATGAATAGAGAAATTATAGACAGAAGACAGCAAAACATGCAGAGCACCAGTTATGTGTTCATGGATTTTTATCTAGCAATGGAATTGATATTCTTATGAGAGGCAATGTTTTTCTCAATATGGAATTTATAATTTATTGGGAAAGGTAAAAACTAAATACATAAACTTTAAAGTAAAATGAAAATTTAAAAGGATAAATATGTATGGTTTGATGTAGTTTATTTAAGTAGGTTATCCTTCCATCTCTAAAGTGGTGAAATTCATAGTACAGATATATATCAATTTCATTGGGAAAAGAAGTTTTCCTTTCTAACTGGATGAGAATAAGGTCTTCATGTAGTAGTAGATGCTTAAGTTGACATAAAAATGAAGTGCAATGATTAAAGGGCAAAATGTATGGAAAAGTGTGAATCATAAATATATGTAAAATTAATAATAAAAGTAATGATTTTAATGATAGTTGATACTAGGTTACAGTGGAAATTTTAAAAAATCTCACAATTCATTGATTGCATTTCGTTGTGTGTATGTATAAGAGAGTTGAGTGTGTGCGTGTGCATCTAAGTATGCTTCCTATGGGAAAACAGAATGGAACTCCTTTTTTTTTTGCATTTTTTTGTCTTTATTCTTTTAATGCTACATTCAAAAAATATGAGGTCTCCATATACCCCCCACTCCCTCACCCCACTCCTTCCCCCATAACAACAACCTCTTCCATCATCATAAGACATTCATTGCACTTGGTGAATACATCTCTGAGCACCGCTGCACCTCATGGTCAATGGTCCACACCATAGCCCACACTCTCCCACAGTCTACCCAGTGGGCCATGGGAAGACATACAGTGTCTGATAACTGTACGTGCAGCACCACTCAGGACAACTCCAACCCCTGAAAATGCACCCACATCACATCTCTTCCTCCCACTCCCTACCCCCAGCAGATACCATGGCCACTTTCTCCACACCAATGCCACACTTTCTTTGATTACTAATCACAATAGTTCATGAATAGAATATCAGTAAGTCCACTCTAATCCATACTCTATTCCTCCATCCTGTGGACCCTGGAATGGTTGTGTCCACTCCACATCTATATCAAGAGGGGGCTTAGATTCCACATGGATGCTGGAGGCAATTCTCCTGCTTTCAGTTGTAGGCACTCTTGGCTCCCTGGTGTGGTGGTTGACCTTCTTCACCTCCACATTAGCTGAGTGGGGTAAGTACAATAAACCAGAGTGCTCTTTATAAATGAAACAACAATGTACATATCAACTCAAATAACAATGTATACAAACAGAGGTCTTCATTATACTCTATGATTAATTTGTCTTCACCTAACATAAAGGAATGCCACCATATCCATTAATGGCCACTATCAAAACCAAGAGAAATTTACTCTTTTGAATATTTGTTCATGAATCTTAAGAGTAAGATGCATATGTATCCAGTTTGACTATATTATTATGATAGGTCATAATATGAAGAATTAGCCTAGACATACTGTCATTTATTGAATCAACTCCTGGACTCATTCTCTAAAAGACTGAGAATCTTCAGATCTGGAATTATTCTCAGACATTCCCTTACTTGGATTTCATCCACTTGATGAAGTCCTTACCTTTATCTAAGGCTTTCTTCAGTGTATCTTTCATGGTTTCATTCTGTAGACTGAAGATGAAGGGGTTTAGGAGAGATGTGATGACACAGGAGAGAATAAAGAGGATCTTGTTGAGTCAGAGGCTACTCTTCTGTGAGGAATGAACATACACAAAGATGGAGTTCCCATAGCCCATGGAGACCACTGTGAAGTAAGAGGCACAGGTGCCAAAGGCTTTACATTACCCTTTGCCTGAAGAAATCTTTAGAATTGTGTCAATGATGTAAGCATAGGAGACCACTGAGAGTGAGAAAGAGCTGATGAGTAGGACAAGGGAGCTGAGGAAATCCAGTAGCTCAATGGCAATATGTGTCAGGACAAGACAAGTGGGGGGGGCACTGTCACAGAAAAAGTCATCAATTTCACTGGGGCCACAGTATGGTTGGGAAAGTAAGGGAAAAGCTGCCTACCCAGGAGAGTATTACAAGAGGACACAAATTTAAGTGGCTATAACTATATGGTACTGAAGGGGCCTGCAAATGGCCACATAGCAATCATAAGACATGAGGGCAGAAAGCATAAACTCAGAGCATTCAGAGGGAAAGTAGAAATTGAATTTGGCAAGGCATTCACTAAATGAGGTGCTCTTCTTCCCTAACAGAAAGCCTGCCAGCAATTTAGGAACAACACATATGGTGGTAAATATTTCACTGAAAGCAAGATTGCTAGGGAAGAAATACATGGGTGAATGGAGCCTATTATCCACAAGAATCAGGTGAATTATGAGAGTGTTTCCAAGGACAGTCACCAAATAAGCAAATAAAAAATTTAAAAACAGGATTCACCCAATGCTCCAAATATTTGTCACCATGGTCCCATTGCCTCTCCATGTAGGTTCAGGATCTCTTCTCTGAAGAGAGCCAAGGAAGGGGTCAAGACTGAAATGCAACACTCAATAAAACAGAACCCTCTAAGATAAAAGGAGTTAGGTAATTTTATTAATTTTTCCATTTCCATGAAAAAATTAGCTATATGAATGGAAAATACACCTGATTTAAAATTTCTGTAACTTTTAGAAAAATTATGAAAATCAATGTTCCTAATAAATAAGACATATAAAAATTGAGTTGCATAACAGTTTTTTTCTAGTCCCTACATCTGTTTTATAACCCAGATGACAACAAGACTGACCACTGAAAATGAATTTGCTAGTCATCCTTTACATATGTAAAGTTGTTATCTCTAAAGACTCAAATTCTACTAATATCTTCTTTAAGTGTTATGGTAGTCTGTGGAATTTTTTTCTATTACTGGAAATCTTTTAAATACTAAATGAATAAAAACTAAGTGGAAATATATTGATGTGGGCCATGGATGGGAGGATCTTTGTCTCTTCAGAGATAACCTAAGCTGTCAGACTTGTGGGTGGGAGATTGTAAGAGGCTGCAGTCCTGTCCTTGGTGACCATGGCAATGACTCCAATCCCAGGAAACAGTTTAACAATCCAAGGTCTATAAGTTTAAGTATTCAGGGGAAAAGCAAACCAAATATGCTAAAAGCTTATCTAGAATGTCGAAAGTCCATGCTAAAAGCTTACCTAAGATGTGGAAGATATATATGCTAATTCAAGCCTATTGAGAACTGAAACAAAGAGATCATTTAACCTTTCCTGTCTGTGTAAAAGGAACTCAAAAATCTTGTTCAGGGCTCGGGATTGAAACAGAAAGCTCCCGAGTCCGGCCAGCCATAAATAAACCATTTTTCCTTCTCGAAATCATTCCTGAGTCCTGGCCTCTCTATATGCAAATAATTGAACCTCTCTCAAATTCTACAACAATATCATTAGGCAATTAAATTTTAAATTTTTGAGATTTTCTTGAAACAAATTTTTAGAACAAATGAATCATTTTTGGCTATAATTTTAGAATGCCTCCATAAATGTGTGTGGCTACATTAGGCAGAAATGCTTGAGAAAACTCTTCTCTTCATAGAATGATATATATTTTGACAAATACTTAAAATAATTGTTAGTGACAGTTGATAAAGAAAATTCCAAAAAAAAAAAAAAAAAGAAAATTCCAGATTTGAAGATGACATTAAAAATTTGTGATATGAAATGAAAACAAATAATATACCTTTTAGATAGAAAGAAATAACTCACAGGATATCCTCAAGCCAAATAGAACTTGGGAAGAGCAATAAGAAAATTTCTAAAATAATAAAGTGAAATAAAAGGAAAGAACAAATAATATTATTTTAAAAAATAATGAGGCACCCAATGTAATCTAATGCATCAGTTATATCAAAACACACACATTGATTAAGCTCACTTAGTCTATCAGAAAAAAAAATTTAAAAACACAAACAGTATTCATTTTGTAAGATATGAACATAAATACGATGGATGAAAAAGTCATTCTTTTTTAATTAGTATGATTATGTTTAGTAAGTAAAATTAATAAGCATAAAAGCAAGTGTCACAACAAAATTGGAAATAAATTTCAATAAAAATAAGAAATCCAACAACATAAGAATATATTGATGTACAATAATAAATTTCCATGGCAGATGCAAATATGAATATATGAGACAAGTAAGATCACATAATTACTGTCAAAGTGTATGTAAGAAATACAAGGAGTAATAGAGAATACTGGCACAATAAAATGATTTTACTCTATCCATGTTTTCTGATCAGTAAAGGAAGGAGAAAATGAGCTACTTTAAGAATTATGTAATGTTGAAGAAGTCAAGCATGTATAGTTAAATTATGAAAATAAATTCAGTCTTAGGTGTGAGTGACCATTAATTGAATGAATAGAGATAAAGACAGATTTTATTCGTTGATTTGAAATCAATTTTAAAATAATTAAATAAATCTAAAATATGTGAACATATATAGTAATTACAATTATGTACTAGCATGATTTTTATTTTTCAAATTAGACAAAATAAATTAAGTCCTATATTGCAGAACAATTAGTACAATTTTAATACCTACCAGTTTATGCTTACATAAAGTTAAACCATAGCAATTTAGGACAAATACCCAAAACTCCATAAATACATTACTATTATTACTTCATATTTTAGCTTTAAAATTGAAAAGCAGAAAAATTCACCTCACATAAATGAGATTCCAATGTAGCATATGATTTCATACACCAGTTGCCTTAAGAACCTGGTTTTATACTGTGACCATGGAAGTAATGTAAGGAATTGTAAAATAGAAGGAAGATCAGATTCTCAAATATCACTATATTACTGCATAGCACTGAATGAATCAAGATCTTTCTTAATGTGACTCAGAGCAGGGTGGTGAGGGGACAACTGAGGGAGAGAGCCAGAGAAAGAGAAAATGAGGGAGAGAATGAGGAACAGATGAGAAAGACTGAATGAGTAAGGGAAGATACTGGTGTAGGCTATGGGGCTATGGATAACCTGAGCTGTATGTGTCCTGAGCTGTGCATTTGGGACAGTGAGCACTGCAGCCCTCTCCTTGGTAATTATGACAACTCCAGTCCCAGAAAAGCAGATTAGCAATGCAAACTCTATAAACTTTAAATATTCAGGGAAATGCAAACCAAATGTGCTAAGAGCTTATCTAGAATGTATGTAGTCCATGCTAAAAGCTTACCTAGGCTGTGGAAGATATGTTAATTCAAGCTTACTGAGCACTGAAACAAAGAACCATTTGGCCCTTACCCTGTATAAAAAGAACTCAAAAAATCTTGTTCCAGGCTCAGATTTTGAATGAGAAACTCCAAGCCCAGCTAGTCATAAATAAATCTTTTTTTTCCTTCTCAAAATTATTCCTGAGTCCTGGCCTTTCTATACACAAATAATTGAACCTCTCTCAACTTCTACACCAATACATGGAATAAAATCTTTAAGCATAAGGCCTTTCAGCAGGGCCTAAGGAAATTGATGAGGAAGCATGATTGCTAGATACACCAAGCAATGGGATAATGTCAGACAGCTTAAAAAATGTGAGATTCTTTGTGTTATTAAATCACTAATTTAATTTCCTTACTATTATTTAAAATTAAAATTAATTATTCAGACCTTTCAAGACTATACAAACTTTCCCTAACATCTAACCCTCAAAGAATACTCAGACTACTATGACAGGTTGAAGCCATCTTTTTTTTTAGCACTTTGGTCTTTGTATAATTTAGGATATACTCCCAATAATTTTCCATGCTTCTTTTCTAATGATGTGGGCTATGGGTGGAAGGCTCTTTGTCTCTTCAGAAATAACTAAGCTGTTTGACTTGTGTCTCTTCAGAAATAACTAAGCTGTTTGACTTGTGAGTGTGGAAAGATAAGAGGCTGCAGTCCTGCCCTTAGGGAAAATGGCAAACAGGCTCCAGTCCCAGGAAATGTTTAACAATGCAAGAGCTGTAAACTTTAAGTATTTAGGGGAAATGCAAAAAACAAGGCTTATCTAGAATGTCTGGAGTCCTTGCTAAAAGCTTACCTAAGATGTGGAAGAGATATATGCTAATTGAAGCCTATTGAGAACTGAAACAAAGGGACCATTTGGCCTTTCCTCTCTGTATAAAAGACGTTTGAAAATCTTGTTCGGGGCTCGGGATTCAAACTGAAAGCTCCCGAGTCCGGCCGGCCGTCAATAAACCATTTTTTCCTTCTCAAAATCATTCCTGAGTCCTGGCCTCTCTATACTCAATTAATTGAACTTCTCTTAAATTCCACAACATTTCTGGCAACCATGAAGGGATAAAAATGAAGGCCAGAGACGGTAGCATTTTGCTGCCCCTTCCAAATCCCCGAGGAAGCCGGGAGGACTCGGGTGAACCCCAAATCTGGGTGCCCCTGGATTAAATTTAATCCAGAAAAGATGTGGGCTCCACAAGAATCTTCCCGACAAAATCGAGGGGCAATGGAAGGTCTGAAGAGAAAGATTCTGGGAACGAAAAAGAACTCTGAACATGGAAGAAGGTAAGACTCCCCGGGTGAGCACAGTCTGGAAGGCCCTAGCTTTAATTGCTAGGAAGGGGAGGCTGATCACCTCTCGAGAGAACCCTAGTAGCCCCAGAAGGCTGGGGGGAAGCCGTTCTCTCTAGGCTTGGGAAAAGGAGGAAAACCGGGGAAAAGCCCTGGTGTTTTGGGTTTGTCTAACTGCATGTTAGAATCTGGTACTGGTCTTATATCCACTAAAGGAGTGGAGTCTCGATTTTAATAGGAAGGGCTATTTATAGGTTCAAGTCCTAATGTCCTGGAAATTGGTCTAGATTAAGGAAAACAAAACTTGGTTACAGGAAAATGGATCGGCTTTTCTGGTGGAGCTTGGTCTGGGTGTAAAGTTTAAACAGTGGAAAAGTCTAGCTGAAATCTTTTGTTATGGTGCTAATTTGTGAATGAATTTGCTTTATACCAAATGTTAAGTGTTCTGAGGTTTGTGATGGCTGTGGGGGCAGCCATGGTGAAAATAAATATATAAACTTGTGGGTCAGATTAGTGACCTTTGTGCTTCTGTCTGTGTCAGCTCAAGGCTAGTGTTGGAGTTGTGTCCTTATGTAGAATGGAATTACAGCTGAGCTGGAGCCCTCCCTTGCCATTGGCAAGGGGGTGAAATGATTCTGGGGCAAAAGCTGAGGAGTCTGGATGTTTGCGGAGTCTAGATGTTTGTGCATGCTCTGCTGTCTTGTCTCTGGTCTGGCCCTTTGCCGGGGCTTGGAGGCCATCTGTGTCCACGCCACGCACCCAAGTTTGTTGGGGATGTCCCAGTCAGGGTGGCTGGGTCCCTGGGAGAGTTGCCAAATTTGAGTAGGTTCTGTCTGCCCATTTTGGCTGAAAGCTGGAAAGGGGGGAGCGGCTTGCCCCTTTCCAGTGAGTCCACCCTTCTATTCATAAGCCGCATTCCTGTTTGTTGTGCACCCGACTGCCTGGAAGGGGGGGAAGTGAAGGAGGTGAAAAGCAGAATCAGAATAAATGCAGTAAAGTTCCCTCCTTAGGGTGTCAAAGCCAAAATACGTTTGCATTCTGCTCAGGTTCTTAGAAGGTATTGTAGTAACCTTAAGTGAGAGAATGTGTTCTGTGAAGGTAAAATCTGTCTTAAGGGTATAAATAATTATAAAAGTTTTACAAAGCATTGTTTAAGGTATTTAAGTGGCTAATTGCAGAAAGTCATTATTTAACAAAACTGAATTGATAATAATAATAATAAAAGGCAATTTTATAACAAACTTATTCGGCAGCCAATCTCCCCTGCCAACTTACTTCCAAAAAAACTGTTTCTGGTATTACATGCTACTAAGTATTTAAAGTGAAGAAAAGTTCATTATTTTAACAAACTTGTTTAGTATTAATGGCAATTATATGTTGTAAGAAGTTTGCCTGGTAACTCAGTATGTGGGATATATGGAGTGTGTTTTTATTGTTAAGGAAACAGAAGATGATTTTGTCCTAAGATAAAATGATTGATTATTGGAAAGAGTAGAGCGTGGGACAGAACCTGAATGAATACTGAAAGTGTAGAAGGTTTGTGGAAGGGAAATTTTTATGATTAAATTGAGTAAGATCAATATATAAAGAAAATCTTTTATCAATAGCTTCTTGTGCTTTAACCTCATCATATCCTCAATGTTTGAAGAAGAGTCTTACCTCTTTTAAAAGAACATTTTATGTTCTAGAAATCAAATCCTGAAAAGTAGCCTTTTATTTCAAACTAACTGCAAGAGATTTATTCTTTTACTTTAAAGGAAAATTAAAGTAATGGTTAAGTTCATTTAATATGTTATAAGTTGAATGAAAGGTATTTAAAGGTGTTATAAAATTAATAGGTTTTTAAAAAAATTAATAAAAACTGTAACTAAGAGTTAAAATCATTTATAAATGCATTTATATTATAAAACAGTGGAAAGACAATAACTGAGATTATAGCTGGGTGAATTTAGCCTGAAACTATTATTTAAGTGTAAATTCTACACTAACCTTTCCTTTGTTTATGGTTACTTCAAGCCTAACCTCACCCTTTGCCTTTGCCTATGGTTATTTCATAATTGAGAAGAGCTGGGACATCACTGTCTCCTCTCCTGGTATTAGTAACCCTTTCTCTCATGAATTCAAGTGTAAACTAAATAAATTGCTGCCTGATAGAATAAGGTTAAATGGCCACTGGAGTTTTATTATCTCCAAAATCAAAAAGGGGGGTGGAGGGGGAGAAGTCTCCTGCCTTGACGGTCAGTGTTCCTAAGAATGGCAATTCATGAGAGAAAGCAGTCTGTCTCCCTGAGGCTTCAAATAGCCTCAGTAAATATATATAAAGTTAATCTTGTTGCTTATCCAAAATTCTGCTAATTTCAAAGTAAAATATAAAGTTCTAAAACAAAATGGTGCTAAGGCATTGAGAACATTTTGGTTATTACAATCTATTAAGTAAGAAAGAAAATTCTTGTGGTAAACTGCATGGTCATAGTGCAAATTAAGAAGAGTTTCAAAAGTCTTTGAAAAGTTTAAAGTAACTAAAGTCATGTTGTTGTGTCAAACTATTCATGTCTGCCTATTTGCTCAAATTGTTGAGGTTAAATATGCAGTTATATAAGTAATATGTATTTCTGGACCCCTAATTAATTAAGTTAAACAGTATATAAAATGATGCAAATTACAAGTAATATCAATGAGTTGTGTTTGTGTCTAACTCTTTGTGTCTGCCCATTTTTAAAAAAAAGCTCAATGTATGTCTTCATACATCAGGATAATATCAAATTAACAAATAAAAATTCTTAAAAGAGGTCTATTCAAATTGTTAAAAATTAAATATGCAGTTATATTTATAAATATTCTTAAAGCCCAAATTGAACTAAGCAGGATGAAAAAGTCATAGAAATCTGATTATGGAAACAATTGGGAAAGGGCCTCCTCTTTGCAAGAGCTTTTAAGGCAAGACTAGGTGTGGCAGATTAAACCTATCTTACTAGGCTAGGGAATTGAGAATCAGTTTGCCTGGTAATTTCCCAGTTTAAACCTTTGTCAGCCATAAATTGCAAAAAAAAAAAAAACACACAAAGATTAGGTTAATTTTCACATAAGAAAAATGTTGATGTAACCTGGTGGCCTGCTGCCTCAGTCTTCCACTCCCGGGTTGGACAGCAGTGGAGGAGACTAGTTTAGGCCAGTCCTATGGGCAGTGGAAGGATGCCCAAGAAGGAGCTATCTAAGTCGGTGCCATTTCAGCACTAAATTCTATTCCTTATTTGAAAAAGGGGGGGAGCAGGTAAAAACTAAAATGGTTGGAATGTGATAGAAGAAGCAGTTAAATCAAACTTTTGCGTGGGAAAGTTAAATCTCAGATAAGCTGTAACTTCTGAAGTATCCAATCTATGGAAAAACAGGAAGAGCTTGCATGCTAGGCTTAGGGGTATAAATTGTGTCATTTTTCTTTGTTCGTGGCACCAGCCATATCTGGCTCTGCACCCCTTCTTGCAAGATTGAGAATAAATTATTTTCTTCTCCACAATCTGGTGAGCCTTAATTCTTCCAGAAGATTTCTTTCCAATGAAATAAAGGTAATTAGTGGCTCTATTAACAAATTTCAGTAAGTAAAGGAAAGTCCATAAAAACTATGGAGAGATCTTTCCTGGGTTATGATTTTAAAAAAATTAAGTAATTGTGTAATGTGTTTTAAAACCTGGTAGTCAGTATGCATGTGTTTTAAAACCTGGTAGTCAGTATGCTTTTAATTTAATAATTTTGATAACTTAAAGAAAAGAAGTTTTTAGCTTCCTGTAAGGTAAAAAGAGAACATTCCTTGCATAAACTATTATGGTTTCAATTTTATTTAACTTGAGTGTAATCTCCCATAGTTAATTTATAAACTAAATTAACATTATATGTACAAAATCTTTAGAGTAATGAAAATTGTAAGTTCACATTGGTGAAATTAGGCTAAAGGAAAAAGATTGTAGATATGCTCTCTTAAATAAAGAGTAAATTTCTTTCATTGGTAATTGTAATTTAGTAAGTTTATTTAAACATGAGGTGTCTAGTCAATGCGGTTATAGTCAATTATAAAGAGTTTGTAAAACATCTTCCAAACTGAAAATGTTTAAATAATTCTAGTTGTAGAAGTCATTGTTAACTAAAGAAACTTAGATTGGTATTGGTAGCAGAAATAACTTCATGATAATAAACCTGTCTGAAGGCCACTGCAAAATACACATTTAAGTAAATGGTAATAAAAAGTTGTCTTGATTCTATTGGAAATATTCTGTTTTCATTCTAACAATGAAAAGTATTTTTCCTCTATTACTAAAGTAAAGTACCTACTGTTATCTTCATAGTAAAATTGTGTAAGTAAATAGTCATTTGATATATGTATTGTGTTAATTTGTTTAAAATATATATAAAACAAGGAATAAATTTTAACATTGTCAAACTCTTGTGCATTCGAACCAGGCCTTGTATACATTACAGGTGGCCTCTCCATGTGAGTTATTGGCTAAGCTGGTCACTGACCCCTCAATTAAAAATATGTGCTATATCAGTCTCTGGTTCTGCTCCTGAAGTTGATGGAAACTATATTGCAGTTTCAAGCTCCTGCAGCCAATAATGACTCAGTACAGCCAAGTGTACAATGGATATCGCCTCCAGACTGGCACTGTTCCATGGTGCCAGAGAGCACTATGCACCAGGCTAGTAGAATACTGGAAAATCTCTGGAATACTGGAAGGATGCTGCAACTTGCTCACTGCGTTGAAGAACATGCTAAGTGGAGCCATGATACCAGGAGACTGTAAGTAAAACTTAAACACAATTGGCATTATGGCCTGCTCTCATGGAGAGATAACATGTAAAGTATTACAAACCTGAAACTCAAAACTAATAATTGCAACTCTGAATCCTTATGCATTAAGTAATACATTAGTTAATATTAAGTGCTGCACTTTTATCCTGTACTAAATATATGCCTAATAATTGTAATGTTATCTTTTCTATTTTGGATCAAGTGCAGAAGTATATTAGACATGTTAAATTCCTGGTAAAATCATTTTCTAAACAGTTAATAACATGTCTATAGAATAAGGTGGCAGTCTCAGCCAGTCTCAGTCAACTTCTATATTCTGCTGTACTCTGCTGTGTAGCAAAAGTGAGGCTTGCTTGCTGATGGTGAGTCACCTATTGAACAAGTCAAAATTGCTAGAAATTGTACAATGAAAACCAAGGTGTAAAAATCTTTATTCTGTAGTTCTGATCACTCCCACAGGTGAAAACTAAGAGTATTTCCAAATTAGTGTTCTAATCCTGAGTGAAGCCAGTTGCCCAAGGAGTGCCAGTTCACCAGGAGCATCTGACAGAGCAAATGAGTGTCAATCATTGAACAGCTTGGAATGTGTCTTCAGACAAAGCTAAGTGTCTGTTGCAATTTCTCTCTAAAGATGGATAACTTAAAAAAGAATATATATGCTGTTCCCACCAGCTTTTAAGGAATGCCATCTTTATAGGCATCTAATCTTGTCTGTCTCTGTAATCCAATGTGTCCTCTTTTAAAAACGGGTATTCCAAATTTTTAATTAAGTTTGTTTCTTTCAGAGTGAACATCTTATTAACCATATGAAAACTTCATCCAACTTCGTACAGAATGCCAGATCCATCTTCCTCCAGTTAGAATAAATTAAAAAATGAGTTTTACACCTTATTATTAGGCAATGACTACAGCCCATGGCCAGCAGGAAGCAGTTACAGAAAAGAGATCGTCTCCCTTCAGCACCCCTTTCAAATTAAAGGTGTAAACTCTTTAAGAGTAAAATAAAAGTAATAGATGGATCTGGAACCTGACTGGAAATCCACGTGAGTGCCAGTGGCAGCAGAATAACTGCAGGAGGCCCCTGCCCAAGATTCTGCTGTCCAGAATGAAAAGCTCTAAACTTCTAAAAACAGTCCTGGATGCTGTACTAAAGACTGATAAATAATCAATCAAAACAACAAACAGCCATCCACCTCATAGCTCCAACAATAATTATGCCAAAGCTTAGCAAGTTAATCTTTGGCAGAAAGGGGGGAATTATGTGGGCTATGGGTGGAAGGCTCTTTGTCTCTTCAGAAATAACTAAGCTGTTTGACTTGTGTCTCTTCAGAAATAACTAAGCTGTTTGACTTGTGAGTGTGGAAAGATAAGAGGCTGCAGTCCTGCCCTTAGGGAAAATGGCAAACAGGCTCCAGTCCCAGGAAATGTTTAACAATGCAAGAGCTGTAAACTTTAAGTATTTAGGGGAAATGCAAAAAACAAGGCTTATCTAGAATGTCTGGAGTCCTTGCTAAAAGCTTACCTAAGATGTGGAAGAGATATATGCTAATTGAAGCCTATTGAGAACTGAAACAAAGGGACCATTTGGCCTTTCCTCTCTGTATAAAAGACGTTTGAAAATCTTGTTCGGGGCTCGGGATTCAAACTGAAAGCTCCCGAGTCCGGCCGGCCGTCAATAAACCATTTTTTCCTTCTCAAAATCATTCCTGAGTCCTGGCCTCTCTATACTCAATTAATTGAACTTCTCTTAAATTCCACAACACTAAGACATCCAACTTTTCCCCTTAACAAACTCTCTTTGCTACACTAAATATCTCCATGCACAGCAGAAATTTATTAGTTCAGGAAAAAGCATGAGGAGGTTAGACTTTGTTCTATTTTTCTTTCTTTTGAAATTAGTCTTCAGAGACAAAAGGAGGGTATTTCCATAGAAACTGTTGAGACCAGATCAATTCGGAGATTGAGCTCCTTGTAAATTGCCCCAGGACAATTCCACAAAATACACCTGAAAGAAGGTCTCCTCTCCCTGAGTTTAACAAAAGGCTTTAAATTTAGCTCAGGATACCTCGAGGTGAACCTTTTTTCTAGGAAAAAAACACCTATTTTCTTCTCTTTACAAATTTTGCATTTTAAACTCCATAATCAATCTAATCCACAGAGACTCAAGTAAATATAGAAAACAGTATTTCCCAAAAGACTTTTTAAAAGCAAAGGGCCAGGGAGTTTCAAATAATTGGAATGATAATTTTCATGCATATATGCACACACATATGTATGCTTGCATGCATGTATTTGTGTATGTGTATTTGAATATGACCTATAATCATTTAGTACCTCAAAGTTGCAGTTAGCTATCCTTCATGGATGATGGGTGTAATTCTCCTGCTTGCAGTTGTAGGCACTCTTGGCTCCCTGGTGTGGTGGTTGACCTTCTTCACCTCCCTGTTAGCTGGCCAGAGTGAGTCCAATAAACCAGAGGGTAGGTGTTGCAAGTCTGCTGAGGTTCAGGACCTGGCTGTCACATGGACAGTCCAGAGTTCAGATCTCCTGAATATACACCAACCCAAACACAAACTGCTGGTCTGGTACAAGTAACAGAAGAGGCATGTGTAGAGAGATCATATCTGAGTCCAACTCCATCACACTCAGGAACACAAATTCCAAAGTAGGGCCAACTGACATGGTCCTGAACTCCAGAGCCATCTGCCATGACCATAGAACCTGTGGGTCTCTGTAGCCCTCAGGAGAACCAGTACCTGGGTTTCTATGTACTTTAGCTGTCTCTGGTACCCTGCTGAGGCTTGCATAAGTAATACCCCTCTGATGACCATAAACAGTACATTCTTAGATGAGGAAATTATAGTTAGTGGGAGGGGGCTTGAGGGTCTGAGTGAGGTGCAGGATCTAATAGGAAGCCCTAGAGGTGAATTTTCCCTGATTAATGACTGGATAGTGGAGAGTTATGGTTTATTGAGATGCTGCAGGAACAAATGTTTCTTTGATCTGTAGGGATTAAAGGGTTTATCTCCCTTTAATATGTAAGTAGTGAAGGTTTCCACCTCCCTCTGATATGCAGGTAGAGTTAGTAAAGATTTCCATCTCCCTCTGATATGCAGATGGTGAAGATCTCTATCTCCCTTTATTCCTGTCTCTACCTGGTTTCTTTGTTTAACCTGTGGGAAAGTACCGTGCCCTTAGACATGGGGAGGGGATTTGCCTTTTCCCAATGCAAATCAGGGGAAACTGAGCTACAGTTTGCTAATTATTGCAAACCTCTAACAGAGAGGGATTTGAGAGGGGCTGAAATCCACCCACAGGGCAGTGACTGCCTCTGAACTAGGGCATTGGGGAGTCTCTCATGTAAGCACTTGCTCACTTGGGTTTCTTTTCAAACTTTTTATAAACAGAGGGATCTCTAATTTCCACTGAAACTATGCACTAGTGGTAGCCCTGCCTAATGTATACATAAGCTTGTTTTTATCTTCTTGAAATTTTTATGTCCAATCATAGTATATCATGCATTACATTGTTGATACACAAATATTATTTGTGATGGACTATATAATAATATTCCTTGGTTTTGTTTATGCATATTGTTCTTTCTATAGTATTCACTGCTCCTTCTCTCTGCAGATAGAATGAAATTCCCTCTTCATTATCCAACATTAATTTACACACCTTTTATATATTCTATGGTCGCAAGTTGAATCATTAGTTACTTAAGTCCCTATAATATTCCATACACAAACACACAAACATACACATGTAATTTTGGCATTTTGTCCTTCGATGACATTATACATGTTTCAAGCTTCTCTTACAATTATCAATGATGTTGATCATCAGAAAATAGTTTTACTCACTTTTGAAACATCTGCATTTAGAAGAGTAACACATAGCATGTGGTTAAAATATTTGATTAATGAATAAATGTATTAGTGAATGAATAAAAAATGAACAAAAACATAAAAAGTAAGATTAGATCCATTCTAATTCTGGTACCTTTATAGAAAAGCAACATATGGGGACATTTAAAGGTCTTTCCATGAGAATTCCAAATGAATACACTGCATATTACATTAAAAAGCTAAATTATAATATTGTTTTGACACATCATCCATGAAGAGTCTGGAGTTTTAAGAGTTGAAGATATAATAAGTAGGATATAATTTGATAGATTCAAAAATAACATACAGATTCAGAAATAAACATATAGGGTCCTGTGTGCAAGATGTGAGATAGGGGATTTCATGTGTCTTCAACTTCAGCAGTCTTCAACTCTGACTTGAAAGAAAATATAAATATAAAAGCATATTAGGGGATTTTTGTATTTACACATTCTTTTGAGTCAGAGTTGAAGACCAGTGATTACAGTTCCATTTGTTCTTTCCTCATACCAACCACAGACACTGGTAATTTTGATAACACATATACAGAAAATGTGGGTTATGAAAAATTCTCTACATTAGGCTTGAGTTTTCATATGGTGTTGTAGAATTTGAGAGCGGTTCAATTATTTGTGTATAGAGAGGCCAGGACTCAGGAATGATTTTGAGAAGGAAAAATGGTTTATTGACAGCCAGCTGGACTCGGGAGCTTTCTGTTTCAATCCCAAGCCCTGAACAAGATTTTTGAATCCCTTTTATACAGAGAGGAAAGGCCAAATGGTCCCTTTGTTTCAGTTCTCAATAGGCTTCAATTAGCATATATATCTTCCACATTTTAGGTAAGCTTTTAGCATGGACTTCAGACATTCTAGATAAGCTTTTAGCATATTTGGTTTGCATTTCCTCTAAATACTTAAAGTTTATAGACCTTGCATTGTTAAACTGTTTCCTGGGACTGGAGTCATTGCCATTGTTACCAAGAACAGGACTGCAGCCTCTTACTATCACACCCACAAGTCAGAGAGTTTAGGTTATCTCTGAAGAGACAAAAAGCCTCCCACCCATAGCCCACATCAATAGCAGACAATTTACCCACTTGCAGTTCTTCAAGAATTTCATTTTCTTCCAGCTATGGCTTAATACAGTGCTAATCAATGTGAATTCCAATCTCCAATCCCTCCTCAATTATTCCATAACTGATTTATATTACTTCAAATTCCAGAATCACAACATTAATGATTTGGAGAGATGTCTCTACACTGTTTATTTCATATGTTCTATTTTAACTCTGAAAATAAATTTTACATAATTTAAGAGAGGAATCTGATTTTGTATATCCTCCATTCTACATAAAAATGTCTGGGAAAGAGTAAAAATAAAATATAGGGTCAATTCTATAATGCTTGATGGACCCATTTTGGAAGACAAGAAGTGTTTCCCACATAAGTTTAAATCAGGAAAGCTCTATAAATAGTTTACTGCAAAAACAGCAAAATGACCTCCACTAAAATATGAAGAAAACTCCATAAATTCATTTTAATTAATTAATTTCTAAAAAGTGATCATTGTCTTACTATACTAAGGATCTTGTAAGAAAGCACTATAAAATAGATGACTTGAAACTACAGAAATTCATTGTTTCACTGTTCTGAATGGTAGAAATTTAAAGTCAAGTTTCCAGCAGGGCTATGATTTCTCCCAGGCCCATATGAAAAGAATCCTGCCTTGCCTCCTTCTAGCTTCTTGTGATTTGCTGCCAATCCTTGGTGTGCCTTGACCTGCAGCACTTCAATCTCTGCTTGAGTAATCATGTGGCATTCTCCTCTGTGTTTGCTTTATCTCCACTTGCCTAATAAGGACACCAGTCATAGTGGATCAAGGCCCTCCCTAATCCAGTTTGTCTTCATTTTAGCTAATAAAATCTTTGAAGATTTTATATCCAAATAAGTTCATGTTCACCTGACTGGAAGTAAATATATCAACATATGACATTTGTTACCAAATACTATCTAAATTCCTTGATACCACATCAGATGTTTACAAAATAGTTTATCAGTGTCACCATTCATTACAAGGAGTTGCTGAATGTTATACCAGACATTCCCATATAGTATAACAGTGCCCACATTATTAATCAGAAGTGTCCTAATATTAAACCTTTGCCCTCATCCATCACTGGATGATTAAAGTATGTTCTGGTTATTGTGGATCACCTGACAGGATGGGTAGAAGCATACACTCTTGCTTCAGCTAAAGCATCAGGGACTTCAAAAATTATCCTTGAACACATCATTCCCCAATATGGGTTAGTAGAAAACATAGATTCAGACAATGGTATTCACTTTACATCAAGAGTGTTGCAAAATATTATGCAGGGTCTAGGTGTAACATGGAATTTCTATACTCCCTGGCACCTGCCATCTTCAGAAAAAGTGGAAAGAATGAACCAAACCTCAAAAAAAAAAAAAACCTCTCTAAGTTGGTCTTAGAAACCAAATTACCATGGGTTAAATGTTTACTTATAGCTCTGTTAAGAATCCAAACTGCCCCTAGGAAGGAACTGGGAGTTTCTTCTTATGAAATGCTTTTTAGTTTGTCCTTCCCTGGGAAGCCTGGAGAAATCCCCTCCTTTGAGTTGACGGATCTCTTTCTTCAAAATTATATACTGTCCTTGTCTTCTACTTTGTCATCCCTCAGACATTTGGGGTTTGCTGGCTCAGACTGCCTCTTGAATTTGCAATCCACCAACACGGACCTGGCAGCTGGGTCCTAATCAAGTCATGGAAAGAGTCCAAACTCCAAATGACCTGGGAAGGACCTTATCAAGTTTTGCTGACAACTGAAGCAGCAGTCCAAACAGCAGAAAAATGCTGGATTCACTACACTTGAGTAAATGGACCAGTACTTGAACTGGATGATAAGTACCCAACAACTTCATCTGAGTCTTGGAAAATAATTTCAGCCCCAGATCCCTTAAGGAGCACACTAAAAAGACAATAATTGAGGGGAAGGGGGTTGAGCTGTGTGTACAGTCCTAGTCAACAATGGCCCTAATCCTATTGGAATACCAAAAGAGGAATTCAGACCTTAAAATACAGGTGAAAATAATCTTATTAGCCATGATATTTCAAACCTGAGAAACAACTAGTCCCATCAAAGATGTTATAAATGTGACTGAAAGTCTGGATTCCCAGACAGTGCAGTTTGATGTCTGCCAAGTAATAGAGTAATAGACTGGGAATTTAGAGCACCAGCAGTGGCTGAGAAGGGAAAATAAATACCTATGTACAGAGCCAGTGGAGAATGGTTGCAGTCAAGCCCTCTTTTACCCCTCCTGGGATGACGTATGGTAGACTACCCAGTATAAGTGGTGGACCATGAATATGAGATGGTTCTCACCAAGTTCAAGGCTATTAAAGGGTAAGATAAACTTTCATAAAGGTACTGCCCTGCCAGACTGCAAATCTTCTGTGCAATCCAGTAGTAATAATTATTAAGAAGGTAGACAAATTAAAAACTGGAAGCAGGACTAGGGACCAAGTAGTTAATAGAGTATATGGAATGGGAGCAGATGTTACAGGTAAATATCCTCTGGGGAGATTCCATATCTGAGTCCTTCCACCCCCTGTAGATATGATATAAACAACACCCTCTCCAGCTAACCCTTCAGAAAGACCAGAGGAAAACCAATCAAAAGCCAGTTCCCCAATTCAAAGTGATCCCAGAGCAGTCAGGATACTTAAGGCAGGAGATTTAAAGCAAACCATGGAAGTAGAGACAGGATAAGGAGACACAAATGCCTGGGTAGAATGGATCAGATATGCAGTCCAGAGTCTGAACAAAAACAACTGTTATGCTTGTGCAATAGGCCAACCCACAGCTCATGTTGTACCCTTTCTGCTAGGTAGGTATGGAAAAGCATGAAAGGGAGTTTAAGTGCATGATACTCCTTTTCCAGAATGCTACTCCTGGTGAAAATTGTAGTATGTTGTCCTCTCTCTTCCCACAGGTCAAAAATGGAAACATCAAGGCCATACCTGCCTCCCATCTAGGCCCAGGGAATCACTCTTCTTGTCTCTCTAGACAGGGGGAAGGATTCTGAGATATTGGAATCATGGCCTCATATACACGACTGTGCACTGTGAGCAGTGATAGTACTGACAATTTCTCCAGGTTAGTCACACTTTGAGCAGAACTGTAGTGGTACTGTGAAAAGGGTGTTCCTTGACCAATACTGCATGAGAGGTGGGGCAAAACCTGTGCTCTGGTCCAATTGGCTATCCCATTCACCTTGGCATTTGAAAAAAAACCAAAAATAGCACCCCAGGGATGGAGAGAGAAGAGAAGTCTACTTGGTTCTTTTGACACAGATCCATCTAGACAATATAGGAGTTCCTCAAGGAGTCCCAGATTAATTTAAGGCTAGAAATCAAGAAGTAGCTAGGTGTGAATCATTCTTATTCTGGTGGATCACCATTAATAAAAATGTATCTTGGATTAATTACATTTATTATAATCAACAGAGATTTAGTAATTATACCAGGGATGTAGTTAAGGGAATTGCAGGACGATTAGATGTTACTAGCAACATAGCATGGGAAAAGAGAATGTCCTTAGATATGATCCTAGCTGAGAAAGGGGGGTCTGTGTTATGATTGGACATAGTGGCTGTGCATTCATCACCAATAACACTACCCCTGATGGAACTACCATTAAAGCTTCACAAGGCCTAACAGCCTGAGGAATTAGCAAAGAAATATGGCATTAGCAATTCACTTACAGGATGGCTAGAAAATTGGTTTGGAAAATGGAAAGGGGTTGTATTGTCCATCTTAACTTTCATCATTATCCCAGCTGGGTGTTTACCACAGTCTGATGTTGTATTATTCCATGTGCCTGAGGGCTAGTTCAAAGACTCATTGAAACCACCTTAACCAAACAAATGCCCATACAGTATAGACAAAACAATCTGTACCCCCTTAAAGAAGGAGATCCTTATAATGAAAAGTGTGAGATAGCTCACAGAAAATTTGAAGAACGGAAATGGGAAAACTAAAAAGAGTTTAAAAGAAAGAGAGGTGATTGTAAGAGATGGGGATCAGTTTAGTTTTCACATAAAGATAATATAAAGCAAGGAGGAAAAAAATATTAATTAATGTAACTGGCAGCCTACTGCCTCAGTCTCCCACTCCTGGGTTAAGCAGGAGCAAAGGAAACCAGCTTAAGCCAGCCAGTCCTATAGCTGATAAAAAGGATGCACAAGAAAGAGCTAAGTCAATATGAAGTCAGCATTAAATTCCATTCCTTACTTGGCAAAAGGAGCTGGCAAAAGTCAAAATGGTTGGAATGTGATTGGAGAAACTGTTAATTAAAAACTGGGGGAACTGTGTGGGAAAGTTAGACCTCTTGGATAGGTTGTAATCTCAGAAGTATTCAATCTATGGAAACAGAGGAAGGGCTTGTGTGTTAGGCTTAGGTGTATAAATTGTGTCATTTTCCTTTGTTTGGGACACCAGCAACATTTTCTGGTTGTGTGCCCCTTCTTGGAAGATTAAGAATAAGTTCTTATCTTCTCCACAATTGGGTGAGCCTTATTTTCTTCCAGAAGAAGATTTCTTTCTTTCAGGATGAAGGCTGACGTTAAATGAGCACTAGCTCCTTAGGGCTGAAAGTTGCCTAGATATGGGTTGTAAATAACAAGCAGCTTTCACAGATTCAATTTTGAGAACTAAAAAACATAATTATGATCAAAATGCTTACTAATTCTCTGAGAATAAGAAAGAAAGAAAGAAAATAGTTTCTCTATTGAGAAATATATTTTTTTACCTTTTAGGTGGGATAAAATTTATTGTATATAGTAATAAATATTAGATATTCTGCAAGCAAAATGCATTTTCACTTAATGATACATCTCATTACACTCTCTACCTACTTAGTCTTCATCATGAAGAAACATTGAATGCACTGAACTAGGTATACACCTAATCAGCTAGATCAGAGGGAGAGATAAAATTTTACAAAGCATATTCTGGGAGGATGGCAAGCTTTTATAGTCCACTTTTCAATGAAGGAAACAGCTCTAACATTCTGTGCTATATCATCATTGTGTTCTTAATTCTGAAGTTGTGCCTCAATTTTAATCACCTTTTTACTAGGTCGCATGCATTGTAGAAAGCTGAATGCAAAGAGAGCAATTGAATTTAATTAACTAATTCAAAATACTCAATATTCTCTTCCAGGGTGGCAGTATCCTGTAATTTTAATTTCTGTCTTATGCACATACACTTAGGGTTCTTACCCATAGTCCTTTCCACATGATACCACTCTGATGCAGGATAGAATAGGGACCTGAGGAGGAAGGGAGCAGAAAGCCTAATAAACTTAGTGAGAGAAACTGAAGCAATGACCTGTTTACTAGCATTAGCCTGTTGAATCACAGAGGCAACTTAGAAAAAGATAGCTTACAAGCACACACCATGCAGTTTACAGCACACACACCCAAAGACTGTGTTATTAGAAGGCAGCCAGCAAAGAGGTAAAGGGTGAGAGAGGTCACCACCACCCACCCACCTAGTTTTCAGGTTACCTCATGCCTTGTGGTCAGTGACCAGAAGCTAATCACTGCTGGCCAACACACCCTGCAGAGGTCATGGACAGCAGCCAGAAGCCAACTGGCACTGGCCAGAAACCCCCACACCCCTAGATATTCCACATCCCTAGGTCCTCACATCCCTAGGCACTTGCTTATCAGTGCATACCCTGGAATCTTCTATCCCTTAAAACAGGGGACCTCATAGAAGAACTTTGCATTTTCTCCCTTTGAACATGCCTGCCTTTGTCTCTTTGCAGGTATACTTGTTTTCTTGTCTTACCCCCCAATAAATTCTCTGCTTCTTTAATTGATTTCTGTCTCATCCTTGAATTCTTTCTCCTGATTAAGACAAGAACATAGACAACTGGGAACCATCTCCAATAACAATTCTGTAACATAGCTCAAAATCATCCTAAACATTGTTCATAAAATATTACAATGTGGAAAATATATTCCAGAAAGTACATATGAATTATACAAATGAATGATTTGAAAAAAATTATAAGAAGATTTATAACTCACTACCACATATGAAAGAACAAAATATATACAGAGTACAAAACCCTGGATAGTTGGCATAGATTCAAATTTAGAACAGATATCAAATATAAATTAAATTTCATTAAAATTTTAGAATGCTTTAATCTAGAAAAAGCCTGCTTGGGAAATCCAAATATCTGTGAAACTGTCAGCCAAAAGCAATGTTAATCTCTCTGTTGTACAGACAATAGATGATGGGATTTATGAATGGGGGCACCACAGAGTAGAAAATGTCTATAAGAAGATTTTTAATAGATTTATTTGAAATGGGATCTAAGATAGTAGTCACCCCAGAAATTACAAACAAAATGAAAACCACCAACTGTGGGGTACAAGTGGATAAGGATTTGTTTTCAGCTTCCAGAGAATGTGTGCTAAGCACCACTGAAAAATATATTAATATAGGACTTAAACAAAAAGGCAGAACATACAAATACAAGCAATTAGAAATAAGGCCACAGACTCAGAAAACTGAATATCTAGAGATGAGATTCTCAAAACTTGAAGTATGTCACAGAAATATTGATGGATCACATTGGACTCTGTGAAGAGAAGACTGAACTTGCCCCCTGTGTGGGTAGCAGAATGGATGAACCCACTTGCCCATGAGCCACTAGTTGCCTGTGTGCACAGACATGGGGTGATTGTGAGTCCATAGTGCAGAGAGTGGCAAATGGTAACATAGTGATCATAGGACATCACCACAAGGAAGGCCAAATCTGTTCATCTAAAGAGGATAACCAGGAAAATCTGGGCAACACATAATGTGAGGGAAATCAATTTACTGCCTGTCAAAGAATTTATAATCATTTTGCTAACAGTAACTGAAATGCAGCAAAGGTCTATGAGGGATAAATTGCCTATGAGTTGCCTATAAAGAAGTACATTGGAGAATGCAGATGAAGGTCAGTCACAATGACAATAACAGTTAGAAGATTCCCAATTAGGACTCCCAAATATATCACTAGAAACATGAGACCTTGAAGCACTTGGAGCTCTTAGGGAGTGAAATATCCATGAGGAGGAATTCTGTGAAAATAGTGAGGTTGTCCATGTTTTCAAATATATTTCTATCTCCCTGTAGTTAAAGCATGAAATGAAAAGAACATACTAAAAGTTTAGTGCAAATAATCTCTATTGCAAATAAAATGCTACTTTTTGTCTCACTACGTGGTTTTGATGAGGAATTCAGCTTAGAGGAAACCAACAAAAGGCAGTTTAATGAAATCAAGGAATTCATATATTTTTCTTTTCACCTTCTTTCCAATTTCTGCTCTTTTTTGTTAATTTCAATGTATTTAAGATCAGATTATCTAAGTACATTGAATGATTTAAAATGAGGCCCATAAAACTTTCAGTTATTTAGTCATATTTATCCTATTTTGGTAAAATTCCTTTTCAAACTCTGCCTAGACATATCCAGGGATTATTTCCTCATTTTGTTTATTAGCATGGGCCATCTTAGATATGCTCTGTAGGAGAGCCTCTGCATTAGCCCATTTCTTTGAACACTGTACAGCTCTCATCTTCATGACCGGGTGACTAGGATATTTGCTTATCTCCCAGTCTTAAGCCAGCTGAACACAATTCATTTTTTGTGAATAATGAGTGCCTGGTGCACCTCTTAGAATGGTTTTAATGGTGGTGACCAGATGGATTAGGCATCACCACTCTTTCTGTTCAGTTGTTGTTTAGGATATGAGTGTTAGCCCTTGCTTTCTGCCTTTGCAGCAACATCCATAAAGACTTGAAACAGAATTTAATAGATTCCAGTTTTCTTTTGCAATGTGTACCAGCATTCCCTTGTTGTGTCTGTAGTTTACCTCTCACCTGCACACAGTATCTAAGAAAAGCATCCCACATGAGTATGACTCCTGCTCAAAGCACCCTTCCTTCTATCAGTTATTAATGCTAATAATTGATTAAGACCTAAATTTCTGTTCAGGCATCTTGCCTGCATGCTTTTCTAGATTTTACTGTAATCTCATCATTCAAAATAACTATTGTAGCCACAAATATTTTACTTGTGCTTGTCTCAGAACATACCAGAGCAAAAAAGAATCTTATTTCAGTGTTAATTAGCTTCTAATTCTAAAACTAATTACCTTGAGGGGTTTCACTTCAGAACTATTTAATTTTATATGTGGAAAACATAGAATGGAGAATAGTAAATATAAAAATGTTAGAAACCTAATTTTTATTCATACTATATATATATAACCCACTTGAAATTTAAAAATTGTATACAATGGCTTGCATTTTATGGAGATAGTAATAACATTGTTTTACTTTCATTGATTATATTCATATGACCTATTTCACATCTTTGCAATATATTTTGGCAAGCTGTGTTTCTATAATAATCCTTTCAATTATAACTTTTTCTTCTACCATCCCCAACTGTGTGAAGAAGGGAATGCCTTTTAGCAGAGATTTTATTAAATATGAAAGCAATAGTGATTACATTGATACTATTTAACTGAGTGGCAGTTATTGTACATAACAAAATTCCAGATGATTTTTAAAATTTGTTTTACTAAAGCCACTCATTGTTATTTACTCTTAGGAGTCTCATTTCTATCCTCCATCTGTTTAGATTGCATTTTTCTCCTTGGTCTGTACAAATTCTCAAATTTCTCTCTACCATATGTATCATACATCTTCTACTTCAGTGTGTATCATGATGGTTTAAGTGCATAGTCTTGGGATGAAGAGGGAGAGGAATTTCAGGGGTATATCCCTGCTCTTTATTGATATAGCCTGTGCATTAAAACAAAATTATTTCCAAGAGTACCTAGTCTCCAAGATGGTCAAATAAGCAATATAGGCCCTGCAGTCTTTGAATGTTCAGAAGGGATGTGAGACTGAATGTGTATTCAGGGCTGCCTCCAGACGATGTGGAAGATATGCTAATCCAAACTGGCTTGGATGTGGAGAATATGTAACTCACCGGGAGGAAATAACCTATCTGATACTAAGATCTGAAGAACCTAACCAAAGGTCTGTTTACCATCACTGTTAGTCTTCCTAATCCTATATCCTCTGTATAAAAGGGTCTGTAAAAGGCTGTTCGGGGCTCGGTTTTTAGGACAAGAGTCCGCCGAGCCCGGCCGGTCGAAATAAACCAACTTCCTTCTCGGTATTCTCTCGTGTCCTGGCCTTCGAAACCGCGCCTATCCGAATTTCTCCACTACATTATTACAGCAGGGATATTTTGAAATTATTTATTTCACAATTTTAAACTTAGGAAAATGAATTAATACCTATCATTCATCAATTGTTAGATACATTAAGTACAATATATAATAAAATCAATGTAAAGCATATCTAGTTCCTAATATACTACTGTTATAGAATTTGAGAGAGGCTCAATTATTTGTGTATAGAGAGGCCAGGACTCAGGAATGATTTTGAGAAGGAAAAATGGTTTATTGAAGGCTATTGATGGCCGGCGGCGGGACACAGGAGCTTTCAGTTTGAATCGCGGGAGCCCTGAACAAGATTTTCAAATGTCTTTTATACCGTGAGGAAAGGCCAAATGGTCGCTTTGTTTCAGTTCTCAGTGGGCTTCAATTAGCATATATATCTTCCACATCTTAAGTAAGCTTTTAGCATGGACTCCAGATATTCTAGATAAGCCTTTAGCATATTTTGTTTGCATTTCCCCTGAATACTTAAAGTTTATAGACCTTGCATTGTTAAACTGTTTCCTGCTCCCCAAGGGCAGGACTGCAGCCTTTCATCATCCCACACCCACAAGTCACAGATAGTTTAGATTATCTCTGAAGAGACAAAGAGCCTGCCACCCATAGCCCACATCACTACAAATAAGTATAACAGGTTGTTCATAAGGAAACCCACTCCTGGATATCTCAACCTATCAATTGATCATTGTGATTATTTTTGCTTACAAGGATTGATTTCCAGGAAAAGCTATGTTAACTCAGTGTTGCCTCTGAATTCCTTGCTATTCCTTACTATATATTTAATTAATATTTAAGGCATTGTGATTGTGCTAATTCAATATCTTTGTAATTTCTGTATCAGTATATTTTCACTATTCAAAATACAGTTTATGTATCACATATATATCATATGGTACTATTTTTAAAACTAATCACCCATGATGAAATCAGAATTAGAAAATTTCAAACTATCAATTTATAATATACAGCAAAAAATAAGTATGCTAATGAACTTGAAACATATCACCCTACATCAGTAAATTTTTCATTACTCATTTTTAAAAAACACATAAATTAAAGCATACAAATATACCTGAGAAATGAGGAAATTTGTTTCTCTTCTCTAATATGAACACTAGTTTTGTGCAATTTTAAAGACTATGAAAATTGTGAATTTTCCCTTTTCTTCCATGAATAAATTAGAGAGAGAGTTCTTAGGGAAACATATTTATCTGTAATCATAGGAACAATTGTGCTTCTAGATTATTTATAAGCATGATTATTCTTTCAGCGTATGGGTCATAAATCTCAGGAATCTCGCCCTATAGAGAGTCCAGTTCTCCTTCAACTCCTGATTGGTAAGGATCACTTGGTTATACTCTCAAGAGAAGATAAATTTGCAACAGTGTTGGTTAACAATAAATTTAACAAAGATTTTTTGATTAATAAAGAGGAAGTATTCAGAAAAGATTCCTAATAATAGTGATTCAATATCTTTTCAATTTTATGTCAGATTATAAATACAGTTACTTACATGTCAATATATCAATAAATCATGCAACTCCAGTAAAACTGATGTTTATGCATTTGGACTAACATTATAAAGGGAAGGAAAATAATAAACTATTTAAAATCTTCAAGACAACCAAAAATGCAAAAAATAAATTGTACAGGAGTTATTAAATTAAAGAAAATGTCACATTTTAGAATGGATTTTGCAATGAAAGCAAGTATAAGAGGTTGTAACACAAAGTGGGACCATTATCAAAAGTGTTTTAAAGAGATCTTCACACATGAAAATAGACAGTGATGTCTGGCACACCTCAAATTGTGGGTTACCCTCACAGGCAAGTCAAAGGAAAGTTGCCCATTTGCCTTTATTCTGAAAATGGTTATTAATAACTGTGAGTCAGGATAGTATCAGAATATGGGAGAGGGTAAGGAGTGTTAAGGAAAGCCTTGGAACTGAAGACTGAAAAATAGAAGTCTTCAAGTACCCTTACAAGGAATAAACATAATTATGAAAATTGGCAGGGAGCTTTTGGTGACTAGAGAATTTAAATCAATGAAAGCATCCTTGACTTGTTATAGGACATTATTGGCTTCACCAGAGCTGGAAATCTTTAGCAAGGCTTTCACAAAGCCTCAGCAGATCTTCACCTATTTAATAATCATTCCATAGTCTCAGTCTCTGTATGTGTATTTTAGGCAAAAAAGTCAAAATTAGGAAGGATTGCTCAGTTTGAAACAAAATTCCCTGATATGGCAAGAGTAATTCTAAATGGGTCAAAGCAACAGAGAACTGGGTAGATTTATTATCTGGAGAGGAGTATGAAGGAACATGATATCCAGGCATTTAATAGAGCCATACCATTATTTTCATGGAAATAAAGCACTCAAAAGAGGGTAATAGTGGGCAAAATACATGCAAAAGTCTACTGAGATTTTTTTTTTTAAATACTGAAGAACATAATTTAATAGAATTTACATAAATCATCTGTTTTCATGTTTTTTGATTCCTGGGTCCCTTTACTTTCTAAACAACTATTGAAACTCTATAATAACTCATAATTTCATGGCTTATATCCAAGGAAAAATAGAATTAAGAATTAAAATTGGTACAAGTTTAAATACTTATACAACTATTAAAAATAATAATTCCTTATATTTTTATATATTTTCAATCTGTCAAGTGTCCTTTCCTATTTTTTAAACAATTTATTTCCCAAAACTATAATAAAATAATGAGGAGAGAAATATTTTAATCATTTTGAAAATCTCTTTTATCCTGACTTACTAAGAGATATCTGAATTCTCCTGCAACAGTTTGATATAGTTATGAATTCCAAAAATAGATATTGGATTTTGTTTGTAATCTGGTCTGTACCTAGGCATGATTAATTTATGATGAGGGCTTTGATTGGGCTAATTCATTAGGTCACTGAGTCCCCACCCCTTTGTAAAAGACATGGCCAAGGATGGAGTTGAGGGTTTTTTTGTTTTTTGTTTTTGCTAAGGGCTATTAATTCTGTACCTAGGCAAACACCAAATAAATGCTAACAAATATGATGCAAACGATCCAACCAATATTATACTGCTTAACACAAACCAGCTTATCCTTCAAATGAAGAAGTTACATACCTTGTTTCAAAATATAGAAACATACGACGAAAATAATGTCTATACATAAGACTAACTTTTTGCAGTCTGTTATATTCACAATTCTACATCTGGGGGGCAGGGAGAGGGAAGGGAAGGTCAAGGTGAGTGGGGGAGGGGCCCCTGGCTCGTAGAGGAGCTAGCTGGTCTAGGGCAAAGAATGCCGCCGTCCTGCGGTTCAAGGGTCTCTCTCTTTTTTCACTTTCACATCCCCAGCTAAGATAGTCGCGATTTCGCCCTGCATGAAGGCCCAAGGTACATTCGACCCGACCAGGGGGCATTTCTCTCCACTGGGGCAGTACACCTCGCCGGTGGCCCCCTGGGCCTTGATGCTCTCTCTAGAGCAAGGGAAGCAGAATTTGTGGCTGGGGACAGACGGGCACTGAACGAAATGGGTGTCCTCCAAACGTTCGTGGCAAATGGTACAGCAGAGCGGCCCGCTGTTGGCCATGGGGGAATCCGGAATGTTTTGGGGGTGCACTTGGTCTATGCCCGGGTGGGCGCTAGGCGGCGGGGGCGCCACCTGTCAATTCAGGTCCCCATTACGTGACGCCAAGCGGCGCTGCCCAGGCACGGAGGCCGGCGACACCGGGCTGCTGCTGTTGCTCCGCGCGGACGCGGTGGTGGAATGCACGGAACTGCCATCCTTGGGCGAGTGCGCCGTGCCCAAAGTGTCTGCCACTGACATGAGGGCGGCCATGGGGGACGCGCCGTTCTGGGGGGCTGCCTCCGGTGGAGTGGTCGGGTTGGAATGGGGTCCCAGGGGCAGGGGCGGCGGGGGCGGCCCCCCCTGCCGCATGCCCGGGCGCTGGAAAGCCCCCGGCAGACATGGTGAGCTTCAGCGCCTCGCTCTGGTTCGCCATCCACTGCTGCCTCTGCTGCTCCTCGCCCAGCTTCAGCGCGCCCTCGGCCGAGTCCGGGGGCTCGGGGGACGCCTTCCTCTTTCGCAGGCTGGCGGCGGCACCCCGACCCGAGGGGGCAGCAGGCGGCAGGGCTCCTGTCCCTGGGGGTGCGCTGGGAGCGCGACTTAGACTCACCAGCGCGGTGGGGAGCATGGGGCAGCTGGCGTCCAGGTAGGGTTGCGGCAGCATGTCGGCGCCAGGCACGCCCTCCTTGAAGAAGCGCACGGCCTCGGGCAGCAGGTCCCCCAGCAGGCGCCAGTCCCCCGAGCCGTGCTTCTTCTCGTACTCCAGGTACTTGAAGCCGGAGGAGAGGCCCCGGCCGAAGTCCTTCATACAGTCCTGGTACATCTGCTTGGCCACACCGGACGCGCTGGAATACACGTTGCCCGAGCCTGTGGGGTACTCAATGAACAGCTTCAGTTCGTAGTCCATGCCGGGCTTGGAGACGGCGTCGAAGGCGAAGACGCGGCCCAGCAACGAGTGGTCCTTTTTGAAACGCACCTCGTAGGGCGTGCAGCCAGCTAGCGTGAGCAGCATGTCGCGGACCATCTTGGGCTTGTTGGCCCACTCCTCGGCGCGGGTGCGCAGGCTCTCGCTCAGCTCCGCCAGAGCCTCGGCGTTGCGCTGCTTCTCCTTCAGCTCGCGCTCCTGGTCCGTGCTCGACACCGAGCCGGGCCTCTTGCCACCAGCACCCACGACCACCTCGGCCACCGACGACGAGGTCGTAGACGACGCCGAGGACGAAGCGGCCGAGTCGCCAGGGGTGCCCCCAAGGCAAGCGGGGCCCCCGGGGCCCCCTGGGGGCGCGGGCGTCGGGGGCCCACGGCCGCCCAGTCCATGCGGCGCCGGTGGGGGCAGCACCGCGGCGCTGGCCGGCCCGTTAAGCAGCGTGAGTTGAGGGTTTTTGATGTTGGAGTTTTATGCTGGCATTTGATACTGAAGCCCTAAGTGGAGCCCCAGGAAGTAAGCTCGCAGAGGAAAGAGAAGCAAGCCCCAGAAAGAGAGCAACCCTAAGCCCAGGTAAAAGCAAGCCCTGGGAATAGAGGAACCCTGAACCCAGAGAGAAGCAAGACTCTGGAAGGGAAGAACCCAGGAAGCCTGAACCCTCACAGATGTCAGCGGTCATCTTGCTCCAACACATGGAAAAAGACTTTGGTGAGGGAAGTAACTTATGCTTTATGACCTGGTATCTGTAAGTTCCTATCCCAAATAATTACCCTTTATAGAAACCAACCCATTTCTGGTATTTTGCATCAGCAACCCTTTGGCTAATGAATACATCTCCTATCTGTGTTTTCATTCATTCCAATGCAATATCTTAGTTTGCTTGAAGTGCATTAAGAAAATATGGCCATACACAGATGTATGGTTAGAAACAAGGAGTATTTGATTAGTACTTTAAGGTAATCATATATATTCTTTAACAATAATATTCTATTCCAAATATCCACAAGTAGTTATTTCTAAAGAATAGCTCCAATTTGGAAGCTGAAATCATATTAATAAACTTTTCATATTCTACTATAGTTTAATCCATTAATGATTGATTGATTGATTGATTGATTGATTTCAGTGGGTTTACCCATGCATGATTTTTTAACATCAAGTAGTGTTCATCTAAAAGGAATTTGATCTTACAAATATGAACTGTTTCATTTCACAAGACCAAAATAAATGTTATTTATTAAAATCAGCAATACTCTCAGACAGGCCTTTAAGTACAGGGATCCTCTCAAGCTCACTTTTAGGACACAAGTTTTTCTAAAGTAGATTTTCATTTGAAACAAATTTTATTACCAGCACATAAATTTGTTATGTTGTTTAATTAGAACATTTATTTGTTTACAGAGGAATTATGCACAATGTAATGAGTTATCATATAACCCAGACAAATTTTTCCCTCTTGTGGGCAATTTTACATTTGTATATTGTCCAAGACTTCTATTTCTTCATTGAGTTTTTGTTAGAAACTTCATCCATTATTGAAAGTGGTATATTATTGTTCCCTATTTTTACTTAGAACCATCTATTTATCCCTGCAAATCTAATATTTTTTGCCTCATATTTTAGGGCAGTTAGGTACATATGTGTTTATAATTAAGTCTTCTCTTGAAGTAACAATTTTATCAATATATAGTGCTCTAATCTGTCCTGTTATATTTATTTTTTAAATCAGAGCAGTTATAATTTGTACAAAAATTGTAAAGAAAGAACAGAGTTCCCATATAACCCACCACCCTGCTCACACAGAGGCAGTTGTATCATTATTCAATGTTTGCATTAGTTTTGATTAGTTCTATATATTTGTACAATTGTAAAAGTATATCACAATTATAAAGTCAACCAGAGGCCATATACATATATGCTGTTTCTGTATCCCTCTGCCACACATTTTCTCATTATGCATGTTAAATATTATGTCCTTATATTTTGGATACCCAGAATCATAGAACTATCATTATATATTATGCAGTTACAATTTTGAACTACAAGGAATTAAAAAGTGGATTTACATGCCAAAATACAGTAAAAGTATTTTTATTAGAGGTGTGCATTTACAAAGCAATCATGCATAATATACACAATTCCCATACACCACCAAACCACAAGCACGTTGCATTGGGTGTGGAAAATTTGTTACAAATGAGGGTAGCACTTTTTGTACAATTGTATTATTTTTAAACATTACCTTTGTTACAATTGATGACAGATTATTAAAAGCATTAATCTATCATCAATTATTTACAGTAGGTGAACTTTTTCATATACCACCCTATTATTACCTGTTGCTGAGCGGGGAGGTCTCTGTCTCGCTCAGGCCCAAGAGTCGGGGGGGTCAGCTCCTACCGGACCGCCGGCGGGGGGTGCTCCAGGGAGAGAGCACCGGGGCTCTCCAGGCGTGGGGGATGCGCGGTTAGGAAAGAACCACGGAGACCGCCTGAGCGCAGGAACAGGTCTTCTTTATTACGGAAGTACACTTAGCTATATAGGGTTGGGTAGAGGGAGGGGCGTGATGAAGGGAGGGTTGGCTAAGGGGCGGCTGTGGACAGGCTGAAGCTGATGGATAGACCTGAGGTAAGCAGTTACTGGGGAAGAGGGCAGATTGTGGGTTGGCAATATGGGCGGGACTGGCGGGAAGGACGGGGGGGCTGGAAGGGGAGGAGGGGTGGAGAAAGGTGGCAACAATTGCTCCTTTTGTTTTTAAAAGGAAATAGAGGCAACAAGTTTTGGTGCGCACTGTGGGTGTGAATAACTCGGTGTGCACAGCAACAAAAGACAAGGATTATGAGGAGGAGGAGGAAAAGGAGGTTATAAGGACGGGTACTGGAATAGGACGAGGGGTAGGGGGAGACCACGAGGACCGGCCGGTCGTGAGCGGACAACATAGCATCTGGCCAGGATGCATGTGCCCACCATTAGGGTCGGCGCACGCCGGCGCCTGGCACGTGCCGAGCCTTGCCAGTGAAACGGGCCTGTGGTGCCCCTGTACCCCTCGCCCGAGGGGGAGGAGTAGTTGGGGAGAAGTAAGGAGAGGAAGACAAGAAGCTATAGGCATGCGGTCTGGAGTAGGTGGCGCAGACAGAAGGGGCATGGTGGACGGCTGGGGGGGGACTCAGCGGTGGCGAGGCGTTGGTAGTGGACTTGTACAAAGGAGCTGAACACTGCATTGGCTTGATCTTTGGCAAAGTGGACACTTTTTCTTACGGCCCAAGGTCCTACAGTGAGGGCTAAGATGATGATGATGAGTGGGCCTAGGAATGGAAGGAGGTATGGGAAAAATAGTTAGCGTTTTCTCGCTCTTTGCGGCATCTATCTAGTCCCTCTTGGACTTTCTTTAGGTTGTCCTCGACTAGGCCGGTGGAGTTGGCGTATATGCAGCATTCTTCTCCAAGGGCGGCACATAGACCCCCCTCTTTAAGAAGGAGGAGGCCGAGGCTGCGGCGGTTCTGGAGAACTACTTCAGAGAGAGAGTTGAGAGAGTCTTTTAGGTATTTTACAGCATTACGAAGATAGGTGATATCCTCGTCAACGGCCTGTCTGAGAGAGGAGAGGGCAGAGGACTGTGTGGTGAGGGTGGCGATCCCTGTGCCTGCTCCTGCAATACCCAGAAGGGAAGCAACTGTTAGGACTGCAGCGACAGCTAGAAGCTCTCCCACTTGAACAGAAAAGTCATTTGCGAACAGCAGTTGCCGTGGCTCAGGATTCCCAGGAGTGTATATGATGGCAGCAAACGCCGTTTTTGAGGCATCTGTGAAGGCAGTGATGGCTGAAGGAATTGGGTTCCATGCAGGCAATGGACGGAATGGGTTGGAAAACGCCAATTGAGACATTCCCTGCAGCAATCGGTGATGAGGATAGTGGTTATCAAAGGAGCCACGAAAGAGTTCTACTAGGCTTTGCATTTGGGCATTGTTCATGATGAGGGAGGTAACTTCCTTGGCATCTAAAGGCCAAACAATGGTGTGTGGCGGGATGCCATACGTTTGTATGGAGAGAAGTACTAAGTCAGTGGTCAACACGATCCAGGCCCTTATAAAAGGGCAGATTTTTGGGAGTTTGCTCTTTGACGTATGCAGAAAAAGGAGAGGGCCATCTTGCCACAAGAGACCTGTGGGAGTGATTGGCGTTGGCAGAACTAAAGCCAAGATTGGAAGGGTGGGGGAGAACCGCTCTAGGCGACACTGTTGCAGGGCGGCGCTGACTTGTTGGACGGCTTCTCGAGCCTCAGGAGTGATGATGATGCTGCGAGTGGTCACCGTTGGAGGGCTGTCCCTTGTCTGCAAAAGCTCGAAGAGAGGCTGCATTTGCGCTGTTGTGATGGGAAGCACTGAGCGAAGCCAATTGACTTGCCCGCAGAGCTGCTGGAGCTCAGTTAATGTCATCTTCGGAGAGAGGTGGATTTTTGGGCTTGTGGGCTGGATAAGCCGATGAAAATGAAAGCCTAAAAATTGGAAAGGAGGCTGGAGGTTTATTTTGTCAGACTGCACAGTAAGCCCGAGACTGGAGAGGTTTGTTATTATTGCCGAGAGCAGATCATTGAGGAGCGCACTGGAGCTCACTGCTAAAAGGAGATCATCCATGTAGTGGAGGATGTATGTGTGCTCCGGATTGAACTTGGAGCGCAGCGGCTCAACAGCATGGTTGACATACAGTTGGCACATAGTCGGGCCGTTGCACATGCCTTGAGGCAATACTCGCCACTGAAATCGCTGAGCTGCGCCTTGGTTGTTGATGTGCGGAACTGTGAACGCGAATCGTGGACAGTCCCGGGGGTGAAGAGGAATAGAGAAAAAGCAGTCCTTAATGTCAATGGTTGCCGCGTGAAAATGCTGGGGGACTGCGGTGGGATGCGGGCATCCTGGCTGAGGTGATCCCATAGGCTTAATATGTTTGTTGATCTCACGGAGGTCGTGGAGAAGGCGGTATTTGCCGGTGTTCTTTTTGGTAATGACAAAGACCGGTGAATTGTAGGGACTAGTGGATGGCTCTCTATGCCCTGCTTTTAGCTGCTCTTTGACGAGGGCAGAGAGAGCCTGCAATTTGTGAGCTGGCAAGGGCCACTGCTCAACCCAGATGGGCTCCTCTGTGTCCCATTCCAGAGGGATAGGGTCAGGTTTTAAGATGGGAGCAGTGGCCCCTAGAAGGGGGGGGGCAGTGCAGCTGAGAAGGCTTCTGTGGTGATTCGGGCCTTTAGCTGGCTGAGGACGTCTCTCCCCCATAAAATGGTTTGGACAGACGAAAGGACGAGTGGGCGAATTTGGCCTTCGTGGCCTTCTCGGTCGCTCCAATGCAGAGGCTGGGATATTTTCCAGGAGGTAGCGGCTCCTGTGGTGCTGATGACTTGAGGACCTGTCTCTAGGGGCCAGTGATTGAACACAGCGACTTCGAAGGGAACACAGGAGACTTCAGCGCCAGAATCCAGAAGCCCATCAAGCCATTGCCCATTAATCTTAAGCTCTAATGAGGGTTTCTGGCGGCGTGTGATGGGCATTGTCCACATTATGGCTTGGGAATTCTCCTGGGGGCCTCTTGAGGGTGGGGCTGAGGCCTGCCCCGCTGGGAGTTTAAAGGCTGCTGGGAACCTTGGGCGGCACAGCAGTCGCGGGCCCAGTGATATCCTTTCCCACAACGCGGACATGGCGTAGGAGGGCCCCTTGGCCATCGCAACGGCGGGTCTGAGCAAGGCGCTGGGCCTGGCTGGGAGCACTCACGGACGAAGTGGCCGGGCTGACCGCACCGAAAGCATACAGAAGTGGGGGCGGATGAAACAGCCATGGCAGAGGTAAAGGCAGCGGTGAGTGTTTTGACTTGTGGGTCGACGTCGCGGCAAGCAAGGACCCATTCGTGCAGAGCTTTGTCGCGTATGGGAAGGACTACGGCCCGGAACGGTGCAAGGCACCCGTCTATGATAAGTTCTTTGGCCAGCGCAAACTGGGCGTCTTCGCTAGAAATTTTCCGCTGGCAAGCTTCCAGGACGCGGGCGACAAATGCTGGGAAAGTCTCATTAGAGTCTTGAAGCAGCTGCATGAGCTTGGTGGGCTGCTTGGTGGAAACTAGAGAGAATGACTGCTGGACGAGGACTTTTACCCGGTGCCAAAACCCTGGGTCAATTTTGAGATAAGAACGAGGGTCTGCATAATTGTTGGTCCCCGTGTATGCATCGGAGGGATCGAGGATGCCAGCTTGGGCATTTTCCACGATTTGCTGGTCAACAGCCGCTTGGTAATGGGCGCGCCATTCAATAAATTGACCCGGCATCAGGATGGCATGGGCTAGTGCAATCCAGTCATATGGGAGAACGAGTTGGGTCCCTAACTCCTCAAGTAGTTGCTGCGCATAAGGGCTGCCAATCCCGTCTTCCTTTACAGCTTTGCGGAGGGTTCTGACCTCCTCTGCTGTAAAGGGTAGCCAAGTTTGGGGTCACTGCGGCGTGGGCTGCGGATTCAGCGGATACAGCTGAGGGGTTTGAGGAGGCGTGGCACTGGGGACCAATGGAGCAGCCAAGGCAGGTGAAGGGCTATTGCCGTACAGCAGCAGCAAGGGATAAGCGGAACACGAGTGAGAAAATGGCAGCTTAGCGGCTTCCGGGTGACAACAAAATGGTGGTGGGACCCTTCTGGGCACCAGCCAAGATGGCGGAGCAGCCACATCTGGCAGCAGACAAAATGGCTCGAGGGGCGTTTCTGGTGTAGTGGAAGATGGCGACCATGCAGTTTCCGGGCCCAAACCGGATGCTGACTGGGCAGGAAGAGGCGGGTAGAGGCGGGAAGAGGAGGACACCGGCGGAGAAGAAGCCGGATGCACGCCATCTTGGGCAGGATTGGAGGAAGAAGGCGGAAATCTGCCATCTTGGGGAGTGGCAGGAGTGTCTTCTGCCGACTGCGGGGAGCCCGGGCGGGGAGGTTCGCGCTCGAGAGTGGCAGCAAGTTGGTCAGAGAGAGAGTCAGTGTTGGCAGGCTCATCGGGATCACAGTCTAGAGGCCGTTTGGGAGAAGCTTCATAAATGGCCTCAGTCGGGGCGCCAAGGAGGCAAGCGCAAATGGCAACGAGAACGGGTAAGAGGCCTGTTGGGAAGGTGCGTTTCTCGTGCTCCATGGCGGAGGTGACTTGATCAATGAGTCGAGAGTATGTGTCCGGGCTCCAGAGTTGGCAGGTGGCGAGCCACGGATTAAAAGGGAGCAAGAGATCCCAGTACTTTTGGAGCTGCCGCAAGGAGACGCGGACTCCATTGGCATTGAGCAGGGCAGCGAGGGCCCTGACTTGCGGTGCCTGACGCAATGACAAAGAGGCGCCCATGACGGGATAGGGACGGGATGACGGCGAGGGGTCCCTACCTGGAGAGGAGGACAATCACAGCAGCAGCAGCAGCAGAGAGGGGCCGGGGGAGGAGCCCCACATTGGGCGCCAGTTGTTGCTGAGCGGGGAGGTCTCTGTCTCGCTCAGGCCCAAGAGTCGGGGGGGTCAGCTCCTACCGGACCGCCGGCGGGGGTTGCTCCAGGGAGAGAGCACCGGGGCTCTCCAGGCGTGGGGGACGCGCGGTTAGGAAAGAACCACGGAGACCGCCTGAGCGCAGGAACAGGTCTTCTTTATTACGGAAGTACACTTAGCTATATAGGGTTGGGTAGAGGGAGGGGCGTGATGAAGGGAGGGTTGGCTAAGGGGCAGCTGTGGACAGGCTGAAGCTGATGGATAGACCTGAGGTAAGCAGTTACTGGGGAAGAGGGCAGGTTGTGGGTTGGCAATATGGGCGGGACTGGCAGGAAGGACGGCGGGGGCTGGAAGGGGAGGAGGGGTGGAGAAAGGCGGCAACAATTACCATCTTGTATTAGTTATGCACATATGCTATAATTCATGAAAGAACATTTTTGACTTGTACTATTAACTATAGTCAATAGTTTACAATAGGGTTTATGGTGTTGTACAGTCTTGTGTCTTATATTTTAATTTTTTTCTAAGACTATACATCCTAAAGTTTCCTCTTTTAACCACATTCAAATATATAGTTAGATAATGTTGATTACATTCGCAATAATGCACTTCCACCACCACTGCCCATTTGAAAATTCTTACCATCAGCCTAAATAAAAATTCTGTACAACTTAAGCATCACTTCCCCATTCTCTAACCCCAATCCATCTCCTGGTAACCTATATTCTAGATTCTAACTCAATGAGTTTGCTTATTATTATTAGGTCATAACAGTGATGTCATACAATATTTGCCCTTTTGTGTCTGGCTTATTTCACTCAGCATAATGTCCTCAAGGTTCATCCATGTTATTACCTGCATCAGGAATCATTTCCTTTTTACTGCTGAATAATATTCCATTGCATGTGTATACCACATTTTGCTTATCCATCAATTGGTTGATGGACACTTGGGTGGCTTTCATTTTTTTTGCAGTTGTCAATAATGCTGCTAGGAACATTGTGTTTGTAGTTTTTATGTGAATTCCCTAATAGCTAGTGAAGTTCAGTGTATTTTCATAAACTTTTTATCCATTTATATTTACTATTTGCAGAAATGTCTATTAAAGCCTTTTGCCCATTTTAATTGGGTTGTCATTTTATTGTGGAGTTGTGGGATTTCTTTGTATATTCCATATATTATACCCTTATCGAATATGTGGTTTCCAATATTGTCTTCTTGAGTAGGCTGTCTTTTCATTTTATTGAAGAAGTACTTTGATGGACAAATTCTTTTTTTGAGGAGGTCCCATTTATCTGTTCTCTGTGTTTTTATTGATCTTGTGTCTAGATGTTTTATCAATTGTTTAGAATGATCTATCAAAGTCTTCAATTATTGTACTTGGGATGGCTATGCCTCCTTTCAGTTCTGCCAGTGATTGCCTCATGTATTTTGTCTCCAGCTTAGGTGAATAAATATTTATTATTGTTATTTCTTTTCATGGATTGCCCTTTTTTGAATATATAGTGACCTTCACTGCCTCTTATAAGTTTTGCATTTAAAGTCTATTAGTCTGATGTAAATAAAGCTAATCCAGCCCTTCTTTTTAGTTACTATTTGCATGGAATATCTTTTTCCAACCTTTCACTTTGAACCTATCCGTGTCTTTGTGTTTAAGATGAGTCTCTTGTAAACAGCATCTAATTAGATCATGCCCTTTTACCCATTCAACCAATCTGAGTCTTTTGATGAGGGTGTTTAATCCATTAGCAGTTATTCTTATTTGTAAAGCCAGTACTAATTTCAGCCATTTTATCCTTACTTTAATGTCATTTTTGTCTGTTTTTACACAGTTCATTATCCTTTTTGGTAATCTTCATTTTCACACTAAAAGTCAGTCTCTCCTGTCTTTTTTTCAACCTGCAAAACCACATTTAATATTTCTAGTAAGGGAAGTCTTTTTTGACAAGCTCTTAGTTTATGTTTATTGTTTATCTGTGAATATTTTAAATCCTTCCTAATTTATTTTTAAAGATTTATTTATTTATTTATCCCCCCCACACACATTGCAGCTTGCTCCATTCTTTGCTGTCTTTTCTCTGTGTCCATTCACTGCACTTTTTTTTTTCTGTATCTGCTTGTCTCCCTTTGTTGCATCATTTTACTGTGCCAGCTCTCCGTGGCATATGGGCCAGCTTGCCTTCACAAGGAGGCTCTAGGATGTGAATCCGGTGCCTCCCATATGGGAGACAGGAGCCCAACTAGTTGAGCCACAGCTGCCTCCCCTCCCTAATTTTTGAAGGACAGTTTTGCTGTATAAAATATTTTGACTGGCAGTTTATATTATTCAGTACATTAAATATATCCTATCACTTCCATTTCACCTCCATGGTTTCTGATGTGAAATCAGCACTTAGTCTTATTCAGGATACCTTGAATGTGACAAACTGTGTTTTTCTCTTGCTGCTTCAGAATTTTCTCCTTGTCTTTGCCACTTGACATTCTGATTAGTATGTGTCTTGCAGTAGGTCTTTTAGGATTTACTCTCTTTGGAGTATGTTGCTTTTCTGGGACATGTGTATTTATGTCTCCATAATAGCTGGGAAATATTTGACCATTATTTCCTCAAATATTCTTTCTTCCTCTTTTCCCTTCTCTTGTCCTTCTTATATGCACCAATGATGCATATATTTGTGAGCTTCATGATGACATTCAAATCCTGAGACATTGCCAATTTTTTTTCTGATTTTCTCTATCTGTTCTTCTATCTGTGAAATTTCAAATATCTTATCTCCCAATTCACTGATTCATTCTTCTGCCCATTTAAATCTTGTTTAAAATGACTCTAATGTTTATTCATATTTATATTTTGTAAAAAAAAAGTCTTATCTATGCAATAGCACCCATAATCATGTTTTACATGCAGTGTCACTATTGTTATACAGCCTCATGTTACATTTATTAACAGCTTTTAGCTTTTCTTGTAGTACTATACATGGTTTTAAGACTTACCTTTCAACCACTCTCATACCTATATAATAGCTCTGCTAGTTACAAATATTATTTATTTCCAAAAATTTATAAACAAATTTTCTCCAATTCTGCACAGATTAACTCTCAGCTTTTTATTCTACAAATAAACTAGAGTGGCAAAAAAAGAATAGCACCTATTTACACAAGGGAAGCATAGAAAGACTGAAAGGGGATGAGTTTTGTTTGTTTGCTTGTTTTGTTGTTGTTGTTGTTTATTAGCATTGCCAGAATAATGAAAATGCTCTAAAATGATTGAAGTGATGAATGCACAAATATGTGATTATGACATATGTAGGATGACCAAATACCTGAAGGTAACCTGTTTTTCTCCCCACTGCTGCTAGAATACAAAGGAAGAATTATATGTGAATTAGAAGATGCGATGCAACCCTCTCTTGGTGCCAAATTCTGCTTCTGGTGGTCAAGATCATCCTGTTGAAGCAATGAAGTATGAAAACCAGCTTAAGTCAGTTGGCCGGACCTGTGCAGAAGAAGCCCCTTGCTGTCCTCACTTCAACTTGCTTAATTAACATAGTAAATTTCCCACCCCAGGGTGGAGTTATCTGACCCTTTTTTGATTATGCAATATATGTGCAAGCAGAATTTCCTGAACATTTTAATAAAACAATTACATAACTAGCTATCTATGTTCATCCATATCCATAAAAGCTAGTGCATAATCAAAGCAAATGCTAAGAAGTAACTTAAGTATTTAAGCAAGAGTAAAACTGCAGCACAGGGAGTTGGGTATGAGTCACTTTAGACCAACTTTGGTTCCTGTCTGCAAATGTAATAAATGTTAAGTTCTGCCTATCATGTTAAAGTGTTTTTCCCTCTATGTTTCTGGTTATCCTTAAAGCCTGAGCCTTGGGCCTAACAATTATAGTGAATACCATTGATTGTACACTTTAAATAGATTTATGCTTTACTAATATGCATCAATATAATTGATTTGTTAAAAAAGGTTATGGGGACTTTTCTGAAAATAAAATGAAACTTGTCTTTGCATTATCCTAGTTCAGAAACTAATAAAAAATGCCTCTAATTTATTTTGAATCTCTTCCATTGTGTCTTAATACATACAATATGTTATATTCCTTTTAATACTTTCAAAGTTTTCCTTATGCTCACAAGTGTCTTCTTAATATCCTTTATCTCCTAAGCCATATTTTCTTTCATCTCCCTGAATTGATTTAGGAGATTATTTGAACATCTTTGATTAGTCAATCCAAAATCTGTATCTCCTCTGAAGGTTTCATTTGTTCCTTTGACTGGGCCATATCTTTCTGTTTCTTTTTTTTTTTTTAATTATTTATTATTATTATTTTAAATTACATTATGAAAAATATGAGGTCCCATTCAACCCCACCGCCCCCACCCCCCACTCCCCCCACAGCAACACTCTCTCCCATCATCATGACACATCCATTGCACCTGGTAAGTTTATCTCTGAGCATCACTGCACCCCATAGTCAATGGTCCACATCATAGCCCAGACTCTCTCACGTTCCATCCAGTGGGCCCTGGGGGGATCTATAATGTCCTGTAATTGTCCGTGAAGCACTATCCAGGACAACTCCACGTCCCGAAAACGCCTCCACATCTCATCTCTTCCTCCCGTTCCCCACACCCAGCAGCCACCATGGCTACCGTTCCCATACCCATTCCACATTTTCTCTGTGGACATTGGATTGGTTGTGTCCATTGCACATCTATGTCAAGAGAGGGCTTAGATTCCATATGGGTACTGGATGCACTCCTCCCGCTTCCAGTTGTAGACACTCTAGGCTCCATGTTGTGGTGGTTGACCTTCTTCAACTCCATGTTAGCTGAGTGGAGTAAGTCCAATAAATCAAAGTGTAGGAGCTGAAGTCTGTTGAGGCTCTGGGCCTGGGTGTCATATTATCAGTCCAGAGATTCAAATCCCCTACATATATCTTAAACCCAGCACCGACTACAATTCCAATAAAGTAGCATGCAAGTCTTGTGAAAAGAGATCCCCTCTGAGTCCAATTCCATCACGCAGAAACACCAGCTCCAAAGAAGGGCTATCTGTCATGGCAGTGAGCCCCTTCTGCCATGACCATAGAACCTGTGGGTCTCTTTATCCCTCAAAAGAACCAATACCTGGGGTTTTATCTACCTTATCTGTCTCTTAGACTCTGTTCAGTTGTACATAGGGGTATTCCTTCTGACAACCTCCAGACTCTTTTTTAGAGACTCACAGCCTTATAATCTCATTTCTCCTTTCCATTTCCCCCTTACATTAGGTCAAACAGCTTCCCGAAGTCATGTTATTATATGTAGACAGGTATATTCTGCTGTTCTGCATTGAATCTTTAATTCAAGGTCATTTTCTAGTTGCTTCTTCAGCTGGTATGTGGTAGTGATCCCTCGGTGCCAGGGAGGCTCATCCCCGGGTGTCATGTCCCATGCTGGGGGGAATGCATCGCATCTACACGCTGAGTTTGGCTGTGAGAGTGGCCACATTTGAGTAACATGCAGGCTGTCAGGAGGAAACCCCCAGGCACAATGCTACTCTAGGCCTTGTTCTTATTGCAGGTGTATAGGCTCAAAAGTGTAACCATTAGTATCACGAGCCCACTGTTGGGCCCTCCTTCCTTTCTGGTTCTTGCTCTTTCTGTTTCTTAGTATGACTTGAAATTTTTCTTGCTGATGGTTAGTCTTCTAATTATTTTTATGTTTTTACATTCAGGGTCAGTTTCTCTCTCTTCCCTAGGGCTTTGTTTTTGATTAGCTTTGTGTAAAGCTCTTCCTTGACACTTAATCTTCCTTACTTTATACTTTAGAATAGTCCAAGTTCAACTGATCAGATTTATTCACCTCTTCATCTGATTCTTGTCCTGAATATGAGAAACAATTTTTAAGATTGAGATTTTCTGCAAATTTTTCCTCTCCAGGAAAAGTTGCATTTCCTCAGTTCCTTTTCTGGGATTCTTGATCTGTTCTGTTTGTTTATATTTTGCCTCCAAAGTTTTTTACCCTCATTTCATTTTTCCTAGGTGCTTTTGTTTGGTGGAAGAGATACCACAGGGGTGACTTTCCCATTTTAGTGTTTTGAACAGCCAAGCCCCACAGGGTCCTGGGGAGGGGATCAGAAAGAACACCAGAAGCCTCTTTGTTTTGACAGCTCTCCAATGCTTTTTTTCCTGGCTTGCCTAGCATATACTACCCTTCAGTTAACTGCCCAAGAGCTTGCAGAAGTGCTAAGTCTTTAAATATACAATCTTTCTGCCCATATCCACGGCACAGTTGAAACAGTGACTTTCACTGCATTTGTCTGCTGTGAGTTGAAACAGTAGCTCAGAGCCTGGGCTGAGTGGTCCAAATACACTAACCATAAGCTATGATCAGTAACTGGCTGTACTCTCCCCTGTTCTTAAGGAAGAGAATATATTTTATCACCAGCAAGCTAAGGACTGCACCCTGAGGTAACCCATCATATGAATAGGTGATGGACAAAGTAGAAAGGAAAACTCATTGTTCTTTAATGTAGTTTATCAGTCTCTTCCTCCTGCTCTTCTCTGGATGTTGTACATGGTTCTGGCCTTCAAAGCTTCAGAACAGTTATTTAATAATATTTCTGCCTGTTTAATAGTTGATTTGGTGAAAAGACTGGGTCATGTATATCCATGTTCCTCCATCTTCCCTGGGAGTCCAATACAATATTACTAGTGCTTTAAATTAACCAAACTCTTACCTTTACTGTAGACACTAATATTTCATACTGATTCAATCCACTGACAAGTTTAGATTTTTTTAAATTCTGAAAACTTTCTTAATCTCTTTCATTTTTGAAAGACTATATGGCCAGATAAAAGATTCTTAGTGGACAATTATTTCCTTTCAGTACTTTAATATTACATTCCACAGCTTTCTTGTTACCAAAGATTCTGTTGGGAAGTTTACATTTAATCTAGTTGGGGCACACTTGTACATAACACCTTTTATTTTTTGTACTATTCAGAGCTCTCTCCCTCTCCTTGGAATTTAACAATTTGATCACAATTTTCTGGGCATGTTCCTCTATGAAATCATCCTATATGGGGATTGTTAGGATTCTTGAATGTGTATATTTATGGATTTTGCTACAGTTAGGAAGTTTCCTGCCATTGCTGCTTTGAGTATTTCTTCTGCCCTTTTCTGTTTCTTCTTCTTTAACATCTCCCATAATGCCTATATTGGTATGCTGGATTCTGTGCCATAGAGATCTTAGGCTCAGTTCAGTTTTTCTAATTTTTTTCTACTCCTGTCTCAATCATTTCAATTGTCTTATCTTCCACTTTACTAAATATTTTTTCTGCCTGGTTTATTCTTCTGTTGAAACACTGGGGATTTTTTATTTCAGTGGTGAACTTAAGTTCATTTCCATCTGTTTATTGAAATACTCATTTATCATGTCCTGATAATCTTTAATTCTTGAAGCACAATTTTAATTGTGCTTTTTATTCTTTGGAATTTGTGTTCCTGAGTGTGATGCAGTTGGACTCAGATGTGACCTTTCTACACATGCCTCTTCTGTCACTTTTATGAACCTGTGATTGGTGTTGGGGCTGGTGTATACCCAGGATACTTAATCTCTGGACTGGACATGTGCCATCTGGGCCCTGAGCCTCAGCAGCAACAAGCTCTCCAGTTTGTTGAACTTAGTCAGGTCAGGTGACAGGGAGGTGAAGATGGTCAATCACCATATCTGGTAACTGAGAGTGTGTACAATGCAAGCAGGAGAATTCCATCCATCATCCACATAGGATCTAAGCCCCTTCTTGATGTAGAGGTGGAATGGACATCACCATCCCAGGGTTCACAGGATGGAGGAATAAAATCCATATTCGAGTGAACTTTCTGGTATTCTACTATAGAACTATTGTGACTAGTAATGTAAGAAACCATAGCATTGATCTGGAGAAAGTGGCCCTGGTAGTTGCTGAGGGCAGGGAGAGGGAAGAGATGAGATGTGGGGGCATTTCTGGGACTTGGAGTTGTCCTAAATGATTTTGCAGGAACAAATGCAAGATATTATCTATCCTGCCATAGCCAACTGAATGTACTGGGGAAGAGTGTAAACTTCAATGTACACTATAATCCATGTGGTGCAGCAGTGCTCCAATATGTATTCACTAAATGCAATGAATGTTCCACAATGATGAAAGAAGTTGTTGATGTAGGAGGAGAGGAGGGTGGGGGGTGGGGTATGAGAGAACCTCATATATTTTAATGTAACATTTTTTGTGATCTATGTATCTTAAAAAGAAGACTAATAATTTAAAAAAAGAAGAAGGCAGGGAGAGGGAAAAAAGTGTAATATGGGGACATTTTCAGAACTTGGAATTGTCCCATATGATACTGCAACAACAGATACAGGACATTATATATCCTGCCATAACCTACAGAATTGAGTGGGAGAGAGTGTAAACTATAATGTAAACTACAACCATACTTAGTGGCAATGCTCCAAATGTGTTCATCAACTTCAATGAATGTACCACACTAATGAAAGAAGTTGTTAATGTGGGGAAGGGTGGGAGGTATGGGGAGTGTGGCAGATGGGAATCCCTCATATTTTTTGTTTAACATTTTGTATAATCTAAGTATCTTTTTTAAAGAATAAAAATTTAAAAAAGAATAAAAAATAAAGAAGTGGAAAAAATGTTTAAGCATTTTGAAGATCATATTTTTAAAGTCTTTTTCCAGAGGTCCATAGTCTCTTCTTTGTTGATAGTTTCTGATGATTTGTTTTCTTTCTTTGGATGGGACATCATAACCTTTCTGTATTTTTGCTTGATTTTGTATTTTATCTTGCACTCTTTTGCTGCACACTATATAATTTTAATAAATTTTATTGATACATCTTAATAAAGCATACAATTCATCTAATGTGTACAATCAGTGGTATTTGGTATTGTAACAGTTTGATATTATTTATGTTTTCCAAAAATGGATATTTGATTATGTTTGTGAACTGGACTCTTCCTCTGGGCATATTATATTGTATTGGATTCAGAAGTTTCACTTTTACTTGATTACATTATGATTAAGGCTTTGACTGGACCACATCGGGACATTGAGTCCCTGCCCCCTTGGTGGGTAAGGACTGTATTAGTCAGCCAAAGGGGTGCTCATGCAAAATATCAGAAATTGGTTGGTTTTTATAAAGGGTATTTATTTGGGTTACGAACTTACAGATACCAGGCCATAAAGCATAAGTTACTTCCCTCACCAAAGTTTATTTTCACGTGTTGGAGCAAGATGACTGCTGATGTCTGCAAGGGTTCAGACTTCCTGGGTTCCTCCCTTCCAGGGTCTTGCTTCTCTTTCTTCTGTGAGCTTACTTCCCAGGGCTCTAGCTTAAGGCTTCAGCATCAAACTCCAATATCAAAACCCTTCCAATTCTGTCTTTTGCCATGCCTTTTATCTGTGAGTCCCCACCGTCCAAGGGGTGGGAACTTAATGCCCTAATGACATGGCCCAATCAAAGGACCAATCATAACTCAATCATACCCAAGTACAGACTAGATTACAAACATAATCCAATATCTATTTTTGGAATTCACAACCATATCAAACTGCTACAGGGGCTCACAGAGAAAACTACCTGTCAGAGGAGAGGGGTTAGTTGGAATTTCAAACTGGAGCATGGGAAGTAAGCACACAGAGGAGCAGAGCAGCTGAACCTAGAAAGAATTGAGCCCCAGAGAGACAGACAGAGGAAGTCAACTGATAGTACAAAGATGGCCTTGCAGAGCAAGCAGGGCATTTGAGCCCAGACAGAAACAAGCCCTCAGAAGAGAGGAACCCAGGAGCCTGAACTCTAGGCAGACATCAGCAGACATCTTACTCCAACACGTGACAACAGACTTTGGGAAGGGATGTAACTTATGCTTTATGGCCTAGTAACTGTAAGCTTCTGTACCAAATAAATATCCTTTATAAAAGTCAACAGATTTCTGGTATTTTGAATGAGTACCTCTTTGGCTAACTAATACAGGTATAATCACATTGTTGTGTGTTCATCACTTCAATCATTATTAGAGCATTTTCATTTTTTCAATAATAATAAACAAAAAAATAGACAAGCAAACAAGAAAATTCCTCACCTCTCAATTATTCTATTTATCCCCCGATGTACATAACTGCTATTTCTGGATATTTTGCACAATTATTTGTTTGTTTATTAAGCAGTTTTTTTGAGATATATTCAAATATTATATATGGATATCAAGTGAATAATCACTGGGTTTTAGTATAATCACAATGTTGTACATTTGAAGCAGGCTAGTAAGATAGGGAATCAATAGATGGATCTAGACCCTGGCAAGAAATCCACATGAACATCCATAATCCCAAGATGGCTGCTGGAAGACCCTCCCCAAGATTCTGCCACTCAGAATAAGCCAGGAAAAACCCCAGATATTCCCAAGGACTTTATCATTGGACCTTCCTGGGAGATTGATGGAAGAGATAAACAATCAAAATGGTGAACATCTAGAACTCCTCCCCTGCCATTAGCAGAGGGATGGGATAATTAACAGTTCAAAAACTGGCACCAGGTCTGAGTTCTCTCTCTTGCCTCTGAGCCTCAACTCTGGCTGCCTTCTCCCCCACTTGGATCACTATGCAAGTAAGCCTAGGCATTTACAGCCTATAATGGGAAATTGCAGCTTGTAAATTAGCCCTCTTCATCACTTTTCAGCCCCTTCCTCTCTACCTGGGACTCCTGCACTGTTTTTCCCCCCCATTTCTCTTCACTCCCTACTTGAATAAATTACTGGCCTAACTCACCCAATGTGTTCTTGAAATTCATTTCTGCAGCATAGTCAAGAACCTAAATAAAATCTGGTAACATATTTGACAAGCCAGCCAGGAGTTTATTTGTGAGTGAAACTATGGCCTACAGCTTGTTTAATGCCTTCCTTTGGTTCTCTATTTAAAACAGGTTCCCCTACAAGCCCCCACACAATTTAATCCCAGGAGGGAAGGGACCAGGGCTTGGGAATTTTCCATATCCACTCTGTGCACCCAGGCTTGTGAGATCTGACTTCAGCCAGGATGTCTGGGTGATATGGTAGTGGTTTAAATCACAGCCCTGCCAAGACAGAACTTCTCCAGCAGAGTGCCTAGCCCTGCAAAGCTTCTTTTTCAAGCCCTTTTAGCAGCCAGGGTCTTTGCCCTTGGGCCTGCCTGCTATTGCCTTCTCCAGCCCTCTCCCCTCAGACGCAGCATGGCAATGGCAGAAAGGTTCACACCTTTGCAGGCCCTCCAGGCAGACACAGCTAAAATGGATACCATGGGAGTTCCCTTCCCTAGGGGTGTCACAGACCAGGATACACTTGCATAATTAACCTTTACCCATGTTTTTACATTTCCACTTTTGCTATTGAATTTATCTTTACAAGTTTGTGTAAGAATGCTTTGGAATGTTTTAGTAACTATGAAACTGGGAAATACCTTTCTTAGCAAAGAAGCTATTGCCTCAGGGTCCCAAAGCCTATTAGCTGGAGCAATTGATCATTAATCATGTAATGACCTTTTGATGGCTGGTTTAACTGGGAAACTATCAAACAGTAAAGTCATGAAACTGGAATGGCTTTAAGAAGTTCTGTAAGAATAGGAAGTTTTTGCCCCTTCTCAAAGGGAGGAGCAATATTCAAGAAAAGAAGCACTATTTGGCTTGGCAGCTTCAGATTGAAATCTATTCAGCCTGTCTCCTAAGTCCACAACAGCCCAGGGAATGCCCAGTGGCTGGTACTGTGATTCCCTGAGGTGGCAGGAATCAGAAAGCAGCCAAATGTCTCCTGAGATTTAACTCAGAAACTTCTGTTTGGGTAACAAAACAGTCAGTCTTGGACCCTGAAATGGTCAAGGGTGCTGAGAACCAGAGCAGTAAACTGAGCGGCCCCCATTCAATGGGCCTATCCATTCAGAAAGCATCCAAATATCCTGAGACAGACATCTCAGGCACTTTGATTTGGGACCCCTGCTCAGTCTCCCACCAATTCAGCTTGGGTGCATTGATCTGATTGCTGGAGAGAGCATCAGATAGCTCCCAGGACCTAGGTCACCCACAGGGATGCCTGTAGGCAGGGCAGGCTCTGAAAATAGAAATTATCAGGATGCTGGGACAGATCATCAGCTCCAAATTATGTGATATGGTGAATGTTTTAGTCAGACTAGGACTCTGAGATGCCAGAGTGGTCAAGTAAAAGGTGTTTCTTCATTCTTCCTAGAATAGTGGGCACAACCTCTGGCATGTCAGCAAACTCTCCATAGGAGTGTCTTCTCAGGAATCAGGAAATTCTGCCTACTGCTGGTCTACATGACCACAGTATAGTTGAAAGCAGCCTCTGTATAGGACCCTGAATTCCAGTTAAACCAGTATAAGAAAAGAGGACACATAGATCTGAGGCCCAGAAACCTCATCATGTCTCCTTAAAGAAGTGAGGAATAAACTTCAGACTTTGAATAACTCCCTTTTAGAAAGAGCCTTCTCAGTTTAAACTCAGTTGTGCCATAAAAAGTGTGAATAGAGATCAAGATCCAGATGAGTTACTAAACCTGCCCTGGAAAATATGAAACCTCATGTGCCATTAACATCAAAGAGATGGAGTTGGGGCAAGATGGTGGCTGAGTGAACTTGCCTGGTAGTGTCTCCTGCAGGGGGTGGCTGCGCGGCGTTGAAGGCTCTTCGGGACCGCGCTGTTTCGGGGATTTTTGCTGGTTGGAAGGTGTCTGGACGTCGATCTGGTGGGAAGGTAACAGAGAGGATACGTCTATAATATATAAACGGAGGTCCCGGCTGGGCGCGTAAAGTTCCCTCCTTGGGTGGGTGGAGCCGCGGTATCGGGCGCTGCTGCAGCTCGGGGAGCCGCCGCGGCCAGGGTTTTTTTTTTTTTTCCTTTTTTTGGAGGCTTTGCGGTGCTGAGGAATTCGCGGATACTGGGCTGGCTGGTGAGGGGTTGATGGGACAGGACTCCTTTGCAGATCGATTTGGGGAGACAGATGGTGTTTTGTTGTGAAGCGGGGGAATTTTTGGTTGCGGACAGGGGTGGTAGCGCTTCCACCTGGAGCCCCACCCCCACAGGTCTGGCTGCCGATTTGCAACAGAATTGGATTTTTGGCAATAAGGGGACACAATTGGGAGATTGTTGCACGGTGCAGTGAGGGAGGGGGACACGTCTGGAAGCCGATTGGGGAATATTTTGTGAAGTTTGGGAGTTCCGGTTTTGGAGTCTGTTTTCCGCGTTTCCAGCTGAAGCCCAGCCCACCGGCGGGGCTTGGAATCTGGGTCATTGAACTGGCTGCGGTGTAGAGGTGCCCTCAAGTGGCCGTTGCGTGGGAGCACAGGGTGGGAGCTGTCCAAAGGCTGAATTGACGATATACCCACATAAAGAAACCCTGAGGAGTAGGTGAATTACAGGGTTCAGATATTAAATATAGAGTTTGTGGATCTGGCTTCCCCCATGGGGCTGGCACCCAGCTACGGGGATCCCTGAGGGCTGTGTTGCACTGCGGGGCTCTTAAGCTTCCTATTGACCGGATTTGAGGTTGCCAGGTCTGGGTCCCCTGGACTCTGGTGGTCCACACCCAAGACTCACACCTCTTGAGTCTTCAGTGTATCAGACTTTCCACCCCTGAATCCATCATGCCCTGGGGTCCACCTGGGGTCCTTGAGTGCCCTGGACTTTAACATTTGCATTTTATCTTTATTGGTTCATATTGTTTTGTTTTTATTTTCATTTTATCTTATTGTTTACTCTTTTTGATGCCCTGATTGCTAATATTGCATTATCCCCTAGTCTTTTCTCCTAGTGTGTCCCCCAAAGTCCTTTTTTTATACAGTTATTTAGGGGTTTTTTCATTGTTGTTGTAGATGGTGTTGCAATTGTGGTTCGTGCATACCTGTATTTCTCTTCCCCCTACCTGTTCCCCACCCTTTGCCCACCCTCTTTTTCTTTCTTCCTTTCTTCTCATCTTTCTTTTTTTTTCTTTATTATTATTTTTTTTCTTTTTCGGTTTTCTCTCTCCCTCTTGTCCCTCATTTTCCACTTATTTTATTTTAATTCAAGTATACAATAGGTGCTACAGGGAACACCTCACATTTGCTGGGTTTTCCCATCCTCCACTGCCTCATTTCTGTGTGAACTGATTTAGGCTACCTACACTATCCCCCTTCCCCTACATCTTGATATCCACCATCATCTACTGTCTCTCCTATATTCCACCCCCCACCTCCCTTTCTTTGATCCACAAAGTGTCTAACTCTTAATTTCTAATACCTTTGTTTTGTTTTCTGTCTGGTATCCACTCTTGAAACTATTACTTTTCTTTTCTTTTTCCCTCTCTCACAAAAACAATAGCTTTGTAGCTCATACCATATTCCTCCCATATTCAGTCATCTACCTCATAATAGGTACTCTACCTACAGCTATAACTCTACACAATTTACATGAATCTAACCTCCATCCTCCCAGATCTCATATTCTTGCTTTGTTAACATATATCACCAATACTACTCTACACTTTTTCCTTGCGTACACAATTGCCTATCCCCGGCACTAATACTTTCCTTTAAAGTGAACTTAACCAGCAAAAAGAAATTAGAATAAGAAGAACAAAGTGACAAAAAGAAGATACAACACTTACGCAAAAACAACAGCTAATTAATCCCTAAGACTAGACAAAGAAGCTAAGGAACTGATTAAACCCGTCAAGATAAAATGATGACCAGAAAGCAACAAAAATTGACAAACCAAACCAGTAATCAGGAAAACATGGCTGAATCCAATCAACGAACTAAAAATCAGGAAGGGGAACAGAACTTCGCACAAGCAATGAAAGATCTCAGAATAATTATCACCGACAAATTTGATGAAGTAATGAAAGAGGTTAACAACATGAAGACAACACTGGGAGAGGAAATTGCAGACATACACAAAAACATAACAGACATGATGGGAATGAACACCACAGTTCAAGAAATCAAAAATACACTTGCAGCAAATATCAACAGACTAGAAGAGGCAGAGCAGGAATTAGTGATGTGGAAGACAGTACATCAGAAATCAAACAGAGAGTAGAAGGGGTCGATAAAAAGATAGAAAAAATCCAGCTAGGACTTAGGGACCTGAATGACAATGCAAAACGCTCAAATATATGTATTATAGGTATTCCAGAAGGAGAAGAGAAGGGAAAGGGGTCAGAAGGAGTGTTGCAGGAAATAATGGCTGAAAACTTCCCAAATATACTGAAAGAGACAGATGTACATATCTAAGAAGCACAGTGCACTCCACTGGTCATAAACCCCAACAGGCCCACCCCAAGACATATACTCGTCAAATTATCCAATGCTCAACACAAAGAGAAAATCCTAAAAGCAGCAAGAGAAAAGAAAACCATCACATACAATGGAGGCTCCATGAGATTAAGTGCTGATTTCTCTTCTGAAACTATGGAGGCAAGAAGGCAGTGGTAGGGGAAACGGACTTTGGCCCAGTGGTTAGGGCGTCCGTCTACCATATGGGAGGTCCGCGGTTCAAACCCTGGGCCTCCTTGACCCGTGTGGAGCTGGCCATGCGCAGTGCTGATGTGCGCAAGGAGTGCCGTGCCACGCAAGGGTGTCCCCCGCGTGGGGGAGCCCCACGCACAAGGAGTGCGCCCTTGAGGAAAACTGCCCAGCATGAAAAGAAAGTGCAGCCTGCCCAGGAATGGTGCCGCCCACACTTCCTGTGCCGCTGATGACAACAGAAGCGGACAAAGAAACAAGAAGCAGCAAATAGACACCAAGAACAGACAACCAGGGGAGGGGGGAAATTAAATAAATAAATAAATCTTAAAAAAAAAAAAAAAAAAAAAAAAGAAGGCAGTGGTATGATATAGTCAAGGTACTAAAGGAAAAAAATTTCCAAGCAAGAATACTCTATCCAGCTAAACTAATATTGAAACATGATGGAGAGTTCAAAATATTTGCAGATAAACAGAAACTGGAAGAGTATACCAACAAGAAACCTCCCCTTCAAGAAGTTCTAAAGGGAGTTCTTCAGGAAGAAAGGAAAAAACAGGACAGGCAGAGTTGGAGGAGAGTATAAGAGCAACAAAAAAAGACAAACTAGAAGGGAAAAAATACAAACAAAATATGACAAACACAAATCCAATCAAAATATGGGTAACACAAATAATTCCTTGAAAGTAATAACACTGTTGTCAACGGATTAAACTCACCTATCAAAAGATTCAGACTGGGACATTGGATAAGGAAATATGACCCATCCGTATGCTGTCTACAAGAGACACATCTTAGACCCAGAGACGCATGGAGATTGAAAGTGAATGGCTGGAAAACAATCCTACAAGCAAACAATAACCAAAAAAAGGCAGGAGTAGCTATATTAATATCAGACAAAATAGACTTTAAATGTGAAACAATTGTGAGAGACAAAGAAGGATACTACATTTTAGTGAAAGGAAAAATCTGTCAAGAAGATCGAACAATCATAAATATTAATGCTCCTAACAAGGGTGCCTCTAAGTACGTGAGACAAACGCTGGAAAAACTAAGTGAAACAATAGATGCATCTACAATCATAGTGGGGGATTTTAATACACCACTATCTACCTTGGACAGAAAATCTCAAAAGAGAATCACTACAGAAACAAAATATTTAAACAGTATATTAGAGGAGTTGGAACTAATAGACATATATAGATCATTACACCCAAACACAGCAGGATATACATTCTTCTCAAGCACACATGGATCATTCTCCAAGATAGACCATATGCTAGGCCACAAAGAAAGGCTGAATGAATTCAGAAAGATTGAAATCATACAAAACAATATCTCTGACAGTGGAGTCAAGCTGGAAATTTGCAAGGGACAGAGGCCCAGGTTTCACACCACAATTTGGAAATTAAACAGCACACTCTTAGAAAAGCAGTGGGTCAAAGAGGAAATCTCAAAAGAAATCAATGACTACCTTAAAACAAATGATAATGATAACACAACATACCAAAATTTATGGGATACAGCAAAAGAAGTACTGAGAGGGAAATTTATAGCCATAAATTCATATATCAAAAAAGAAAGAGCAAAAATTGAAGAATTAACTGCACACTTGAAGGAATTAGAAAAACAACAATAAAGTGACCCAACAGGAAGAAAAAGGAAGGAAATAACAAAGATAAGAGCAGAACTAAATGAAATAGAAAATAAGAAAGCACTTGAAAAGGTAAACAAGACCAAGAGCTGGTTTTTTGAGATGATCAACAAAATTGACAAACCTTTAGCGAGACTAACAAAGAAAAAAAGAGAGAAGATGCACATACACAAAATAAGAAATGAGAAAGGCGATATCAACACTGACCCCACAGAAATAAAGACTATTATAAGAGGATACTTTGAAAAACTATATTCCAACAAAAATGACAATCTAGAGGAAATGGACAAATTCCTAGAAACACATAAGCAACCCATATTGATGAAAGAAGAAATTGATGATCTTAACAAACCAATCATAAGCAGAGAGATAGAATCAGTCATTAAAAATCTCCCAACTAAGAAGAGCCCAGGGCAAGACGGCTTCACAGGTGAATTCTACAAAACATTCCGGAAAGAACTAACACCAATCCTGCTGAAACTATTCCAAAAAACTGAAACAGATGGAACATTGCCGAACTCCTTCTATGATGCCAACATTACCCTAGTACCAAAGCCAAACAAAGACACCACAAAAAAGGAAAATTACAGACCAATTTCTCTAATGAACCTAGACGCAAAAATACTTAACAAGATACTTGCTAATCATATTCAACAACACATGAAATGAATTATACACCACGACCAAGTGGGATTTATTCCAGGTATGCAAGGATGGTTCAACATAAGAAAATCAATCAATGTAATACACCATATAAACAGATTGAAGGAAAAAAAATCACATGATTATATCTATAGATGCAGAAAAAGCATTTGACAAAATACAGCACCCTTTCTTGATAAAAACACTCCAAAAGATTGGAATACAAGGAAATTTTTTGAACATGATAAAGAGTATATACGAAAAACCTACAGCCAACATTGTTTACAATGGAGAAATCCTAAAATCCTTCCCTCTAAACTCAGGAACAAGACAAGGATGCCCATTGTCTCCACTCCTATTTAACATTGTCTTAGAAGTACTTGCTCGAGCACTGAGGCAAGAACCAGATATAAAAGGCATTCAAATTGGAAAGGAAGAAGTCAAAATTTCATTATTTGCAGATGACATGATCCTATACATAGAAAACCCTGAGAGATCTACAACAAAGCTTCTAGAACTCATAAATGAGTTCAGCAAAGTCGCAGGTTATAAGATCAATGCACAAAAATCAGTAGCATTTCTGTACACCAATAATGAGCAAGATCAGGAGGAAATCAAGAAACAAATACCATTCACAATAGAAAATAAGAAAAATCAAATACTTAGGAATAAATTTAACTAAAGAGGTAAAAAACGTATACACTGAGAACTATACGAGACTGGTCAAGGAAACTAAAGAAGACCTAAATAAATGGAAGAATATTCCTTGTTCACGGATAGGAAGACTGAATATTATCAAGATGTCTATCCTACCAAAACTGATCTACACATTCAATGCAATCCCAATAAAAATCAACACAGCCTTCTTTAAGGAACTAGAAAAACTACTATGAAATTTATTTGGAAAGGAAAGAGACCCCGAATAGCCAAAGACATATTGAAAAAGAAAAACGAAATTGGAGGAATCACACTACCTGACTTCAAAACATACTACAAAGCTACAGTAGTGAAAACAGCATGGTATTGGCATTAGGAGAGACACACAGACCAATGGAATCGAATTGAAAGCTCTGATATAGAACTTCACATATATAGCCATATAATATTCGATAAAGCCACCAAACCCTCTCAACTGGGAGAGAGTGACCTATTCAACAAATGGTGCCTGGAGAACTGGATAGCCATATGTAGAAGAATGAAAGAGGATTACCATCTCACACTTTATACAAAGATTAACTCAAGATGGATCAAAGACCTAAATATAAGAGCCAAGACCATAAAAACCTTGGAAAGCAGTGTAGGGAAACATCTACAGGACCTTGTAATAGGAAATGGCTTCATGAATATCACACCAAAAGCACGAGCAGCAAAAGAACTAATAGATAAATGGGACTTCCTCAAAATTAAAGCCTTCTGCACCTCAAAGGAGTTTGTCAAGAAAGTAAAAAGGGAGCCCACACAGTGGGAGAAAATATTTGGCAACCATATATCTGATAAGAAACTTATAACTTGCATATATAAAGAACTCCTATATCTTGAAAATAAAAAGATTAACAACCCATTTAAAAAATGGGAAAAAGATTTAAACAGACACTTTTCCAAAGAAGAAATACAAATGGCTAAAAAGCACATGAAAAAAATGCTCCAAATCTCTAGCTATCAGGGAAATGCAAATCAAAACTACAATGAGATACCATCTTACCCCCATAAGATTGGCAGCTATAAAAAAAACAGAAGAATACAAATGCTGGAGAGGATGTGAAGAAAGGGGAACACTCATCCACTGCTGGTGGGAATGCAGAAGGATCCAACCATTCTGGAGGACAGTTTGGCAGTTTCTCAAAGAGCTAACCATAGATTTGCCATATGATCCAGCAATACCACTGCCAGGTATAGACCCAGCAGAACTGAAAACAAGGACACAAACCGATATATGTACACCAATGTTCATAGCAGCATTGTTCACTATCGCCAAAAGTTGGAATCAACCCAAATGCCCATCAACAGATGAGTGGATCAATAAAATGTGGTATATACACACAATGGAATACTATGTAGGTGTAAGAACAAATACACTACAAACACACGTGATAACATGGATGAATCTTGAGAACCTTATGTTGAGTGAAGCAACCCAGGCATTGAAGGACAAATACTACATGACCTCAATGATATGAAATAAACAAGCTGCCTCAGAGAGCTAGAGTCTGAACGATAGGCTTACAGGAAATCAGGGGGTGGAGGAAGGATGTGAGCCAACGTCTGCAGGGGTGGCATTTATGATGAGCTGGCGGTAAGTATGAACACAAAGAAGAGATAAAATGGGGGCAAGGGGTTGCCTTTGGTGGGGCTTTGCGGGTTTGAGGGTGGCTGGGGATGGGCAGAAGGGTAATATTGCCCAAAAAGTGGGGGGAGGGAGGGGTAGCATACGAACACAGGAGAGTGTTAGGTGTTGGTTGAGAGTAAAATGCTGAGAAAATCGTATCAAAATATAATTAAGAGGGTTACCTGTTTAGGATGCTCGGAAGGGATGGTCTGATGCGGGACAGGCTCCTGGGGAATGCCTGAATGCTCATTTTGCCAGAGTGGGTGATCCCATTGGGTAGAGACCCAAGTAGTGAGAGTGGGGGTGGACCCACTCCTGGGGAGGACTAATGCCATCAAATAGAGGAAACTGTATCTCTCGAGAGAAAAGATGGCTCCCAGGGCATTGGGGCAGCTGAGCAAGTTAGGACTGAACACTGTTGAAAGTATCTCTGGACGTGGCTCCTTGGGAAATGGAGGTTGGCTGTCAATGTGGGCACCAAGGGGATGGTAATATGGATGTTAAATGTTTGGAACCAAAGTAAATGTGGGGTAAGAGAGGAGTTTCATGAGAGTACACAAGGATGGATATAAAACATGTAATATTACATCATAAACATATAGGGGACGACAGAATGATAATGTAAACCATAATGTAAAACATAGGATAACTAAAAATGTTAGAAAACTGCGTGTCCTAAAGTATGCACCACAATGTAAGCACAGATGTCACCTTATTTGAAAGCTATTGTCTCAGACTCTGTACATTATTTTAAGTAAATATGTTGTGAATAAGTTGTAAGCGTATCACTGTGGAAGGGAAAAGGTTTTGTGGTGGATGTGTGGGAATGCTGTATATTGTATACATGAATTGCTGTGGTCTAGGGCTCTTGTGAAGAGAAGTTCAATAATTAGGAAAAAAAAAGGAAAAGAAAAAGATAGGATGTCAACACGTATTCTATATCTAACCTTTAAACCCATCGTTATATGCCATTTTGCTAGTAAGAGATCCTGACATTATATTGGGGCTTCAATTTTCAGGAAGTTCTGGATCCCAGAGTGGTCCAACAATGGCAGCGGAGGAATACTGGTATAGGATACTATTGACAGGTGATATATGGCTGACAGGGAGCTATACAGGGCATATGTCCAGGGTGCATGGTAATGTTTGGATATACTCATAGTGGCAACAATTAAAAACTACAGCTGGGGGGGTACTGGGTCCCTGGCTGGGGGTGCTGTGCCATGGTCCCTAGGGGAGCAGCGGCAGTCCCCCAGGTGCAGCGGCAAGGACCGAGAAGGAATGAGGGTCCAACAGTGAGCCCCTGATACTAATGACTATGCTTGTGAGCCTATATGCCTGAAATAAGAACAAGGCCTAGAGCAGCACTGTGCCTGGGAATTTCCTCCTGACAGCCTTCATGTTACTCAAATGTGGCCAGTCTCGAAGCCTAACTCAGCATCTAAATGCAATGCCTTCCCCCCAGCATGGGACATGATACCCGGGGATGAGCCTCCCTGGCACCGAGGGATCACTATCAACTAACAACTGATAATGCAACTGGAAAATGACCTTGAATTGAAGGTTCAATGCAGATCAGTAGAATATCCCTGTCTACATAGAACAATAGGACTTTAAAATGTTGTTTGACCTAATGTAAGGGGGAAACAGAAAGGAGAAATGAGTTTATATGGCTATGAGTCTCTCAAAAAAAAAAAGAGTCTGGAGGCTGTCAGAAGGATTGCCCTTATGCACAACTGAGCAGAGTCTAAGAGACAGATAAAGTAGATACAATCCCCAGGTATTGGTTCCTTGGAGGGCTAAAGAGACCCACGGGTTCTATGGTCATGGCAGATCGGGTTCACTGCCATGTCAGATGGCCCTTCTTTGGAGCTGGTGTTTCTGCGTGATGAAACTGGACCCAGAGGGGATCTCTTTTCATAAGACTATCATGGTACTTTACTGGAATTGTAGTTGGTATTGGGGTTTCAGATATATTTAGGGGATTGAATCTTTTTACTGACAATATGATAGCCAGGCCCTGAGCCTTAACAGACTCCAGCTCCTACAATCTGATTTATTGGACTCACCTCACTCAGCTAAGATGGAGTTGAAGAAGGACAACCACCACACCATGGAGCCTAGAGTGCCTACAACTGAAAGCAGGAGGATTGCATCCAGTAACCATGTGGAATCTGAGCCTCCTCTTGACATAGAGGTGCAACGGACACAGCCAATCCAAGGTCCACAGAGAAAAGGTGGCATTGGAGTGGGAAAAGTGAACATGGTGGCTGATGGGTATGGGGAATGGCAGGAAGAGATGAAATGTGGAGGCACCTTTGGGACTTGGAGTTGCCCTGGATGGTGCTTCAGGGGCAATCACCAGACATTGTAAATCCTCCCAGGGCCCACTGGATGGAATGGGGGAGAGTGTGGGCCATGATGTGGACCAATGACCATGAGGTGCAGAGATGCCCAGAGATGTGTTTACCAAATGCAATGGATGTGTCATGATGATGGGAGTGAGTGTTGCTGGGGGGGGGGGAGGGGTGTGGTGGGGGTGGTGGGGTTGAATGGGACCTCATATTTTTTTATTGTAATATTTTTACAAAATTAATTAAAAAAAAGAAGAAAAAAAGTAAATATATTGACTTTCTGAAAAATAATGAATAATTTCTATTATATGCAAATTATATTTTATTACAATATTTCACACAATATCTTATAGTATTATAATCTAATGACATAAATAATACAATTATTCATACTTTAATGGTTTCTAATATAAAGTATATTTTCTGCTATTTGATTATATGCTCCCATGGAACATAATTATAAAATATTGTTCATTATTTATCAGAAATTCAAATTAAAGTGCATTTGTGTATTTCACCCAGCAACCAGAATTGTTAGAAAGTTAAACACATTATTGAAAAAAGAAAAAAATACATGGATGAAAAAGTCAAGCACAACTGATTTTGGGAGGTAGTGAAAGTATTCTATAGTGTAATGTCAGAAATTACTGGTAGATGACATTATTAATTGTGTAAACCCATAAAATTGTACAATACAAAATTTGAAACTTAAGGAAACTAAGAACTTTAGTTACTAATACTGCATCAATATTGGCTCATCAGTTGTAGCAAATGTACAACACTAATGTAAGATGTTGATAATAGGGGAAATTGAATGGCAGATAAGGGGTATGCAGGAATTCTCTGTACAATTACTGATTTTTCTGTAAATCCATAAGTGTTCTAAAAATAGTCTATTAATTTTTTTAAAAAGTACCTTGTATAGGTTAACAGGTCAATCTTATTGACAAATAGGCTCAAATTTTGAGTCTGAGTCCTGCGTCTTCAGTTCACTCTGCAGTTTCAATTGCTACTGTTGGCTTCTTTGTTCTGTTCACAGGGCAATAAGTGAAATGATAAAAGATGGAACCCTCAATTCTAAAATCTTTGGCACTTTGGCAATTACATGTTCAAAAATTATGGGGTGAAAAGCTGTACCTATTGAATCAAACAGGAAAATCTCACTAAATACAATCTAGAGTTGCAACAGCAAATATTGGGAATGTTTCAAATAGACAAATTTAGTCAACTCAGATACTGCACTTGAGAAATAGGGCTCCCATATTAGGCCAAATTGGATGCCAATTTAATTGGTATTCAGAGTCTACTCAGAAATTGCAGGCCTCTAAAACAACATATAAACTAGTGAGTTTTATATCTCTGTGTTTCTGTGTTCTTACATCTGACTAATAGATGAAATATTTATAATTGAAGCTATAAACTCTCTATTTGTGTCTATCTGTATGTTTGTTTGATGTAGAATACCTTCTGATGGTATTTCCAAATTAACATAAAACTCCTTAAAAGAGCTCTATTCAAATTGCCTTAAAGATGATTAAGCATTTATGTATAAATTAATACTCCTGAAATCTTAGAAATTAAGAAAACCAAACTTTGAATATTTCCAGTGAAAAAAAGACTATTCATTACACCTATATATAAATGTTTAAAAATAACTCAAGTTCACATAATTTAGATAAAAATTTGATAAATGAGATTAGTTTAATATGCTTAGTTAAATAAAAAGAGCTATGCCTTCTGAATTATCAAGAATACAACACAGGAAAAATTTAACTCTGCTTAGGTATGCTCTCCCTAAATTTATAGAGCTTTACTGATAAAATAAGCTAGCATTATACCTACTAGATCTTTATAATGATGAAAATGTAAATTTTCCTTTACCCAAATTGACTTATAATTTTGAGAAACTTTATATTAAGAAAACTTACGATTTGTTGGCTGTCAACTTGAACACAGTTTCCAAGACTTTTGGTAACTTAAGTATGAAAGTTTGCCACAGGGGTCTACCTCCTCAGGAAAGAGGAGAGACAGGGACACAGCCAAGGCTAATTCAGCTTTTGGCCAACAAATTTGGTGTGTGTTTCAGTTGCCCTTCCAGGCTGTGTGGGGCTGCACCATTCCAAGGCCCTTGGAAGCAGGTCTGCAACCCATTACTGGGTCCATGGCCCACATCTGCTCAAATAAACTGGGATAATTCTAAAGAGCTAGAACAGGTTGACCCAAGAATAAAAAAAACAGCCGTAACACACAGCCTTCCACCACCAAATGCTTACACAAGAAAGACAAATGGAGCATCAGAGTAAATACCATCATAATCAGAGCCCTAGACATCAGTAAAAATTACAAGCCACACTAAGAAATCAAAGATATGACCTAAGAAAAGGAATACATTCAATCCCTAGAAAAGACACAAGATTTCAGACAACTAATCAATGAGGTTCATACACATCTCCTAAATCAATTCCATGAGTTGGAAAACAATATGACTAAAGAAATAAAGGACATCAAGAAGACACTGAGCAAGCACAAAGAAGCATTTAGTAACAGAACTCATGAGATCAAAAGCACACTAAAGGAGTTATGGGAACATGGCATCAGAGAAGCAGAAAAGGATCAGTGATCTCACAAAAGCAATGCTGAAAGAGCCTAAAGATGACAGAAGAATCTGCTTTGGGGGTCATCAGACCTTGACAGTGCTTCACAACTCCTAGGAGGGTAAGAGACAGAGAGAGGAAGAAGCCAAAACTACAAGCTGTCATCTGCTGGCCAGTCTGGAAATTACATGGATAGAAACTGCTTTCAGAGCTCTCTATACTCCACCCCTGGGAGAAAGTCTGCACCCCAATAGTGAGTCCCTGGCAAGGTTTTTGGTAACATAAACTGGACAATGTTAAAGACTTAGGATAAGTTGAACCAAGTATCAATGAGCTGTGTAAAAATAATAATAATATGTAAGAGAGAGAAATTGTCTATTAGAGTAAGTTCACCAAGATATCAGATTCCTAGACATCAGCAAAAAAATGACAAGCCATACTAGCATACCAGAAGAGATGGCACAGACAAAGGAAAAGAGCCAAATATAATGAAGAGATTCAGGATTTAAGACAATTAATGATAATCACACAACTCTCCTAAATCAATTTAAAGAAAAGTAACTGACCTACAGGAATGAAAGATGCAGTGGATAAGATTAAAAATAATTAGAGGCACATGAGAACAGATTTGAACTGCTTGAAGATAGAGTTAGTGGTTTTGAAGACAAAACATCTGAAAAGGAAAAAATAGTAAGACAGAAAGAGAAGAGAATGGAAAAAAAAAAAAGGAACAGAGTCTCAGGGAAGTGCATGACAACATAAATGCAAAAACATATGTATTATCACCATTCCAGAAGGACAAGAAAATGGAAAAGAGGCAGAAAGAATATTCGAGGAAATATTCACTGAAAATTTCCCTGCCCTTATAAAGACATTTAAAGATATTAAATATAAAGATATTTAAAGACATAAATATCAATGTCCAAGAAGGCCAATGCACCCCAAGCAGCATAAACCCAAACAAACGTACCCTGAGACATCTACAATTCAGAATGACAAATATCAGAGATAAAGAGAAGATTTTGAAAGTAGCAAGAGAAAAACAAAGCATCAGGTACAAGGGAAACTTGATAAGATGAAGTGCTGACTTCTCATTAGAAACTGTGGAGGAGAGACGAAAGTAGTATGATGTATTTATGGTATTGAAGGAGAAAAACTGCTAGCCAAGAATTCTGTATCTTGTAAAGCCATCCTTCATAAATGAAGGGGAGTTCAAAGTCTCCACAGACAAACAAAAACTGATAGAATATATTACCAAATGACCAGAAGTACAAGAGATACTGAAGGGATTGCTGAACCTGAAAGGAAAAAACAAGGGTGAGAGACTTGGATAAGAGCGTAGAAAAGAATATTTGAAATAGTAAAAAAAAATAGACTAGAGTATGATGTGACCACTGAAAGTCAAAGGTCAAAATGGATGAAGTAATGCCTTTATACTTATAACATATAACGCAAAAAGAGCTGGCATAGCAATACTTACAAAATAAATTTTAAATGCCAAACTTTTCTAAGGGATGAGGAAAGTCATTATATATTAATGAAGAGGTAATTCAACAAGAAGAATAACTATTCTAAATATTTATGCACGTAACCTCAGTGCACCAAGATACATAAGGCACACACTGACAAAGCTGAGAAATAGATTTTTCTAAAATAATAGTTGGAGACTTTAATATACCACTCCCAGTATTAGATAGAACATTTGGACAGAGAGTAAATAAAGAGACAGAACACTTGACTAATATAATAAATGAACTAGAGCTAACAGACATTTATAGAGCATTGTACCCCAATACAGCAGGATATATAATACATTCTTTTCAAGTGCTCAGGATACTCCTCCAAGGTAGACCATATGTTGGGTCACAAGACAAGTCTCAATAAATTTAAAAAGTTTGAAGTTATATAAAACACTTTTTCTAATCATAATGGAATGATGCTGGAAATCAATAATGGACAGAAAAAGGAAAATTCATAAATACATGGAGATAAACAGCACACTCTTAAACAACCAATGGGTCAAAGAAGAAACTGCACAGATCCTGACATGAATGAAAACAAGAACACAGCATATCAAAACCTATGGGACAATGCAAAGGCAGTGCTCAGAGGGAAATTTATACTGCTTAATATTTACATTAAAAAAGAAGAAAGAGCTAAAATTGGTGATCTAACTGCACACCTGGAAGAACTAGGAAAAGAACAGCAAACTAATCCCAAACCAACCAGAAGGAAAGGAACAGTAAAGATCAGAGCAGAAATCAAAGAAATCAAGAACAACAACAACAACAAAACACAATAGGGAGAACCAACAATACCAAAGTTAGTTCTTTGAGAAGATCAACAAAATCCGCAGACCCTTAGCTAGACTAACAAAGGAAAAAAAAGAGAAGACACATATAAATAAAATCAGATATGAGAGGGGGGACATTACCACTGTCCTCATAGAATTAAGAGCTCATAAGTGGATACTATGAGCAACTGTATGCCAAAAAACTAGAAAATGTAGATGAGATGGACAAATTCATAGAAACATATGAGCTACCTACACTGACTTGGGAAGAAATGGAAGACCTCAACAAACCAATCACAAGTGAGGAGATTGAAACAGTCATCAAAAACCTCTAAAAGATGAAAAGCCTAGGACCAGATGACTTCACAGGCGAATTCTACCAATCATGCAAAGATAAACTAATACTGACCATTCTCAAGCTCTTCCAAAAAACTGAACACGTAAAGAATGCTACCAAACTCATTCTAGGAAACCAACATCACCCTAATACCAAAAAACAGTTAAAGATACTATGAAAAAGGGAAATTACAGACCAGTATCTCTAATGAACATAACACACAAAAATCCTCAACAAAACATTTGCAAAGAGAATCCAAAAGCATATTAAAAGAATTATACACCATGCTCAAGTGAATTTTATCCCACATATGAAAGAGTGGTTTAACCCAAGAAAATCGATTAGTGCAATAAGCCACATTAGTGAAGAAAGTGAAGAAAAAAAATCACATGATCCTCTCGATTGATGCAGGAAAGGCATTTGAAAAAAAATACAGCATTATTTCTTGATAAAAAAACACTCCAAAAGATAGGAATAGAAGGAAGCTTTCTCAATATAGTAAAGTGCATATATGAAAACCCTAGTTAACATTGTATTCAGTGGTAAAAGACTGAACGATTTCCTGCTGAGATTAGGAACAAGACAAGGATGCCCACTCTCACTGTTATTATTCAATATTGTGCCAGAAGTTCTAGCTAGAGCAATTAGACTAGACAAAGAAATAAAAGGCACTTGAATAAGAAAGGAAGAAATAAAACTTTCACTATTTATTGATGACATGATCTTCTATCTAGAAAATCCTGAAAAATTCACAACAAAGATACCATGACAGATAGACAAGTTCAGCAAAGCAATGGGATACAAAATTAATATCCAAAAATCAATTGTGTTTCTACAATCTACTGATGAGCTACCTGAGGAGGAAATCAGAAAAAAAATACATTTATGGTAGCAACTAAAAGAATCAAATACTTAGGAAGAAATTTAACCAAAGACGTAAAGGACCTGCATTCAAAAGATTACAAAACATTGCTGAAAGAAACTGAAGAAGACTTAAATAAATGGAAAGACTTTCCATATTCATGGACTGGAAAATGGAATATTGTTAAAACATCAATTCTACCCAAACTGATTTACAGATTCAATGCAATCTCAATAAAATACCAATAGTCTTTTCTGCAGAAATGGAAAATCAGTTATCAAATTTATTTGAAAGGGTAAGGGGCCCCAAATAAAAAAATTCTTACAAAAGAACCAAGTTGTAGGATTCTTATTTCCAGACTTTAAAGCATATTACTTAGCTACAGTGGTAAAGACGGCATGGTACTAGAAGAAAGTTAGATAGATGGACCAGTGGAACCAAAGTGAGAACTCAGAAATAGACCCTCACGTCTATAGTAAGGTGGTTTTGACAACCTGTTAAACCCACCCAGCTAGTCCAGAACAGTCTACTCAAGAAATGTTGCTGGAAGAGTTGAATATCTATATCCAAAAGAAAGAAAGAGGTCCCCTATCTCACATTTTATCTATAAATGAACTCAAAATGGATCAAAGATCTAATTTTAAAAGCTATAGCCATAAAAGTCCTAGAAGAAAATGTAGGAAAACATCTTCAAGACCTTGTGATAGGCAGTAGTTTCTTAAGCCTTATGTCCAAAATGCAAGCAACAAAAGAAAAAAATAGATAAATGGGAACCCCTCAAAAGTAAACATTTTTGTTTTTCAAAAGACTTTGTCAAGAAAGTAAAAAGTCAGCCTACTCAATGGGAGAAAATATTTGGAAACCACATATCCAATAAGGGTTTGATCCATGTTACATTAAGATCTCATACAACTCAATGATAAAAGGACAAGCTCCCCAATTTAAAAATGGTTGCCTCACTAACTATTAGGGTAATGCAGATAAAAAATACAAGAAAATTCAATTCCACACCTTACAGAATGGTGATTATATAAAACAAAAACAGAAACAGAAAACTTCAAGTGTTGGAAAGGAAGTGGAGAAACAGGAACTCTGCTTCACTGTTGATGGGAATGGACAATGGTGCTGCCTCTGTGGAAGACAGTTTGGCAACATCTCTAGAAGCTGAATATAGGACTTTGTATGATCCAGCAATCCCACCACTTGATATACCTTCAAAAGACCTGAAAGCAAGGACGCAAACTAATGCTTGCGCACTGATGTTCACAGCAGCATTATTGACAATGGCTAAAATATAGAACAAGGCCCTAGAATGCATTAACTGATGAATAGATAACAAAATGTGGCATGTATACACAATGGATAGTATTCACCTGTTAGAAGAAATGAAATCAGGATGCATATGATGACATGGATGAACGTAGAGGATATTATGGTGAGTGACATAAGCCAGACACAAAAGAACAAATATTATATGATCTCACTAATATGAACTAAATATGATAAGTAAATTCATGGAAGTAACTTTTAAAGTATAAATTACTGGGAAATAGAATGTGGGTTGAGATTGGGAAATGATGCTTTATGTATGTAGCATTATTTAAAAGGTTAAATATAAAAGTTTGGAAATGAATACAGTTGATAGTAACACATGATAATGAGTATAATTAAAACAGCTGATTTATAAATGTGATTGTGGCTGAAAGGGGTAGTATGTGGAAGTGAATATTAATTGAAAAGAAATCTGGGAATCTAGGGTATGTATAATCATGATTTCAGTGGTGGATGAAGATCGTGGTTAATAACATAAGAATGCTCTTCTTTTACAAAGTGCTAAGGATATGGTGATGCATAGGAAAATTACAACACATGTAACTATGGACAATAATAAAAAAATATTGTAATATTTTACAACAATGTCAGGAAGTTATTTTTTCATTACTAAGGGAGAACAATAGGGGATATAGGAGGATTTGGGATTTTACCTTTTGGAAAATGGAAATGTTCTAAAATTGACTAAGTTGATGATCGCACAAATCCATGATGAAAATGAAAACTACTGAGTGTACACTTTCAATGACTTGTACAAAGCATGGGAGTGTATAACACAAGGAATCCAATGGTGGTTGACAGACTGTATGTAAATAGACAAAGAAGGGAATATTTTCTCCTGAACAACAACAAATATAAAATACTAATATAGGGTATTAATAATTTGGGTGCATTGGGGGAAAATACAACATATGTAATTTTGGGGCTACAGTTCATAATAATATGTATTTTTAAAATTTATTGCCCCCCTTTGTCTGCTCTCTGTATCCATTTGCTGTGCTGCATCCATTCTTTTGTGTCTGTTGTATTCTCATTAGGTGGCTCCAGGAACCCATCCTGGGAACTTCTGGAGTGGGAGAGAGACAATCATTCTCTTGTGTCACCTCAGCTCCCTAGTTCACTGTGTCTCATATTGTCTCTTCTCTGTGGCTCTTTCTGTGGCATCATCTTGCTGCATCAGTTGTCCATGTGGGTGGCACCACTCCTGAGTGGGCTGCACTCCTGCATGGGGGGCACCCCTGTGCTGGGTAGCCCTCCTTGCACACAAGCAGCACTCCACATGGGCCAGGAGGCCCTTGATATCAAATCCCAGACCTCTTACATGGTAAGCAGAATCTCTGTTAAGCCATATCTACTTCCTATAGTAATATTTTGACAATGCTCTTTCATGTTTCTAACAAATGTTTCATGACAATGCAAGCTGTTGGTGGTAGGGAGAAGTATGGGAGCCTTGTATGATTATATGCATGATTGTTTTGTAAATTCACAAATTTTACTACATTTTATTGTTTACATATGTTCATGTATGAATGATATACTTCAGTAAAATTTTATTTTAAAAACCTCATGTGAAATATAAATATGGATAATATTGTATATATAAGACTTTCCTTTAAATGGAAAAAATGTACATTAATGTTACAAGATGTTAACATCAGGCAAAAATATAACCAAAGCAAAATATAGACAATACTATATAGTAGTATATTAATAATCTTACTCTAAGCATAAAGAAAAAGAACACCATTAAGTGAAAGAAATTAAAGCTAAAACTACATATTGTTTGTCTCCATCTATATGAAACATAAATGCAAATAAATTCAAATGACAGAAATAGAAAAACAGCTATGTAAGTAAGGGAAGTAGAGAGAGAATGAGAGGCGATTATTAAGGGGTAGAGGTTTTTACGTTCATCTGCTTTTGTTTATTTTTATTATTACTGGAACAATGAAAATGCTATAATAATAAGTGAAGTGTTGAATACAAGTTACGTGATTATACCAAGTATCAGTTATTGTACACTTTGGATGGGCTGTATCCTCTATTAAAATGTATCAATAATATTGATTTTTTAAAAAATCACAATGAAAAATAAAAGAATATCCTTATTGATATTTATATTGACCTTATCATCCTTTACTATTTTAGAGAATAAGCTTTCCCAATTTAAAAGCACTAGGATTTTCTTGTTCTTTCTTTTTTGTTTTAAACTCATGCTAACTCCTAGTCAGTTTTTAAATATTTTATTTCCACTTTAGTTAAATAGGGAACTAAATATTGTTTCAAGTGATCCATTTTCTTATTGGACAAAATGTGCAAACCTGATGAATCTTGACATTTTGCCTTTTCAAAATCAAGCTCGAAATGACATCTTATTGATTCCAAACAATCTTTGGGTTTTTCCAGAGGACACCTGCAAAATCACAAAGGATATGTTCTTTCACCTTGTAACAAGAGAGATGCTAGAAATAATTAGGTTTAACTAATATGTTATGAGTTGCATGTGAAATATTGTCAAATGAAATGGGATTTTCAGACTGAAGAAAAATGATACCAAACAGAAATAGATTTTCAGAAAGAAATGGAGATTTCTGAAAATAATAAATATGACATATTTTTCTTGGTTGGTTGGTTGTTTTTTCTGGTGAAGAGCAGGTCTTTAAAATTTATTTGACAGTTTAAACCAAAAAACAATACCAAATATTTTAGAATTTATAACATCTTTACAAGTAGATCACATGAAGTCAATAGCAAAAAGAATGGGAGAGAATACTAATCAATGAGCAAAGGGCCAAGAAAAGGAAAGACAATTGTGAAGAAAGAGAAAGGGAAAACCCATCAGATATGAAGTAAAAGACTGAGAAAGGAAAATCAAAGTGACCTTTCATTAGATCTCTTTAGGGTTTTTGATAGGATTATGACAGTGAAGTGTGACCCAGGTTATGACAGTGAGGTGTGACCCAGGTTGAGTCTCTACCTCTTGCTGGAATCTTACATATACTGACAACTGAAAAAAAGAGGGTTTGGCAGTTCCTCAGGAAGCTAACTACAAAATTGCCATATGATCCAGTAATCCCACTGTTGGGTATATATACCCAAAAGAATTGAAAGCAGGGAGATTAACACACATATGCACAGCAATGTTCACAATGGCATTATTAACTATTGCCAAAAGTTGGGAGCAACCCAACTCTCCACCAACAGCAGAATGGATAAGGAAATTGTGATATATACATACAATGGTATATTACTTAGCTCGAAGAAGGAATGAAGCATTGACACATGCGGCAACATGGATGAATCTTGGAGACCTTATGTTGAGTGAAGTAATCCAGGCACTAACAGGCAAATATTGCATAGCCTCACTGATATCACCTAAGCATATTGAACAGACTCACAGAGCTAGGGTCTGAAAGAGAGGTTATCAGGAGACAGAAAGGGGGTAGAGTGTGGTGAGCCAATGTTCAATTGAGCAAAATCCATGATAAATTGGGAGGGGTGGTTTGGCAGTGGATGGGGTTGATGGTTGATGCATGGATGTGAGTGGGGTCAATGGTGCTGAAATGTAAGGGTAAGCAAAGTGGGGGGTAGGCTGGACAATCAGTGGAACTGAGGGGAGGGCTGGAGGAAGGAACAGGTGAACTCTGGATTTTCAGGTTTCAGTGAGTGGACACCCTTTAATAAACAAGAAAATATTAAATTCCCATCCTGGGTAGTCCTGCTATATTCTCAAATAGAGGGCAAAAATTTCTTGAGTATATATGCAGTGCCTAATAAAATAACACAGACCAGTATGTCAAGCCCTCAATCTTAAGGCATATAACTATGAAACTTCTTCTTTGAAATTGAAACTTAGCTATTATCATATCTTCTAAGGGGAAGGGGAGGGAAGAAGAGGTGGGACATAGGGCATTTTTAGGGAATTGGAATTATTCTGCATTATTTGGCAATAATGGATAAAAACCGTTATACATTGTGACAAGCTTATAAAAGTTTAAGAAGCAAAGTGTAAACTATAATGTTATAATATTTTAACATTACACTGACCAAGGTTATTACCAAAGATTCAATATCTGTTCATCAATTGTAACAGAAGGTCCATACTCATGTAATATATCATTTGTAAGGGAAAATGTGAGAGAGGGAGGGATGAGATGTATTGGAAACCTCGTATATTTTTTATGTGACTTTTCTGTGGCCTTAAGCTTCTTTGAAAATAAAGTAAAAAAAGACATTGGGGAAATATATAGAAGAAATTGTCAATGTACTAGAGATAACAGAACTACTGGCGATGAATGGCACATTGCAAAAAAATATTTTTGCCATTCTTTTTGGGAAGGTTTTGGATTGTGGAATGGATGCAATTGTGGCAGGGGATGATCATTGGTGTGGGGGGCTGGTGGTGGGGTGATGTGTGGGGAGGGGTGCACCTGGAGTGTGCCTTTATAAAATATGAATTAGTTCATGTACTCATGGGGTGTTGTCTTGGTGAATTGAGACCAACACAATAACTGATGGAATATTGAATTCTCATCCTGGGTAGTCCTGCTACACTCTTGAATGGAGTGGTAAGAATTTCGAGAGTAAGCAGTCAGTGCCTAGTGAAGGAGGACAGACCAATACAACAAGCCCTTGATACTGATGCTTAAATACCTTCTTCCTGTGAAATTGAAACTTAGCCTAGTAATATATAGTGCCTAAGAATTACCTCCTGAAATCCTCCTTCTAGTTCAAGTGTGGCTTCTCTCAGAGTCAAACTCAGCATATAAGCTCACTGCTTTTCCCCCATTGTGGGACATGACTCCCCCACATGGGCATCCATGGCTCCGAGGGATTATTATCAAATGCCAACTAGTAATGCATTTGGAAAAAGACCCAAAGGGGGGAATTTTAAATACAAATGAGTTTTTATGGCTGAGATATTTCAATGTGAGTTGGGAGGTCATTTCAGAGGCTACACTTATGCAGGTATCAGGAATATCTCACTGAATGCCACAGTCAGCAATGCCTCATGTGGGGGTGCTCCTGAGGGCTGTAGAGATATCTAGACACTATAGGCATGGCAGACAACCCCAGGATATTTGCACACCACTTGGGGGCCTTACCTTGGAATACATGATAGCCTATCTCCCAAAGTATCAGAGTTAGATTCATTTATAATTTTGGGACACTTGGTTGTTCTGCCCCTTTCATTTGAACCTACAATTAGCACTATGCCCACTAACTATATGTCCCAGAGACTTAAATCTTTGGATTATTGATATGCCTGTTGTGTCATGAATCTTCAGTTCATTGAACTCATGCAGGACAACTAACAAAATGATGATGATGGACAATACCCATCTCCAACTGCAAGCAAGACCACACTAATGAAAGAGGTTAATGTGGAAAATGTGAGATGTGGTGGGGGTATGGGAATCGCCTATATTTTCAGTGTAACATCTACATAATCTAAAGATTCTTTAAAAGTAAATAAAGAAAAAATTATTAAAACATGAATTGGGAATAGAGTTCTATTGTAAGAATAAATGTCAGCTCCATCATTTTTAATATCTGCCTAGTATTTCACTGCATATGTGTACCATGATTAACTTTTTCCCTAAAGAAAATATTTTTCTCCAATTTCATAATTTATAATTAGATAGCAGTGGGCACCTTGTGCTTTCCTCACACTTGTGTAATCTTCTCCTTGGGATCTTTCCAGAAGTGTGATTGATGTGTCCTTCCAGAGATAGCCCCAATCCTCAGAGGCATATTCAGTACAGAACAATCACTGATCCTAAGCAAGAACTGCTGGAAGGCCATTGCATATTCCCAGTAGATCTTGTTCAGTGGACCCATCTGACAAGAAAGGTTCAGGGCAGCATTCTGGCTTAATTACCTGTGAGAAATCAGGCAGAGGTTTAGATCAAGTCAGAAGAGTCATGACAGGCAGCACTCAGCTAGGACTAGCTCTCAGCCTCACATCTCAGGCTCCATCCAACTTCTAAGCATGAAAACTGATCAACCTACACATGGAATAGAGCAACTCTTCCAGGCCAGTGGGATCTCCAGGAGAGTCACTTAGAACTTATTATGTTGAGAGTAAATGGCACCTGTGGCTACAGGGCAGCAGAAAATGGCAAATGTGTCTTTGTAAAATGACTATAATACCAAATCTTTCTCTGCATTTTTTTTCTTCTGGCTGGATTCATCATTTGCTGTTAGAACAAGTCTACTACACACCTCAGGTCTTTTTCCTTTACCTTGTTATCCCAAGCAAAAGCATGAGTGTCTGGGCACATACCTGTCTGGGCACATATCAAGCTTTGGATGGTGTCAGCACATTTTGAGCACTCATGGACAACCTTGAAAGTAATGTCTACTGCCTGCTGGACATTTAGCTAAGATGTCTACAATCTTCAGAGGCATTAAGGGACAATATATTTCATCATACATGTCTTTAAATGCAGGGTAAAATACTGAGATACTTTTTGATTCAGAAGGAAAGTAAGGAAAATGACAAGCACAAAGCCATACCTTGGATCCCTGTTAATTCCCATCTCTGGTTGGGGTCTCAGAACAGTTTGAAACCCAGGTCTCAGGGCCAACTCCCACCACTGGTGCTTGAGCCCAAGACACTGTGGGAGAGTGAGACTCAATGGTTCTATTTTTTTTTTTTGAGGTGCTGGGGCCAGTGGTTGATCCTGAGATATTGTAGGTGGGCAGCTGATGTTAAACCACTGAGCCAAATCAGATCCCCTGGGTTGGATTTTTGTTTGTTTTGCTTGTTGTTTATTTTTGCTTTTTTTAGGAGGCACTGGGAACTTAACCTGGGACCTCCCATGTTGGAAGAAGGCACTCAACTTCTTGAGCCACAACTGCTCCCTGCTACCAGCTCTTAACCATCTAACCGTTGAGAGGACTACAGGAATGTGTCTGATAGTCTGCAGTTTTAAGAAGGTTTAGGATCGTGCTGCCTGGCTTTCTGTTCCTCATATTCTGGGGTGCATGGATGTTTACCATGTCATGTTGCTTTACCACGATAGAACCTCAAACCCAAAATGAACTGATTAAACCATCAACACCACTTCCTGCCCCTTCTGCAACATGAGAAAAGTCCAGGCCAGATGAAACAGTTTTAATGTACATTGTGTCTGAGATAAAGGCCATTTTATCCCAGAGACACAGCAGGAATTAGATATCTTACAGCATTTATACCAAATCTCATGCCACAAAAAACTATATCTTATATTTCATTATTAGGGAATTGTTTCCAGACATATAAGCCCATAAATGATGTATCAAATCAGAGCTTCAGAGTGAACACCCTCTTTTTCTCTCCCAGGCTATGCCAGCTCCACCCCGTGCTCGCTGCCTGCCTATCCAAAGAACCCATTGTGCTAACAATGCCTCTATTGTTTTCAGAACTCCAGCACCTGCCCAGCAGGGCTTTACTCAGGCCTGGGTGGAGGCTTAGCAAGCACAGGCCAGGATGTGCAGGAAATGGCAGCCCTTTTCCACATCTGCAGAAAATAGGCAGTTGGGTAAGCTTGGACATGCCTGTCAGATTGTCTTCTCTGCCCTCCCCTAAATGGACTTGTTACTAGCTTCTTATTATTCATGGTGTGGACTATTAGCATCAGCATACCTGGGAACTTACTTTAAAATGCAAAATTATAGGCCCTTTTCCATACCTCCTGAATCAAAACTTGCATTTTAACAAAATCCCCATATGATTTCCATGCACTTTAAGTTTGAGACACACCACTCTAGATTATCAGAAAAAGAAAACAAATACCAGTTGTCAGGTGTCCTATTTCACCATAGTGACATGAATCCACCACTTCTCAGGGACTCAGACTTTGAACCTCCAAAGGGCTCGAATCAATGACCTTATATCCATGACCTTGTGGACTTTTAGTCTCTCCTAATCTTTTTCTCTATTACAGTTACATTTGTAAGTGCACTTAGAGCTAAACCCCTAACTTCCCAGGTGGGAGCCCTCTTCAGATTCACAGCAGTACTAGTTTCTAGGGGCCTCCATATATTCTTCCATCCATAATGATTTTTTTTAAAATTTAATTTTATTTATTCATTTAAAAAATATATTACATTCAAAAAATATGAGGTCCCCATTCACCCCCACCTCCCCCACCCCACCACTCCCCTGCAGTAACACTCTCCCCCATCATCATGACACATTCATTGCATCTGGTGAGCACATCTCTGGGCATCGCTGCACCCCGTGGTCAATGGTCCACACCATAGCCCACACTCTCCCACATTCCATCCAGTGGGCCATGGGAAGATCTACAATGTCTGGTAATTGTACCTGCAGCACCACCCAGGACAACTCCAAGTCCCGAAAATGCCTCTACATCTCATCTCTCCCTCCCATTCCCTGCACCCAGCAGCCACCATGGCCACTTTTTCCACACCAATGCCATATTTTCTCGATTATTAACCACAATAGTTCATGAATAGGATATAATTAAGTCCACTCTAATCCTCACTGCATTCCTCCTTCCTGTGGATCTTGGCTTGGTTGTGTCGATTCCACATCTATGTCAAGAGGGGGCTTAGATTCCACATGGATACTGGATGCAATCCTCCTGCTTTCAGTTGTAGGCACTCTAGGCTCCATGGTGTGGTGGTTGACATTCTTCAACTCCATGTTAGCTGAGTGGGGTAAGTCCAATAAATCAGAGTGTAGGAGCTGAAGTCTGTTGAGGCTCAGGGTGTGGCAATCATATTGTCAGTCCAGAGATTCAAATCCCCTAGATATATCTTAAACCCCAGCACCAACTACAATTCCAGTAAAGGAGCATGAATGGCTTGTGAAAAGAGATCCCATCTGAGTCCAGCTCCATCACACAGAAACACCAGCTACAAAGAAGGACCAACTGACATGGCAGTGAACCCCATCTGCCATGACCATAGAACCTGTGGGTCTCTTTAGCCCTCAAAAGGGCCAATATCTGGGGTTGTATCTACTTTATCTGTCTCTGAGAGTCTGCTCAGGTGTGCATAAGAGCAATCCTTCTGACAACCTCCAGACTCTTTTTTAGAGACTCATAGCCATATGAACTCATTTGTCCTTTCCATTCCCCCTTACTTTAGGTCAAACAGCATTTTTAACTCCTGTTATTATATGTAGACAGGGATATTCTGCTGGTCCGTGTTGAACCTTTAATTCAAGGTCATTTTCTAGTTATGTCATCAGCTGGTACTTGGTAGTGATCCCTCGGTGCCAGGGAGGCTCATTCCCAGGTTTCACGTCCCACGCTGGGGGGAAGGCATTGCATTTACATGCTAAGTTTGGCTTCGAGACTGGCCACATTTGAGTAACACGGAGGCTGTCAGGAGGGAACTCTTAGGCACAGTGCTGCTCTAGGCCTTGTTGTTATTTCAGGTGTATAGGCTCACAAGCATAGTCATTAGTATCACGGGGATCACTGTTGGACCCTCATTCCTTCCTGGTCCTTGCTGTTGCACTTGGAGGACTGCTGCTGCTCCCCTAGGGACCACAACAGAGCCCCCCCACCCTGGCCAGGAACCCAGTACCCCCCAGCTGTTGTTTTTAATTGTTTCCACTATGAGTGTATCCAAACATTTCCATGCACCCTGGAAACATGCCCTGTATAACTCCCTGTCAACCATATGTCCCCTGTCAATAACATCCCATACCAGTATTCCTCCACTGCCATTGTTGAACCACTCTGTAATTCAAAACTTCCTGAACAGTGAAGCCCAATATAATGTCAGGCTCCCTTAACAGTAAAATGGAATATAGCAACGAGTTTAAAGGTTAGATATAGAATATATATTGAAAAATTCTTATTAGATATTGAATATATATTTGGAAAAATTCTGCATCCTATCTTTTTCTTTTTTTTCCCTAATTATTGGGCTTCTCTTCAAAAGAGCCTTAGATCACAGTAATTCATATATACAATATACAGTAGTCCCACATATCCATTATAAAACCTTTTCCTTTCCACAGAGATAATCTTTTAACTTATTCATATCATATTTACTGAAACTGATGTACAGATATTGAGACAATAGCTTTCAAACGAGGTAACATTTGTGTTTACATTGTGGTTTATACTCTAGGCTATACAGTTTTCTAAGTTTTTTAGTTATCCTATGTTTTACATTATGGTTTACATTATTAGTCTGTCATCCCCTATATGTTTCTGGTGTAATATTACATGTTTTATATCCATCCTTGTGTACTCTTGTGAAACACTTCCCTTGCCTTCACATTTACTCTGGTTCCATCTATTCAATATCTATTTCCTCCTCCCCTTGGGGCCCATGATGACAGTCAATCTTCATTTCCTGAGGAGCCATGTTCAGAGATACTTGCAACAGTGCTGAGGGCCTGACCCCCTCAACTGCCCTAAATCCCTGGGAGCCACCATTTCTCTTGAGAGATACAGTTCCCTCTATTTGATGGCATTAGTCCTCCCCAGGTTGTGGGTCTACCTTCACTCTCATTATATGGGTCTCTACCCAATGGTATAACCCACTCTGGCAAAATGAGCATTCACATATTCCCTACAAGTCTGTCCTGCATCAGGTTATCCCCTTTGAGTATCTTAAGCAGGTAACTTTCCTAATTATATTTTGAAAAGGTTTTCTCAGCATTATACTCTCAACCAACACCTGACAATCTCCCATGTTCGTGTGTTGCCCCACCCTCCCTCCAATTTCTTGGGCAATATTAACCATCCACCCATCCCTAGCCCCCCTCAAACTCCAAAAGCCCCACCCAAAGGTAACCCTATGCCCCCATTTTATCCCTTCCTTGTACACATACTTACCTCCAGGTTATCATAGATTTCACCCATGTAGATGTCAGCTTACATCCTTCCTCTACCCCCCGATTGCCTGTAAGCCTATCTTCCAGTCTCTAGCTCTCTGAGGCAGCTTGCTTATTTCATATCATTGAGGTCATGTAGTATTTGTCCTTCAATGCCTGGGTTGCTTCATTCAATATAAGGTTCTCAAGATTCATCCATGTTATAACATGTGTTTGTAGTGTATTTGTTCTTAAAGCCAAGTAGTATTCCATTCTATGTATATACCACATTTTATTGATCCACTCACCTATTGAAGGGCATTTGGGTCAATTCCAACTTTTGGCGATAGTGAACAATGCCGCTATGAACATTGGTGTGCATATATTGGTTTGTGTCCTTGTTATCAGTTCTGCTGGGTATATACCCAGCAGTGGTATTGCTGGGTCCTATGGCAAATCTATGTTTAGTTTTTTGAGAAACCACCAAACTGTCCTCCAGAATGGTTGTATCCTTCTGCATTCCCACCAGCAGTGGATGAGTGTTCCCATTTCTTCACACCCTCTCCAGCATTTGTATTCTTCTGTTTTTTTCATAGCTGCCAATCTTATGGGAGTAAGATGATATCTCATTGTAGTTTTGATTTGCATCCCCCACTATAATTGTAGATGCATCTATTCTTTCACTTAGTTTTTCCAGCGTTTGCCTCATGTATGTAGAGGCACCCTTGTTAGGAGGATAAATATTTATGATTATTCGATCTTTTTGACAGATTGTCCCTTTCACTAATATGTAGTATCCTTCTTTGTCTCTCACAATTGTTTGGTATTTGAAGTCCATTTTTTCTGATATTAATATAGCTACTCCTGCCTTTTGTTGGTTATTGTTTGCTTGTAAGATTGTTTTCCAACCATTCACTTTCAGCCTCCATGAATCTCTGGGTCTAAGATGTATCTCTTGTAGACAGCATATAGATGGGTCATATTTCCTTGTCCAATGTCCCAGTCTGAATCTTTTGATAGGTGAGTTTAATCTGTTGACATTCAGTGTTATTACTTTCAAGGAATTATTTACATTAGCCATATTTTGAATGGATTTGTGTTTGTCATATTTTGTTTGTTTGTTTTTTCTTCTCTTTTTGTCTTTTTTTTTTGCTCTTAAACTGTCCTCCAACTGTGCCTGTCCTGTTTTTTCCTTTCTTCCTGCAGAACTCTCTTTAGAATTTCTTGAATGGGAGGTTTCTTATTGACTTCCTCTTACAATTTCTGTTTATCTGTGAGTATTTTGAAGTCTCCATCATTTTTGAATGCTAGTTTAGCTGGATAGAATATTCTTGGTTGGAAATTTTTTTCTTTTAGTACCTTGACTATATCATACCACTGCCTTCTTGCTTCCATGGTTTCAGATGAGAAATCAGCACTTAATCTTATGGAGCTTCCCTTGTATGTGATGGTTTTCTTTTCTCTTGCTGCTTTTAGAATTTTCTTTTTGTCTTGAGCATTGGATAATTTGACAAGTATATGTCTTGGGGTGGGCCTGTTGAGGTTCATGATGTGTGGGGTGCGTTGTGCTTCTTGGATATGTACATCTGTCTCTTTCACTAGATTTGGGAAGTTTTCAGCCATTATTTCCTGCAACACTCCTTCTGATCCCTTTCCCTTCTCTTCTCCTTCTGGGATGCCTATAATACGTATGTTTGTGCATTTTGCATTGTCATTTATGTCCCTAAGTCTTAGCTGGATTTTTTCTATCTTTTTATCGATCAATTCTACTATCTGTTTGATTTCCAATGTACTGTCTTCCACATCGCTAATTCTCTGCTCTGCCTCTTCTAATCATCTGCTATTTGCTGCGAGTGTATTTTTGATTTCTTGAACTGTGGTGTTCATTCCCATCATATCTGTTATCTTTTTGCATACGTCTGTAATTTCCCCTCCAAGTGTTGTCTTCATATTGTTAACCTCTTCCTTTACTTCATTAAATTTGTCGGTGATATATGTTCTGAGATATTTAATTATTTGTGTGAAGTTCTGCTCTCCTACCTGGTTTTTAGTTTGTTCATTGGATTCAGTCATGTTTTCCTGATTACTGGTTTGGTTTGTAGATTTTTGTTGTTGTCTGGTCATCATTTTATATTGACGGGTTTAATCAGTTCCTTAGTTTCTTTGTCTAGTCTTGGGGATTAATTAGCTGTTGTTTTTGAGTAAGTGTTATATCTTCTCTTTGTCATTTTGTTCTTCTTATTCTAATTTCTTGTTGCTGGCTGAGTTCACTTTGAAGGAAATTATTAGGGCCAGGGAAAGCCAATTGTACCAGCAAGGAAAATGTATAAAGTAGTATTGGTAATAAATGTTAACAGAGCAACAGTATGAGATCTGGGAGGATGGCTATTAGATTCATGTAAGTTGTGTAGAGTTATAGCAGTAAGTAGAGTACCTACAATGAGGTAGTTGACTGAATATGGGAGGAATATGGTATGAATTAATAAGCTAGCATTTTCATGAGAGAGGGAAAGAGAAAGGAAAGGCAATATTTTCAAGAGTGGATAAAAGACAGAAAACAAAACAAAGGTATTAGAAATTAAGAGTTAGATGATTTGGGGATCAAAGAAAGGGTGGTGGAATATAGGAGAGACAGTAGACGATGGAGGATATCAAGATGTGGGGGAAAGGGGATAGTGTAGGTAGCCAAAATCAATTCACACAGTAATGAGGCAGCAGAGGATGAGGAAACCCAGCAAATGTGAGGTGTTCCCTGAAGCACCTATTGTATAATTAAGATAAAATAAACTAAGAAGAAAATGAGGGACAAGAGAAAAGAGAGAAAAAAAGGAGAGAAGAAAGAAAGAAAGAAAAAAGGGGGGGTGGGTAAAGAAAAGGGAGGGGAACAAGTAAGGGAAAGAAAAGGAGATATAGAACACCAAAAGCAGCAACAACAAAAACCCCTAAATAAATGAAAAAAAAAAAAAAAAAAGACCTTGGGGGATACAATGGGAGAAAAGACTAGGAAATAATGTAATATTAGCAACCAGGACAATAAAAAATTAAAAATAAAAAAAAATGCAAACATTGAGGGCTAGGACAATCAAGGACCTCAGATGGGCCTCAGGGCATGGTGGATTCAGCGATGGAAAGTCTGTGATATTGCAGACTAAAGAGGTGTGTGTCTCTGGGGTGTGGGCCACCAGGGTTTAAGGGACACAGACTGGCAACCTCAAATCTGGTTAACAGGGAGCCTGGGAGCACTGCAGCGCAACGCAGCCTTCCAAGATCCCCGAAGCTGGGTGCCAGCCCTATGGGAGTGGTCACGTCCACAAACTCTGACCTATGTTTCTGAAACCCGCAATTCCCCCTTTCACTAGGGTCTGTTCTGTGGCTGTATCACCAATTTGACTTCAGGACACCTCCCGCCCTGCAGGCCCCCAAAACAGCCAGTTGGGGGCACCTCTATATTGCAGCCAATTTAAGGACGCTGTAGATCCACAGCTAGGCTTAGGGGGTGGGGCTCTAGTTGGAAGCGCTGTATCAGTGTCTGAAATTAAAAATCCCTCGCCTCGCAAAAGATTCCCCTAATCGGCTTCCAGTTGCCTCCCACCCTGCCATCCCCCGAAATAGTCTCCTGGTGATGCCTCTTTGCTGCAAGTGTTTTAAGGCTGCTGCAGATTGGCAGCCGGCCTTGGGGGTGGGGCTCTAGCCAGAAGCACTATTATTTGTGTCTGCAATCAAAAATTCCCCCGCCTCACAATAAAACTCCCGTTTATCTCCCCAAATCAGTCTGCGAAGGCCTCCTGCCCTGTTAGCCCCCAATAGCCCACTCAGGGCTTATGAATTCCCCAATACCTCAGAGCCTCCAGGAATCGCAGCCGTGGTGCCGGTGCTGTGGCTCCACCCACCCCAGGAGGGAGCGTCCCACACACAGTCCCCACCTCTGTGTAAGAGAGCCTCAATTTTATCTTTAACACGAATTTTCTCTATTACCTTCCCACAAAATCAATGTCCAGACACCTCCTGCCCTGAAAAATCCCAAAACAGCCTGGTCCTGAAGAATTTCTAATGCTTAAAACCTGTTTTTGAGACCAGCAGAGGCAGCAGCCAGAGCAGCCGCAGCCTGCGCCCTCTCCCGCTGGAACAATTCTTATGCCCATCCATAATGATTTGATGGGACCACCTGGGTGAGGAAGGGATTCCTTCCTTTGACTGTTCCCCATTCCTCTCTGGATAGATTTCCAAGAAGTCTTGACTGTGGTTGGTGTATTCTAATAACCTCTCTCTCACACTCATGTTAAGCTATGACCACTTGGGTACAGTGTATAAAGTTTGGGTTTAGTAACCTCTTTCCTAGTTGCAATCAATGATTTAGAGCAGTGTTATCCACACTGAGGGTTGTGATAATCAGTGGGTCCTAAGATTAGTTTAGTGGGTCATGATTAGCATTTTTCTTTACCAAACAGACTAACATAGAGCAGAAAAGATCATTGCAGAATGTCTTGGATTATAGTTAAGATATTGTGTTTGAAACTTTTGTTTCAATTACACATATGCATATTATTATTCTAATTATATCAGTCACTGGATCATAATGAAAAATAAAATATACATCTCACTTTAAGTCAAAGTCAAGCCTAAACATTAAAATATACTCTCCCAAATGTTCACACATTAAATCTCTATGACAGGAGAGAAGATGTAGCTCAGTTGTTGAGCCCCTACTTCCCATGTAAGAGATCTGTGTTCAAGGCCCAGTACCTTACCCCCCAAAAAAGACTCTATGACTGTGGTAGGTTTAGCTTCCTATCATTGTATGACCAGCACCAGGCATGCCAAAGTGGCTCAACATTTTCACTGAATATTTTTTTCAAAGGATAAAATGCATAAAGCTCCAAGAGATGCCAAAAGACACATCCTGGTGTTGGGAAAAGCATAATTCAGTGCACTTTTATGGCTCTGGGCAAATCATGGTATCCCCAAAGCTCAGATTTCTCATATATGGGATTGTGGGGCAGTAAGAAAATCTGAGGTTGTTACCTTTCCTGAGCTAACAAAGACTTACTAAATTCTGACCCCTAGTATTGGCATGACTCATTATTTCTTATGATTGGGGTCGCTGTTGGAAAACTTGCCACTCTTACTGGTTTTTATAGGCGATTTGTCAACATTTGTCAACATATTTACAGGCTATTTGTCAACATTCAATCAGTAAAGATTTACTGAGCCTACTATGTGTGTAGTGCTGGTTAAGAAGTACATAAATAGAGAGTGATGGATGGGGCAGTTGACTCTGGAGTCCAAGTGAGCTGAATTCAAGTCCTGATCCTTGAATAGAAAATAGGTTCCCTATATAGGAATAAGCAGCAAAATAAGAGTAGTAAACCCTGCATTATCATTAGTTGCTTCAGATGTAAATAGATCAAACTCCTTAGACAAAAGGAAGAGATTGGCAGAATGGATAAAAATGTATCACTCAACTATATGATGTTTACAAAAGATTCACCTTAAATTCAAAGCCACAAGCAGGTTGAAAGTGAAAAGACTGAAAAAATATTCCATGCAAATAGTAACCAAAAAAGAACTGTATGGGTAAATTAATTTTAGACAAAATAGAGTTTAAGTCAAAAACTGTTATAAGGGACAAAGAAGAATATTATACATTGATAAGAATGTCACTTCATCAAGAAGATATAATAATTATATACAAAGAAGCAGCAACCACAGGCAGCCCAGAATATATGAAGCAATGGAGGGAGAAATAGAAGGTCTACATTAATAGTAGAAGACTTCAATACATCACTTACAAAAATGGATAGAATATCTAGAAAGACAATAGAGGACTTGAAAAACACTATAAACCAACCGGATCTAACAGATATAGAGTGCATTTCACCAAACGACAACAGAATACACATTCTTCTCAAATACACATGGATCTTTCTCTAGGATAAACCATATGTTTAGTCACAAAAGAAGTCTCAATACATTTTAAAAGCTCAAAATTACACAAAATATCTTCTTTGACACAATGAACAAAGTTAGAAATCATAACAGGAAGAAATGAAAAATTCACAAATATGTGACCATTAAACAAGACATGGTTAAACAACCAATGGATCAAAGAAGAAATCATAAGGGAAATAAAAAATTCTTACAGAAAAGTGAAAAAGAGAACACTACATGTCAAAACTTAGGGGATGTAGCAAAGGCAGTCTGAGAGAGATGTTTATACCTATAAGTTAAAAAAACAAAAATCTCAAAATAATAACCTAATTTTACATCTTGAAGAAGTAGAAAAAGATGAGCAAACTAAACCAGAAATTAGTAGAATGAAAGAAATAATAAAGGTGAGTGTGGAGAGAAATTAAATAGAGAATACAAAAACAAGTGGAGGGAAGCGGATGTGATGCAAACAGTTGAGCACCCGCATACCACATGGGAGGTCCCAGGTTTGGGTCCCAGCACATCCTAAAGAAAATAAGCAGATACCACATCTTCTGCAATTACTTAGACACCACAGCTGCCACAAACAAGCTAGATGCTGCACCCACTGCAAACCAGCTAGATGCCTATAGGAGCAGATACCACAAGCCAGCAGATGCCGCAGCCCATGGGGAAGAGATGGGACTCAGGCTGTTGGGCACCTACCTTCCATGGAGGAGATCCCAGTTTGCTTCCCAGTGCCTCCTGGAGAAGGCATGCAAACAATGACCAGACATGAGAGAACCATCAGGAGGGACAAATAAAAATAAATAATAATAAATGTCACCTGTGGGTTCTAAGGCAAGGAGCAAGAGTGGAACAAGAAACAGAAACCAGAGAGGTGACTGAAAGCAGAATCACAAAAATCCTAAATGAATGTACCAGAACCACCTGGGGAGTAGACCTGTCTTGCCCCCACCCTACCCCCTGCTGAATCAGAATTCCCTGGGGTAGGGTCTGTTTAAAACTCTCCAAGGTTGAAGCTTATGTACAGCCAAGGTCAGAACAATTGTGCACACACAAGACTCATTGTTAGAGAGGAGGAAAATGAGGCTCAGATTGGGAAATCACCTACCAATTTACTTTTGGGATAATCCCAGGGCTCCTGAGTCTCCATCCGGTGCTCTACTGAGAGGAGACATCCCCTTCCAGTGCACCAGGTGTCACTTATATGTTATCACAAGTTACCACTTATGACTGGGTTTCTGGCAGTCTTCTTGAATGATACGGTGGAGACTTCTGTGCAACTCTTTGTCTTCTCTGGTTATCTAAATAGATATTTTTTTAAAAAAAACAGCTTATAAAGAAGTATGCTTAGGAAAAACAGCAGTTGTGTCATCTAGACTCATAAGTTGTGTCATTTAGACTCATAAGTTTAAGGACTTCACGATAATAATCATCCTTCCATACCAACAACATGATTTTGTATTCTTGATGGAATGTCAAACCAGCTCTGTCTCTCAGCACCTCACCGCTCTGTACTTGATTCAGAGGCAAACTCTCTTAGGGGTAGAAAAACTGGAGTTCCATACCTTTAGGGAGCAATTATCTTATTAAACATTCATAATATTGTTATTTATATGTTATATAAATATTTAAAATTTTTTATTCCTTAAATTTTCTTACTTGTTATATTTTTTGAGGGACTCACAAGTGATCAAAATCTCCCCTGGACTCCTTCCTCCTATGTTTCATTATTTTCTTCCAACTCCCAACCACAAAGAAAAATAAGAGAAAAAATTGTAACAAAAGGTTAACAAGAGAGTAAATCCAGGTAATCCATCAAAACTTTCTGTTCTCAAAGGAAAATATAACCTACTTCCTTTCTCAGCCAGCTCAGGTATGAGAGAAACAAAAAGCAAGTGGGTTCCTTCTTCATGTAATGGTAAATCTAACAACAACAACAACAAAAGAAATAAAGAGAAAAACGGGAAAAAAAGAAGAAAGTCTAAGATTCATAATTCACTGAGAAAGAGCTCCAGTCCTGCTGCACCTTGGCCCTAGACTGTTGCCTGAGGAAGGATGATCCACAGGAAGGATTGCTTTCTACAAGCCAGAGGGGAGGGAAACCCCTGCATGAGCTTCTCCCACCTCATGGGAGACAGCCAACTCCCACCATGCCTTCCTCATTCCAGAAGGGGAGAACTGAATTCCTTCCATTCAGATATTTCAATATGCCTTTCAAAATAACATCCCTTTGTTTTGTTTCAAAACAAAATGCATTCAAATTCAAATTTGAAATTTAAGTTTTTCTAAGAGAAAATTATTCACTCACATAGAAAAAAAGTTAATCATGTGGTATATAAAACACATTCTAATTTTTTTTAACTCCCTAAACTAGGAAATCACTAAAGAAAATCAACTTTAGGGAAAAATCCTGTAAAAAAAGGCCTCCCTTCAGGAAATGCAGTGACTTCAGGAACACCTTAGATTTTGATCTTTCTTCATGAGAATCAGGCATAACTGAGGTATCTATGCTATCAATATCAGTGGCCCCAAAGAAGCCCTTTTTAGCTTGGATCATCCAATGTTCTGGAGATGAGTGAGAGGTGAACTTTTAACTATATAATCATGGCACAAACAGCACATGTATCCCTGGTGGGGGTGTCACCTGGTACAGCCTTTTGGGAGGCCAAGCAGGCTATGTTGACAAAAACATTACATGTACATACCCTTTTTTCCAGCAATGCCTCTTTTAAGAGCCAGTCTTACAGAAATATTTACATAACTCACAAAGATAGCTGTTCAATATATCCGTAACAACATTATGCATGAGAGCAAAAATTTGTAAATGATCAAAATGTCCATCAAGAAAGGAATGGTTAAAAAACTTATGGGGAGGATTATGGGAGGATGGTTATGGACTAACAGGCAGTTCTGAATGCTCTCACAAAAACAACAGAGAAAGAGCCAAAAGCTGTCTGAGGAAACTGCTTTTGGGGGTCAGCAGACCAGGACCAGCTATACAACTCCCAGGAGGCTGAAGGACAGAGAGACAAAGAAGCCAAAATGACAACCATCAGTAACCAAGTCCCTATGCTAGCTGAGAAAAGCTTGCCTCCCCAAACCCAAGATATTAAGTTGGGGTAAAACACCTGGCTCACTGCAGCTGACTGAGAGGGGAAGAGACATTTTTCTCCCTGTGGGCTGGTTCAAGGGGAGAGGAAGGGAAGATCAGGGTGTTTTTCTTCACATAATTTTACAGCAGAACCCACTGTGAACCTTTGCTATGGAAATTCAACAAGGAACACAGTAAAGCATAGACCAAAACACCTCTCTGGAAAAGTGTACTGATAAGGGCCATCCACTGGCAAGTCTGGAAACTGCATGGACAAAAACAATTTGCACTCTCTTTATCAAACCCTAGGAGAAAGGCTGTGCCCCCAGTAGTGAGCCCATGGCCTGATTTTTCTAAGTTAACTGGACAATTTTAAAGACTGAGAATAAGTTGAACCAAATATCAAAGAAGAGTTGTGTGTGTGTGGGGGGGGGGGGGGAAGAAACAAGAGAGAAAATTGGCAATCAGAGTAAATTCACCAACATATTCAGATGCCTAGACATAAGCAAAAACTTACAAGCCATACTAGGAAAAAGGAAGAGATGGCCCAGCCAAATTAACAAACCAAATATCCTGAGGAAATACAGGATTTAAGACAATTAGTGATCATTACACAATTCTTCTAAATTGCTCCAAAGAATTTTAGAAAATATGACTAAAAATATAAAGGATAGTAAGATGACACTGGGAGAGCATAAAAAACAATTTCAAAACCTGCAAAGAAGAGTAGCCAACCTTAAGGAAATGAAAAGATACAATGAATGAGATTCAAAATACACTATAGGGAACAACAAGCAAGATGGTGGTGGAGTGAGGAGCTCCTAGAGTCATCTCCTGCTACAGGGCAGTTAGTAAACTTTCAGAGCTATCTGAAGCTAGCTGAAGCACCTGTTTGGGGGGCTCTGGGAGACCAGAAAAGCATCCTGCAACATCCTTAAAGGAATGGAAGGAGGAGACTGCCCATCGCAGAGAAGATTCATAAGTAGAGCACTCCATGCCATGGGGACCAGTGCCCATCCTCCACTGGAGGCACAAGCCACCTTGGGAGCTGTTCCAAAGATGGAATTGAAAGCTCCAGTTACCAAAAACAGGGGTGGAAGAGGCAGCTGGGCACCAACTTCAGCTACTGATGAGAAAATTCAGCAGGCTAAGGCATACTCCTGAGAACAGCTAAAGTTTGAGCCTGTCCAAGTCAGAAAGAGCCCAGTAGCCACCATCTTAACTCTTTTCTTGGCACAAGAGGATGTGAAGGGGACTCAAAAATCACAGAGCTGGTATGGACTGGCTTCTTTTCATGTAGATCAGATTGCAGGTCTAGCCTAAGCCCTAACCCCACCTGCAGCAGGAAGAAAGCTGAAGAAGAGGTAGAAGAGAGATTTGGCATTGCTTGTGAAATTAGCACATCATCATTGCATTCAGCCATATGATGACAGTTTTTAATACCCTGGAGGGATAAATTCCTTTTCAAACTGTCCTTTCTCCTTTGGGAATACTCTCTCTCCATACAGTAGTACAAACCATTTGTCTGCACATGTCAATATACACCACCTCGGTGTGCTGTGCGCAACCTTTCACTTACCCTAATTCAGGGGTACTAATGATTCCCCTCTACTCCTCTCTCCTAAAAATGGATTCTTCAGGAAGTAAAGTGCAAAAATCTCATGACTGCTACCACACAAAATCAGTCTTTCCCTCCTACCTGGAAAAAACACAGCATCATCTGGTCTGTGGAAGGAGGCACAGGCACTTAGAGCACAGCCTACTGTCACCATGTGCTCCTTCACTAGCTTGCTGATTTACTAAGGCAAAGCAATTCAAGCTGTTTGGCCTGGGCTTCTCTGTCCACTCCTTACAGGGAATATAAGAAAAGAAAAGCATGCCACAAAAGAGCTAAGGTTTATTTTCATAATAGAAAGCAATTATATCCTGGCCATAAAAATAATACTGGTTTATTTTATCCACATTGAAAAAGGAATCAAATAATTCCCACTACACTTCGTTTTATGACTATAGAGCTATTTGGAGATGATTCCTATGAGACGATAGGTGTTTTCTCTTTCCCCGATTTCAGACAAACTCAGAACCACATGGGGTTAGTTAACTCTTTAAAAAATCATCAGACTGTTGTAAAAGCACACATGAATCTTAAGACAAAAATGTTTGACTCTTGGTTTAAATCATGGAGGTAATAATACCTGTGTTGAAAGCAGATGCTGAGAAGAATATCTCTATGTTAAAATAAATCTAGGTAAACTTAAAAAGACAAGAAGAAATATAGGTAAATAGTTTTTAATTTGGGACTTATAAATTAAAGAAGGAGAGAGCTACCTAATCACTAAAACTATATAACAATTTTACAATTTATAGGGTTAGTACATTAATATATAAAGAGTTTTTACAAATTAATAAGAAAAGGATCAAGCACACAATAGAAAAAAATGGCAAAGAAAATATGAAATTCATGAAAGATATAAAAATGGCCAATAAACATACAAAAACATGCTGAATTAACAAGTTAACACCCCCAAAAAAGCAAATTTAAGTAATTTTTCAATATTAGAATGACAAATAATAAAAATACTGATATCTTCATATACAGTTAGTGAGAAGTATAAATTAGTACCAAATTTCTAAATAATACCAAATTTCCAAAGAGCAAGTTTGGAAACATACATTGAATTTTGAACTGTATATATACTTTGACTTAATTATTAGCAGTTATTTAACCATATGAAAAAAACAGAGCAAATACACAGATACATATTTTGTTTAAGGATGTTCACTGTAATACTGTTTATAATATTGAAAATTGGAAATAACTTAAATGTTTTTAAGTATGGATTTAGATTAATTAATTAATTTGAACACCAATGCCTTAAAGAAAATTATGATAATTTCTTTTTAAATTTAGAGAGCTCATTTTGAAGTATTTATTCAAATGAAGTGGCATAACATTGTACACACATAATTATACAGGATAACAATATATACAGCAATTATTAAAATAAAAGGAGGAAATTGAAAAATACCATCATATTTAAATAGTTTAAGATATGGCTCACTACAACCCATAGAACATCATTAATATAAGACTTGAGTATGCAATTTACTAACTTGCCCAAATTGATATTCATATGACACTCTAACCTAAATGTGTACAATATATTTTCTTTCCAAATAAATATTGATAATTTGCTAGTTTATACTGTATTCTGGGCCATAGGGAAGTCTGCACAAACTTCAAAATGCTGACACTGTACAGAATGTGCCCTTTGACCTCAGATATCAGAAGACTAGAGGGGTATTGAAGTCTCTGAGTCTAATTCTTCATATGTCTATTTCTCCTAGCCATTCTGTCAGTTTACTTTATGATTATTGAAGATCTTCTGTTTATTTCCTGTGTCATTGTTTATATACCTGTATGTCATCTTCATTAATTGACTCTTTTATCCATATGAAATAACATCCTTTATGTCTGGTGCTTGCCCCAATGTGTACATATTATGTTATTAATATAACCAATACACCTCTTAAAATTTTGTTACCAAATATATCTTCACATATCTTTTTACCTTTATTTTTTTTTATTGACTTTGTAATAATATTACATTAAAAATATATATGTGAGGTCCCATTCAACCCCAGGCCCCCACCCTGCCTCTCCCCCCCCCCCCCCAGCAACACTCATTCCCATCATCATGACACATCCATTGGATTTGGTAAGTACATCTTTGGGCACCTCTGCACCTCATAGTCAATGGTCCACATCATGGCCCATACTCTCCTCCATTCCATCCAGTAGGCCCTGTGAGGATTTACAATGTCCGGTGATTGCCTCTGAAGCACCATCCAGGGCAGCTCCATGTCCCAAAGACTCCTCCACCTCTCATCTCTTCCTGCCTTTCCCCATACCCATCAGCCACCATGTCCACTTTTCCCAATCCAATGCCACCTCTTCTATGTGGACATTGGATTGGTTGTGTCCATTGCACCTCTATGTCAAGAGGAGGCTCAGATTCCACATGGATGCTGGATGCAATCCTCCCACTTTCAGTTGTAATCACTCTAGGCTCCATGGTGTGGTGGTTGTCCTTCTTCAACTCCATCTTAGCTGAGTGTGGTAAGTCCAATAAATCAGATTGTAGGTGCTGGAGTCTGTTGAGGCTCAGGACCTGGCTATCACATTGTCAGTCCAGAGATTCAAATCCCCTAAATATATCTTAAACCCGAACATTAACTGCACCTCCAGCACATTAGCGTGAAAGTCTTATGAAGGAAGATCCCATCTGAGTCCAGATTCATCACACATAAACACCATTTCCAAAGAGGGGCCATCTGCCCTGGTAGTTAACCCCATCGGCCATGACCATAACTCCCATGGGTCTCTTTAGCCCTCAAATCAATATCTGGGGGTTGCATCTGCTTTATCTGTCTCTCTGACTCTGCTCAGTTGTGCATGAGGGCAATCCTTCTGCCAGCCTCCAGACTCTTTTTTAGAAACTCGTAGCCATATAAACTCATTTCTCCTTTCCATTTCCCCCTTACTTTAGGTCAAACAGCATTTTAAAGTCATGTTATTTTATGTAGACAGGGATATTCTGCTGATCCGCATTGAACCTTCCGTTTAAGGTCATTTTCCAGTTGCATCATCAGTTGGTAGTTGATAGTGGTCCCTCGGTGCCAGGGAGGCTCATCCCCGGGTGTCATGTCCCACGCTGGGGGGAAGGCATTGCATTTACATGGTGAGTTTGGCTTCGAGACTGGCCACATTTGAGTAACATGAAGGCTGACAGGAGGAAATTCCCAGGCACAATGTTGCTCTAGGCCTTGTTCTTATTTTAGGCTTATCAGCTCACAAGCATAGTCATTAGCATCAGGGGCTCACTGTTGAACCCTCACTCCCTCCCGGTCCCCGCCGCTGTACCTGGGAGACTGTCGCTGCTCCCCTAGGGACCACGACAGGGCACCACTGGCCAGGAACCCAGTACCCCCCCTGCTGTGGTTTTTAATTGTTGCCACTATGAGTATATCCAAACATTACCATGCACCCTGGACATATGTTCTGTACAGCTCCCTGTCAGCCATATATCACCTGTCATTGGCATCCCATACCAGTATCCCTCCATTGCCATTGTTGAAGAAACATTCTGTGATCCAGAACTCCCCGAAATTTGAAGCCCAATATAATGTCATGGTCCCTTACTAGGGAATGGCATATAGCGATGGGTTTAAAGGTTAGATAAAGAACTTGGATAAAGTTAGATAAAGAACTTAGATAAAGAATGTTGACTTGAAAAAATTCTACATCTTATCTTTTTCTTTTTTTTTTTTTTCCCTAATTATTCAGCTTCTCTTCACAGGAGTCCTAGACCACAACAATGCATATATATAATATACAGCACTCCCATACATCCACCACAAAACCTTTTTCCTTCCACATCGATACTCTTACACCCTATTCACATCATATTTACTTAACGTGATGTACAGAGTCTGAGACATTAGCTTTCTAACAAGGTGACATCTGTGCTTACATTATGGTGCATACTTTATAGGATACACAGTTCTTTACATTCTTAGTTATCCCATGTTTTACATTATGGTTTACATTATCAGTCTGTCATCTCCTATATGTTATGGTGTAATATTACATGTTTTATATCCATCCTTGTGTACTCTCAAGAAACTCCTCTCTTACCCCCCATTTACCTTGGTTCCACACATTTAACGTCCATTTTCCCTTCCACCTTGGTGCCCACAGTGACAGCCAACCTCCGTTTCCTGAGGAGCCACTTCCAGAGATAGATGGAATAGTGTTCAGGGCCTAACTTGCTCAACTGCCCCAATGCCCTGGGAGCCACCCTTTCTCTCGAGGGATACAGTTCCCTCTATTTGATGGCATTAGTCCTCCCCAGGATGTGGGTCCACCCCCACTCTCACTACTTGGGTTTCTACCCCATGGTGTCACCCACTCTGGCAGAATGAGCATTTAGACATTCCCCAGGAGCCCTTCCTGCATCAGACCCTCCCCTCCGAGCATTCTAAACAGGTAACCCTCTTTATTATATTTTGATATGATTTTCTCAGCATTTTACTCTCCACCAACACCTGACCCTCTCCTGTGTTCATATGCTACCCCTCCCTCCCCCCACTTTTGGGCAATGTTACCTATCCGTCCCTCCCCAGCCACCCTCAAACCCGCAAAGCCCCAACAAAAGGCAACCCCTTGCCCCCCTTTTATCTTTTCTTTGTGTTCATACTTACCACCATCTCGTCTTAAATTCCACCCCTGCAGACATCGGCTCATATCCTTCCTCCACCCTCCGATTTCCTGTAAGCCTATCGTTCAGTCTCTTGCTATCTAGGGCAGCTTGTTTATTTCATATCATTGAGGTCATGTAGTATTTGTCCTTCAATGTCTGGGTTGCTTCACTCAACATAAGGTTCTCAAGATTCATCCATGTTATCACATGTGTTTGTAGTGTGTTTGTTCTTACAGCCGAGTAGTATTCCATTGTGTGTATATACCACATTTTATTGATCCACTCATCTGTTGATGGACATTTGGGTTGATTCCAACTTTTGGCAATAGTGAACAATGCTGCTATGAACATTGGTGTACATATATCGGTTTGTGTCCTTGTTTTCAATTCTGCTGGGTATATACCCAGCAGTGGTATTGCTGGATCATATGGCAAATCTATGGCTAGTTTTTTGAGAAACCGCCATACTGTCCTCCAGAATGGTTGGATCTTTCTGCATTCCCACCAGCAGTGAATGAGTGTTCCCCTTCCTTCACATCCTCTCCAGCACTTGTATTCTTCTCTTTTTTTCATAGCTGCCAATCTTATGGGTGTAAGATGGTATCTCATTGTAGTTTTGATTTGCATTTCCCTGATAGCTAGAGATATGGAACATTTTTTCATGTGCTTTTTTGCCATTTGTATTTCTTCTTCGGAGAAGTGTCTGTTTAAGTCTTTTTCCCATTTTTTAAATGGGTTGTTTATCTTTTTATTTTCAAGATATAGAAGTTCTTTATATATGCAAGTTATAAGTTTCTTATCAGATATATGATTGCCAAATATTTTCTCCCACTGTGTGGGCTCCCTTTTTACTTTCTTGACAAACTCCTTTGAGGTGCAGAAGGCTTTAATTTTGAGGAAGTCCCATTTATCTATTAGTTCTTTTGCTGCTCGTGCTTTTGGTGAGATATTCATAAATCCATTTCCTATTACAAGGTCCTGTAGATGTTTCCCTACACTGCTTTCTAAGGTTTTTATGGTCTTGGCTCTTATATTTAGGTCTTTGATCCATCTTGAGTTGATCTTTGAATAAGGTGTGAGATGGCAATCCTCTTTCATTCTTCTACATATGGCTATCCAGTTCTCCAGACACCATTTGTTGAATAGGCCACTCTCTCCCAGTTGAGAGGGTTTGGTGGCTTTATCGAATATTATGTGGCTGTATATGTGAGGTTCTATATCAGAGCTTTCAATTCGATTCCATTGGTCTATGTGTCTCTCGTTATGCCAATACCATGCTGTTTTCACCACTGTAGCTTTGTAGTATGTATTGAAGTCAGGTAGTGTGATTCCTCCAATTTCGTTTTTCTTTTTCAGTATGTGTTTGGCTATTCGGGGTCTCTTTCCTTTCCAAATAAATTTCATAGTTAGTTTTTCTAGTTCCTTAAAGAAGGTTGTGTTGATTTTTATTGGGATTGCATTGAATGTGTAGATCAGTTTTGGTAGGATAGACATCTTAATAATGTTCAGTCTTCCTATCCATGAACAAGGAATAGTCTTCCATTTATTCAGGTCTTCTTTGATTTCCTTGAACAATCTTGTATAGTTCTCGGTGTATAAGTTCTTTACCTCTTTAGTTAAATTTATTCCTAAGTATTTGATTTTTTTATTTACTATTGTGAATGGTATTTGTTTCTTGATTTCCTCCTGATCTTGCTCCTTATTGGTGTACAGAAATGCTACTGATTTTTGCGCATTGATCTTATAACCTGCGACTTTACTAAACTCATTTATGTGTTCTAGAATCTTCATTGTAGATCTCTCAGGGTTTTCTATGTATAGGATCATGTCATCTGCAAATAATGAAATTTTGACTTCTTCCTTTCCAATTTGAATGCCTTTTATTTCTGGTTCTTGCCTCAGTGCTCGAGCAAGTACTTCTAAGACAATGTTAAATAGGAGCGGAGACAGTGGGCATCCTTGTCTTGTTCCTGAGTTTAGAGGGAAGGAGTCTAGGATTTCTCCATTGTAAACAATATTGGCTTTAGGTTTTTCATATATACTCTTTATCATGTTCAAAAAATTTCCTTGTATTCCAATCTTTTGGAGTGTTTTTATCAAGAAAGGGTGCTGTATTTTGTCAAATGCTTTTTCTGCATCAATAGATATAATCATGTGATTTTTTTCCTTCAATCTGTTTATATGGTGTATTACATTGATTGATTTTCTTATGTTGAACCATCCTTGCATACCTGGGATGAATCCCACTTGGTCGTGGTGTATAATACGTTTTATGTGTTGTTCAATACGATTAGCAAGTATTTTGTTAAGTATTTTTGCGTCTAGGTTCATTAGAGAAATTGGTCTGTAATTTTCCTTTCTTGTGATGTCTTTGTTTGGCTTTGGTACTAGGGTAATGTTGGCATCATAGAAGGAGTTGGGTAATGTTCTTTCTGTTTCGATACTTTGGAATAGTTTCAGCAGGATTGGTGTCAGTTCTTTCCGGAATGTTTTGTAGAATTCACCTGTGAAGCCATCTGGCCCTGGGCTCTTCTTAGTTGGGAGATTTTTAATAACTGATTCTATCTCTCTGCTTGTGATTGGTTTGTTAAGATCATCAATTTCTTCTTTCGTCAATATGGGCTGCTTATGTGTTTCTAGGAATTTGTCCATTTCCTCTAGATTGTCATTTTTGTTGGAATATACTTTTTCAAAATATCCTCTTATGATACTCTTTATTTCTGTGGGGTCAGTGGTGATATTGCCTTTCTCATTTCTTATTTTGTGTATTTGCATCTTCTCTCTTTTTTTCTTTGTTAGTGTTGCTAAAGGTTTGTCAATTTTGTTAATCTTTTCAAAAAACCAGCTCTTGGTCTTGTTTATCTGTTCAAGTGCTTTCTTATTTTCTATTTCATTTAGTTCTGCTCTTATCTTTGTTATTTCCTTCCTTCTTCTTCCTGTTGGGTTACTTTGTTGTTGTTTTTCTAATTCCTTCAGATGTGCAGTTAGTTCTTCAATTTTTGCTCTTTCTTCTTTTTTGATATATGAATTTATGGCTATAAACTTCCCTCTCAGTACTGCTTTTGCTGCATCCCATAAATTTTGGTATGTTGTGTTATCATTATCATTTGTTTCAAGGTAGTCATTGATTTCTTTTGAGATTTCCTCTTTGACCCACTGTTTTTCTAAGAGTGTGCTGTTTAATTTCCAAATCCTGGTGTGAAATCTGGGCTTCTGTCCCTTGCAAATCTCCAGCTTGACTCCACTGTGGTCAGAGATAATGTTTTGTATGATTTCAATCTTTCTGAATTCGTTCAGCCTTTCTTTGTGGCCAAGCATATGATCTATCTTTGAGAATGATCCATGTGCACTTGAGAAAAATGTATATCCTGCTGTGTTTGGGTGTAGCGATCTATATATATCTATTAGATCCAGCTCCTCTAATATACTATTCAGATGTTTTGTTTCTTTGGTGATTCTCTTTTGAGATGTTCTGTCCAGAGTTGATAGTGGTGTATTAAAATCCCCCACTATAATTGTAGATGTATCTATTCTTTCACTTAGTTTTTCCAGCGTTTGCCTGATGTATTTAGAGGCACCCTTGTTAGGGGCATAGATATTTATGATTGTTCGATCTTCTTGACAGATTTTCCCTTTGACTAAAATGTAGTATCCTTCTTTGTCTCTCACAATTGTTTCACATTTAAAGTCTATTTTGTCTGATATTAATATATCTACTCCTGCCTTTTTTTGGTTATTGTTAGCTTGTATGATTGTTTTCCAGCCATTCACTTTCAATCTCCATGCGTCTCTGGGTCTAAGATGTGTCTCTTGTAGACAGCATATGGATGGGTCATATTTCCTTATCCAATGTCCCAGTCTGAATCTTTTGATAGGTGAGTTTAATCCGTTGACATTCAGTGTTATTACTATCAAGGATTTATTTGTGTTAGCCATATTTTGATTGGATTTGTGTTTGTCATATTTTGTTTGTATATATTTTTTTTGTCTTTTTTGTTGTTGTTGTTGGTCTTATACTCTCCTCCAACTCTGTCTTTCCTGTTTTTTCCTTTCTTCCTGCAGAACTCCCTTTAGAATTTCTTGAAGTGGAGGTTTCTTGTTGGTATACTCTTTCAGTTTCTGTTTGTCTGTGAATATTTTGAACTCTCCATCATGTTTGAATGCTAGTTTAGCTGGATAGAGTATTCTTGGTTGGAAATGTTTTTCCTTTAGTACCTTGACTATATCATACCACTGCCTTCTTGCCTCCATGGTTTCAGAAGAGAAATCAGCACTTAATCTAATTGAGCTTCCCTTGTATGTGATGGTTTTCTTTTCTCTTGCTGCTTTTAGGATTTTCTCTTTGTCTTGAGCATTGGATAATTTGACAAGTATATGTCTTGGGGTGGGCCTGTTGGGGTTTATGACTAGTGGAGTGCGCTGTGCTTCTTGGATATGTACATCTGTCTCTTTCAGTAGATTTGGGAAGTTTTCAGCCATTATTTCCTGCAACACTCCTTCTGACCCCTTTCCCTTCTCTTCACCTTCTGGAATACCTATAATACGTATGTTTGAGCGTTTTGCATTGTCATTCAGGTCCCTAAATCCTAACTGGATTTTTTCTATCTTCTTATTGACCCCTTCTACTATCTGTTTGATTTCTGATGTACTGTCTTCCACATCACTAATTCTCTGCTCTGTCTCTTCTAGTCTGCTGATATTTGCTGCAAGTGTATTTTTGATTTCTTGAACTGTGGTGTTCATTCCCATCATATCTGTTATGTTTTTGCGTATGTCTGCAATTTCCCCTCCAAGTGATGTCTTCATGTTGTTAACCTCTTTCATTACTTCATCAAATTTGTCGGTGATAAATGTTCTGAGATCTTTCATTGCTTGTGCCAAGTTTTGCTCCCCTTCGTGATTATTGGTTTGTTGATTGGATTCACCCATGTTTTCCTGATTACTGGTTTGGTTTGTAGATTTTTGTTGCTTTCTGGTCATGTCTTTATTTTGACGGATTTAATCAGTTCCTTAGCTTCTTTGTCTGCTTTTGGAGGTTAATTAGCTGTTATTTTTGCATAGGTGTTATATCTTCTCTTTGTCACTTTTTTCTTCTTATTCTAGTTACTTGTTGTTGGTTAGGTTCACTTTAAAGGAAAGTATTAGTGTTGGGGAAAGGCAATTGTGTAAGCAAGGGAATAGTATAAAGTAGTATTGGTGATATATGTTAACAAAGCAAGAATATGAGATCTGGGAGGATGGAGGTTAGATTCATGTAAATTGTGTAGAATTATAGCAGTAGGTAGAGTACCTATTATGAGGTAGATGATTGAATATAGGAGGAATATGGTATGAGCTAAAAAGCTATTGATTTCATGAGAGAGGGAAAGAGAAAAGAAAGGTAATAGTTTCAAGAGTGGATAACAGACAGAAAACAAAACAAAGGTATTAGAAATTAAGACTTAGACCCTTTGTGGATCGAAGAAAGGGAGGTGGGAGGTGGAATTTAGGAGAGCCAGTAGATGGTGGCGGATATCAAGATGTAGGGGAAAGAGGATAGTGTAGGTAGCCTAAATCAGTTCACACAGAAATGAGACAGTGAAGGATGAGAAAACCCAGCGAATGTGAGGTGTTTCCTGCCGCACCTATTGTATAATTGAGTTAAAATAAACTAAGTAGAATATGAGGGACAAGAGGGAGAGAGACAACAGAATAAAAAGGGGGAAAAAAAAGAAAAAAAAAAGGGGGGGTGGAAGGGACGAGAGGAAGAAAGGAAAAGAGTGTGGCCAGGGGTGGGAAACAGGTAGGGGAAAGAAAAAAAAATAAAAAAAATTAAAAAAAAAAAACAGATATACACGAACCAGAATTAAAACACCCACTACACAGCACCTACCACACACACACACAAAAAAAACCCCTTTAATAACTGAGTAAAAAAAAACTTTGGGGGATACGCTGTGAGAGAAGACTAGGGATAATGCGGTGTTAGCAATCAGGAAATTGAAAAAAGCAAAGAACAAGTCAAAATGAAAATAAAAACAAAACAAAATGAAATGACAAAGAAAAAACGCCAACGTTGAAGGCTAGGGCATTTAAGGACCTCAGATGGACCTCAGTGCATGATGGATTCAGGGATGGAAAGTCTGAGATATTGAGGACTCAAGAGGTGTGAGTCTCTGTAGTGTGGGCCACCAGAATTTAGGGAATTCAAACCTGGAAGCCTCCAATCTCGTCAACAGGAAGCCTGGGAGCCCCGCAGTGTAACACAGCCCTCAGGGATCCCCACAGCTGGGTGCCAACCCTATGGGGGAAGTCAGATCCGCAAACTCTATATTGTGGCTGAACCCTGCAATTCACTTTGCTGGGCTCATTAGTAGTTATCTTTCATTTGAGCTTTTGGACAGCTCCCGTCCTGTGATTCCAAACCATTGCCACTAGAGGGCGCCTCTACACCGCAGCCACTTTACTAGTACAGATCCGAAGCCCGGCCAGTGACGCGGAAAACAGATTCCAATACCAGAATTCTCAAACTTCGCAAAATATTCCCCAATCTGCTTCCAGACGTGTCCCCCTGCCTTGCCGCAGCCTAGATCAATTTTCCAATTACTTCTTTTTATTGCCTACAGCCTATTTGGGTTGGAGAACGGTTACCGGGCTTTAGGGGGCGGGGCTTCAGGCGGAAGCGCTATTGTTTATATTGGTACTCAAAAGTTTCTCCCGCTTCACAGCAAAACACCGTCTATCTTCCGAAATCGATCCACAAAGGCGATCTGTCAAATCAACCTGTCAACAGCTCACCCAGAGCTCCCGAACTCCTCAGCCCTTCAGAGTCATCTAAAAGCGGTGCCGCCGGGCTGGACCACGGTTCCCCCCACCCCCAACAGGGAGGAGCCCGTGCGCGGGTCTCACCTGCGGGCAATAGAACCCAAATTATATCTACTAGACCAATCCTCTCTGTTACCTTTTCACCCAATCGATGTCCCGACACTTCTGCCCTGCAAAAATCCCGAAAAAGCCTCGCCTTGGAGAACCTGCTGTCGCGCCCAGCCATCTCTTCCTGGGACAGACCACAAAGGCAAGTTTACTCAGCGACCATCTTGTCTCCACCCCATCTTTTTACCTTTAATCTATTAGGGTCTTTATATTAAAATGAATTTCTTGAAAGCAGCATAGAATAGGGACTTATTTTGCAATCCCATCAGACTCTCTGACTTTTAATTGTGGTGTTTTACTACTTAAATTAATTGTAATTATTGATGTGTTTAAGTGTTAAATATATTGTCCTGTTTGTTTGTTTTTTTGTTCCCTCTATTCTTTGTTTTCTACTTTCTCTTTTTCAGACTTTATTTGGATTATCCTATTACTGCTTATATATATATATTTTATATATATATAAAATTTTCCAAAGTTGATTTTTTAAAGTCAGAGCTTATGCATATTTAACTCCTCTCAGTATGATTTCATGTGATAATATACCACTTTCAATGTACATGAAGAATAAAATCTATCATATATTTACTGATATAAAATTTAATTCTTTATTTTTTTGGTATAGGGGCTGGCGATTGAACCCAGGACTTCATATGTGGGAAGCTGTTGTTCAACCCCTGAGCTACATGGGTGCCTCTGTTTTGGCTTTTTTGTTTGCTTGTTCCCCATTCCTCAAGATGGCTCTCTCATTTATCTGCTCATTGCCTGCTCATTGTGTCTTCTTGCCTTCTTTAGGAGAGGCACTGGGAACCAAACTCTGGACCACCCATGTGGGAAACAGGCAATCAGCTCTGTGAGCCACACCCTTTCCTGTGGGAGGGAGGGCGCCCGGCTTGCCACAGTAGCAAACGGTGCGGCAAGAAGTGATACCGCCTCTGCCTACTGGGCCTAGATAAGGTGACCACGCCTGACTAGGCCTTTGCTGCTAGCGGCTGGCTGGCGCTGCCCTCCCCCTTTCTATCTCCCGCCTAGCCCAACATCCGGCCAGCTCTCACTCCCCCTTTCCCCTCCCCTATTCCAAACCTCTCAGCTAGCCCTCCCTATATCTTACTTCTCCCTCTACCCAACCCTATATAACCAAGTGTACTTCCGTAATAAAGCAGACCTGTTCTTGCACTCAAGCGGTCTCCGTGGTTTTTCCTCAACCGCGCGTCCCCCACGCCTGGAGAACCGGTGCTCCCTCTTGGGGCACCCCCCGCCGGTGGTTTGGCAGGAGCAAGCCCCGCCGACTCTTGGGCCCGAGCGAGGACGAGACCCTCACGCTCAGCCACACATTCCCTCAAATGTAATTCTATAGATATATTTTTCATTTTTTTTCTTTTTTTTTTAATTGACTTTGTAATAATATTACATTAAAAATATATATGTGAGGTCCCATTCAACCCCACCCCCCCACCACCCCTCTCCCCCCCCCAACAACACTCGTTCCCATCATCATGACACATCCATTGGATTTGGTAAGTACATCTTTGGGCACCTCTGCACCTCATAGACAATGGTCCACATCATGGCCCATACTCTCCTCCATTCCATCCAGGGGGCCCTGTGAGGATTTACAATGTCCGGTGATTACCTCTGAAGCACCATCCAGGGCAGCTCCATGTCCCAAAGACGCCTCCACCTCTCATCTCTTCCTGCCTTTCCCCATACCCATCAGCCACCATGTCCACTTTTCCCAATCCAATGCCACCTCTTCTATGTGGACATTGGATTGGTTGTGTCCATTGCACCTCTATGTCAAGAGGAGGCTCAGATTCCACCTGGATGCTGGATGCAATCCTCCCACTTTCAGTTGTAATCACTCTAGGCTCCATGGTGTGGTGGTTGTCCTTCTTCAACTCCATCTTAGCTGAGTGTGGTAAGTCCAATAGATCAGATTGTAGGTGCTGGAGTCTGTTGAGGCTCAGGACCTGGCTATCACATTGTCAGTCCAGAGATTCAAATCCCCTAAATATATCTTAAACCCCAACATTAACTGCACCTCCAGCACATTAGCATGAAAGTCTTATGAAGGGAGATCCCATCTGAGTCCAGATTCATCACACATAAACACCATTTCCAAAGAGGGGCCATCTGCCCTGGTAGTTAACCCCATCGGCCATGACCATAACTCCCATGGGTCTCTTTAGCCCTCAAAGGAACCCAGATATTTTTCATTTTTTAAAGAAGCCTTAGATTACATAAATATTACATTTAAAACAGGGCATTCTCACATAGCCCTCCCCTCCCACACTTTCCCACGTTAACGACATCTTTCATTAGTGTGGTACATCTGTTATAGTTGAGGAACACATGTTGAAACATTGTACTAACCATGGACAATAGTTTGCATTATAGTTCACACCCTGCCCCACACAATTTTGTAGGTTTTGACAAAACGTATAATGACCTGTGCCTGTCATTGCAATGCCATGCGGGAAGATTCCAATGTCCCCAAAATGCCCCCATGTTGTACCTATTCTTTCCTCTCCCTCCCTCAGAACCTCTGGTGGCCACTGCCATTATATCAGGGGTTCTTAACAAGGGATCTGTGAACTTGAATTCAAATGTAAAAAAGCATTATTCTTGTAAGGATGTGTTGGTGTGGATGTGATATATTTATTAAATAATACACAGTATATTGTGGACTTAGTAAGGGGTCCATGGTTTTCACTTGACTGGCAAAGGGTTTATGAAACAAAAAAGTTTAAGAAACCATGCTTAATATCAATCCCAGTTAGAATTCTGCTATCAATATTCTTCTCTGTTTCTCTGTATGGACTGTATCCCCTGTTTCTTGGATGCTGTCTACTTCTAAAATGCAATCATAGGACAGGAGTAGAAAGGACATTTCCATTTCTGAAGGAAGAAATAGGAAGAGAAGTGATGTTATGAAGCCCAACCAAGTACAAAACCCAGCAGGGGTAACCGTTCTATTCCAAGGTGTGAAGTTTAACTGTGTTTTTAGCTTTATCCTTTGGGCCTGCTGAAGCAGCAGTCTCTCATTTCCCAAACAATGGAGCAGTAACTATGCTCATTTCAAACACTTGGGGATATGCCCCACTGTCTCCAAGAAACTGAGCAGAAGGCCTGCCTTTCCACACACTGGGGCACAAGCCTTGACCTGTTCATATGCTGCTTCAAGGCCTTCCCTCTTGATGCAAGGAAAACTTTTCTTTCCAGACCTCTGCTTCCATGGTTCTCTCTTGGCCTCATTTTACTTTCATCTGGTCCCATCCCTATCTCTTTAATTCCAGGCTGAATTCATTTCTGGGGGTTGGGTTATGTGCCCCATAGAGTTATGCTCAAGTCATAGTTTGCATTCCTGCAAGAGTGAACCCTTTTGTAAATAGGACCTTGGGACATGTTATTAGTTAGTATGGGATCTCATTTGTGAATAGGATCTTTGAATATCCTATTAAGATTAGGCCAGATTGAATCAGGGTGGGTCATAATGATGTGGGCTATGGGTGGAAGGCTCTGTGTCTCTTCAGAGATAACTAAGTTGTTTGACTTGTGGGTGTGGAATGGTAAGAGGCTGCAGTCCTGCCCTTAGGGACAGTGACAGCAGGCTCCAGTCCCAGGAAATGTTTAACAAAGCAAGGGCTATAAACTTTAAGTATTTAGGGGAAATGCAAAAACCAAGGCTTATCTAGAATGTCTGGAGTCCTTGCTAAAAGCTTACCTAAGATGTGGAAGAGATATATGCTAATTGAAGCCTATTGAGAACTGAAACAAAGGGACCATTTGGCCTTTCCTCTCTGTATAAAAGACGTTTGAAAATCTTGTTCGGGGCTTGGGATTCAAACTGAAAGCTCCCGAGTCCGGCCATCAATAAACCATTTTTCCTTCTCAAAATCATTGCTGAGTCCTGGCCTCTCTATACTCAAATAATTGAACTTCTCTTAAATTCCACAACAATAATCCATATGATTAGAGTCCTTATGTGCTAAAGGAATTCAGATTCAGTCAGTTGGTAAAACTCAAATTAATTTAAACAAAATGATAAGTCACAAGGCAGAACAAGGCTTGTGGCAAGTGAGCACCAATAAGCCACAGAATTTTTTTCCAGTTTTAAAATTTTTGTAAATTTTATTGATAATATTTTCTAAGACTTTTTTATTAATTAACATTACATTTTTGCAGCATATTTACTATTTAATTTTTTAGAGATTTAAATGTTTTTAAAGGAACCAATTTTATTGATACATGTTAATAAAGTATAAATTCATCCAAAGTGTGCAATCAGTGGTACTCCATATAATCACAAAGTTGTGCATTCATCACTCCAATCATTTTAGAGCATTTTCATTACTCCAGTAATAATTATAATAAACAAAACTCATTACCTCTTAATCTCTCTATGCTTCCCCTGCTGTATGGCACTGCTATACTGTTTTCTTCTATTATATTGGTATTTATATTTTGTAAAAAAAATAGTGTTACATATCCAGTATCACCCCATTTGTATTTTACATGAAGTTTCACTATGTTATACATTCCCATGTTACATTTTTTAGCTTTCCTTCTAGTAATATAAGTGTTCTTAGGTTTTTCTTTTCAACCACTATCATACCATTTAATAGCTCTGGTTGTCACAAATGACAGGATGTGCTCTCACCATTTCCATTTATTTACAAATATTTAAAAACAGCCTTTTAACCAATTTTGCACAGATTAACGATCAGCTTTCCATTCTCTATCATCCTTTTATTTTTTGGTGACCTATATTCTAATTATTAATTCCATGAGTTTACATAATGTATTTAGCTCATAATGGCACAATCATACTCAATTTGTCCCTTTGTGCCTGGATTGCTTCACTCAACATAATGTCATCCAGGTTAATCCATGTTGTCATATGCTTCATGATTTTATTTCTTCTTAATGTGCATAACATTCCATTGTCTGTATATGCCACAATTTATTTATCCATTCATCAGTTGATGGACAACTGGGTAGTTTCCAAATTTTATGAAGCTTAGTATGTGGATGTCTATTCATGTCATTGGTCTCAGTTCTTCTGGGTATATCCATAGGAATGGTATTGACAGGTCCCATGCCAAGTCTATATTCAACTTCCTTAGGAACTAACAAACAGTCCTCCACAGTGGCTGTACCATTCTACATTCCCACCAACATTGAGTAAGTGTTCCTGTCTCTCCACATCCTCTCAACATTTACACTTTTCCAACTTTCTAATAATGGCTACTCTAACAGGTGTGAAATGATATCTTATCAAAGTTTTGATATGCATTTCCCTAATGGCTAGTGATGTTGAACACTTTTTCATGTGTTTCTTTGCCATTTCTATTTCTTCTTGGGAGAATTGTCTTTCCAAGGCTTTTGCCCATTTTATATTCAAAGAGTTTTCTTCTGATTGTTGAGTTGCATGATTTCTTTATATATCATGGATATTAAACCCTTATCAAACAGGTGATTGTCTGATATTTTTTCCCATTGAGACTGCTGCTTTTTCAACCTTTTGACAATGTTCTTTGAGCTGGAAAGGTGTTTAATTTTGAGGAGGTCCCATTTATCTATTTTTTCTTTTTTTGCTCATGCATACTTTGGGTGTAAGGTTTAAGAAACTGCTGCCTACCACAAGATCTCGAAGAAGTTTTCCTACTTTTTTTTCTAGGAGTTTTATGGTTGTTGCTTTCATGTTTAGTTCCTTGCTCCATTTTGAGTTAATTTTTTTAAGTATTTAAAATCAGGATTTACTTTAATGTGAGAGTACAGTTCACATGTGTTTCAAGATGATAGAGAAAACTTGAATTTAAAAAAATTTATTTCAGTGCATAATTTATTTTAAGTATGAGTAAAATATTTTTAATCCATTTCTAATAGAGGTCATTCTGAAATTGACTTGTTTATCTACATTTAAATTACATTAGTTTCTTTCTGTGCTTATGCAAAATCTTGAAATATTCCTGAAAATACATTTCAATACAAATAATTTTTTTCAAACTTGCAATAGTTCTTTTGTCATGTCTGTGTTTGCCAAATTATCATTTTTAAAAAGAATTATTTCTCTCTTTGAATAAAGTTCTTGATTTTCATGGCTCATAGATTTGCATATTGAAAAAGAGAAGATGAGATTAATAGGTGATCTATTCTTAAGACATTTATTTGTTTTTATTTTTTCAGTTAATTTATTGAAATATATCACCCACACACACACATAGATAAACAATAAGTGTATAGTAATAGTTCTACCTTACAAAACAAACATATATAACATCATACAGGACTGTCATAACTCATCCAACCACCAACACCTTACATTGTTGTTAAACCTTTTAAACTAATGATTAAAAGAGCACTGTCAAAATATTACTACTAACCAAAGTATTTTCCCCCATCCCTTCCTATTGTTATCTTTATGTCATTTATATATGAACATATGTAAACAATTAAGTGTATAGTAAAAGTTATGAACTTACAAAGCAAACATGCATAACATCATAGAATGATCCCATACATCAACCCTCCACCAATACCTTGCATTGTTGTGAGACATTTGTTACAAATTATGAAAAAATATTGTCAATATCTTACTACTAATCATAGTCCTTATCTTATATTTAGTGTGTTTTTCCCCCAACTCACCCTACTATTATTTTTAAGTATATGTTTTTATGACAGAAGTTATTAACTTATAAAACAATCATGCACATATGCAGAATTCCCAAACAACACCTCTCCATCAACATACCACACTGTGGTGGAATACTTGTTACAGATAAGATAATGTCATCTGATTGTTACCATGTCCATAGTATACATTTAGCTCGCATTTTCCATACTTCTCCATTATCAACACAGTACATCTTTGGCATAGATGTAAGAATATTATATTATTACTGCTAACCACAGTCCATAGGTCATTCCTGTTGTATTATTTCCCATGCATTTCCAAAACCCTGCAGTAGTGATATACTTTTGCTCTAGTTCACAAAGGATACTCTTCCATCTGGACCGTCAACCGCAATTCTCATCCACCTCTTGGTTAACTCTGCTATTCAGTTCCTAGATTATTCTCTAGCATTCTGCCCAAATAAATTTGCTAATTGTGTTTTTTATTTCAATTTTTAAAAAATGCTGGTGGAATTTTTATCAGGGTTGCATTGAATCTGTATATCAATTTGAGTAGAATTGACATCTTAATGATATTTACTCTTCCAATCCATAAGCATTTAATGTTCTTTCAGTAATTTAGGACTTGTTAAATTTCTTTTAACATTGGGTTGTTGTTTTCTGAATACAAGTGCTTTACATCATTGGTTAAATTTATTGCTGACTACTTGATCTTTATCTGTCATATTTTATTTTTACTAATCTTTTGACACTTTTATTTACTTTTATTGATATAATCTTCATTTCTAGACTCTCTTCCAGGCCTCTCTCCTGTCTTTTCTTTTCAGGCTCTAGCACACCCTTTAGTATTTCCTGAAAATCTGGGCTCTTGCATAGAAATTCTTTCAGTTTCTGTTTATCTGTGAATTATCTAATCTTGCCCTCATATTTGGAAGACAGTCTTGCTGGATATAAAATTCTTGGCTGGAAGTTTTTCTCTTGTAGTATGTTAAATATATCAGACCACTCTCTTCTTGCCTCCATGGTTTCTGGTGAGAAATCAGCCCTTAATCTTATTGGGTATTCCTTATATGTTATCCATTGTTTTCCTCTTGCTGTTTTCAGAATTCTCTCTTTGTCTTTGGCATTTGACATTCTGATGAGTATGTGTCTCAAAGTTGGTCTATTCAGATTCTTTTGGATGAGAGTATGTTGTGCTTCTATGTCCTTCAATAAGGTTGGGAAATTTTCTATCATTTCTTTAAATATTCCTTCTGCCCTTTTCCCTTCTCTTCTCACACAAATGTTTGCACATCTCTGGCCATCATTTAGTTCCCTGAAACCTTGTTCAATTTTTTCCATTCTTTCCTTCATCTGTTCTTTTGTATGTTCACCTTCAGAGACCATTTCTTCAAGCCCACCAATCCTTTCTTCTGCCTCCCCAAATCTGCTATAAATGATTCCAATGTTTTTAAAATTTCATTGATTGCACCTTTCATTCCCATAAGATCTGCTATTTTTCTATGCATGCTTTCAAATTCTTCTTTGTGCTCATCCAGTGTCTTCTTAATATCCTTAATCTCTTTAGCGATCTCATTGAATTTATTAAGGAGATTTATTTGAACATGTATGATTAGTTTTCTCAACTCCTTTTTGTCATCTGGAAGTTTTTCTTTTTCCTTTAACTGGGCCATATCTTCCTATTTCTTGATGTGGATTTTAATTTTTGGTTAGTGTCTTGGCATCTGGTTTACTAGAGTATTTTTCTGGGTGCAGTTTTTCTCTTTGGTTTAGAGCTTCTTGCCCTTTCTCACTTGCTGGTTGTAGAGTAGGATCCAAGGATATAATTGGTACCATAAACTGTGGAGGCTCAAGCTGTGCTCATTGCCCCAGGGACAGATGAAGCTTCTCCCAACTTTCTCCTTTCCCAGAAGTAGGGACAGAGTCACAGTTGTGTGGAATAATCCAAGTCATGCAGGCCTAGACTGTAGTTGCCCAGAGACTAATGAAGCTTCATGCCCCTTTCTGACCTGCTTGGGGCATAGAATGACCTGCAGATGTGGGCAACAATCTATGAAGTGCAGGTCCAAGATGACTGCAGTTGCCCCAGTAGACTTTTAGTTATTCAGTTTCTGCAAGCCAAAGGTACCCTCAGTTACCTGGATAGACTGGTGCTGAGCTAGCCAGCCTTCACCCTGCCAGGGTTGGGACTGAAGCCTAGGCTAGGACTGAAGGCTGATCAGGTGAAAGAAACTTGTTCCTACCATCACTGTGATATCTGGTCAGCCCGGCTTCCCCTTAGGCTGGGGTAGAGTCAAAATGGTGGCCACCAGTCTCTTTCTGACCTGGTCTGGCTTACACCCCAGCTGTTCCTAGGGTTATTCCTTAGCCATCTGACTCAATCAGTAGCTGAAATTGACAGCCAACCATCTCCTCCTCCCTTGTTTTTGGGAGATGGACCTTCTAATTCCAGTCACAGAACAGCTCCTGGGGTGGCTTGCACCACCAGAGTAAGATAATCACCAGCCTCTGTGGCTTGGCTGGTAATTTCCTGGAGAGGCTGGTGCAGGTCCCTGCATCTTCCTCCCTATTGGAGGCACTGGGTCTTAGGATAGACCTGCAATCTGACCCAGATGGAAAGAAGCTGGTTCACACCAGCACTGGGATTCTCAGTCCACTCGCTTCCCCTTGTGCCAGGTGCGGAGTTAAGATGGCAGCTCCCAGCCTCTTTCTAACTTAGACAGGCTCAAACTTTAGCTGTTCTCAGGATTATACTTTAGCTCACTGAATTTTATTCATCAGTAGCTGAAGTTGGTGCCCAACCATCTCTTCCTCCCCCATTTTGGGGAAGTGGAGCTTTCAATTCCAGCTGCAGAACTGCTCCTGAGGTGTCTTGTGCCTCCAGAGGAGGATGGTCCCTGGCCTCTGGGGCATGGAGCACTCTACTTATGAGTCTTCTCTGCAGACGGGCAGGCTCCTCCTTTCATTCCTTCAAGGATGTTACAGGATGCCCTTCTGGTCTCCTGGAGCCCCCAAACAGGTGCTTCAGCTAGCTCCAGAGAGCTCTGGGTATTTACTAAATACCCTGTAGCATAAGTTGAATCTAGGAACTCCTTAGTCTGCTGACATCTTGCTTTCCCTCCATTTTGAGTTAATTTTTGAAAAAGGTGTGAGGTAGGGTCTTCTTTCTTTTTTTGGATATCTCTATCCAGTTCTCCCAGCATCATTTACTGAATAGACTCTTCCAGACCAGCTGTATGGGCTTAATAGCCTTGTCAAAAATGGCTTGATTGTAGAGGAGGGGCTCAATTTCTGCGTTCTCATCAGTTCCATTGGTTAATTTGTCTGTCTTTATGCCAGTACCATGCTGCTTTTTACCACTGTACCTAAGTAATATGCTTTAAAATCAGGAAGTAAGATTCCTCCAACTTTATTTTTTAAAAAAAACGTTTTTGACTATTTGAAGCCCCTTACACTTCCAAATAAATTTGATTATTGTCTTTTCAAGTTCTGCAAAACAGGCTGTTGGGAATTTTATTGGGATTGCATTGTATTAATATCTGTAAATCAATTTTGGTAGAATTGACATCTTAATGATATTTAGTCTTCTAATCCATGAACATGAATGTCTTCCCACTTATTTAAGTATTCTTGGGCTTTTTTTGCAAGTTTTGTGGTTTTTTGAATATAAGTTCTTTATGTCCTTGCTTAAGTTTATTCCTAAATATTTGACTGTCTTAGTCACTATTATAAATGTATTTTTTTTCTGATTTACTCCTCAGATTGCATATCAGCAGTATTTAGAAACACATTACTTTTTCATATTAATCTTGTATCCCACCAATTTGCTGAATTGGTCTATTTTTTTTTTTTAAGATTTATTTATTTATTTAATTTCCCCGCCTCCCCTGGTTGTCTGTTCTTGGTGTCTATTTGCTGCGTCTTGTTTCTTTGTCTGCTTCTGTTGTCGTCAGCGGCACGGGAAGTGTGGGCGGCGCCATTCCTGGGCAGGCTGCTCTTTCTTTTCACGCTGGACGGCTTTCCTCATGGGCGCACTCCTTGCGCGTGGGGCTCTCACGCGGGGGACACCCTTGTGTGGCACGGCACTCCTTGCGCGCATCAGCACTGCGCATGGCTATCTCCACACGGGTCAAGGAGGCCCGGGGTTTGAACCGCGGGCCTCCCATGTGGTAGACGGACGCCCTAACCACTGGGCCAAAGTCCGTTTCCCTGAATTGGTCTATTAATTCTAGTAAATTTGTCATGGGTTTTTCAAGATTATCCGGCATAGGATCATTTCTTTCTTTTTTTTTTTAAAGATTTCTTTATTTATTTATTTCTCTCCCCTCCCCCAGTTGTCTGTTCTCTGTGTCTATTTTTGCTGCGTCGTCTTTGTTCGCTTCTGTTGTTGTCTGTGGAATGGGAATCTGTGTCTCTTTTTGTTGCATCATCTTGCTGTGTCAGCTCTCCGTGTGTGTGGCACCATTCCTGGGCAGGCTGCACTTTCCTTCACGCTGGGCGGCTCTCCTTACGGGGTACACTCCTTGCTCGTGGGGCTCCCCTATGTGGGGGACACCCCTGCATGGCAGGGTACTCCTTGCGCGCATCACCACTGTGCATGGGCCAGCTGCACACGGGTCAAGGAGGCCCGGGGTTTGAACCCTGGAACTCCCACGTGGTAGACCGACGCCCTAACCACTGGGCCAAGTCCGCCGCCCATAGGGTCATTTAATCAGCAAATAGTGTAAGTTTTACTTCCTTCTCTTCTATTAGGGTGCATTTTTTGTCTTTATCTAGCCTATTTGCTCTAGCTAGAACCTCTAGCACAATATTGATTAATAATGGTGATAGTGAGCATCTTTGTCTTGTTCCTGATCTGAGTGGGAAAGCATTTAGTCTTTCACCAGTGAATACAATGTTAGCTGTAGATTTTTCATATTCACACTTTTTCACATTGAGAAAGCTTCCTTCTATTCTTATTTTGGATTTTTTTTCAAGAAAGAAAGCTGCGTTTTGTCAAAAGACATTTCTGCATCAATTGAGATGATCATGTGATTTTACTCTTCAATTTCTCAATATAGTTTATTAAACTAATTGATTTTCTTGTGTTGAACCACCCTTTCCTACCTGGGATAAAACTCATTTGATTATGGTATATAATTCTTTTAATGTGCTTTTGGACTCTCTTTGCAAATATTTTGTTAAGGATTTTTTCATCTATATTCCTAAGTGATATTGGTCTATAATTTTCTTTTTCTTTTGTGTTTCTTTTTTTTCTTCTTTATTTTTTTAATCTTACATTAAAAAAGTATGAGGTCCCCATATACCCTGCACCACCGTCAACCCACTCCTTCCACATCAAAAACCTCTTTCATTATAGCACATTCATTGCATTTGGTGAATACATTTTGGAGCACTGCTGCACCACATGGATAGTGGTTTACGTTGTAGTTTACACTCTCACCCAGTCCACACAGTGGGCCATGGCAGGACATACAATGTCCAGCATCTGTCCCTGCAGTACCACCCAGGACAACTCCAAGTCCTGAAAATGTCCCCACATCATATCTCTTCATCACTCTCCCTACCCTCAGCAGCAACAAAGGCCACCTTCTCCTCATCAGTACTATAATTACTAATCACAATAGTTCCGTAGTAGAATATCAGCAAGTCCACTCTAGTCCATACTCTATTCCTCCAGCCTGTGGACCCTGGTATGGTTATGTCCACTCCCCATCTATATTAAGAGGGGGTTTAGATTACACATGGATGACAGATGCAATTCTCCTGCTTGCAGTTGTAGGCACTCTTGGCTTCCTGGTGTGGTGGTTGACCTTCTTCAACTCCCTGTTAGCTGGCCAGGGTAAGTTCAATAAACCAGAGGGTAGGAGCTACAAGGCTGCTGAGACTCAGGCCCTGGCTGTCAAATGGACAGTCCAGAGACTCATGTCTCCTGAGTATACACCAATCCCAGTGCCAAACACAGGTCCCATAAAGGTAGCAGAAGAGGGATGTGTAGAAAGTCATATCTGAGTAAACTCCATCACACTCAGGAACACAAACTCCAAAGTAGGGCCAACTGACATGGCATGGAACTCCAGAGCCAACTGCCATGATGATAGAACTTGTGGCTCTCTGTAGTTCTCAGGAGAACCAGTACCTCGGGTTGTATCTACTTTGGCTGTCTCTGGGACCCTGCTGAGGTGTGCATAAGGGCAACCCCTCTGATGACCTCCTGAATCTTCTTTGGAGATTCATAGCCATATAAACTCATTTGTCCTTTCCATTTTCCCCTTTTATCCAAAGTCATAAAGCAGTTTTTAACACCTGATATTACATGTAGGCTGAGATATTCTGCTGGTCAGAGTTGACCCATTTATTCAAGGTCTTTTTCTAGTTATATCATCAGCTGGTGCTTGGTAGTAATCCCTCTGCACCAAGGAAGCTCATTCCCAGGAGTCATGTCTCACACTGAGGGTGTGGGGGGGAGGTAATGCATTTACATGCTGAGTTTGGCTTAGAGAGTGGCCACACTTGAGCAACATGGAGGCTCTCAGGAGGTATCTCTTAGGCAACCTGCAGCTCTAGGCCTAGTTCATATTTCAGGCACACAGGCTCATAATTGGAGCCATCAGTGTCAAGGGCTCATTGTTGGACCATCCATCTTTCTTTGTCTTTGCCATTACACTTGAGTGATTGTTGTTGTTCCATTGAGGAATGTGATAGAGCTCCCCTGGCTATGAACTCCGCACTCCCTCAGTTGTCATTTTTAAATGAAATCATTATGAAAATACCCAAACATTTTTATGTACCCTGTATACATGCCCTAGAGAACTCCCTTCCAACCATGTATCTCACACCAATGTTCCTCCCCTGCTATATTTGAACCTCTCTGCAGTCTGAAATTTCTTTAAAAATGATGCCTAATATATTGCCAGGTTCCATTAAGAGTAAAATGTAATATAGTGATGGATTTAAAGGTTAGATACAGAATACATACTAATTTAGAAAAATTAAATAAAGTAAAAAAAATTGGGGTATCAAAAAATGAAAAAGCTTTGTTTTTGACGTTTTGTCTTTTATCACTGCTATAGGGTTTTCCTGTGTGTACAGTCTCAAGGCAATTTCTTCCATTTATTCCTCAGTGTCTACATCCTTTCTTTATTTTTTCTACTTATTAAGTTTGTCCTCACAAAAGTTTTAGACCGCAGTAATTCACATATACTATATATATTACTCCCATGTATCCAACATCAAACCTTTTGTCCCTTCCCCAGCAATGATTTTTTTACACATTCATATTATGTTTGCTGCAGCTGATGTATGGATATTGAACTAGATTATTGGCTCAAAGGAAGTTGGGGGGTAGAGGAAGGTTGCAAACTGACACCTACATGGGTGAAATCTATGGTAAGCTGGAGGCAAGTATTTGTACAGGGAAGGGATAAAATGGGGTCATAGGGATACCTTTTGGTGGAGTTTTGTGGGCTTGAGGGGGGTTAAGGATGGGAGGAAGGGTCAGATGGCCCATGAAATTGGGGGGAGGAGGGAACATTTGAATATAAGAGATTGTCAGGTATGTGGTTGAAATTATAATGTAGAGAAAACTCTTCAGAAAATATAATAAAGAAGGTTATCTGTTTAAGATGCTTAAGGGGGGTATCTGACACAGAATAAGCTTTTAGGGAGTGTGTGAGTGCTCATTTTGTCATAGTGGGTTATATCATTTTGTGGAGACCCATACAGTGAGAGTGGAGGTATACCCACATCCTGGGGAGGGCTGAAGTTCTCAAACAGAGGGAATTTTATCTCTTGAGAGAATTGGTGGCTCCCAAAGGCAGTTGAGTATGTCAAGCCCTCAACATTGTTGCAAGTATTTCTGAATATGGTCCTTCAAGTAATGAGGATTGATAGTCATGGTGGGCCCTGAGGGGAGGGGAAAGAGGTATTGAATAGATGGAATCCGTGTAACTGTGGGGCAATGTAAGTGTTCCACAAGATCATGCAATGATGGATATAGGACATGTTAAATTACACCAAAAAATGTATAAAAGTCTATAGGCTAAAATGTAAACCATAATGGAAAACATAAGGTAACTAAAAATTTAGACAATTGTATTGTCTAAAATATAAACCATAATGTAAATCATAGAATCTTTAACTGTTTTGGTATTAGGGTAATATTGGCTTCATAGCATGATTTGTTCTGGTTCAAATTTTTGGAAGAGTATGAGCAAGATTGATATTAGAATGTCTTTGAATGATTGGTAAAATTCACCTGTGAAGCCATCTGGCCCCAGAATTTTCATCTTTGGGAGATTTTTTGATGACTCTTTCAATATTTTCACTTGTGATTGGTTGTTGATGTTTTCTATTTCTCCTAGGGTGGTTTGTTTGTATCTAGGAATTAGCCCATCTTGTCTACAGTGCCTAGTTTTTTGACATATAGTTGTTTATAGCATCCTCTTATAATCACTCTTATTTCTGTGGCATCGGTGGTAGTATTCCCTCTCTCATTTATAATTTTATTTATTGGTGCCTTCTCCCTTTTTTTACTTTGTCATTCTAGCTAAGGGTTTGTCAATTTGTTAATCTTATAAAAGATCCAACTTTTGGTGTTGTTGATTCTCTGTATTGTTTTTTGTTTTCAATTTCATTTACTTCTGCACTGATCTTTACTATTTATTTCATTTGGCTTATATTGGGATCAGTTTGCTCATCTTTTTCTACTACCTCCTGCTGTGCAGTTAGATCTTGAACTTTAACTCTTTCTTCTTTTTAATGTAAGCTTTGAGGGCTATAAACTTCCCCCTGGGCACTGCCTTTGTGGTGTCCCATAGGTTTTTGATATATTATGTTCTATTTTCATTTATCTCAAGATATTGCTTAATTCTTTTCTGAATTCTTCTTTGGTCCACAGGTTGTTTACAAGTATATTGTTTAATCACCATATATTTATGAATTTCACCTTTTCCTATCCATTATTGATTTGCAATTTCATTCTGTTATGATCAGGGAAAATGTTTTGTATAATTTCTATTTTTTTTAATCATTGAGACTTTTCTTGTGACCCAACATATGGTCTATCTTGGAGAAGGGTCCATGAACACTTGAAATACTCTGTCCCAGGCAATTCCAAAAGTTATGACAAAATATACAATGACCTGCATCAGCCATCACAATGCCAAGCAAGAAAATGTGTGGTGATGAAAGTACCACAATGTGTGAATAATAAATATCACTGAATTGAACATTTGAAAATGAATAAAATTAGACAATTTTAGTTTCAGATATGTTTGTTATCACTATAAAATGTTTTTAAAAATTGTATTTAAGGAATAATCTTTAAATAGTGTTTCTAGAATTTTAAATATTCCTTGGTAGCATATAAGCAGCCATTAACAATATGTTAAAAAATGATGTGCCTGTGTTCCAGTAAAACTTTATTTAAAAAATCAGATGGGGGAAACGGATTTGGCCCAGTGGTTAGGGCATCCATCTACCACATGGGAGGTCCGCGGTTCAAACCCCGGGCCTCCTTGACCCGTGTGGAGCTGGCCCATGTGTAGTGCTGATGTGCGCAAGGGGTGCCGTGCCACGCAGGGGTGTCCCCCGCGTAGGGGAGCCCCACGCGCAAGGAGTGCACCCATAAGGAGAGCCGCCCAGCACAAAAGAAAGTGCAGCCTGCCCAGGAATGGTGCCGCCCACACTTCCCTTGCCGCTGACGACAACAGAAGCGGACAAAGAAACAAGATGCAGCAAATAGATACAGAGAATAGACAGCTGGGGGGGGGGGAATTAAGTAAATAAATAAATCTTAAAAAAAAAATCAGATGGCCCACAAGCCCACAGTTTATTGAGCCATATATTAGGGCATTATGTGATGTGTGTTGGCAAAATTTACTTCAGGAGGCAAATGGGACCTGAAATGGAGAATGACTATACTAGGAAAAAATGGTGAGATAAAGCATATGATAGGGCACATGAAATAAATAATGGGCAGTCAACTCCAAAATGTGTACACATTTACATGAGACATGTCTACAGATGTATATTGAGAGAACTATCTAAGGCATGTATCTGAGACAGAAGGCATGGATAAGTTTTTAATGTGGTAATATACATATACAACTCAAAGTTTTCCATTTAACCACTTTCAAGGCTACAATTCAAAGGTATTAACTATATTTACAATGTTGTACTATATCAAAACATTGACAACAATAATTGGCAAAGTTTACAGAGGAAAGTAATCTGGAGAACTATATCATTGAGACAAAAAACATAAAATATATCCAAACCTAGTCCTGAAATATATTAGAAGGAAAAAATACAATATATGCAAGGATGATTCAATATTCTGAACTGTATTAATACAAATCATATGACAATATATTAAAAGAGAAAACAATCTTATGTTCATTTCCATAAATTTTGAAAAAGCATTTACTAGTTCAACACCTATTTTTATTAGACGAAAAATGCATAAAATAGGAAAATAAAATAACTCCATGATACACAAAGTTTTTCTATCTCAAACACAAAACCTTCTTCCATACTAAAGTTAGAAAACTCTAGAAACATTCCTAATATCAGGTATAAGTCATCACCATTATTTAACATTCTTCTACAGATACTATTCAATACAATTAGGCAAGAAAAAGAAATAGAGTTTAAAATTTTGAAGGGAAAAAGTGAAATCATTATTTGGCATTGATGTAATTGCTTACTTGGAGGCCCCAAAAGAATATATTTCTGGTTAAAAATTAATATAAAACTCAATTGCCTTAATATTTCATAACAATAAGTAGTTAAAAGTTATACTTGAAAATGTTCCAAATACAATAGCAACAAAAGTGATATTCTATCTAAAAATATCCTTTATAAATATATAGAAGATCCATGCAATTATTTTTTAAAATTAATTTCTTTTTATTTTTAAAGAATCCTTAGATTAAATAAGTGTTACCTAAAATATAGAGGATTCCCATAAGCCCCATTCCCTCCCCCTCCAACACCTTCCTACATTAGCAACATCCTTCATTAGTGTCATATATTTGTTACAATTGATGAACACATACTGGAACATTGATACTTACCATGGACTATAATTTACATTATAGTTTACACTCTGTCCCACACAATTGTATAGGTTATGAAAAAATATATATGATCCATAACCATCATTGCAATGTCATGCAGGAAAACCCCAATGTTATTATGCCTATTCTTCCCTCTCCCTCCCCTCAGAACCTCTGGTGGCCACTATATTTATATCAATGATAAAAAAAGCTTTCATTTGTAGAATAATAATTCTATAGTAGAATAAACATAATTCCACTTCAGTCCATTGTACATTCCCCAGTCTTGAGGATTTGGGGATGGTGATGCCCACTCTGCTTATAATTAAGAAGGGGCTTAGATCCCATGGGGCAGATGAATGGCTCTCTCTTTCTTGCAGCTGCAGACACCCTCTGTCCCTTGGGATGCACATTGTCCATCATCATATCCTTGTTAGTTGTCCTGAGTGAGTCCAATGACATGGAGGGTAGGTAATGCAACTCTGCTGAGATTCTGGCCTCAATTGGCACATGGACAGACCAAAGATTTAAGTCTCTGGGATATATGTTTACCAAGTGTAATGCTAATTATAGGTTCAAATAAAAGAGGCACAGAACCATGTTCAAGGAGACTATAAATGAGTCTAACTCTTACACTGGGAAGCATAAGTTCCAAAGTAAGGACCACTGATAAGGTGCCAAATTCCTGAGCTGTCTGTCTTGCTTATAGTGTCTGGATGTCTTTGGAGCCCTAGGGTCTGCCTTATTTAAGGCTCTGTTTATTGTGGCAGTTAATAAGATCCTGCTGAACCTTGCATAAGGATATCCTCTGGAATGACATCCCAACTCACTTTGAAATCTCTTAGCCATAAAAACTCATTTGGATTTACCATGTTCCCCTTGTGGTCAAGGTCTTTTACCAGTTGCATTGCTAGTTGGTGCTTGGTAATAATCCCTTGGTGCCAAGGAGGCTCATTCCTGGGAATCATGTCCCATGCCAGGGGGAAGGTAATGTATTTATTTTCTGAGTTTGGCTTAGAGAGAGGCGTCATTCAAGAAGCAAGGCAGCTTCAGGAGGTAACTCTTAGGCAATATATAATACTAGGCTAAGTTTCTATTTCACAAATAAAGGTTCATTAGTACAATCATCACTATCAAGGACCTGGTATTATGGTCTGTCTGCCTTCACTAGACATTGCCCTTGAACTTGGGGGATTCTTGCTGAACTATTAGAGAATGTAGCAGAAATCCCCAGAATGGGAATTCAATATTCTTTCAGTTATTGTGTGGATTTCCACCCACTGAGACAATGTCCCATGAACACTTGAACATATTCATATGCCTTAGAGTTATGCCCCAGGTGAACTCCTTCCCATGCCTCCCCACATCACTGACACTGCACCAGTGATCCACTCCCACCACTGCTGTGACCCTTCTGTGATCCAAATCTCTCCAAAAATTAAGCTAACAAAATAAAATTAAGTAAAAAAGAAATAATTTAAAAAATAACCAATAAAATATTAAAAATTAAAACAATTTGACATAATAAAAAATTTAGATGTGTCTTTCATCACTGTAAGATCTGTTATCTTGAATGTACAGTGTCATTTTCTTCCATATATTCATATATATGGAAGTGTCTTATTTTTTTCATTTTATCTTCAAATAAGTTTTAGGTTACAGAAAAGTCACAGAAAGAGCACACGTGATTCCCATAAACCCAATGTGCTCCTCCTTTTTCCTACACCCTTATTAATAACATTTTAAAAAGATTAATTTATTTATTTATCTCCCCCATTGTTTGTGTTTACTGTCTGCTATCTGTGTCCACTCATCTTCTTTTTAGGTTTTTAGGAGGCACTGGGAACCAAACCCAGAACCTGCTATATGGGAGGGAGGTGCTCAAACACTTGAGCCACCTCCTCTTCCTGCTTGTTTTGTCTCTTGTTGCATTATTTTGTTGCATCATCTCATTGCATCATCATATTGTATCAGCTCATTACCTCATCTTGTTGAATCAGCTTGCCATGCAATCCATTGTGCCAGCTCACTGTCTTGCTCATCTTCTTAGGAGACCCTGGTAATCAAACTCAGGACCTCCCATATGGTAGACAGGTACCCAGCTGCTTGAGTCACATTCACCTCCCCCTTATTAATAATGTTTTACATATGGATTGTACATTTGCTACAACCTATGTACAAATATTGAAGCATTGCTACCAAAAATGGTCAATGGTCCACATCATGTTTATTTTTTATCCATTCTTTCACGCTATACTTTTTGATTGGAGTGTTTAAGCCATTAATATTCAGTGCTATTATTCTGAAGGCATTGCTTACTTTATCAATTTTTTCCTTTGGTTTTCTGTTGTTGTACTTTACTATTATCTGTCTTTTTACCCTTTAATTTGCACTTCCTAAATATCTTTATTTCTACACTCTTCTTCAATCCCTCACACTTGTTTTTTCCACTCAGGTTGCAGCCCACATTTTAGAATCCCTTATAATTCTGGTCTTTTGGTAATATATTCTATCACTTCTTGTTTGTCTGTTAAAGATTTGAGCTCATCCCTTTTTTTTTTAACAAGTCAATTTTATTTATTTGTATTAACACAGCATGCAATTTATTCAAAGTGTACAATCAATGATATTTATTTGGTATTATCACATAGTTGTGAATTCATCAATTAATCATTATTAGAACTTTTCATTATTTCAATAATAACAAAATACAGACAAACAAGAAAATTCCTCACCTCTTACTTTCTCTATGTTTCCCCTGCTGTACATATATGATATTTCTGGTTATTCTTGTTCAAATTTTTATTTGTTTATTAAGCAGTTTTATCAAGATATATTCACATATCCTTATACTCTAACTAATGTATATAATCACTGACCCTTAACATTATCACAATGTTGTATGGTCACCATCTAAAAAATTTCAGAACTATTCATTACTCCATAAAGACTCCACATGTTCCACAGCTCTACAAAAACCACCAAACTAATTTCTTCTCTATAGATTGATTGATACACTGTACACAAATGGAACCACACAATATGCAGCACTCTGCATCTGGTCTCCCACTCAGAACAATGGTTAGGTTTAGTCTGATATTAACATTCTTAGCAATAATCTACATTTGTTCAGCTTCAAAGAAAAATGGTCTTACGTATGCAATTTTATCCATATTCAGATTTTTAAAAAATTATTTATTTATTTTTTTAAATTACATTATGAAAAATATGAGGTCCCATTCAACCCCACCGCCCCCGCCCCCCCACTCCCCCCACAGCAACACTCTCTCCCACATATTCAGATTTTACAGAGTATATTTATGCTTCACATAGTATGTATGTGTCATAATAGCACAGTCATATAATATTTGTCCTTTTGTTTCTGATTTGCTTCACTCAATATGACGTCCTCCAGGTTCATCCATGTTGTCATATATTTTACAGCTTCATTTCTTGTTATTGCTGCATAATATTCCACAAGGTGTATACACTGCAATCTGTTTATGCATTCATCAGTTGATTACACCTGGGTTGTTTGTAACTTTTGGCTATCATGAATAACAATACTATGAACATTGGTGTTCAGATGTCTATTTATGTCACTGCTCTCCGTTCTTCTTGGTGTGTACCTAGCAATGATATTGCTGGTTTCCATGGCAAGTCTGTATTCAGCTTCCTTAGGAACTGACAAACAGTCCTTCACAGGGGCTGTACATCCTGCATTCCCACCAACAGTGAAAAACATTCCTATCTCTTCATATCCTCTTGAACAATTATGGTTTTCCAACTTTTTAATAGCAGCCTGTTTAATAAGTGTGAAATGATATCTCATTGTTGTTTTGATTTGCATTTCTCAAATTGCTAGTGATGTTGAATATTTTTTCATGTGTTTCTTCACAATTTGTATTTCTTCTTTGGACAGTTGTCTTTTCAAGTCTTTAGCCTATTTTTTTAATCACATAATTTGTCTTTTTATTGTTGAGTTGTATGATCTCCTTGTATATCAAGGATATTAAAACCTTATCAATATTTGATTGCCAAATATTTCCCCCAATGAGTAAGCTGCCTTTTCACACTTTTGACAAAGTCCTTTGAGGTGCAAAAGTATTGAATTTTGAGGAGGTCCCATTTTTCTATTTTTTTCTTTTTGCTCATGCTTTGTGTATAAGGTTTATGAAACTACCTACCACAAGATCTTGAATATACTTTCCTATATTTTTTTCCTGGGAGTTTTATTACTGCTGTTTTTATATTTAGGTCATTGATGCATTTTGAATTAATTTTGTATAAGGTGTGAAACTCACCCTCATTTTTGAAAGACAGTTTTGCCAGATACTTAATTCTTGGCTGGCAGGTTTTCTCTTTCTGTATGTTTTTATTTATACCACTTTCTTCTTGCCACCCTCGTTTCTGATGAGATTTTGCCACTTCATCTTATTGATGTTCACTTGTATTAGATGCTTTGCTTTTCTCCTGCTGCTTTCAGAATCTTCTCTTTGTCTTTAATATTTGTCATTCTGAACAGTAGGTGTCTCTGGGTATGTCAATGCAGATTTATCTTGTTTGGGGTGCACTATCTTTCTTGGATGTTGATATTTATGTCTTTCATACTAGTTGGGAAGTTTTTGATCATTATTTCCTCAGATATTCTTTCGGCCTCTTTTACATTCTATTCTTTTTCTGGGACACTGAAAATGTGTATATTTGTGCATTTTGCATTGTCACATAATTCCCTGAGGCCCTGTTGCATTTTTTCCATTCTCTTCTCATTCTGTTATCCTGAGTTTCCAGTTCAGAAGTTCTCTCTTCAAAATCACTAATCTTTCTTTGAGCATTTCAAATCTGCTCTTATGTGCAACTAATGTGTTTTTTAATATTTTTAAAGTATTTTTCCCCCCCTGAGATGGCTCCCTCATCTGTTTGTTCATTGTTTTTGCTCATTGTTTGTGCTCATTGTAAGCTCAATGTATGGTTTGTTTTTCTTTAGGTGGCACCAGGAACCAAACCTAGGACCTTGCACTTGGAAATTGGGCACACAACTACTTGAATCATAGCTGCTCCCTGCTCTTTGTTTTGGCTCCCTGTCTGCTTGCTGTTTTTGCTAATTGTCTGCCCATTATTTTTGCTTGATGTTTGTCTTCTTTAGGAAGCACTGGGAACCAAACACGAGATCTCCCATTTCAGAGGCAGGCACTCACAGCTTGAGCCACATATGCTCCCCTATAATGTATTTTTAGTCTCATACACTTTGTGTTTCATTCCCATAAGGTCTGTTAACTTTCTTTGCAGAATTTCAAATTGTTCTTACTACATACTCAATGTCTTCTTAATATACATTATCTCTTTAGTCATATTTTCTTTCAATTCTTTATATTCATTATAGAAAGTTATGTGATTATCATTGATTAATTGTCTTAAATCCTGTATCTTTTTAGGATATTTGACTTGTTTCTTTGACTGAGCCATCTCTTCCTGCTTCCCAGAATGGCTTGTAAATTTTAGTTGATATCTAGGCATCTGGATATGTTGGTGACTTTAGTCTGATAGCCAATATCTCTCTTTAGTCTATTGTCTTTTTCCACAATTCTTCTTTGATATTTGTTCCAACTTATTCTGTCTTTAAAACTTCCAGTTTAAATTATAAAAATTGTATCTCAGACTCACTAACGGGACACAGATTTTCTCCCTGGATTTAGCATACAGAGAATACCAACAATAGTTTTTGTCCATGCAAGTCAAACAAGCCAGCAGATAGTGTTCTTTGGCACATCTTTCCAGAGAGGTGTGTTTGTTTTCTTGTGTTTTGGTCTGTGCAGAACCAAGATTCAAAGAGTGCTCTGCTGGCTAAATTCACTGAAGAAAAGTGCCCCCCCTGAATCCCGACTCCCCTTCCCTTTTCTCTGGTAACAGTTGCCAGTGAAGAAGATGTCTGCTCCCCTCTCAGTCATCTGCAGTGAGCCAGGGATTTTACTCCAGCTTAATATCTGGGGGAGAGAAGGGGTGCCCTTCCTTGCTGCCCCAGGGGTTTGGTAACACACATTTGTTGTTTTGGGTTCTCTGTCTCTCTGTCCCTCACCCTCCTGGGAGTTGTGAATCAGTAACCTGGTCTGCTGACCTCCAAACCAGGTCAACTGGCTAGATTTTGGCTCTTTCTCTGTGGTTGTTATGAGACAATTTTGAGCCTTATCTGTCTAAGCCATCTTCTCACGTTACCCCTCATTTAACTTTATAACCATATTTACAAAATTGACTTATTTTTTCTAAACAGGAAGTATGATAAATAGTCAATAAAAATACATAGGTGTGTTCTTCATTAATCTCGTGAATCTCATGACCACCATGTATCATGAACAATAATAGATTCTCCTTAAGTTTTGCCCATGAGTGTATAAATTTACTAAGTCAAAGCTTTGTTATTGACATATAAAATACAGAATATGTTCACATGGAGAGGAAATGTATGTTAATACTCCCTCATTTTGATGCAAATATAATGAAACCTCAGAATTTGCTCCTATATTGGGAAAATAAAAGTGATATTTTCATTAATAATATATTTGTGAGGAAAAGTTTCTATAATCTCCTTTGCTAACCCTATGTATCAATAGCTAATATGCTTGAGAGTCAAAAAAATCCTATGTATTGCAATCTCCACCTGTTTTTTGAGAGTTCTTAGTGTGCATATAAGCAAATGACTGCTTGAATTATACACACTGAAGTCAGTTCTTTCCATATTCACAAAGAGCCAAACATATATGAGTACCCAGAGCAAAGTTTGTGTGGCTAGGATTAGCCTTAATTTGGAAATTACCCAGGAATTAATTTTTGTATTTCATGTTATTTATACTTTTACATATGGTCCACGGTAAATGAACCACATATGAATTCTCTCTCTGGAGCAAATAGTCACTTTGGGTCTCCATTATATAGAGAAAAAGAAATGAATTCACTAAGCAAAATTTCTGCTGTTAGATGTTAGATCACAAGATATTTCAAAACATAATTTATTTAGTGCACCAAAACCAAGGAAATACTACAGTTAAAATTTCATAGTAAATAGATTATTAAATTATCTATTTAAAATATTGCTAAAGATGAGTTCTCTCCACATTCATTTTTAGCATAATGAACTAATAGCTGAGAATAGAGAGGTATCATAATAGGTCTTCTACAGTATAATCCCTACCCTGGTTTTTGAGGTCCTTTTTGATTAGTAGGAATCTTAGACCCAGTTATCTAGGAAATATACATCAAAGTCCACTGGTCAGAAAAATGTTTTAGGTGCAGCAGAAATTTTCATGCAAGGGTTTTGGACACCTATGTGTGTGTATCCACATTTTTTAGTACCCCAAAATGTCTACACATTCATTTAGCCAACCAACCTAATAATATTAAAAAATATACACTTTGCCTTACCTAAGTAATATTTGGTTTTAACATATTCTTTAAGTGTATACATTTCCACACCTTATTAACATCTTTACAAACCTCTAAATTTTTCTTTTAACTTCTACAATCCTGAATGTTACAAAAAAATTTTCTTGCTGTTTTTAGTTTCAGAGATTACATTACCAATATGAGGTATCAATAAGATGAAAGAGGGAAGCAGATGTGGCTCAGGTGCCTGAGCTCCTGCCTACCACGTGGAAGTTCCAGGTTCAGTTTCCAGTGCCTCCTGGAGAAGATGAGCAAGATGACAAGCTGGTGCAATGGGCTGGTTCAGTAAGCAGATGCAACAAGATGACACAACAAGATGATGCAATCAAGAGACAGTGAGGAACACAATGAGAGATGCAACAAAACATCTCTCACATGGGAGGTTCTGAGTCAGTTCCTGGTGCCTCCTAGAGATAGAAAACCAGCACATAACTAATGTACACAGCACATGCAAACAACAAGGGGGCAGGGAGAAATAAATAATTAATTTTAAAAAAAGAGGAAAGGAAAAGATCTTGCCAGCAAAAATGCATCAGAGTCATCTGCTATGACCAAAGAACCTGTGGGTCTCTGTAGCCCTTGAGAGAATCAGTACCTGGGTTCCTAACTACTTTGGCTATCTCTGGTACCCTGTTGAGAAGTGTGGAAGCGTGACCCCTCTGATGATCTCCTGACTCTTTTTTGGAGAATCATAAGCATATAAACTCATTTGTCCTTTCCATTTCCCCCTTTTACCCAAAGTAAAAAAGCAGTTTTTAACACCTGATATCACATGTAGGCTGAGATATTCTGCTGTTCTGAGTTGACCCTTTTATTCAAGGTCTTTTTCTAGTTACATGTGGAGAAAGTGGCCACGGTAGCTGCTGATGGTAGGAGAGGGAAGAAGAGATATGATGTGGGGGTATTTTCAGGATTTGGAGTTGTTCTGGGTGGTGCTGCAGGGACAAATGCTGGACATTGTGTGTCCTGCCATGGGCCATGGGGTGGACTGGGGAAAAGTGTAGACTACAATGTGGACCACTGTCCATGTGTTGCAGAAGTGCTCCAAAATGTATTCACCAGGTGCAGTGAATGTGCCATGATGATGGAAAAGGTTGTTGATATGGGAGGAGTGGAATGAGGGAGTTGGGGGGTATATGGGGACCTCAAATTTTTTGAATGTAACATTTAAAAGAAAATAAAGAAGAAAAAATTAAATTAAAAAAGCATCAGTAAAGAAAAATGAAGTCCTCATATTATGTAAAGAGTTCACATTGGAATTTGTCTGTAATTTATATCATGCCCTCTTTCCCCTTTGGAAAAGCAACAGTTACGACTCTAGAGGGAATAAACTTTTCTTCTTGATAAAACCCAGTCACTGCTAACCTAATAATAGGCACTCATTTTATAACTAATCTTTTAAAATCTTTAAAAAGGAAATCTAATTTGTTTAAGAGCAACAATTTTGCTTATTTTCATTTTCTAAAATAAGATACGGGAAGTGGACTTGGCCCAGTGGTTAGGGCATCCATCTACCACATGGGAGGTCTGTGGTTCAAACCCTGGGCCTCCTTGACCCATGTGCAGCTGGTCCTTGTGCAGTGCTGATGTGCACAAGGAGTGCCGTGCCACTCAGGGGTGTCCCCATATAGGAAAGCCCTATGCGCAAGGAGTGCACCCCATAAGGAGAGTCACCCAGTGAGAAAGAAAGTGCAGCCTGCCCAGGAATGGTGCCACACACACAGAGAGCTGACACAAGATGACACAACAAAAAGAAACACAGATTCCCGTGCCACTGACAACAACAGAAGCAGAAAAAGAAGAATATGCAGCAAATAGACAAAGAGAACAGACAACCAGGGTGGGGGGGAAGGGGAGAGAAATAAAATAAATAAATAAATCTTTTTAAAAATTATTAAAAAAATAATGAAACAAGATACAGAAAAGTTTTTCCAGGAATTGTTTTGCCAGACAAAAGTATACAATGAATTGATGTTATTATTATTTTTTTCCTGTAAGTATAAAAATATGCATTCTGGTAAAATAGGACTATACAATCAACTTGCTATAAATTTGAGTTTCTCATGGTAGACCAGTAAGATTTAATGTACCATTATGCACTTTTACATTGTTAACACTATTTACCATGCACATGAAAAATGGTTTTACAAAACTTTAGATCCAAATGAGTGGGATTTGAACTTATTTTAACAGGACAAATATGACAACATTCTCTCAAGAACTATAAAAATGTATAATATTTATACATGGCATTAATAATAGAGTGACTTATGGAAAAATTCACCAAATTTAAGCTATGGCTAGAGTTAGCAGTAATATTTTGATTACATATTTCATAATTTGTAACAGATGTTCTACAACAATGCAAGGTATTGGTGGTGCTGTAATATAAAGGAATCCTGTGTGTTATGCCTGATTATTTTGTAGGCTCAAAATTTCTCTAATAAAAATATTATGTATGAGTGTGTGCATCTGTGTATGTATCTGTGTATATGTCTATTTATTTATTTTTTACTTTCCTTCATTTTTACATGAAAGAAAGTCTGCTATAATTATTTTGCTGTTTGTCTTTTATTTTTCTTTAAATATTTATTATGTAAATCAGTTAATATTAGTTTACAGAGAAACAAACTCTCCAGTCTTTAATATGACTACATTTCTTTGGTTAGAAGAGTTATAATTTATAGAACTCTGAATGATTAATATAACATTACTTTTATTACTTATCTTATTGTATATTATATTTAGACAAATATATGATATTGTATAATATGTAATATTTTATATTTGTATAATATAACATTTGTAATATTGTTACATTAAGGTTTTTTTTATTGACTTTGTAATAATATTACATTAAAAATATATATGTGAGGTCCCATTCAACCCCACCCCCCCACCCCCCCTCTCCCCCCCCAACAACACTCGTTCCCATCATCATGACACATCCATTGGATTTGGTAAGTACATCTTTGGGCACCTCTGCACCTCATAGACAATGGTCCACATCATGGCCCATACTCTTCTCTATTCCATCCAGTGGGCCCTGTGAGGATCCACAATGTCCGGTGATCACCCCCGAGGCGCCATCCAGGGCAGCTCCACGTCCCAGATACGCCCCCACCTCTCATCTCTTCCTGCCCTTCCCCATACCCATCGTCCACCATGTCCACTTTTCCCAATCCAATGCCACCTCTTCTATGTGGACATTGGATTGGTTGTGTCCATTGCACCTTTATGTCAAGAGGAGGCTCAGATTCCACATGGATGCTGGCTGCCATCCTCCCATTTTCAGTTGTAATCACTCTAGGCTCCATGGTGTGGTGGTTGTCCTTCTTCAACTCCATCTTAGCTGAGTGTGGTAAGTCCAATAAATCAGATTGTAGGTGCTGGAGTCTGTTGAGGCTCAGGACCTGGCTATCACATTATCAGTCCAGAGATTAAAATCCCCTAACTATATCTTAAACCCCAACGTTAACTGCACCTCCAGCAGATTAGTATGAAAGTCTTATGAAGGGAGATCCCATCTGAGTCCAGATTCATCACACATAAACACCATTTCCAGAGAGGGGCCATCTGCCCTGGTAGTAAACCCCATCGGCCATGACCATAACTCTCATGGGTCTCTTTAGCCTTCATAGGAACCAATATCTGGGGGTTGTATCTGCTTTATCTGTCTCTCTGACTCTGCTCAGTTGTGCATGAGGGCAATCCTTCTGCCAGCCTCCAGACTCTTTTTTAGAAACTCGTAGCCATATAAACTCATTTCTCCTTTCCATTTCCCCCTTACTTTAGGTCAAACAGCATTTTAAAGTCATGTTGTTTTATGTAGACATGGATATTCTGCTGATCCGCATTGAACCTTCCATATAAGGTCCTTTTCCAGTTGCATCATCAGTTGGTATTTGATAGTGGTCCCTCGTTGCCAGGGAGGCTCTTCCCCGGGTGTCATGTCCCACGCTGGAGGGAAGGCATTGCATTTACATGTGAGTTTGGCTTCGAGACTGGCCACATTTGAGTAACATGAAGGCTGACAGGAGGAAATTCCCAGGCACAATGTTGCTCTAGGCCTTGTTCTTATTTTAGGTTTATCAGCTCACAAGCATAGTCATTAGCATCAGGGGCTCACTGTTGAACCCTCACTCCCTCCCGGTCCCCGCCGCTGTACCTGGGAGACTATCGCTGCTCCCCTAGGGACCACGACAGAGCACCACTGGCCAGGAACCCAGTACCCCCCCTGCTGGGTTTTTAATTATTGCCACTATGAGTATATCCAATCATTATCATGCACCCTGGACATATGTTCTGTACAGCTCCCTGTCAGCCATATATCACCTGTCATTGGTATCCCATACCAGTATCCCTCCATTGCCATTGTTGAAACACTCTGTGATCCAGAACTCCCCGAAATTTGAAGCCCAATATAATGTCATGGTCCCTTACTAGGGAATGGCATATAGCGATGGGTTTAAAGGATAGATAAAGAACTTGGATAAAGTTAGATAAAGAACTTAGATAAAGAATGTTGACTTGAAAAAATTCCACATCCTATCCTTTCCCCCCCCCCCCCAATTATTCAGCGTTTCTTCGTAGGAGTCCTAGACCACAGCAATGCATATATATAATATACAACACTCCCATACATTCACCATAACACCTTTTTCCTTCCACAGCGATACTCTTACACCCTATTCACATCATATTTACTTAAGGTGATGTACAGAGTCTGAGATATTAGCTTTCTAACATGGTAATATCTGTGCTTACATTATGGTGCATACTTTAGGATACACAGTTCTTTACATTTTTAGTTCTCCTATGTTTTACATTATGGTTTACATTATCAGTCTGTCATCTCCTATATGTTATGGTGTAATATTACATGTTTTATATCCATCCTTGTGTACTCTCAAGAAACTCCTCCCTTGCCCCCCATTTACTTTGGTTCCACACATTTAACATCCATTTTCCCTTCCACCTTGGTGCCCACAGTGACAGTCAACCTCCGTTTCCTGAGGAGCCACTTCCAGAGATAGATGGAATAGTGTTTAGGGCCTAACTTGCTCATCTGCCCCAATGCCCTGGGAGCCACCCTTTCTCTCGAGGGATAGAGTTCCCTCTATTTGGTGGCATTAGTCCTCCCCAGGATGTGGGTCCACCCCCACTCTCACTACTTGGGATTCTACCCCATGGTGTCACCCACTCTGGCAGAATGAGCATTTAGACATTCCCCAGGAGCCCGTCTTGCATCAGACCCTCCCCTCCGAGCATTCTAAACAGGTAACCCTCTTTATTATATTTTGATATTATTTTCTCGGCATTTTACTCTCCACCACCTCCTAACCCTCTCCTGTGTTCGTATGCTACCCCTCCCTCCCCCCACTTTTGGGCAACATTACCCAACCGTCCCTCCCCAGCCACCCTCAAACCCGTAAAGCCCCAACCAAAGGCAACCCCTTGCCCCCATTTTATCTCTTCTTTGTGTTCATACTTACCACCATCTCGTCTTAAGTTCCACCCCTGCAGACATTGGCTCATATCCTTCCTCCACCCTCCGATTTCCTGTAAGCCTATCGTTCAGTCTCTTGCTATCTAGGGAAGCTTGTTTATTTCATATCATTGAGGTCATGTAGTATTAGTCCTTCAATGTCTGGGTTGCTTCACTCAACATAAGGTTCTCAAGATTCATCCATGTTATCACATTTGTTTGTAGTGTGTTTGTTCTTACAGCCGAGTAGTATTCCATTGTGTGTATATACCACATTTTATTGATCCACTCATCTGTTGATGGGCATTTGGGTTGATTCCAACTTTTGGCAATAGTGAACAATGCTGCTATGAACATTGGTGTACATATATCGGTTTTTGTCCTTGTTTTCAGTTCTGCTGGGTATATACCCAGCAGTGGTATTGCTGGGTCATATGGCAAATCTATGGCTAGTTTATTGAGAAACCGCCATACTGTCCTCCAGAATGGTTGGATCCTTCTGCATTCCCACCAGCAGTGGATGAGTGTTCCCCTTCCTTCACATCCTCTCCAGCACTTGTATTCTTCTGTTTTTTTCATAGCTGCCAATCTTATGGGTGTAAGATGGTATCTCATTGTAGTTTTGATTTGCATTTCCCTGATAGCTAGAGATTTGGAACATTTTTTCATGTGCTTTCTTGCCATTTGTATTTCTTCTTCGGAGAAGTGTCTGTTTAAGTCTTTTTCCCATTTTTTAAATGGGTTATTTATCTTTTTATTTTCAAGATATAGGAGTTCTTTATATATGCAAGTTATAAGTTTCTTATCAGATATATGATTGCCAAATATTTTCTCCCACTGTGTGGGCTCCCTTTTTACTTTCTTGACAGACTCCTTTGAGGTGCAGAAGGCTTTAATTTTGAGGAAGTCCCATTTATCTATTAGTTCTTTTGCTGCTCGTGCTTTTGGTGAGATATTCATAAATCCATTTCCTATTACAAGGTCCTGTAGATGTTTCCCTACACTGCTTTCTAAGGTTTTTATGGTCTTGGCTCTTATATTTAGGTCTTTGATCCATCTTGAGTTGATCTTTGTATAAGGTGTGAGATGGTAATCCTCTTTCATTTTTCTACATATGGCTATCCAGTTCTCCAGACACCATTTGTTGAATAGGCCACTGTCTCCCAATTGAGAGGGTTTGGTGGCTTTATCAAATATTATGTGGCTATATATGTGAGGTTCTATATCAGAGCTTTCAATTCGATTCCATTGGTCTATGTGTCTTTCCTTATGCCAATACCATGCTGTTTTCACCACCATAGCTTTATAGTATGTTTTGAAGTCAGGTAGTGTGATTCCTCCAATTTCGTTTTTCTTTTTCAGTATGTCTTTGGCTATTCGGGGTCTCTTTCCTTTCCAAATAAATTTCATAGTTAGTTTTTCTAGTTCCTTAAAGAAGGCTGCGTTGATTTTTATTGGGATTGCATTGAATGTGTAGATCAATTTTGGTAGGATAGACATCTTAATAATGTTCAGTCTTCCTATCCATGAACAAGGAATAGTCTTCCATTTATTTAGGTCTTCTTTGATTTCCTTGAACAATCTTGTATAATTTTCGTTGTATAAGTTCTTTACCTCTTTAGTTAAATTTATTCCTAAGTATTTGATTTTTTTATTTACTATTGTGAATGGTATTTGTTTCTTGATTTCCTCCTGATCTTGCTCATTATTGGTGTACAGCAATGCTACTGATTTTTGCGCATTGATCTTATAACCTGCTACTTTACTAAACTCATTTATGTGTTCTAGAATCTTCGTTGTAGATCTCTCAGGGTTTTCTATGTATAGGATCATGTCATCTGCAAATAATGAAATTTTGACTTCTTCCTTTCCAATTTGAATGCCTTTTATTTCTGGTTCTTGCCTCAGTGTTCGAGCAAGTACTTCTAAGACAATGTTAAATAGGAGCGGAGGCAGTGGGCATCCTTGTCTTGTTCCTGAGTTTAGAGGGAAGGAGTCTAGGATTTCTCCATTGTAAACAATGTTGGCTTTAGGTTTTTCATATATACTCTTTATCATGTTCAAAAAATTCCCTTGTATTCCAATCTTTTGGAGTGTTTTTATCAAGAAAGGGTGCTGTATTTTGTCAAATGCTTTTTCTGCATCAATAGATATAATCATGTGATTTTTTTCCTTCAATCTGTTTATATGGTGTATTACGTTGATTGATTTTCTTATGTTGAACCATCCTTGCATACCTGGGATGAATCCCACTTGGTCGTGGTGTATAATACGTTTAATGTATTGTTGAATACGATTAGCAAGTATTTTGTTAAGTATTTTTGCGTCTAGGTTCATCAGAGAAATTGGTCTGTAATTTTCCTTTCTTGTGATGTCTTTGTTTGGCTTTGGTACTAGGGTAATGTTGGCATCATAGAAGGAGTTGGGTAATGTTCTTTCCGTTTCGATGTTTTGGAATAGTTTCAGCAGGATTGGTGTCAGTTCTTTCCGGAATGTTTTGTAGAATTCACCTGTGAAGCCATCTGGCCCTGGGCTCTTCTTAGTTGGGAGATTTTTGATAACTGATTCTATCTCTCTGCTTGTGATTGGTTTGTTAAGATCATCAATTTCTTCTTTCGTCAATATGGGCTGCTTATGTGTTTCTAGGAATTTGTCCATTTCCTCTAGATTGTCATTTTTGTTGGAATATAGTTTTTCAAAATATCCTTTTATGATAGTCTTTATTTCTGTTGGGTCAGTAGTGATATCGCCTTTCTCATTTCTTATTTTGTGTATTTGCATCTTCTCTCTTTTTTTCTTTGTTAGTGTTGCTAAAGGTTTGTCAATTTTGTTAATCTTCTCAAAAAACCAGCTCTTGGTCTTGTTTATCTGTTCAAGTGCTTTCTTATTTTCTATTTCATTTAGTTCTGCTCTTATCTTTGTTATTTCCTTCCTTCTTCTTCCTGTTGGGTTACTTTGTTGTTGTTTTTCTAATTCCTTCAAATGTGCAGTTAGTTCTTCGATTTTTGCTCTTTCTTCTTTTTTGATATATGAATTTATGGCTATAAACTTCCCTCTCAGTACTGCTTTTGCTGCATCCCATAAATTTTGGTATGTTGTGTTATCATTATCATTTGTTTCAAGGTAGTCATTGATTTCTTTTGAGATTTCCTCTTTGACCCACTGTTTTTCTAAGAGTGTGCTGTTTAATTTCCAAATCTTGGTGTGAAATCTGGGCTTCTGTCCCTTGCAAATCTCCAGCTTGACTCCACTGTGGTCAGAGATAATGTTTTGTATGATTTCAATCTTTCTGAATTCGTTCAGCCTTTCTTTGTGGCCTAGCATATGATCTATCTTGGAGAATGATCCATGTGCGCTTGAGAAAAATGTATATCCTGCTGTGTTTGGGTGTAGCGATCTATATATGTCTATTAGATCGAGCTCCTCTAATATACTATTCAGATGTTTTGTTTCTTTGGTGATTCTCTTTTGAGATGTTCTGTCCAGAGTTGATAGTGGTGTATTAAAATCCCCCACTATAATTGTAGATGTATCTATTCTTTCACTTAGTTTTTCCAGCGTTTGCCTGACATATTTAGAGGCAGCCTTGTTAGGGGCATAGATATTTATGATTGTTCGATCTTCTTGACAGATTTTCCCTTTCACTAAAATGTAGTATCCTTCTTTGTCTCTCACAATTGTTTCACATTTAAAGTCTATTTTGTCTGATATTAATATAGCTACTCCTGCCTTTTTTTGGTTATTGTTAGCTTGTATGATTGTTTTCCAGCCATTCACTTTCAATCTCCATGCGTCTCTGGGTCTAAGATGTGTCTCTTGTAGACAGCATATGGATGGGTTATATTTCCTTATCCAATGTCCCAGTCTGAATATTTTGATAGGTGAGTTTAATCCGTTGACATTCAGTGTTATTGCTATCAAGAAATTATTTGTGTTAGCCATATTTTGATTGGATTTGTGTTTGTCATATTTTGTTTGTATATTTTTTTGGTCTTTTTTGTTGTTGTTGTTGGTCTTATACTCTCCTCCAACTTTGCCTTTCCTGTTTTTTCCTTTCTTCCTGCAGAACTCCCTTTAGAATTTCTTGAAGGGGAGGTTTCTTGTTGGTATACTCTTTCAGTTTCTGTTTGTCTGTGAATATTTTGAACTCTCCATCATGTTTGAATGCTAGTTTAGCTGGATAGAGTATTCTTGGTTGGAAGTTTTTTTCCTTTAGTACCTTGACTATATCATACCACTGTCTTCTTGCCTCCATGGTTTCAGAAGAGAAATCAGCACTTAATCTAATTGAGCTTCCCTTGTATGTGATGGTTTTCTTTTCTCTTGCTGCTTTTAGGATTTTCTCTTTGTCTTGAGCCTTGGATAATTTGATAAGTATATGTCTTGGGGTGGGCCTGTTGGGGTTTATGACTTGTGGAGTGCGCTGTGCTTCTTGGATATGTACATCTGTCTCTTTCAGTAGATTTGGGAAGTTTTCAGCCATTATTTCCTTCAACACTCCTTCTGACCCCTTTCCCTTCTCTTCACCTTCTGGAATGCCTATAATACGTATGTTTGAGCGTTTTGCATTGTCATTCAGGTCCCTAAATCCTAATTGGATTTTTTCTATCTTCTTATTGACCCCTTCTACTATCTGTTTGATTTCTGAGGTACTGTCTTCCACATCACTAATTCTCTGCTCTGTCTCTTCTAGTCTGCTGATATTTGCTGCAAGTGTATTTTTGATTTCTTGAACTGTGGTGTTCATTCCCATCATATCTGTTATGTTTTTGCGTATGTCTGCAATTTCCCCTCCAAGTCATGTCTTCATGTTGTTAACCTCTTTCATTACTGCATCAAATTTGTCAGTGATGAATGATCTGAGTTCTTTCATTGCTTGTGCCAAGTTTTGCTCCCCTTCGTGATTATTGGTTTGTTGATTGGATTCAGTCATGTTTTCCTGATTATTGGTTTGGTTTGTAAATTTTTGTTGCTTTCTGGTCATCTCTTTATTTTGACGAATTTAATCAGTTCCTTAGCTTCTTTGCTTTTGGAGGTTAATTAGTTGTTATTTTTGCATAGGTGTTATATCTTCTCTTTGTCACTTTTTTCTTCTTACTCAAGTTACTTGTTGTTGGTTAAGTTCACTTTAGAAGAAAGTATTAGTGTTGGGAAAAGGCAATTGTGTCAGCAAGGGTAAAGTGTAAAGTGGTATTGGTAATGTATGTTAACAAAGCAAGAATATCAGATCTGGGAGGATGGAGGTTAGATTCATGTAGATTGTATAGAGTTATAGCTGTAGGTAGAGTATCTTTTATGAAGTAGATGACTGAATATAGGCGGAATATGGTATGAACTACAAAGCTATTGTTTTCATGAGAGAAGGAAAAAGAAAAGAAAGGTAATAGTTTCAAGAGTGGATAACAGACAGAAAACAGAACAAAGGTATTAGAAATTAAGAGTTAGACACTTTGTGGATCAAAGAATGGGAGGTGGGGGGTGGAATATAGGAGAGACAGTAGATGATAGTGGTTATCAAGATGCAGGGGAAGAGGGATAGTGTAGGTAGCCTAAATCAGTTCACACAGAAATGAGGCAGTGGAGGATGGGAAAACCCAGCAAATGTGAGGTGTTCCCTGTAGCACGTATTGTGTACTTGAATTAAAATAAAATAAGTGGAAAATGAGGGACAAGAGGGAAAGAGAGAACCGAAAAAAAAAAAACACTAATTATAATAAAGAAAAAAAGAAAGACAAGAAGAAAGGAAGAAAGAAAAAGAGGATAGGCAAGCGGTGGGGAACAGATGGGGGGAGAGAGATACAGGTATACACGTGTCACAATTGTAACACTATCTAAAACAACAACCAAAAAAACCCCTAAATATCTGTAAAAAAAAAAAAAGGACTTTGGGGGAGACGCTAGGAGAAAAGACTAGGGGATAATGCAATATTAGCAATCAGGGCGTCAAAAAGAGTAAAAAATAAGATAAAGTGAAAATAAAAACAAAACAATATGAACCATTAAAGATAAAACGCAAACGTTGAGGTCCAGGGCACTCAAGGACCCCAGGTAGACCCCAGAGCATGATGGATTCAGGGGTGGAAAGTCTGAGACACTGAAGACTCAAGAGGTGTGAGTCTGGGGTGTGGACCGCCAGAGTTCAGGGGACCCAGACCTGGCAAGCTCAAATCTGGTCCACAGAAAGCTTAGGAGCCCCGCAGTGCAACACAGCCCTCAGGGATCCCCGTAGCTGGGTGCCAGCCCTGTGGGGGAAGCCAGATCCGCGAATTTTATATTGAATTTCTGATCCCTGAAATTCACCTAACTCCTCAGGGTATCAGCCTTTGGACAGCTCCCTCCCTGTGCTCCCTCGCAACGGCCACTTGAGGGTGCCTCTACACCATGGCCAGTTCAATGACCCAGATCCCAAGCCCCGCCGGGTGGGGTGGGCTTCAGCTGGAAACGCCGAAAACAGACTCTAAGATCCGAAATCCCAAACTTCGCAAAATATCCTCCAATCAGCTTCCAGACGTGTCCTCCTCCCTCACTGCACCCTACAACAGTCTCCCAATTGTGTCCCCTTATTGTCCAAAATCCAATTCCGTTGCAGATCAGCAGCTGGACCTTTGGGGATGGGGCTCCAGGCGGAAGCACTGCCCCCCCTGTCCGTAGACCAAAAACGTCCCCCGCTTCACGAGAAAACACCGTCTGTCTCCCCAAATGAATCTGCAAAGGAGTCTTGTCCCAACAATCCCTCACCAGCCAGCCCAGTATCCGCGAATTTCTCAGCACCGCAAAGCCTCTAGTAAAAGGAAAAAAAAACAAAAACCCTGGCCGCCTCGGCTCCGGAGCTTCAGGAGCACCCACTACCGCGGCTCCGCCCACCCAAGGAGGGAACTTCCCGAGCCCAGCTGGGACCTCCGTTTATATATTATAGATGTATCCTCTCTGTTACCTTCCCACCGAATTGACGTCCAGACACCTTCCAACCAGCAAAAATCCCCGAAACAGTGAGGTCTCAAAGAGCCTTCAACGCTGCCCAGCCGCCCCCTGCAGAGACACTACCAGGCACGCTCACGCAGCCACCATCTTGCCGAAAAGCCTACATTAAGGTTGACATTAGCCTTGGCTGAGAGAATGACATCATGATTTTGTTAGAGATAGCCTGGTATTATCAGATATGTTTTAAATTGCTTAAGGATAAAGTGTCAGGATTTCTGCAATTTACTTTAAAAATTTAAGTGTTACATTAAGAAAATGTTTATTTTTTAAGAACATTAATAATTATAAATATACATGCACAGATGTATATGATAATTACATTTGATAAAAGAATGTATCTTTATTAAACATTTGTTAGAATCTATATTTCTATACATTAAAACTATGTATGTGTAGATAAAATAATGTTAGCATTATTTTATATATTATTTATAACAGAATCTTGTGGTAGCAATGGTTTCTTAGACTATACATACAAAGCATAAGAAAAAAAAAAGAAAGATAAATGAGACCTCCTCGAAATTGAAAACTTTTGTGCTTCAAAGAACTTTGCAAATAAAGTGAAAAGCAGCCTATTTAATGGAAGAAATTATTTGGAAATCACATATCTGATAAAGGTTTAATATCCAGAATATAAAAGGAATCTTATAATTCAAGAATATAAAGACAAAAACCCCAATTTAAAAAGGGGCAAAAGACTTGAAATAGACTTTTTTTTCAAAAGGGAATAAACAAATGGACTAAAAAGCACATGAAAAATGCTCAAAATCACTAGTTATGAAGGTAATGCAAATCAAAACCACAATGAGATATCATTTCACACCAACTAGAAATAAAACTCTGTGGACACAGGAAAAAAAGTCTGTAGAGACAGAGAGTGAAGTTCTGGATGCAGGAGTCTGGAATCAGCAGAGTACAGAAGCATGTAAACAGGTCCCTAAGAGGCTGAGGGGGAATGCCCTCAGAGAGCAAGAAGCTGAAGCAATGAGGCTGGGGGAGAGGAGAGAGACCTGCTGACCCTGCCACATGCCTGATGCCCACAGCTGAGCTCCAGAAGAAAGTGAGCCTGGAGGAAAAGGCAGAGAACAGCAGAGCTGTCACTGCACCTTGCCACATGGTGGGCATCCAGGCTCCCCAGCAGACCACCTTTGGTGAAGTAGCATCCCTGATAATGCCTTGATTTGGACATTTTCATGGTCTCTCAACTGTAGGTTTTTAACCTAATAAATTTTCACTGTAAAAACCACTCCTTTTCTGGTATACTGCACACAGCTTCTTTCAGCAAACTAAACACACCCTAGTATGTGCACAGGAGCCACACTGCTCCCTCTGGAACAGGGCCAGGGGCCCATATGGAAGAAAAGCTGGCACATTTCACATTGGGGAGGGTTGGGGGGAAATAACTGCCATAAGCTTCTTCTATTGCTATTGAAACTGAGTTTCCTTGGTTTAGCCCTTCCGCAGTTAGTGCAGCCCTTTAACTGTTCATCATAGTTCTGAGGAAGTTTATTGCATTTAAGATTCCTCTGCCACCTTCACATGAACACAGTTGAAACAAAGACCACCATCAGAGAAGACCCCAGCAATCTTAAGAAGCTCATCAAAGCAGTGGTCAGCAATCAGACAGCACAGCCCGGAATTTGGAGGTCTTGGTCTTTAAATCCCACCCTGACCTTGACAACCTGAGCCAGGAGCCCGAGCTGCAGTCCCCAGTGCTGCTTGCCTGGAGGATGGCAGAGGGGGCATTGGTAACACACAGGAAGGCTGGAAACCACTGTGCTTACTGCCTTAGAGCAGCCTCTTCTCCCTGCTCCTCCCTGGGGGCTTCCCAGTGTTTGACTAGACTCTGCAGTTAAAATGGTCGATTCATTTCTCAGTCTTGATTTTGTGATGATGATGCCCACTCTGTTTCTGATTGAGAGGGGGCTTAGATCCAAGGGAGAAGATGGGTGGAGCTATCTTCCTGAAGTTATAGCTACTCTCTGATTTTTTGGGATGGGCATTTCCCACATCATCATTTTGTTAGTTGTCTTAGATGAGTCCAATGAACTGGACAGTAGGTGCTGTAACTGCTGAGATTCAGGGCTCAACCAGCATATGAACGCACTGAAGATTTAAGTCTCTGGGACATACATTTAACAAGTATAGTGTTAACTATAAATTCCAATAGAAGGGTAGGAGAGCCATGTGTAGGGAAATTATAGCTGTCTAACACTGCATGAACAAATGTAAGGAGGGAATGTAAATATGGGCTAAAGTAGAAAATATTATTCTAGCAATTGAAGAATGCATATTATTGATATAAAGGCAGTGGCCACCAGAGGTTCTAAGATGAGGGAGAGGGAAGAATGGGTATAACATGGGGCATTTTGGGGATACTGGAATTGTCCATATGACTTTGCAATGATGGATACAGGTCATTAGCCATTTTGTCAAAACCTATAAAATTGTGTAGTGAAAAGTATAAACTATAACCTAAAGTATAGGCCATGATTAGTAGCAATGCTTCTATATGTGATCATCAATTATAACAAATGTGCCATACTAATGAAAGATGTTGTTAATGATGGAAGGTGTGGGAGGGGAAAGGGGTGAGGAATATGGGAATCCCCTTTCTTTTTGATGTATCATTCATGTAATCTAAATCTCACTTAAAAATAAAAAATATTTCAAAATTTAAAAAAAATTGACTTATATAAAATACTATGTCCCCAACATAACATAGTTTTACTCATTCATAAATCTCCTAATCGTGATTCTTCTACTCTTTTATTTGAACCTATAATTTTCAATTTACCTGTTAGGTTTATTTCTCAGATAAAGCCTTTGGTTCATTTCAATGCCAGTAGAGCTCTGAAATCTAGTAAATATGTGTCCAACTCCTAGTCTCCATTCTTTGGGTCTTCCCTGGACAATTAATAAAATGATGATGATGAATCAGCCCCATCCCAAAAGCAAGAAGCATCTTCAACTGTATGCAAAACAATTCCATTCTTCTGCCCTCAACTGTCTACCTCCCTTCTCAGTCTGAAGCAGTTAGAGTGGACATTGCCCCAAATCCCTCAAAATTAAGGAGTCAACAAAAATAAGAGGGGAGTATAACTACTGAATGAAGAATATTTTTATTATTGTAAAAAAAGAAGTAAGGGAAAATTGATTTAGGAAGAAGGAGTAATATATGTAAAGGCTTCCAATTTCATCACTCAATATTAATTGTTTCTTAAAGATGTGATACTTTTCAAAGAACAATATAGATAAACTTGGCCTCTCTTAAAGAGAAGGCCATACATAAAGTAATAAGGAATAAATAATGATAACAATAGTTTTTTCAGACACTCCTGTAAGTTCAATATTTGTTTCAGTGGAAGGATTAATTCCTGGAGATTTTCTACTCTATGTTCCCTAAATCTTCAATTACGTTTCTGCTTTCACTTTTACTGATTTCTTTTCTTATCCTTACTATTTCTTTCATTTCCAAGTTTTGATTTTCTTTTCTCTCCTTTTCTAGTTTCTTTAAATGGAAAACTATTTCATTAAATTTAAATTTTCTTATATCCTAATATATATATTTGACATTATAAATTACCTCCTAAAATCTGAGTTAGCTATATTCCACACATTCCATATTATTTCTTCTCATATTGTTCAATTCTAAATATTTTCCAATTACCCTTGATATTTCTTCTTTGAACCATGAATTATATAGGAAACTGTTGCTTAGTTTCTCAGTTTTTGGAGATTTTCTTCTAATTATTATTTTCTTATTCCTATCTAATTTTAACACATTATCATATGGAAAAATTCTTTGTACGATTTCATTTTTTACATTAGCGAAGACCTGTTTCATTATTAAGCAAAACTATTTCAATGAATATGTTACTGAACAAGGACTCATAACTGATGCACAAAACCTTCAATGCCATGACTACAGGATTTTGAGTAAATAGCTTTAATGCAAGGTTGACCTGATTCAAGCTGGAAATCCCCAGCTCAAATTTGTCTCCCAGAGTCTAAAGAGATGAGGATTTTTCTAGGAAATCACTCAGTTAACAAAAGTTAACAACTACAATATAAATTAAAAGAAAAACAGAAATAAGCTGAAGTTGCCACTATAATAAAAATGATAAACTGTAATATCATGTAGAGGAATGGAAATAAGCTAAAGAAACTTTAACAATAGCAAGTAAAGCCCTTATGGTCAGCAGTTACAAATATTCCATTTTCACTTAAAAATATTTTTTATTATGTGGTTTTTGTATGGAATGGTCCATTAATGTTAATGGTACAGTTTGGTTCTTCTATGTGGCTACTGGGTTTTAGTGTACTGATTCTATTGATTATTAAGAGAAAAGTATTAAAATTCCCAAGAGACAGTGTAGATTTGTATTTTTTGCATTTGAGATCTGTTAGTTTTTCTTTATCTATCTTGAAGTTTTCCTATATATATATATATAAATTTTTATGCCTTCATGATTAATTTTTTCATAAGTATATAATATCTCACTTTGTCTATGATAATTGTCTTTTCTCCAACTTTTTAAAAAAGATTTATTTCTCTCCCCTTCCCATCCCTCCCTCTCGTTGCCTACTCTCTGTGTCCATTCACTGTGTGTTCTTCTATGTCTACTTGCTTTTTTGTCAGGTGACACCTGGAATCTATGTCTCTTTTTTGTTGCATCATCTTGCTGCATCAGCTTTCTGTGCATGCAGTGCCATTCTTGGGTGGGCTGTGCTTTTTTCATGCAGGGACAGCTTCCCTTGTGGGCAGCAAGGTGGGGCACCCCTTCCTACATGGGGGACAACCCTGTCTGGCATGGAACTCCTTGCAGGTAGCAGCAGTGCCCATGGGCCAGCTCCATGGGCCAGGAGGCCCTGGACCTCCTGTAAGTAGGTGGACATTCTATCAGTTGAGCTATTTCTGCTTCCATTCTCCAATATTTATTTTGCCTGATAGTAATATAGCCAAGCAAGTATTCTTTTTCATAATATTTGCACCGTATATTTTATTTTATTTTATTTTATTTTTTTTAAATACAAAGAAAATATTTTTATTTGTATATCAAAGACTCTAAGAAAAGATGACAAAAGGTTTAAGAGACTTGATGCCAAGACAAATAAATTGTCTTATTTAGGATTAAAAGCTACAGATGATCCTGACTGAATCTTAAGTATGATGTGTTCAGTTGAGCTTGAATTATGGTTTCCTTCCATTAGTCTTCAGTATCTTTCTTTTTTTTCTTTTTCTTCTTTTTTTCTGGACTAGAAATTGCTGTGCTGGTGCATGGCTCTTCCTCAGAAAGTGGTTCTTCTTTAATGTGTTTCTTTTTATCTTTTTTCTTCTTCTTCTTCACAGAAGTCTCTTCCACCACTAGTATTTCTTCTTCCTCTTCTACTTCCTCTTCAACTTTGATTTTAATTTTGGCTTTTTTGGCTTTCTTTTCAGTAGTTTCCTCCTCTTTATCCACCTGGTCTATCTTGCGTTTTTTAGAACATGTTGGCAGTGTAGAGTCACCAGAAGGGTCATAAGTCTTCACTTCACTTTTATGTTCGTATTTTTCTGTTTTTGCTAATGCCTTTCCTGTTCCACTTATTTTTCTTATCCCTCTGTCCTCCAAGGTCCTCAACCTGGCCTCTAATTTGGCTCTATTCTCAACTCCCATTGCAGAACTAGAATCCTCACCAAAAGCATCATAACGGATGGCCAAAACAGTTTTGGCTGCCAGCATTCGAGAAATTTTTCCCTTGTGTTTGGGACTTGTCTGTCCTACAAGTGAAGCATGATAAATGAGACCATACTTAGGGGTATCCCGTCTAGACTTGAGGGCTCTGAAGAGTGCCTTTTCTGCTCCAAGAATCTGAACTGTAGACGCGTCATGCTTGGCCAAATTCAAAAGAGAACCTGCATGAGCAATAAGCCGTGCTCCAACTAATTCCCCAACCATGACTGTAACATTAGGTGCAATGGCCATCATTCGATTTTGTAGATATTCATAGAGCTGGGTTCTGTATTCTGAGATTTCAATCACCTGGGTACAGAGATGCAGAATATTGCAAATATCTTCTTCTGAAACTTCTGTTCCCATAGATATCTCTGCAGCTGCTTTCACTTCTGCCTCAATATCTTCTGGCAATAATTCAGAAAGTTTAGCAGAGGCATAGTTCTTCCTATCGCCAACTTTCTGCAAACATTTGCAGTATGTCAAATTATCTGAAATAATTTTTCCTAGTTCAGGGAAATGCCAGCCATACCATTCTCTACAACGCATAATGTAGTTGTTTAGTTCTTTATCCAAGTCATCTAACAAGGAAATTGCCTGAACAATCATTGTGTCCACTTTATCAGCGCTAAATTTCAACCGATATCGAGAAAGACTATGGGCCAATCCAAGACACATAGCTGTCATTTCACGTGGTTCTACTCCAGGGATTAATCTATCCATCTGTGAACGGATTCCTCTCATAAGTTCATTAACAACAGGGCTATGGATACAACTGAGATTCAGCTTTTCCTTTATGACCCCTCCCAGTTTAGCATCGGCTACAGCCAGGGGTTCATGAGCTTCTTTTACTATTTTCTTCAGAACTTTCTTTAGCTGCTTATTGATTTTGCCCTCCATGAGAGCTGTGAATGCTGCTAATGCTTCTGCTGTATCCTGAAATTTCTCAAAATGTTTTAGCTTTACTATTTTATTTGCTTTCTCTGGAGTTTCAAATTCTTTCCACAGACTATCAACCTCTTGAAGTTTCTTCTCATTTAGAACCTTAAAGATGGCGTAGCCAACGGATGTTTCAAACAGCACTAACATGGTGAGGCCGAGTCAGAGTGGAGGGCGACACGACACGAGCTCCCGTATATTTGATTTTAATCCTTCTCATTTTATACCATTTTATTCCATTAGGTTTCAAATAAGTTTCCACTGGCAATACTTTTAGTTGGGTCATTTTTTAAGTCGATTATAATAGTTATGTTTGGCACCTCCAGGCCCGCTTGCCCCACTCTGCTTCCTCATGGGTCTCCAGTGGGGCTGAGCCTGAGCAAGGCATGTGGAGCTCACCCCCACCTGCCTCTCCTTGGTATTTATCAGGAAGAAGCAGCAGGAGCAGCAGCTGCAGTCCAACTCTAAGGAGAGATTTTCCTTCCTGCTGCCTAACTTGGAGGAGTACTACTTTGAACAGCACACATCTTATCATATTCAACCTAAAGGCAGTTGCTGTGAAAGCAAAATCAGAGGCTCCTTAAAAATATGCCAAAGTCAGTGATTTTTGAACTGGGTGCAATATCCCAACCCATCATTAAGATTCCTTTGAGAAATTGTATAAAAATAGGAAAACATGGAGAAAATGGAGCCAATAGACACTTTGAAAAGGCAAAATTGGGGGAGATTTCACTCATTTTCAGTCAGGTATACTTCATTAAGAAACATAACATTGTTGCACCATATAAAATAGAAAGGGACAAAATGAGTACGTCATTGTCTTTTTGTTTTTTTTTTTTAAACTTTTTAAAATTAAAGTTAATAGATGTGCAATGGACACAACCAATCCAGTGTCCACAGAGAAAATGTGGAATGGGTGTGGGAAGGGTAGCCATGGTGGCTGCTGGGTTTGGGGAATGGGAGGAAGAGATGAGATGTGGAGGCGTTTTCGGGATGTGGAGTTGTCCTGGGTGGTGCTTCATGGACAATTACAGGACACTGTAGACCCCCCCCAGGGCCCACTGGATGGAACGGGGGAGAGTGTGGGCTATGATGTGGACCATTGACTACGGGGTGCAGTGATGTTCAGAGATGTACTTACTGGGTGCAATGGATGTCTCACGATGATGGGAGAGAGTGTTGCTGTGGGGGGAGTGGGGGTGGGGGCGGTGGGGTTGATTGGGACCTCGTATTTTTTGAATGTAATTCGTAAAAATAAATAATTTTAATTAAAAAAAATTAAAGTTAATAGATCACAAAGAACATTACATTAAAAAACATTAAGCCTTCCCTCAGCATGGGATATGACTCCCAGGGATGAGCCTCCCTGGCACCAAGGGATCACTACCAAGTACCAGCTGATGAAGTAACTAGAAAATGACCTTGAATAAAAGGTTCAACTCGGACCAGCAGAATATCTCTGTCTACATATAATAACAGGAATTAAAAATGCTTTTTGACCCAAATCAAGGGGGAAATGGAAAGGACAAATGAGTTTATATAGCTATGAGTCTCTAAAAAAGAGCCAGGAGGTTATCAGAGGGGTTGCCCTTATGCATACCTGAGCAGAGTCCCAGAGACAGATAAAGTAGATACAACCCAGGTATTAGTTCTTCTGAGGGCTACAGAGACCCACAGGTTTTATAGTCATGGCAGATGGGGTTCAGTGTCATGTCAGTTGGCCCTTCCTTGGAGTGGGTGTTTCTGTGTGATAGAGATGGACTCAGATGTGATCTCTTTTCACAAGCCTTTCCTGTTACTTTACCAGAATTGTAGTTGGTGCTGGGGTTAAATATATACCCAGGGGATCTGAATCTCTGGACTGACCATATGATAGCCAGGCCCTGAGCCTCAACAGACTTTAGCTCCTACACTCTGGTTTATTGGACTCACCCCACTCAGCTAACATGGAGTTGAAGAAGATCAACCACCACACCATGGAGCCAAGAGTGCCTATAACTGATAACAGGAGGATTGCATCCAGCATCCATGTGGAATCTAAGCTGCCTCTTGACATAGATGTGGAATGGACACAACCAATCCAAGGTCCACAGGATGGAGTAATAGAATATGGGTTAGAGTGGACTTACTGATATTCTATTCATGAATGATTGTGATTAGTAATCAAAGAAAATATGGCATTGGTGTGGAGAGAGTGGCCATGGTGGCTGCTGGGTGTGGGAAATGGGAGGAAGAGATGATATGTGGAGGCATTTTTGGGACTTGGAGTTGTCCTGGGTGGTGCTGCAGGGACAATTACCGGACATTGTAGGTCCTCCCATGGCCCACTGGATGGAACATGGGAGAGGGTGGGCTATGATGTGGACCATTGACCACAAGGTGCAGTGATGCTCAGAGATGTATTCACCAAATGCAATGAATGTGTCATGATGATGGAGGACAATGCTGCTATGTGGGGAGTAGTAGGGTGAGGGGGTGGGGGTACATGGGGACCTCATATTTTTTTAATGTAATATTTAAAAAATGAATTAAAATAAATAAATAATAAAAAAGAAAAAAAACAACAAAAAAACATATGAGGTTCCCATTTACCCTGCTCCCCACCCCCTACCACATCATTTTTGAAAATTGTATATTTTGAAGATATATAATCACACACAAAAAAGTTATATTAAAAAAAAAGAGGTTCCCATATAACCCCAACCACCACCCCACTCCTCCCATGCCAACAACCTCCTTCATCATTGTGGTATACCTATCGCACTCGGTGAACACATTTTGGAACACTGCTGCACAACAAAGATAATAGTTTACCCTGTAGTTCACACTCTCCCCCTGTACACTCAGTAGGTTAAGGCAGGATATATAAAGTCCAGCATCTGACCCCACAATATCATTTAAGACAACTCAAAGTCCCAAAAATGCCCCCACATCACATTCTTTTTCCCTCTTGCTGCCCTCAGCAACTACTGTGATCACTCTCTCCACCTCAATGCTACATTTTCTTCTATTATTAGTCACAATAGTTTTATAGTAATATATCAGTAAGTCCACTCTAATCCATATTTTATTCCTCCATTCTGTGGCCCCGGGATGGTCATGTCCAATCCACCTCTAGATCAAGAGGGGGCTTAGATTCCACATGGATGATGGATGCAATTCCTCTGCTTGCAGTTATTGGCACTCTTGATTCCCTGGTGTGGTGTTTGATCATCTTCACCTTCCTGTTAACTGACCTGGGTAAGTCCAAAGAACCAGAGAGTAGGAGTCACAACTCTGCTGAGGCTTAGAGCCCAGCTGGCACATGGGCAGTCCAGAGATTAAGTCCCCTGAGTATGCACCATCCATAGCATCAAAAAGAAGTTCAGTAAAAGTGACAAGAGGCAAGTGTAGGCAGGTCACATCTGAGTCCAGCTCCATCACACTCAGGAGCATAAATTCCAAAATAGGGCCTTCTGACATGCCACAGAACTACAAATCTAACTGCTATGACCATATACCCTGTAGGTCTCCATAGCCTTCAGGAGAACCAGCACCTAGGGTTGTATCTACTTTGGCTCTCTCTGGGGTCCTGCTGAGGTGTGCATAAGCATGACCCCTCTGATGACCTCCCGACTCTTTTTGGAAGACTCTTAGCCTTATAAACTCATTTGTCTTTGCCATTTCCTCCTTTTATTCAAGGTCAAAAAGCAGTTTTTAACACTTGATCCAATATGTAGGCTGAGATATTCTGCTGGTCTGAGTTGACCCTTCTATTCAAGGTCTCTTTCTAGGTACATCACCAGTTAGTGATTGGTAGTAATCCCTCAGTGCTAGGGAGGCTCATCCCCAGGAGTCATGTCCCATGCTGGGGGGAAGGCAATGCATTTACATGCTGAGTTTTGCTTAGAGAGTGGCCACATTTGAGCAACATGGAGGCTTTCAGGAGGTAACTCTTAGGCACCCTGCAGCTCTAGGCCTAGTTCATATTTCAGGTACAGGTTCATAAGCATAGCCATCAGTATCAAGGGCTCATTATTGGACCATCCTTCCTTGTTGGTCTTTGCCATTGTACTTGGGTGATTATTGTTGTTCCATTGGACAATGTGACAGAGCTCCCCTGGGTAGGAACTCAGCACTCCCTCAGTTGATATTTGTAACTGTGACTACTATAAAAATACCCAACATATATCAGAACATTTTTATGTCCCTTATATACATGCCCTGGAGAACTGCCCCCCATTCATGTGACCTCCATCAATAACACCCCACACCAATGCTCCTCCCCTGCCATAGTTGAACTACTCTGTAGTCCAAAACTTCTTCAACAATGAAGCCTAATATATTGTCAAATTCAATTAATAGGAAATTGAAATATAGTGATGGGTTTAAAGTTTAGAAATAGAATACATAATAATTTAGAAATACTAAAATAAAGTAAAAATAAATTGGTGTATTAATAAAATGAAAAATATTATAAAGCTTTGTTTCAAACAGTTTGCCTTTCATCACTGTAATAGGTGTTGCCCTTTATGCACAGTGGCAAGGTACTTTCTTTAATTTCTTCCTCAGTGTCTACATCCTTTCTTTTTTTTTTCCTAATTTTTAATTTTGTCTTCAAAAAAAGTTTTAGATCAGTTATTCACGTACACAACATAGGGGACTCCCATATATCCCACATCAAACCCTTTTTCTCTTTCCCTAGCAATGATCTTTTTACATGTTCATGCTGTATTTGCTGCAGCTAATGTACAGATTTTGAAACATAGCTATCAAACATGGCTCCATTTTTATTTACATTATGGTTTATATTGGATGTTTTGGGCAAAGTGGAAGATGTTGTGGAGACATTGCTTCAGCTTCACAGATCTTCCTGCCTTGACAAACAGGAGCACCAAACTGCCATGAGAACCAATATTTTGCAGTCATGCTTGGCTAGGACATTATTTGAGAAAACAGATTCCAAAGCATTTTTGAAAAGCACATGTGGAATGTAAAGTGGAAATGATGACGCCTCTGGTGACCAGTTCTGGGCACATGTGCATCACCTGCATGAACCTGTATTTGCAGTTTCTCAACCGGTACCTGAAGCCTGTGGTCCAGATAATGCTTCAGGACGTCCGTCACATTCACAAAAGGTGACACGCCTCATGTCTTTGAGCTTGGAAGTACTTTGCAGAAGATGACCTGTGTTCTGACATCTACCTGAAGTTCTATGACTGTCAAGGTAGAGATGATCTCTGTTTTTATATTGCCAAGCACAGCTCCAAGAGCTTCATGCTCCAGTGGCAGCATGGGCTTCTCTCTTACTACCAGTACCTCCTGCCCCTCAACCACCTGGCTGACCAAAGCTGCAATGACATCTCCCAGTATCCTGTGTTTCCATGGATAATAACCAGTTATTACAGTTCAGGATTAGATATGTCAAATCCAGGAAACTTCTGTGATCTTAGTAAACCCATTGGAGCACTAAACAAGGAAAGGCTGGATAAATTACTGACAGCTATTGGGAAGTGCCAGAGCCAAAAGTCACATATGGAAGTCACTCTTCTTCCCCACGTTATGTGCTGCTTTATCATGGTAGGATTGCACCTGAGTATATCCTATTGCCTTCAGAATGGAAGATTTGATAATGCAGATAGAATGTTCAACCATATTGCAGAAACTTGGAAAAACTGTATGGATGTTGCAACTGATTTTAAAGAGTTGATCACAGAATTCTAGGGTGATGATGTTGGCTTTTTAGTCAATAGTCTGAAATTGGATTTGGAAAAGAGACAAGGAGGGAAAATGGTGGATGATGTAAAACTTCCTCATGGGCCATCACGTCCTGAGGATTTTCTCCAGAAGAGTAAAGAGGCATTGGAGAGAAATCATGTGTCAGAGCATCTTCATGAGTGGATCAATATCATATTTGGCTACACTCAAAAAGGGAGTGATGCTGATGAGGCCATGATGCATTTTACTCCCTGTCTTATGAAGGAGGCATGGACTTGAACAGCATTGAGGGTCCTGATGAGGAAGTAGCCATGCTGACCCAAATTTTGTAATTTGGGCAGATACCATAACAGCTGTTCATGACACCAGACCCTCAAAGGATCGCCCCAAAGTTTAAAAGTGTGTCTCAAAACTGCAATAATAATGCTTCTGTAGCAGATTCCCCAGGCTCCCCAGGTGATGATCTTTTGAAGACCTGATCAAAGAAAGCAAAACTCTCACCTAGAGTAACATCACCCAACTGCAGTTACTTGAGCACTATAAAATGCACAAAGAGGCAGTTACTGGAGTCATAGTCTCTTGCAATGGATCTTCAGGCTTTACAACATCATTTTCTTTGAAGATGTTTTCCAAAGAATCCAAAATGCTACAAAGAAGTACATCATTTCTGAATATGGCTTTATCATCTTGTTTATGTTTTACTAGGAGATACCACTTTTACAGGTTCTTTATGGTATAATAACATCTATTTTTATTCCATAGTATTTGGAAGATGCCAAGACATAATTATGGGATGTGATGATGCTGTTAATAATATCTTTTGGCATGAAAACAGGTTATATTCTGCATCATGGGACTCGACAGTGAAGGTGTGGTCTGGTCTTCCTGTGGACATGCCAGACACCAAAAGACATCAGTGTGACTTGCTGGCTGAGCTAGAACATAATGTCAGTGTAGACACATTCAATTTAAATGCTGCCAGCCCAGTTCTGGCTTCAGGCACCAAAGAAGGTATAGTTAATATTTGGGATCTCATTAATGCTCCAGATACCATGCCATTCAGGGACTGTACATGATACCACTTTTAGCCCAGACAGGCACCACATCCTCAGTACAGGAGAAGTTGGCTGTTTGAACATCATGGACATGCAGACTGGGATGCTCATTTCTTCTCTGACATCAGAGGAGCCACAAAGGTGCTTTATCTGGGGCAGAAATACAATGTTATTCAGAAGACAGTCTTGTGAACTGCTCATTTGGGACTTCCTTGGAGCAAAAATCAGTGAGCGAATACAGGGTCATAAAAGTGCTGTGTCATTCATGTGGATAAATGAAGAGTGTAGTAACAGCATCACAGGAGAGGCAGACAGGCAAATTATGTTCTGGAAATTGAAGTATTAAGTGCCTTTTTTTCCTCCTAGAAATTAAATTGAACTCTATTTTTAAACAAGACTTTTAAAAGAACTGGTGAATGTGTAATGATAATTAGAAGTTTACCACCAGGAAAAAGAGGTGGTTTTGAACTTTCTAAATCATGGTGATTTCATTGAAAGCTATTAGATGCCATTTGTAAGGCAGATATAGATAGGACACTGTTAGGGGGAAAAAATAGAAGATCATCCCCCTATGATGATAGTCAAAAGACAGTTGTGGGTGACAGAGATACTGAATAACTTGAAATTTCCAAGAAATGTGTAGTATTCCAGATCATTCTTTTTTCTTTCTAATCTACTCCAACTGCAGCCCACTGGGTTTTTTGAATATGTGTCTGTTTTCAAGGACAGTTTACTTTCTACAATGTTTATGCAGATTCAGAGAGCCTGGGGAAAGACTAGCTGTTCTCAAATCAGTGCTTATCAGATATAGGAACAGTTTTTATTTCTGTATAGCTATTAATGCTCCTCTTTTCTACATTAAAATTATTTTTCTGTAATCCACACACAAAAATAAGTTATGTTTAATTAGTCTAAATGTACTATGTTAAATTAATTTTGGGGGAGTGGAAGTGGCTCAAGCAGTTGGGCACTTGCCTGTCCCATGGGAGGTACCAGGTTTAGTTCCTGGTGCCTCCTAAAGAAAATGAGCAGACAGATGAGGGGGTCACCTCAGGGTGGGGGGTGATTAAAAAATAAAATAAAATACTTTAAGAAAATAAATTACAGAGCATAAAATAAATAAGTTTCAAAAATAAATTAATTTTGGAATTTTGGTGTCTATCAACCATTTTGTTATTTGTTTTATTGTGTTTCCTTTCATTCTTTTTTGGCATATTTAAAGTTCTTACAGTATTACTTCTTCCTTTGTCTACTTAAAAATTTTAGGTGGGGGTGGTGGGGTTGAATGGGACCTCACATATATATTTTTAATGTAATATTATTACAAAGTCAATAAAATAAAAAAAAACAAGAAAAAAATTTTTATTGTATTTACTTTGCGTAATTTTACATGTTGTTTCAGGCATTACTATTGCATCTATTTCTATTGCTATGCTAAAAATATCACAAACTTAGTGATTTAAGTCAAACAAACTATCTCACAGTTTTCAGGGTCACAAGTGAAGGTATAATGTCCCTGAATTCTTTGCTCATAATGCAGAAGGCCAAAATCAAGGTGTCTTCAGGATTATGTTTCTTGCTGTAAATTATCCAACTTCATTCAAGTTTTTTGTAGAACCCAGCTCCTTTCAGAGATGGTCATGTCTGTTTCCTTGTAGGTTCTCCATTAGGGCCTCACTTGGCTCTTTAAAGTCAAATGCATTTCTTCCCACATGACCACATATATCTTCAAAGTCAGCATCATTTTATTGAGTTTCTCTCGTATATTGTATTTTTTTTTTTTACTTTCCTTTTGGCCACCAGCCAGAGAAAGCTCTGATTTTGATGGCCAATGCCCTTATATTGCAGCCAGTGGATAATTCCAGGTAATATTTCTATTTTAAGGTCAACTGTACCAAATATAGTATAAACACCAGAGTAGTCACGTATGTAATCATGCTCTGTTCATTAGAACATGAAATTCATGGTGAATCATTTTTAGACATTTTTCATACCACAGTTATATACCTTATTTTTTGCAGTCATCTTAGAATCAATATTTTACCATTTTAAGTGGAATATAGAAATTTTACCAACATATTGATCAATTCCTTTCTCATTTTTGGTTTTAGTTGTCTTAAGTTTTAAGATTTACATTTGCTATCAACCCTATGAGATAATGTTATATTTTGAGCCTCAACTCCCAAAATACATTAAAGGAATCAAGAAAGAACAATCTATTGTATTATCACTGATGTAAAATTTCTGTTGCCTTTCTTTCATTAAAGGTATTTCAGTATTGTTTCTGGTATAATTTTCCTTCTTTCTTAATAACTTATTTAGCCATTTTGTTACCAGTATGCTATCAATGAATTCCTCTATTTACTTTATCTGACAATGTCTTGATTTCACTTCATTCCTAAATTAGTCAGGTTACTTCAGAAACAACAGGGAGGTTGGCAAGTCTAATTTCAGGGCACAAACTCCTATCTGGTGATGTTGAAGTCCTTTGAATTCCCTGGGGGAAAGTGCCTGGCTAGAAATTCCAGCAAGAGCCTGCGTTGATGTTAAGGCAGGGATAGAACCCACAATTCTCACTTTAAAACCTTAAACTGATTGGATGAGGAGATTACCCCAAATTGGCAGTATTTCTTTGTTGATTATGGATGCAATTAACTAAATGTAACACAAATCTCATCTACAATAAAACTTCACAGTAACTATTTAAGACAGTTTTGGACCATTTGGACACAATAATTTGGACAAATTGACCCATGAAATTAACCATCATAGTCCTGAAGGATATTTTTCCTTATAAAAAATTCTGGATTAACCATTATTTTCTTTCAGCTATTTAAACATTAGTTTCCATTTCCTTTTGGCCTCAATGGATACTGATGAAAATCCACATTCATTTCAAACACTATTTCTACTTAATAATGGGTCATTTTCCTTCGGTTGTTTTCAAGATTTTTCCTTTTTCTTTAGGATATAGAAGTTTTATTATGATCTGCTAAGCATGCATATGTTGGGTTTCATCCTTGGTTAAAACTCCTTTAGCTTCTGGAAATGATCCTTGTTTTTCTTTCTCCTAAGCTGGGCACATTAAAGCCTTAGTTCTTTCAATTTAGTTTTTCCCACTGTAGTCTTACTCCTATTCTTTATGGGTTTCTGTGATACGAATGTAATACCTTTTATTCCTGTCACAGGTCTTTAAGACACTGTTCATTTATTTATATTTTTTTAATACTTTGCATCTCTGTGGCCAAGTTTGGATAATTTCTATTTATGTATCTCTAATATTCTGACATTTCTTCTGTGATCAACGTATTATTTTGCAGCCTGTCTTATAATTTTGTTTTTAATTTAGTTAATGTGTTTTTTCAGATCCAAAATTCCTCTTTGATTCTTCCTATTTCTCCTCAGTTTTTCTAATTTCCTTTTATTTCAAGAATGTTTGCCCTTACTTCTTTGAGCATTTTTTATAATTGCCAGTTTAAATTCTTTGTCATATAGTTCTAACATTTATGTTACCTTAGTATCAACATTTAAAAAATGTACTTTTCCTTTACATATTGAAGTTTACCTTGTTCTTTATATTTCGCAGTTTTGCATTGTATCCTACATATTCCAAATGTTTTATAATGTGACTCTGGACCTTGTTAAATACTATGGAGAATACTGAAATTTCTGAAGTCACAAGAATGCTCTCAGTTCTATTTATGGAGCAAGTTCTGACCAGCCTGCATTTCAAAATCTGAATAGAAAAATTGGGTGAGTTTTAAGATTTTACTTATGTATTAGTCAACCAAAAGTGTGCTGATACAAAGTACTAGAAATATGTTGGCTTTTATAAATTGTATTTATTGGAGTAGAAGCTTACAGTTACAAGGCTTTAAAGAGTTCAACACAAGTTACCATAAGAGGTACTATCTCACCCATAGTCTGTTGCCACATGTTGATGCAAGATGGCAGGCGATGTCAGTGAGGGTTCAACCTTTCTCTTTCTCCTAATGCTCCATGTGCCCAACTTCTTCTGATGTCAGCTGTAGGCTGTCATAGAGCTTGTCTCTCTTTACCAGGGCTCATTTCTTTCCAGGCCCAGCTGCTCAGGTGAATGTCTTATCTCTCTCTGGGGCTCCAGTATCAAAACTCTGTTCTCGTCTTAGCTGTGTCTTTTTCTGTGTTCTCCTGTGTATGTACTTCCACGTGGAAGTCTGTTTTATCAGTCCTCCGTGGGGGCTGAGACTCAATGCTAAGTCACACTCTAATGACATGGTTGAATCAAAGCCCTATTGATGATTTACTAAAGTAAAAATGAAACCTCTGAGTTTAATTCAGTCAAATGGTTATCACACCCAGAAGAATAGACCAGTTTACAAACATAATTAATATCTGTTTTTGGAATTCAAAAATAATATCAAACTGCCACAACTTAAATTTATGTATTTCATTTAACAAACTCTGTGATGGCTTCATAAAATAGGAATTTTAATTGATTTTTTCATACCAGGTATATATTATACTGTATAGAATGAAATGAAGGCATAAAGCAAGACAAATATCAAATATGTATGATTATTACTTTGTTTCCTTCTTTAAGTGTGTAGGGATTGAACCATTCTACCTAAATCTAAGTAATAGTTATTTGAGCAATTATTTCTATGCATAGCGGTGGAAAGTAATAGAAGACACATATTGGGACATTGCCAATTTTGGGAAATCTACATGACCCCGTATTTTGGCATATCAAAATGCTCATAACTTCAGGACTTTGTGGGAATGCTACATATAAAAATGCAATTATTTTATAAAACTTGGACAACAACTAAAAGATCAATGCCAGTCCAGATGTATAAACCACAGTGGAACTTTTAATAATATAAGCACGTTACTTTTGATGAGATTCCTGCATTTATTCATAAAGACTGGACAGAAGGTAGTTAATAGCAAGAGAGAAAATATTGAACGTTAGAGTGTGAATAGTGGAGAAATGCAGAAGAGGTTTATACCATCTTTTAGAACAGAACACAATTAAATGTTACCACGAGACTGGGGACACTTTTTGGGGGAAGTAATAGGAATGCACAGAGTTAAGGTATATTATGTTATGTTATGTTATGTTATGTTATGTTATGTTATGTTATGTTATGTTATGTTATGTTATGTTGTTATGTTATGTTATGTTATGTTATGTTATGTTATGTTATGTTATATTATATTATGGAAAGGTTAAACATTATTGTTGATTTGAAATTGTGTATATAACAATACACACTGGTCCACAGAGAAAGTTTTGATTTCTAAAATCAAGGGAAAGTGATCAGTAACATAAATTCACAATGAATGCAAGTGGTAAGCTTCATGAAAGAGAAGAACCTGATTTCAGCAATTTTAAACTGGGTAACTAGGAAACATTGATATTATTGTTAAAAATATATACGGTAATCTATAAGAGGCTTTGTACATGTTTGCATGCAGTAGAGGATGATAATTTCTGTGTATTGAACATGCTGGCATTAAAATAATATTCTCAAATTAGATAACTAAGGTCATAGATACAGATATGCAAATGATCTAATTAAATGGACAGGTGGAAATGAGAATGCATAAGATCACAAGGAAAGTGGTGACATGGAGAAATGTAGAGTAAATAGAAATCAAATTTGCAGAAGGGCAAAAGTGAAATGATAATCTTAATGAGGCATAGGAGGATAAGAAGAGAGGCAATTAAGGTAAAGAAAGTAAGAGAATATCTACAGATGGTTTTATACAGTTATACCCATATAAATAAAAACAGATATACAAGTAAAATATAGAAATAAAAATTATATAGATGATATAGATGTAGATATAGATATAGGTTTGCTAATGGCTACCAATATGGACATAGGTAACGTGACCACAGATACTATATTTACTTAAGATAGATTCATTTATACTACTTATATCACTGTTATTAACAGTTCTCTGTTTTGCTCTCAAAAATACTATATCTGGATGATTTTAATTTTCCCAATGGATAGATGTAGATGTAATAAATGCATGGAAATAGCAATAAGTATATGTGTCTGTCTGTGTGCATGGGTACCTTTATATGTGTGTGTTTTATATAGATAGACATTATAGACGTCCTTTCTATAAATTCTTCCAATTCGTCTTATGAATTCACTCTAAGTTGAGTGCTAAATAAGTTCTTTGTCACTATTATGTTTCCCGTAATATAAAATTTTTTGAGTGCTCCTTTAACCTCTGTATTTCTCAAACTGTAGATTATGGGGTTTATCATTGGGGTGATAATCGCGTACAGCATTGAGATGAGTCTGTCTCTGGCTGGGGAGTGTTGACTGGAGGAGGGATGCATATAAGTAAATAGAATTGTGCCGTAAAACAGGGAGACCACAATGAGGTGAGAAGCGCACGTGGAGAAGGCTTTGAGCTTCCCTTCGGCTGACTGGATCTTCAGGATGGTGGATATGATGTAGATGTAAGAGATAAGGGTGATCTGAAAGGCACTGATCCCCAAGATCCCTCCTACCACTAAAACAAGCATCTTTGCCACATACGTGGAGGAGCAGGAGAGCGCCACCACTGGCGGGATGTCACAGTAATACTGGTTAACCTGATGGGACTTACAGAAAGACAGGCGGAAGGTGAACACTGTATGCAGAAGGGAGTGAAGAAATCCTACCGCCCAGGTTCCAGCCGTCAGCTGCGCACAGCGTCCCTTGGTCATGATGAGGGTGTAACTAAGCGGGAAACATATGGCCACGTACCGGTCATAAGCCATGAGGGAAAGTAGGAAGACCTCGGTCCCCGCCAGGGCTATGAGGAAATAAACCTGCAAAGCACACCCAACAAAGGAAATGCTTTGTTTCTCAGTCAGGAAATTCTCAAGCATCTTGGGGATAATAGCTGATGGGCAGAGTATGTCTAAGAGGGACAGATTTGCCAAGAAGTAATACATGGGTGTGTGCAGCTTTTTCTCAGTCCCAACGGCCAGGAGAATGGTGCAGTTTCCCAACAAGGTGACCTGATAGATGACAGCCAAAAATAGAAAGAGAGGATAGCGCACCTCCTTGAGATCAGAGAGCCCTAAGAGAAAAAACTCCTCCACGGTGGTGAGATTGTAGATGTCCATTTTCTCTCTGCACACAGGTCTTTTTGGAGCAAAGGAAACAAACATACAAAGGTTAGGGCAAAAATTCTAGAAGCTTAGTGTAGATCAACACATGGAAAATGCTTTGGCCCTGGTCGAAGATGAAATGGGTTAGCTCTATGTTCATTAAAGACCTCAAATTATTAGAAATCCTGATAAAAACGTTTCATTATTTATGATGCTTATAGAATACTCGCCTCGGGTCTTTAACAAGAAGGTGAAACTCTTGTTGATCCTTCGGGAGCCTTTATATTTTCACATTTCAGTGAAAGTTGATGGTCCATCCTCCACATCTGCTGCCACACTTAGTATTATCTCATTGAGTGTAGTTTTATGCACTGTCTAAACATTAAGTTCCATTAAGAGAGAAAATGTACATTATTCTTGAATGTAAATTATAGTGATGGTAGGAAATAGCAGGCACATAGTGAAAGATTGAAATGTAATTTCTCAGTGAAATACGAATGAATTATGTGTTACCTGGTTTGACAAAGTGTTTTCATTGGAAAGGAATAAATATATCAATAATTGTATAATTGCATATTCATAATCATCTAAAAATGAAGAATAACATTATATTCTCAAGACATAAACTTAATACATATTATGAAATTTAGCTGGGAGTGTCTGCATATGAACCCAACAAAAGAGTCCTATTTTCACATATATTCAAATTCCTTTCCCATTAAAATTTCAGTATTGGAGTGTATTTCATTTAAAATTTGTATATTCTAGGTCATATTGTTTTCATTTATACTGGTTATCCATTCTGATTACATTTCAGCATACCAGAGAGCTCAGTCATCACAAAGTTTATCATTATTTACAATAATAATTAATTTCAATGAATGTAGGCAAATTGATAATTAGGTAAAAATTTTCAGATATTTTAAAAACAGTGTATTTTCTTTTTTAAAAAATCACATATGCAGGTGAGAAAATCCAAATAGAAAACACATTTAGAAAATAAAATGCCCAAATCCTCTATGGCTCCCCTACATTAATTCTCATCCCTCATTTCTTTACCTGGTAGTAATTTTCAATGATTTTGGCTCAGATAGAATGTGTAGTATAAATAATGCAAAGTATAAATAATGACTTCTTCAAACAAATGGAATTATTATTTTCTGCCACATCTTTATTTTTCCCCAGAAAGATTTAAATAAAAATTGCTGAAATTAACTGGAAAATGTAATTATATTATTCTTTCCTTAAAATCACTATTATTATTTCTATTTTTTCCTTTCTTTAAACAGCAGCAAGCATCTCTGTGTCCTTCTTGAGATAAAACAAACTCTTCCAGTGATGCTCAGCAAATTAATAAATTTTTGAAAAAATGTTATGATACTAAGCACATAATGCTTAGATAACAGTATTCAATGAACAGAAGTTTGTTAAAATGAGTGGATAAAGAAAACACTAGAACAAAGAATATGTGCAGTGTTTACTATCATGTTTTCTAATGTTCAAGATTCTACAAAATATTAAATATCATATAATAATACATTAAAAATAATAGTGTATGAGAAATTAAAGGAAGTTTGTGGTTAAAGACATTAATATTTTGAAAAAGTAAATATTACATTTTAAATTAGTCATTTTACTTTTTAACCACACTTTAAAAATTGGCTTATTTTTTCTAAACAAGGATTATGAGAAAAAAGTTTAAAACTTTTCTATTAAAAACATATATGTGGGATCTACTGAGGCTACATGTCCAACATGTATTATAAAGAAATGACAATAGATTTCCTTAAAATTTGCCCTTAAAGCTTATGTTACCCAAACTAAATTTTTGGCTTTAGCATATAAAATATAGAATTTGTTCATGTGGGAAGGAATATATGTGAATAAACCCCTCATGTTGATGTAAATATGATTAAATTCCAGACTTTGCCCTTATATTTAGAAAAATACAAGATTTTGTTTTGTTTTGTTTTTTTAGGTACTGGAGGCCAGTGATTGAACCCGGGATCTCATATGTGGGAAGCTGGCACTCAACCACCAAGCCATATCAGCTTTCCTGAGTAGTTTTTTGTTGTTGTTTGCTTGTTATTTGCTTGTTTTCAGGAGGCACCAGAAACTGATCCCAGGACCTCCCATTTGGGAGGTGGGAGCTCACTGCTTGAGCCATATGTGTTCCCAGATATTTTTAAAACAGTATATTGCTGCAGAAATATTTTTATAACCTTCTTTATTAAGAGAATGGATCAATAGCTAATATGCTCTAGAATTTGAAAAATCATCATGCAGGGTACTCTCCACCTGCTCTGTGCGGTTACCTGATGTGAATATTAGCAAGTGAATTCATATTACGTATGTTGAAGTCAGCTCTTTTCATAATCACAAACAGCCAACCATTTAAGAGGATACAGAGCTAGGGGCCTGTGGCTAGGATTAGCTTTACATTAGAAATTAACCAGGAATTAACTTTTGTAGTTTTCTTTGATTTACATATTTACAAATGATCGAAGACCACCTTTCCATATATGAAGATTGTCTCTGTAGTAAATAGTTATTTCAGGCTTCCTTTAAAAAGAGAAAAATAAAATGAGTTCATTATGCAAAATTACTGTTAGATGCTAAATCTTAAGGTAATTCAGTGAATATATAATGTATTAATATCAAGGAAGTATTATGATTAAAATTTATTATTAAATTGGTTATTAAATTGTCTGCAAGAAATATTGCTAAAGAAGAGTTCTTTCACCTTTCTTTTTAACATAATGACTGACAGCTGATATAGTAGAGGAATCACAAAATTCCTTCCAGGTATAATCTCTTCCCCTGCTTTGTGACATCTTTCTTGACTAATAGAGCTCAAAGACCTGATTATCCAGGAATTATAAAACTTGGTACTAGGTTCACAAACATGCAAGAAATTTACATGCAAAACAGCAGAAATTTACATGCAAGTGCAGAGGAAATCTGTGTGTGCATATGCACAATTTTTTAATTCAAAGATTTCTATGCATTTATTTAGCTAACCAAACTAATATTTAAAAATATACACTTTGCCTTCTGTAATTAATATTTGGTTGCAACAAATTCCTCAGATGTGTATATTTTCACACCATATTAACATCTTTGCAATCATCTAATTGTTTCTTTTACCTTAGAAAATCCAGAATTTAGCAAAGTATTTTCTTGCTCTTTCAGTTTCAGAGATTTCATTGCCAACATGAGGTTTCAACATGATGAAATAAAATGATCCAGCCAACAACAACATTAGAGTTCATATTGGAATTTGTATTGTAATTTATATAATTTCCACTTTCCCCGTTGGAAAAGCAACTGTTAGAACTCTTGAGGGAATATGCTTCTCTTCTTAGGAAAAAAACATTACAAGCCCAGTAATGGGCTTGCACTTTTTTAACTGGTCAACTTAGTATATTGAAAAATAAATATAAATTGTACCAGAGTGTCAGTTTTCTTTTCATCTTCTAGAGTATGATCCAAGAAAAGTTTTTCCAGAAATTATTTGACCAGACAAAAGTAAACAATGAATTGATTATATTAGTACATTTTTTTCTGTAACCAGGAAAAAATTAAGTAAAATACGATTATACAATCAAATTGGTATAAATTTGCTATTTAAATATAAATATAAATTTTAATTTTAATTGTAAAACAATTTTTAATGTATTATTACACCCTTTTATATTGTTGACACTATTTACCATGCACATGAAAAATAGTGTTGCTACGCTATTTTAGGTCCAGATGAGTGGAATTTTATTTTAACATGTAATTCTTAACTAAATTTTCCAACAGTGCATTGATTACCAAAAATCTTATAAGACATATAAATTAATTGATTTTAATTAAAATCACACACAGTTAAATATATGGTTGAAGAACTCAGAATTTCATCCTAATTCTTCTAATTCCAATAAAACATCAATAAAATAGCTCAACATATACTTCCATACATCACCATTCTATTTTTAAAATTTTTATTTCCTGTAATAAAAATCCTGGTTCCCAAAGATTTCACTACATTTAACCACTTTTCATAATTTATACTAAAAGTTCCTTAATTTTGTAATTACTACACTGGTGCTACTATCCCTAAGAAAAAAGTTCCAAATTACTTTGCAGCCCATTTTGTATTTAGTATATATGTCACTGGATTTAAATCCTTAGCATAACATGTTCATAAGGTATTGAAGCTCATTATCTTTTTTATTTTCTTTATGACCACAGTAGGACTTTGATACACAGTTATGTCACTTTTCCTCTTTGTATTCTATTTTAGCACTTGTTTTTTATTTCTTTAAATATAATTTATTTTTAAATAAAGAGATATGAAACTTAATGATAAATACAAAAAAATTTATACTAAAAATTTTCACTGCCATTCTTACCACTCCTATTCATACCTAACCAACCTGATACCTTTTGGGTTTTGAAGTATTGTGTCAGTGAATCTTATTACATGTATTATTAAAAGTGTATGTATGAGCATGTATATATGTGTATGTATGTGTGTATATGAATATATTATATTTATTTTCCTTTCTTTCGTATATGAAAGGAGGTCTGCTGTAAATATTTGCTACTTGCCTTTTATTGAAAAATATAGTGTTTAAATCACTCATATTAGTTTATAAAGAAACACATTCTTCAGTCTTTATTACGACAATACTCTTGGTTAGATAAATTAAAATTTGTTCACGTACGAAGAGTTAACATAATGTTAAGTATATTAATTACTTATATTTCATAATATGTAGACAGGTATATGATATGGTATAATATGTAGTATTGTATATATGTGTACATGCAATAATTGGAATATAGCTAGATTAAGGTTGACATTCTTCCTTGACCAAGAGAATGATGTTATGATTTTGTTGGAGAACATCCTGATTTCATCAGATATGTTCTAATGTGTTTAAGAAGGAAGTGAGAGGATTTCTTCAACATAATTTCAAATGTTTAACTGGTACTTTGAGAGTAATGTTTATATTTTAAGAACATTATAAATTATACATGTATATGTATGCTTAGAGGTATATAATGATTACATTTGAGAAAAGAATTTGCACTGGGAAGCGGATGTGGCTCAAGTGATAGAGCTTCTGCCTACCATATGGGAGGACCTGGGTTTGATCCCTGGGGTCTCCTGGTGAAAAGAAGGAAGAAAAGCAAGCCTGTATGGCAAGCCAGTGCCTGTGCAAGTGCCCAAGTGTTAAGCCAGGGCTCGCACGAGTGAGTCAAGCAACAAGATAAAGAAACAACAAAAGAGAGACAAGGAGAGAGTCAAGGTGAAGTGCAGCAGAAATCAGGAACTGAGGTGGTGCAATTGACAGGGATCCTCTCTCCACATCAGAGGTCCCCAGGATCAAATGCACGTAAATCCTGGAGGAGAGAAAATGAGAAGACAACAGAGACAGTAAAAAACAGCACGGTGGGAGGAGAGAAAGGGGGGAAAATAAATAAATAAATCTTTAAAAAAAGAATGTGCACTATTTATGAAACAATGGAAGGAATCTGTATATGTAAATTTCAAAAGATATATGCATAGGTAAAATAATATTTTAGAAATTAATGAATTCAGTTAAAATATAATTAGATGTTCCTTATAGCATTTCAATTTTTCTATATCTTTGTAAACGTTTAAGACAAAATGTGGGCTAAAAAAATGACAATTAAAAAAATGATCCTAGGAAAAATATGTCTCACATTCTATGTCCAAACTCTCATTTCTAGTCAATTTCCCTATTACTGTGAAAAGTGCAGAAATGCTTAAGTATGCATGTTATTCTTTTTGGAAATAGTCTATTCACATTTAACCATAGTAATACGTCTCCATGTTCTTTATGTGTTTGTGCTTGTCCTTTTTTTCTTATCTGTGTGATGATTTAGAGGACTAGTAATGCCTTTTTAGCTCCTTACAAGTTTTTTCTTTTCTTGTACTTTTATGAAATAGTTTTTTATCTCTATTTCTTTGCATGTCACCTCTACACTTTAGACTGCAGACAATAGAGATGGATGCTTTGTTATGAAATATGAGAAAATGCCTACATGTTTTCCTCTAATTGATTTCAAATCTCCTATTCCTCTTCACTGCTGGAATGTGGTTGTTTAGTGTATGAATTTGTAATCATGACACACTTGAGTAAAAGAACATTCCCCGAAAAGTTTGCTAATGTAAAATAGGCTTTAATTTTCTGCCACACTAAAAATTGCAGAATTGAAATGTCTGTTCCAACCTTCACCTTGGAATCATACTTTCAAAAAAAATAAATTTATTGAAGTATAGTACTCATACATAAACATACATAAACAATAAGTATTTAATAATATTTGTGAACTTACAAAACAATCATATATAACATCATACAGGACTCTCATAACTCACTCTACAACCAACAACTTACATTGTTGTTAAACCTTTTTAACTAATGATTAAAGAGCATTGTCAAAATGGGGTGGGGGTATATGGGGAACTCTTTTTTTTTACAATTTTTTTGGTCTTTATTTATTTTTTAATATTACATTAAAAAAAATATGAGGTCCCCATAAACCCCCACCCCCCTCACCCCACTCCTTCCCCCATAACAACAACCTCCTCCATCATCATGAGACATTCATTGCATTTGGTGAATACATCTCTGAGCACCGCTGCACCTCATGGTCAATGGTCCACATCATAGCCCACACTCTCCCACATTCCACACAGTAGGCCATGGGAGGACATACAATATCTGGTAACTGTCCCTGCAACACCACCCAGGACAACTCCATGTCCCAAAAAAGCCCCCACATCTCATCTCTTCCTCCCATTCCCTATCCCCAGCAGCCACCATGGCCACTTTCTCCACACCAATGCCACCTCTTCTTCGATTACTAATCACAATAGTTCATGAATAGAATACCAGTAAGTCCACTCTAATCCATACTCTATTCCTCCATCCTTGGAATGGTTGTGTCCACTCCACATCTATATAAAGAGGGGGCTTAGATTCCACATGAATGTTGGATGCAATTCTCCTGCTTTCAGTTGTAGGCACTCTTGGCTCCCTGGTGTGGTGGTTGACCTTCTTCACCTCCATGTTAGCTGAGTGGGGTAAGTCCAATAAACCAGAGTGTAGGAGCTGAAGTCTGTTGAGGCTCAGGGCCTGGCTATCACATGGTCAGTCCAGAGACTCAGGTCCCCTGGGTATATATTAAATCCCAGCACCAACTGCAGTTCCAGTAAAGATAACAGGAAAGGCTTGTGAACAAAGATCACATCTGAGTCCAGCTCCACCACACAGAAACACAAACTGCAAAGTAGGGCCGACTGACATGGCACTGAACTCCATCTGCCATGACCATAGAAACTGTGGGTCTCTGTAGTCCTCAGAAGAACCAATACCCGGGGTTGTATCTACTTTATCTGTCTCTGGGACTCTGCTGGGGTGTGCATAAGGGCAACCCCTCTGATAACCTCCCAGCTCTTTTTGGAGACTCAGCCATATAAACTCATTTGTCTTTTCCATTTCCTCCTTTGATTCAGGTCAAAAAGCATTTTTAACTCCTGGTATTATATGTAGACTGAGATATTCTGCTGGTGCGAGTTGGCCCTTTTATTCAAGGTCATTTTCTACTTACATCATCAGCTGGTACTTGGTATTGATCCCTTGGTGCCAGGGAGGCTCATCCCCGGGAGTCATGTCCCATGCTGGGGTGAAGGCAATGCATTTACATGCTGAGCTTGGCTTCAAGACTGGTCACATTTGAGCAACATGGAGGCTCTCAGGAGGTAACTCTTAGGCACCCTGCAGCTCTAGGCCTTGTTCTTATTTCAGGTGCACAGGCTCACAAGTGTAGTCATTAGAATCAAGGGCTCATTGTTGGACCTTTCTTCTTTTTTGGTCTTTGCCATTGCACTTGGGAGATTGTTGCTGTTCCTTTTGGGTGTGAGATAAAGCTCCCCTGGCTAGGAACTCAGCACTCCCTCAGTTGTTTTTAATTGTATCCTCTATGAAAATATCCAAACATTTTTATGTACCCTAGATATATGCCCTGTAGAACTCCCTGCCAACCATGTGTCCCCTGTCAATAACATCCCACTCTGTGTATGCTTTTAAATTCTTCTTTGTGCTCATCCAGTGTCTTCTTAATATCCTTAATCTCTTTAACCATCTCATTGAATTTATTAAGGAGATTTCTTTGAAGATCTATGATTAGTTGTATCAACTCCTTTACATCATCTGGAGACTTATCTTGTTCCTTTAACTGGGCCATAGCTTCCTGTTTCTTGGTGTGGATTGTAACTTTTTGTTGGTATCTTTGCATTTGGCTTACTAGAGTATTTATTCCAGGTGCTATTTTTCTTGTTATTTTAGGGCTTCCTGCCCTTTCTTCCTTGGTGGTTGTGTAGTAGAATCCAAGGATGTAGTTGGTGCTGTAAGCAGTGGAGTCTCAAGCTGCCCTCATTGAGCCAGGGACTAATGAAGCTTCTTCCAACTTTCTCTTTTTCCAAGTGTGTGGACAGAGTTACAGCTGTGTGGAATTACCCAAGTGCAGACCTAGACTGTAATTGCTCAGAGAGACTGATGAAGCTTCATGCCCCTTTCTCCCCTGCCTGTGGCAGGGGTGGAGATATAGGTGTGGGCAGCAATCTATTACTTGTGGGTCTAAGATAACCACAGTTGCCCCCATAGATTTCAAATTTTCAGTCTGTGCCAGTCATTGTTACCTGCAATTACCTGGATAGGCTGGTGCAGGGCCTGCCAGCCTCCTCCCTACCTGAGATGGGACTGAGTCCTAGTCTAGGGCTGCAGGCTGAACTGGGTGAGAGAAACTGGTTCCTCCCATCACTGAGATTTTCGGTAAGCCCTGCTTCCCTTCAGGCTGGGGATAGAGTCAAAATGGTGACCACCAGCCTCTTTCCAACTTGGGCTGATTCACACCCCAGCTGTTCCCAGGGTTATATCTTAGACAGCCAAGATACCAATCAGTAGCCCAAATCAGCAGCCAACCATGTTCTCCCCTGTTTTTGGGAAATGGAGCTTCCAATTCCAGCAAGAGACTAGCTCCTGGGGTGGCTCCTGCTGCCAGAGTAGGATGATCACTGGCCTCGGCAGCTTGGCCAGTAATTTCCTGGAGAGGCTGGTGCAGGACCCCACAGCTTCCTCCCTGTTGGAGGTTGCACTGGGGCCTAGGCTGGAGCTGCAATCTGACCTGGATGGAAAGAAGCTGTTCCCCACCAACACTGGGATTTTCAGTCTGCCCCACTTCCTCTTGTGCCAGGCACTGAGTTAAAATGGCAGCTCCTGGCCTCTTTCTGGCTTGGACAGGCTCAAACTTTAGTTGTTTACAGGGTTATACTTTAACCCACTGAATTTACTCATCAGTAACTGAAATTAGTGCCCAACCATCTCTTCCTCCGCCATTTTGGGAAGTGGAGCTTTCAATTCCAGCCACGGAACAGTTCCTGAGGCAGCTTGCATCTTCAGTGGAGGATGGGCACCAGCCTCTGTGGTGTGGAGAGCTCTACTTATTTATGTTCTCTGCAGATGGGCAGTCTCCTCCTTCCACTCCTTCCAGAACATTTCAGGATGCTCTTCTGGCTGCCCCCATGCAGGTGCTTCAACCACCTCCAGAGAGCTCTGGGAGTTTGCTAATTGCCCTATAGCAGGAGCTGACTCTAGTAGCTCCTTGCTCCACCACCATCTTGCTGGTTCTCCTCAAACCATACTTTTTAACACTTTTATCTTCAGTGTCCTGAGCATATAGTTCTGTTTCCCCAAGTATAAAAATGAGCACAGCTCTGCCCATCATTTCCTCATGGCCCAGGCAACTGGAAAGGAAAAGACAGAAATTGTGAGGCAGAAGAGTAAGTGCTTTCCTAGGCAAGCCCATAAGCTCCAAAAAGTCCACTTAATCTATATTTGAAAATGTTGAGTTAAATGTCTTCATTTACTCTCATTCTCTTCTTTAGGAAGACTGGGAAATATTGTTTTGTTTTTATTTGAGACAACTAACTAGCTTAGGAGTCAACTAGCAGTGCCATACACTACATATATTGTCACTTATTTTCATTAATGTCATGTATAAAATAGCATGCTATTATAAAAACTAAGTATCCTTAAAGTATATATAATGATACATATACTGAAGTATTTGAACTTAATCAGGATTATTTAAAATCTTTTCTATTTCTGATTTTTCATTTGTTGTTTGGTAAGGTACTAATTAGCTATCAATATTTATTCTCTATTCTGTTGGTGGGGTGAGGACCTCACATTAAAATGTCTTCTGCATATATAACTTCCTGGCAAAAACAATTCAATTTCCCACATCTCTTGTAACTAAGTGTATAAATGTGATGATGTTAGGCTAATGACATTTTAGTGGATAGGATGTATGATCTGGGTCATAATCACATAGTAAAGGTGATTGGCCTCTACATTTTTATTTGCTTTAGCCATGGAGAATCAGGCTTTGCAATTTTGTTCCATCATAAAACATATGTTCAAGAGCAACAAGCTAGGAAATGGAAGAGCAATGAGAGAGAAGAAACCTGGATATCTGGAAATGAGATTCCTTCTTTGTGGACTGCCTAGTCATTGAGACTATACATGAGTGTCAACCAATCGATCAATCAATCAGCCAACCAGTAAATAAAATAAGCATTCTCTCATAGGACTGTGTTACATAAATCTCACCTAAAGCAGTTGGCTCAGTTCCTAATACACTTATTATTTCAGACTGTAAAAATTAATAACTTTATATTTATATATTAATAATTTTAATGATCAGTCAAATTTCATTAATATTACTTATCTGTTCATCTCTTTCCACAAGGAGCTGCTCCTCCTGGATTTTTCTACCCAAGAAGTTATTTTTAAACTTCTATTCCCTGGGTTTTTAAAATTATTCTCATCATCAACACCATCATCTTTAGTAAAATTACTATTGAAATAAAAATTACATATAGAGAAAATAAATCTAGCTCATATTTTCCCCATTTTTATTTTATTTTTTACTTATAATTCTAAAATTAAATTGCAATAAAAAGACTTTGAATTTTAACACATGTATGGATTCTTGTAACCACCACCATAATTAGGATCTGGAATAGTTTACAAATATTTCCAGTTGCTACTACTTTGTAATCACACTAATCTCCCAACCTAACCCTTGGCAAATAATGTTCTGTTCACTATCAATATAGTTTTACCTTTTCAAGAAGGTCATATAAATAGAAACATATTGTATATCATTTTAAGACCATTTGAAGATATTTGCTCCCAAATTGTTGTCTTTAAGATTCACCTAAGGTTTTGCATATATCAATAACTTATTCATCTTAATGTCAAGTATTATACAATGTTCCACTATTGGTTTTCTCTTTCTCATACTGAAGGACATGAGTTGTTTGCAGATTTTGGTGATTATAAATAGAGTGACTATACATGTATATACTAGTTTTTGCCTGAATATAAATGTTCATTTCTCACATATAATGACCTACCAGGGGAATATTGGAGTCCTATGATGAGTATTGATTATTCAAAACTGACAAAATTTTCCCAAGGGGCTGTACTATTTTACAATCATATAGAATTGTAGGAGAGTTCCAATTGTGACATATCCCTAGCATGTTTTGATATTGTTGTCATATTTTATTTTAGTCATGGTTTCTCATGGTAGTTTAAATTTGTATTTCCATGATGGCCACTACTGCTGAACATCTTTTAATGTGCTCTTGTACAATCCTTTATCCTCTTAGTGTAGTGTCTATACAAGTTTAATGGCATTGTTTATTTATTACTTTGTAGTATTTTGCTATATACTTGTTCTGGTTACAAGACCTTCATCATTCTTTCAGAAAACTCATTTTTATTTTAATGAAATCCAGTGTGTTATTAGTTTCTCCCATTTCAATTTGTGCTTTTGTTGTCATTTCTAAGAGCACTTTGCCTAACTTAACTCATGAAGAATAACTTCTATATATTTTTCTAAAAAATTAACAGTAATACAAGTAACATTTAGAGTTAATTTTTTTCTATACAGTTGTTGATTTAGAAAGGAGTTTCTTTTATGTTGCTTACAGATGTTCAAACATTCTCACATCAATTTTTCAAAATTTTATTTTTCCATTGACTTTACTTTATATCATTGTCAAGCCTCAATTGACCATATGTGTGTGGCTTTCTAGAACTCTCTGCATATGTCCATTGGTCTCTTTATTTGTCACTATGCCATAAAATCATACCTTAGATTAAGTCCTAAAATAGGATAGTGTGATTCATCCACATTTGTTATTTTATTTTGAAAATTGTTTTGCCTAATCTAGTTTTATGACTTGGACACATAAGTTTTAAAACTAGTTGGTCTAGATTTCAAAAAAATTCTGCTGGTGTTTTAACTAGGATTCTGGTGAATGTATAGATCAATATAAAAATCCACCTTTGTTATGCTTATTCTTGCAGCCCTTAAACACAGTATGTATCTGAACATAGAAATTGTGATATATTGTTGGAAACTGAGGCACAGTGGCCTCACAAGGAGAGACGTGCTGTCTTCATGCTAGTGCTGTCTCCATGGCTATGCTTGCACCCTAAAGAATGTGGTAATTAAGAGTTCCTGGCAAATGGAATGAAGCTGTTAAAGGTTGAAAGAAAAGGTGAGCATGTACCTTTTGTAGTGACTAGAACACTTAGACTTTGTACCTTGAGATAAGATTTTTAAAAATTCCTTAGACTATGGGTAATGTTGATAGTTAACTGCATGTTGCTGCTTGCTGTCATGTAGGCTATGTGTTGCTGCTTGCTATCATGTAGGCTATGTGTTGCTGCTTGCTGTCATGTAGGCTATGTGTTCCTGCTTGTTGTCACATAGACTGGGGTATATAGAGAGCCCCTTGTAAACAATAAAGTTGTCTGATGAGCATCTACTCACAGACCTCCTGATCCCAGTGCTCTCATTCTTTTGTTCGTTCTTTCTTTTTCTTTCACTCACCTTTTTCTCTTTCTTTCATTCCCAATACCCTTTGGGGCCAAATCTCCAACAATATATTACATCAAACATCTTTTAGTTTGCAGCCTATGGATTCTGTACATGTTGCATTTTGATATTTATGTTGATATTGTTTTCTGTAGTAATGTGGTTAATTGTAATATTCTTTTTTAAATTGTTACTTTTAGGTTTTATATTGCTAGTATGTAGAAATAAGATTGATTATTGGGTGTTTTGTCTGAATTCTGTGCCCTTGCAAAATCTGCTTATTAGTTTCTAGAAGCTTATTTTTCTGTAGATTCCTTGAGAAATTTATTTTGAGATCATGTCTTATGTGAATGGGGTAAACTTTAGTCATTTTTATGATTTCTCAATGTTTTATGACTTTTTATAGTTTTGTACTATTTCTAGGAGTGGCGGGAATTGGCATCCTTTCCTTCTTCCCAATCCTAGTGTTTAAACATTGATCTTCACTTAGTAAATTATTTTAATGGTAAAATTTTTGTAGATGATCTTTATTATTTCAGTGTTTCCTTATATTCTAGTTTGCCAACAGTTGTTATTGTGAATGAAGTTGAATTTTCCCATGAGTTTTTCTGCATCAATTCCTATGATCTAATTAGTTTTTCTTGTTTAGATTTAATATATGGAAATCATTGACATTTTTCCAATATTGAGCCATTTGTGCTTACTCACTAAAAACCTCACTTGGATGTTGCTTATTAATCTTTGTATTTGTTGCTGGATTCAAATTAATATTTTGTTAAGTATTTTTGTATCAAATGTTTGTGAAAGATGTTTTCAGTGTTTACTTTTCTACTGTCTATATTGGGTTTTGTTATTGGGAAATGCTGATTTTATGAAATGATTTTAACAAAAGATTATAGATCACTGATGTAAACTTGAAGCCTCTAAGTATTTTGTAGACCCTGCCCCTGAAACCATCTGGGCCAGGGAAAGTCCTTTCCTGAGGGTCAATAGCTACAAATTCAACTTCTTCATGGTTAAGGTTCTCTTCATTTTATTTATTTAAACTTGAGAGAATATTGGTACTTGGTGGTTTTGGAGGTATTGTTCCATTTCATCTCACATCAATTTTATGCTTATATTTGTAAATAATATTGCCTTATAATTCCCTTATTTTTATTTAAATTTCTGGCTTCTTCATTTCCAACATTGGTAATTAGGTCCAATCTCTCTTTATCATTGCTAGTGGCCTTAGGAATTCCAAAATTAACAATTTACAGGAGTTTGAATGAACTTACCCTCTACCATCTTTGAAATAGACTTTCACCTTCTTCTGGGTTTTCTCTTATGTGACCTAATGCAGATAGTGCTTTGCCCAGTCCATTTTGTCTAATCGTTTTTCACAGGGTTCCAGTTGTCTGCTATCAATTTCTCTGTCTTCAGGACTGATTATGCGAGCATGCACCAGTGATGAGTTCCCCAGCTCAATTTCTCAGACTGCAACCTCATAGATTGGCACTGATATACATGCACCTCAGTATGTGCACAGGAGCTACCCATCTCCACTGGAATGGGGCCAGGAGCTGGCTCCACATCACACAGGGATGGGGGAAGGAACCAGCAATTGTGCCATAAGGTCCTTCTACTACCTTTGAAGCTGTGTTTTCTCGTTTCAGCTCTTGTCCAGTTAATGCAGTCATTTAACTGTTTTCCACAGTTTTGAAGTTTATTACCTTTAAGATTCTTCTGCCACCTTTGCTCAAATGGGGTGAGAACAATGTCCACCCTCAAAGAAGACCCTCAGCAATCTTAAATAGCTAATCAGAAGCTGTGGTTAGCAATCAGACCACACATCTAGGAATTTGGATGATTTGTTCTTTATGTCCCACCCTGGTACCGGTTAGCTGTGTCAGACACAAGCTGCAGACCCCAGTACTGCCTGCCTTGAGAATGGCAGATGGGGTTTTATTGCCACTGCAGAATGGCTAGAAATCACAGGTATTTACTGCATTTTGAATGTCTTCCTCCTGGTCCTCTCTGAATGTTGCACAATGTTCCACAGGACTCTGGAGTTAAAAATAGTTGTTTCACACAGTATTACATGTTCAGTACTTGTGATGGATGTAGGATGACTGAATAACTGATAGTAACTTGTTTCTCTCCCTGTTGCTAGGATACAAAGAAAAGAATTGTATGTAAATCAGAAGGTAATGAAATACAACCTTCTCTTTGTGCCAAATTCCACTTTTCGTGGTCAAGAATATCCTGCTGAAGCAATGAAGTATGAAAACCAGCTTCAACCAGATGGCTGGGCCTGGGCAGAAGCAGCCCCTTGCTGTCCTCACTTCAATTTGCTTAATTAACATAATAAAATTCCCACCCAGGGATGGAGTTGTCTGCCCCTTTCTCCATCATGCAATGTATTTGCAAGTATGATTTCCTGACATACTAATCATACAATTATATAACCAGCTATGTGTGTTCATCCATATGCATAAAAACTAATGCATAATCAAAGCAAATGCTAAGTAGTAACTTGGGTATTTAAGCAAGAGTGAAACTGCAGCCCAGGGAGCTGGGTCTGAGTTACTTTACACTGGCCTTGTCTCCTTACCTCTGCAGACATAATAAATGTGAGTTTGCCTAACTCTTGTGTTGAAGTTTTCTCCATGCCATCTTTGGTTATCCATAACAGAACTTTTTAAAGGTCTAACACTTGTTTTGGTGGAAGGACTGATTCCTGGTGGGATTTTTCCCCCATCTTTCCACAATCCTTCCTTCCACTGTGTTTCTGCTTTCAATTTTATTGAATTTCTATTGATATACATTCTATTTCCTTCATTTCCAACTTTGGGTTTCCTTTTCTAGTTTCACTATGTGGAAATTTATAGCATTAAATTGAGACCATTCTTATTTCCTAATATATAAATTTGATGTTAGGAATTACCCACCACAAACTGAAGTAGATACATGCCATAAATTTTAATATGTTTCCTTCTAATTTTATTCAATTCTAAATGATTTACAATTTTTCTTGGTATTTCTTCTTTGAGCCATTGATTATTTAGTATTCTGTTCTTTAACTTCTTAGTAACTGGAGATTTTCTTATTATTTTCTTAATCATATCTCATTTTAATCCATTTTCTCATGGGAAAATTCTTTTTATGCTTTCTACTTTTTTACATTATTGAAGATCTGGTCAATATTAAGTAAAGGTCTGTTTGATGAATGTGTGGGTCAGCAAGGGCTTGTGCTCAATTGTGCAAAGACTTCAATGCCATAAAAATGAGATTTCAAATAAGCTTTAATGCAAGGTTAACTGGCATGGAGACAGACCCCCAAGCACCAATCTATCTCCCTGAGACTTCAGAGTTTAGTGTTTTTATGGGAAGTCACTCAACTAACAGAAGTTATACAAATACAATATCAAGTGAAAAATGGAACTAAGCTAAAGTAACCATTAAAATAACAAGTAAAAGAATGGAAAAAGCTAACATAGCCATTACAATAATAAGTATAAATAACTGCAATATCATGTAAAAGAATGGAACTAAGCTAAAATAAGCATTACAATAACAAGTAAAATGGTTATTTTCAGCATAACAAATGTTCCATTTTCACTTAAAATACTTTTATTATGTGGTTTTTGTATGAAATGGTCTGTAAATATTAATGGTATAGTTCTCAGTTTTTCTATATGACTGCTTACTTTTGGTATACTAATTCTATTGATTACTTGGAAAAGAATCTTAAAGTTTCTGTGTATCACTGAAGATTTGTATTTTTTGTATTTCAGTTCTGGCAGTTTTTATTATGTATTCTGAAGCTGTTTATACGTACATATGTATATATATATGTTGTATGTTTACGATTATTATGGTGAATCAGGCTAATTTAGGGAATGAGAAGATGAATCTAGAACCTGGCATAAAACTACAGCCATGAAACATGTGGCCATGGAAACCTGTCTGCGGGAGAGACCCTCCCACCAGAAGGCTGCTGGAAGAATCCCACACAAATCCTCCATTTTGAATGAGATGTTGTCAGGATCAAGGAAAAATTCTGGATATTCTCAAGGGGCCTTATTATTGGGCTCCCCCAGTGGAACTGAAGGGTGGGGTAATCAATCAAAACAGCAAACAAATGTGACTCCTTCCCAAATATTAGCAAGTGGGGGGAATAATTAATAGTTTAAAAAGCAAGCACAGAGGCTAAATCATCCTTTTTTCTTCCTTCTCTGCCTGGACCTGCCCAGAAGCATACTTGGGGACCTGTAAAGTGTTACTTTTTCCCATTTCTATTCTATTCTCTCATTTCCTTTATAAATTACTGACATAACTAAATTGATGTATGCTTAAATTCTTTTTATGTAGCATAACCAAGAACCGAGAGGAAATGTGGCAACAATTCCTTCCTCGTTAATTGTCTTTTATATAATTGTATAATATCTCATGTTGTCTATGTTAATTTTCTTTTCTCTAACATTTTTTCCTGATATTGATATAGCCATGCAAGTTTTCTTTTTCATACAGTTTTCATGGTATATTTTAATTTAGTAATTTTAATTCAATCTACCTATATCATTATATTTCCAATGAGTTTCTATAGACAATATTTCATTGAGACTTTTATACTCAATTATCACAATATCTGTGTTTAAAACTAGTCTAAATATACCATATATATTTTGGAATATTTGGTGTCCATAGATCTTTTTATTTGTTTTATGGTGTTCTTCCCACAGTTGTTTACTCCTGTTTCCCCTTCATTCTTTTCTGAGCATTTTTGAGCCTCTTTTAGAATTCCATCTTACTTGATCTACTGTTGTATTTTTCTGAAAATATATTTTGTGTTTTTTTAAATAACTTTTCACATTGTTCTAAGGATTACTACTGTATATATTTATATTGCATTGCTAAAAATGCCACAGACTTAGTGACTTAAGCCAAAATAAATAATTATCTCACAGTTTTCAGGGTCAAAAGTTGAGGCACAATGTGGTTCAGTTTTTTTGCTCATAATCACAGAAGGCAAAAATCAAAGTGTCTTCAGCGTTTTATTTCTTGCTGGAAATTTTGTGAAACTTCTTTCAAGTTTCAATTCCAGTTGTTGGCAGAATCCAGTTCCTTTCCGGCACTAAGTATCTGTTTCCTTGCAGGCCCTAAACAAGACTTCACTTGGCTCTCAAAATTTACCTTCATTTTATCCACAGGTCCTCAGGGCCTCCTGTATTTTCAAAGCTAGCAAAATTTTGTTTATTCCTTCTCACATTTCATATCTTTCTGACTTCCTCTTCTGCCACCATATATTGAAAGCCCTCTGATTTTAAAAGCCCATTCCATTAGATCCACCAAATAATTCAAGATGCTATTTTTATTTTAGCATCAACAGTACCATGTAACATAAACATGGAAGTGATAGTTCATTGTATTATTATGATTAAGGATTAAGTCATAAAATCTTCCATGGAGAATTTTTAGACATTTTGCTTGCAATAACTGTATATATTAACTTTTACAGTCATCTTAGAATCAATATTTTACTATTTTAATTTGAATATAGAAATTTTGCTAACTCATAGATCAATTATTTTCTGCTTTAAAGATGTCTTGTTTTAACATTGACATCTTAAAATGACATAATATTATATTTTTTGTGATTTAACATCCAAAATATATTAAATGAATCAAGAGAGAATAATCTATTCTATTTACACATATGTAACATATCTTTTATCATTCTTTCATTAATGCTATTCCAGAATTCTTACTGGTATCAGTAAGATACTTACTTCTTTTAATCAAGATATTACAATGAGTTGTTATCAATGAATTCCTTTATTTTACTTTATCTGAAATGTCTTTATTTCACCTCTTTTCTTTATTAATCAGGTTCTCCAGAGAAACAGAACTAATAGGGAGACTGGCAAGTCTGAACTTCACAGAGTAAAGTCCTATTTGGATTCTAATGAAAATGTTGTTGAAGTCTTCAGTATGAGCCTGCCTTGGTGTTAGGGCAGATATAAAAACACTTGATTCTCACTTGTATGACCTCCAATTTATTAGATGAATAGATTGCCCAAAATGCTGAAAGCACTTGTTGATTATGGATGCAATTGACTGATTGTGATACAAATCCACCTACAAAATAACTCCACAGTAACAAGTAAGCTAGTGTTGGACCAAACAACTGGACACAATAGTGTAAACAACTTGACACATGAAATTAACCATGATATTCCTGAAGGATACTTTTGCTTATAAAAATTTTGGATTAAATATTATTTTCTTTCATCATTTTAAACATTTGTCTCTACTTCCTTTTGTTCTAAATGGTCACTGATGAGAATCCAGATTCATTAGAAATATGATTCCTGCTTATATGTGTCATTTCTCTGTTGTAGTTTTCGAGATTTTTCCCTTTTCATTAGAATATGGAAGTTTTAGTATGATGTGTCTAAGAATGTATATCTTTGGTTTCCTCCTAGTAAATATTAAGTTTTTGAAAATGGTAAATGTTTTTTTTTCCCAAAATCTGGGCTCTTTTCAGCTATAGGTCTTTCATTTTCTTTTTTCTTTTTCTTTTTTTTTCTTTTTTTTACAATACTGTTTTTCCTGTCCTTCTGGAATTCCTGTGATATGAATGTAAGATGTTTTCTTACTGCTGCAGAAGACCCTAAGACCCTGTTAATTTTTCTAATACTGTTTTTGAGATTGAATAATTTCTATTTATAACTGATATTCTGACAGTTTCTTGGTAATGTCCATTCTGATTTCAAATTATCTAGTTCATTTAATTCAATTACTATATTTTTTCATTTCCAAAATAATCTTTGATTCCTGCTATTTCTCTTCTTAATCTTTTAAATTTCCATTAATTTCAAGAAGGTTTACCTTTACTTATTGGAGTATTTTTATAATAGCTGATTTAAGTTTTTTGTCATATAATTCTAACATATATGTCACTCATATAAATTTTTAAATTTCCCTTTTATCTTTTCTTTTTCAATTTGAAGTTGATACTTGGAAAGTTTGCTTCCTAAAAATCTCTTCAGTTAAGCAGTTATGGAAATTCTAACAACTTCTTCATATCTATTTGAACCAGTTTTCTATTAATTTAATACTCTTTTCCTTAGTTCCTGGAAATTCTTCTTTGTGCTTGCTCAGTGTCTTCTTGACATCCTTTATTTCTTTAGTCATATTGTTTTCCAACTCATGGATTTGATTTAGGACATTTGTGTGACCCTCATTGATCAGTTGTCTCAAATTCTGTGTCTCCTCTAGGACTTGGATGCATTCTTTTCCTTGGCCCATATCTTCCATTTTCTTTGCATGGATTGTAATTTTTTGCTGATGATAGGGTTCTGATTATGATGGTGAGTTTACTCTGATGCTTCATTTGTCTTTCTTGTGTAGGGACTTAGTGGTTGTAGGTTGTGTGTTATTGTCATTCTTTGATTCCTGGCTCACTCTGTTCTAGCTATTTAGAATTATCCCTGCTTATTTGATCAGATCTGGGCCATGGACCCAATAAAGTGTTGCAGACCCACTTTCAAGGACCTTGAGGAGGGAGGCCATAACAGCCCCAAAAATCCTGTGATTTATTTACTTCTAATTTCCTCTCATGCACTTCCTTGGTCTGCCAGCAGATGGTGGTTTTAGCCAACCTCTCAGTTCAAACCCTGGTTTGAATGGGTTAGCTGCAATACCAACCACAATAGTATGGCAGAGGATCCTTCCTCAAGGCTATTCAGAGCCTCAAAAATCAAACTTTCTCAGAAGTTCTTCTCCAACCTTTGTTGGCAGCACCCTCCCTTTTCCCTGGTAGGAAATAATTCTACTACTCTCTGTGTTCTCAGAAACCAGACCTGGTCAGTAGGGATGTTTTTTGTGAGATTTAGATATCTTTCATCTCCTATGCAAACAGTGGTGCAACCCCACACCGCCTGGAAGGGCTCCTGGAACATAGACCAAATTTGCTTTCCAAAAGCTGAATTAGCCTTAGGTTGCCATACCTCTCTCTCCTCTTTCCTGAGGAAGTGGACCCCTGTGGCCTACCTTTCATATTTAAGTTATCAGAAAGATCTTGGAAACTGTGTTCAGGTGGACATCTTACAAATCATAGTTTTTCTTAATATAAGGTTTCTCAGAATTATAAGTCAATTTGGTTAAATGCAAATTTACATTTTTCATCACTGTAAAGATCTAGTAAGTAAAATACTAGCTTCTTTTATCAGTAAAGCTGTATAAATTTAGGGAGAGCATACCTAAGCAGAGTTAAAATTTTCCTGTATTATACTGGTCCTTGATAACTGTTTTTATTTAACTAACAATATTAAAATAATCCCATTTATCAAAGGTTTATGTAAATTATGTGAACTTGAGTTATTTTTAAACTTTTAGATGTAGTTCTAATGAATACTTTTTCACTGGAAATATTCAAAGTTTGATTTTCTTAATTTCTAAGATTTCAGTAGTATTAATTTATACATAAATGCTTAATCGTGTTTAAGGCAATTTAAGTAGAGTTTTTTAAAGGAGTTTTATGTTAATTTGGAAATACCATCAGAAGGTATTCTACATCGAACATACAAACAGACACAAATAGAGAGTTTATAGCTTCAATTACAAAGTTTTCATCTATTAGATGTGAAAACACAAGAACACAGAGATATAAAACTCACTAGTTTATATGTTATTTTAAAGTCCTGCAAGTTCTTAGTAGACTCGGAGTACCAGTTGAAATTGGCATCCAATTTGACCTAATACAGGAGCCCTGTTCCTCAAGTTCAGTACCTGAGTTGAATAAATTTGTCTATTTGGAACATTTCCCATATTTGCTATTGCAACTCTAGATCGTATTTATTGAGATTTTGCTATTTGGTTCAAAAGGCACAGCTTTTCACCCCATAATTTTTGAACATGTAATTGCCAAAGTGCCAGAGATTTTAGAACTTGAGGGTCTCATCTTTTATCATTTCACTTACTGCCCTGTGAACAGAACAAAGAAGCCAACAGTAGCAAAATTGAAACTGCAGAGTAAACTGAAGACTCAGGAATCAGACTAAAAATTTGAGCCTATTTGTCAGTAAGATTGATCTGTTAACCTGGACAAGGCACTTTTTAATAACTTAGTAGACTTTATTTTTAGAACAGTTGTAGATTTACAGAAAAATCAGTAATTGTACAGAGAATCCTACATACCCCCTATATGCCATTCAGTCTCCCCCATTATCAACATCTTACATTAGTGTTGTACATTTGCTACAATTGATGAGCCAATATTGATGCAATATTAGTAACTAAAGTTCTTAGTTTCCTTAAGGTTCAAGCTTTGTGTTGTACAATTTTATGGGTTTAGACAATTAATAATGTCATCCACCAGTTACTCCTGACATTACACTATAGAATAGCTTCACTGCCCCCCAAAATAGTTGTGCTTGACTTTTTCATCCATGTTATTTTTTTTTTCTTTTTCCAATAATGTGCTTAACTTTCTAGCAATTCTGGTTGCTGGATAAAATACATAACATCCAGTTTAATTTGAATTTCTAATAAATAAGGAACAATTTTTTTATAACTATGTTCCATGGGAGCATATAATCAAATAAGTACACTTTATATTAGAAACCATTATAATATGAATAATCACATTGTTATTTATGTTATTAGATTATAATACTATGAGATATTGTATGCAATATCATAATAAAATATACTTTGCATATAATAGAAATTAATTATTCATTATTTTTCAGGCAGTCAATATATTTATCTTTTTATTTGCTAAAGCTGGCAACCTTGATAGCAAGGGAATTTTCAATCACATGCTAAAATAGAAAGAATTGTGGAATAAACCCATATTTCATCATTACCTAATATGGATTTGTCACCATTACCTTCCATTTAAGTTTGGTGGCTAGCATTATACTCCCCTGATAATCCTGGGAGGAGGGGGATACAGAAGAAAAAATCCATTAACTAGCTTATTTCCAACTTTGGGAATAAGTTACACATTCATGAAATAATTAGTGAAGAATTAGATGATATAGTGTGTGATATGGGCTGTAAGGTCCACAACAGTTTACATAAGGGGGGTCAATGTTGACTGGAGTGAACCTGGATGAGGTGAGGTGAGAGTGGAAATTGTCTTAGGTTTTGTAAAGTCTGTAAAAGTAAAGAGGAGCCGAGAGACTTCCTAGATAAGTAATTAGCAGAACTAGGTTTTAATCACTCTAGCTCTATAAAAGTCTGCCACCATTTAAAAACTCCCACCCAACGCCTTCACATTTTCACCATTAGAATCCAGAATAGCTGTGTCCCATTAGGCTGTTATAAATCAAGCACTATTACAAATTATTACTTCAAGACCAATTAGCTCTTGAACCAGGCAGCATGATTGCTGTTCAACCTTCTCTGGGGGATTCATTAGTTAACCTTTGGAATATGCTGTATTTCATGTCATTGGGATGTAAAATATTTCCTTGATTGAAAGTAACTCTGGGGTGAATTATAATTAATAAGAGCAAGCAAGATTCTATTCAACTGGTCACCTTTATACCAATGGTTTTGAAAAGACATGGTATTTTCGCCTATGTCAAAGAATTAAGAAAAACATAGGGTGATGCTCTGTCTCAACTCTTGAATTTAACTGAACATTGAAAATGGTCTGTTTTTCAATGTGAGTGACAGTAACAGAAATTATAGGGTCTTATACATTAAACAGATTTTCAGTTTTTCATTCCCCTGAATTACAAATGCAACCTCCAGTACTAAAGAGGCAGACCTCAAAAAAATTTTATTGAAATATAATACCAAATTATATTATAGATACAGGTCAAGAAATATTAAAATGACCAGTACCCCCAGATACCAACTTCATGCTTCAAGTCACTCAACCCCCTGCAGCTCCAAGGACAACTACTATTCTGATTCTTAGCAGTTTTTTACTTTATTTGAATAGAATCATACAATATGTATTCTCATTTGTGTCTTCCTTCTTTCATTTGTCATTACAGTTGTAAAATTCAAGGGTTGCTAATATTTAAATAACTCTTGTTACTACATAAGTAATATATACTCAACATTAAAATTTTTTGAAAATACCATAATTTTGAATTACATTTTAAATTGTATGTATGTCTGTACCCAACTTATTTAAACAAGATTATTAGTTTTTCTAGAGGTGCTGTCTGAAAAGAAAAATTGCTGGTACTTTCTGAGATCACTTTTAACTATTTTTTAAACTTTTATTTTTTAACAATACTTAGATTACATCAATGTTACATTAAAAATGAAAATGATTCCCATATGCCCCACTTCTTACCCCTTCCACACTTTCCAAAATCAACATCCTTCATCAGTGTGGTACATTTTTTACAATTGATGAACACATATTGGAGCATTGCTGCTAAGTGTGGATTGTAGTTTACATTACCTTACTTTGTAAGTTATGACAAGGTATATAATGGCCTGTATGCGTCTTTGCAATGTCATTCAGGACAATTCCAATTTTCCAAAAATGAACCCATATTACAACTATTTTTCCTCTCTCCCTCCCCTCAGAACCTCCAGGGGCCACTGCCTCCACATCAATGATAAAAGTTCTTGCAGTGCTAGAATAACAATAAGTATAGTAGAATAACACTGTCTACTCTGATACATCATTCATTCCCCAGTCCTGAGGATTCTGGAATGGGGATGCCCACACCACCTCTAATTGAGAGGGCACTTAGATCCCATGGGACAGATGGATGAGCCTATCTTGCTTGCAGTTGTAGACTCTTTCTGTTCCTTGGGATGATCATTGTCCATCATCATCTCCTTGTTAGTCCCAGGTGAGGCAAATGAACTGGAGAGTAGGTGTTGCAAATCTCTTGAGGTCCAGAGCCTGATGAGTACATGAAAAGCCCAAAGATTTAAGTCTCTATGACATAAAATTATCAACTCTAGTCCTAACTATAAGTTCAAATAGGAGGGAAGAAGAGCCATGTGTAGAGAATCCAAAACTGAATCCAACTCTCACACTGGGGTGCATAAATTCTAAAGTAGGGTCCCAAACTCCTGAGTTGTCAGCCCTGCCTATAGTATCTCAATATCCCCAGGGCCCCTTTATCCTGACCATTTTATTCTTTTTTATTATATATTCACTTTCTCAAAACTTAATCTTTAGACAGCTCCAGGTGCATTATAATCTTTTCTGCATGTATAAGAAGAGAGGTTTAACAATAAGACATAAGTAGCTTTATTTTCCAACTGGTATACTTACTGGTAGGTGATGGCCACTAGGTAAGTCACTGTGTCATCCTGCCCCTGTAAAGATATCTGTTATGTGTCAGCGCAACACTCCTGGACTCTTTCAGAAGAGTGGGTGTGCATCCAGACAAGAGAAGAAGAACTTAGGTTTGACTGTTTCCATTCACACTGTTATGAGCATGATTAAAATTCATAATGAATTCATAATTCATTCAACAGAAGCAGACAAAGAAGAACACACAGCAAATAGACACAGAGAACAGACAACTTGGGGGGGGGGAGAAGGGGAGAGAAATAAATAAAATAAATAAATCTTAAAAAAAAATGCTTTACATTACCAGCAAAATGCATATGGGTCTAAGTTGAACAAAATCATCAGCATCCTTAGCAATTACCAAATTTGTTAATTTATAAAATCTGGATGCATAGATTAGCATATTATTGTGGATTTAATTATTTCTTTTGTGAATATATATAGCAAATGCCATACTAAAGCAGTAATCAATTATTGATGAATTAAAATGTATTTAATTTAAGAGATCATGTTCTCTTTCAACATTGGAATTAAATTAGCTATCAGCAACAACCATACTTTTGGAAATTAAATAATATGTAATTTAAATATCAGTGAATCAAAATAATAAGTCAAATTTTAAATATGTATATTTTGAATTTAATGTTAGTGAATGATTGTAGGACAGTAGAAATAAAAGAGTTCATTGAAAGAAATTTAAATCTTTAAGTGTTTTTCAATACTATAAAAGGAGAAATGTACAAAAGCCAATGAACTACAATTATAATTCAAGAAAGCAGTAAAAGAAGAGCAAAGTGATCCTCTGCTAGGTAAAAGCAGAAAATAATAAAGAAAAAAGGAGGAAACAATGATATAGAAAATAGAAAAGAAAAATATGACAGAATCAAAAGATTTTCTTGGAGAAAATCAAACAGATTAATCCACTCCTGTTTAGGTTTATCAGTAATAAAAGAGAATGAAAATAATGAATATCAGGAATTAAATTAAGTAAGTTGAACTACTGACAGACTATAGCTACTCAGATTTTGTTGCTTGGCAGACATTCTGTCATACATGAAGAAGAGAGTTTCTAGTCAGGGAAGATGGAGATGAAGATTTTCCAGTCATCTGTTGCCTCACAGAATATTTGAACAACTACCAAATTCTGGCAGAACCATCTCCCTCAGAGGCCCTAGCAAACCAGAAAGGTATGCAGTAACTGGGCAAGCTCCAAATTTAAACACTGCAATTTACAGGCACCTCCCCCAAACTCTCCCTATTATCCTTTGGAGCGGCTTGTGCTCTCCTGTTGGGTCCCTGTCCATGGCCCACAGGGAACAGTGTAACCCCTACAGGCAGACTGATTTGCCTGTACGATGATGTCAGTTGGGGGAGGGGGGGGCTGAAGGAATAAACCAGGTCACTCATCTCTGGCTCACTCTTCCCAGAACTTGCTCTCTAGGCAGAAGCAGCTTATGCATAGGTGAGTCAGTTTAAGAAACAGCCTGAGGCAAAGGTTTACCTGCTTCAAGATACAACGTAAAGCAACCTGGAGAGGGGGTAGTCTCCTTCATTGAGGACTGAGGAGACATTTGGATTCTTGTGAACAGGGAAATTCATAAGGCCATGAGCTCATGCCAAGCATAAGAGGCAGGATCAGAAAAGTCTGAGAGCAGTCTGTGTTTGCATACGGCTTTCCTTCTTGGTTGATGGGCTACTCTGTAAGAAAACACCAGCCAACACAGGCACAATTTAAAAACACTGATAATGGATTTTTTTTCTTTCATATTTCTTTTCTTTTCTTTTGTTTTGTTTTTCTTTTCTTTTTCCTTTGCTCACTCAAGGATATGTCTGACAAATCACTAGCTGGATAAAAATTTAAGGAACAGACAGATCAGGGACTAAATCCCAGAGATAGCACAGGAAATATTAAAATATACAAAATACAAGAAAGATTACAAGATAAACAAAAATAACAAAAAGGAGATGATGGCACATCCAAAGAAAGAATATAAAACATCAGAAATAATTTGGCAAAGAAGGGAACAAGACATTGGACATACCAGACAAAGACTTTTTAAAATGATCATCTAAATGCTCAAAACATGCAGAAAAACCTAGAGAATATCAGGAAATTATGTATGAAGAAATTGAGAAATTCAATAAATGGATGAAAATTATAAAAAGTAACCAAAGAGAAATCCTGGAGTTGAAGACAACAGTACTTAAATTACAAATCTCTAAAGGGTTTCAATAACAGATCAGATGTAGCAGAAGAATTAGTGAGGTGGAAGATAAGACTATTGAAATGATTGAAGCTGAGAGACTGAAGAGTAGAATAAAAATGACAAATGCTGAACAGAGCCTAAGAGACATTTGGGACATGTTCAAGCATACCAATATATGCATTATAGGAGATACAGAAGAAGAAGAAAGAAAGGAGCAGAAGGAATATTCAAAGAAATAATGGCAGGGAACTTCATAAATGCAATGGAAGACAGGAATATACACATCCAAGAATCCTAATGAACCCCATAGAGGATAAAATCATAGAGATACGTACTCGGACACATTGTGATAAAACTGAAATGCTAAGTCAGGGGAGAATTCTGAAAGCTGCAAAATAGAAGATAGGTGGTATGTACATGTGAGCTCTTAAAAATTATGGGCCAATTTCTTGCTGAAAGCAAGAAGGCAGAGGGATGTAATATTTAAAGTGCTGAAAGGCACTTTTTCCAGATTAAAAAAAATAAAAATCTGAGATTGTTCATCATCACTAGAACTGCCATATGACAATAAGGGAGTTCCTCAGACTAAAAGGAAAAGATATTTGACAGTGGATCTATGGTACAGGTAAACATTTGGGAAATTATGAGTTCTAGTAATATTATATTGCAATTTTATTATATTAATTCACTTTTTCCTTCCTACAAATTCTAAAATGCAAGCAAGTATAAAGTAATGATAAATCTATGGTTTTGGGTATACTATATATAAAGATGCAATAGGTAACAAGTATAGCTGAAAAGTGGGAGACAGAAGGATATAGGAACAGTGCTTGTATATATGAAATATAATTAACACTACAATTATTATGTTTTTTTCAATTATAACAAAAGTAACACCCTAATGCAAATGTTTAATAATAGAGAAAATTCCCTATTGGAGGGAGTAGTTATATGGGAATTCTATTCTTTCAACATGACTTTTCTGTAAAATATAACTGCTTTTATTTTTTAAAAGGTAACAGAGGGACAACTTAGGACTCCATATACATACACATATAATGGCTCTAAAATATATGAAGCAAATATATTCATATTTGAAGGGACAAATAGATCTTCAGTAATAGTTGGAAGCTTCAATACAACACTTTCAATAATGGATAGAACATCTAGACAGAAGATCAATAAAGATATAGAAGATTTGGACAATACACAAATGTAAAATATTAATAAGAGGAAAAACAGCATGCGGGGGTATATGGGAACTCTCTCCTTTCTGCATAATTTTTCTGTAACCCAATAAATGCTCTAATTTCAAAAAGTACCAATATTAGTTGCTGATAATAAAATCTGTTTTGAAGGACAATTAGATTTTAGAAAAGCTCATGTCCAACAAGTATCAGTTATAATTTTAATATGTTAATTTTCCATAGATATAAGATACAAACTTATAAGTTATTAAGTATTTCCAATAGTTCCTTAGAATGTAAAGGGGCCCTGAAACCAAAAAGCATGAGAATAAATGATTTATGTAAATTATATGAAATTGTGCCAGCAATATTTCAAGGAACTTCAAATAGTACAAGTCTATACTTTTGTATATATTTTGCATACCATTCTTTAAAAATAACATGGCTTTATTAGTTGCCTACCCATCATTTTCCCTCAAACTCATCTCCATTTGGCAAATATGCTCAGTTCTCCATTTACTTTGATCCACCTGAATAACTCTTGCCATAGCATGAAATTTTCATAGCCTCCATCTAACTGAACATTCCTTCAGAATTTTTTGGCCTAAAATACATGAACAAAAAATGAAGAACATGAAGTGGTTAAAGTAGGTAAGTAAGTAAAGATTTACTGAGGTTTTTCAAACCTTTGATGAGGGTTCCCAGGCCAGGCAAAGCCAATAATATCCTATGCACAAGTCAAGGGTGATTTCTGTTTTCATCAATTTTACTTCTCTAATCAATAGATGTTCCCTGACAAATTTAATAATTATGTTCATTTATCACAAGGGTATGTGGACATTCCTATTGTTCCGCCTTCATTTCCAAGACTTTTCTTAGGACTTCTTAGCCTCTCCCACTTTCTGATACTCTCTGGATGGGTAACTATTAATAAACTATCTTCAGAATAATGTTGAATGGCCAACTTTCCTTCAACCTCCTTGTGGAGTAGTAACTTACCATCTGAGGAGTACCTAACATTATTGCTCTATACCTTGTGTGAGGAATGCTTCAAAAAAATGTTGTAAGTTCATACTCTGTCACATACAACCTTTTTAAATTGCTTTCTTAGTAAAATACTTTCTAAAACGTATTCCATTTTCTTTAATTTAATACCTTCTGGTCAATTTTTGCTTGTTTTTGGTGGTAGTGATGATTTTTAATAGTATATGATTTTCTTTCCACTTATAATGTAATCCAAAATTATATAAAATTCAATTTTCCTGGAGTTACATGATTTAATGATATATTAAATGTAAGTAATTTTATTTATAATCTGATATAAAATTGAAAATGAATTGAACCATAAGTGATTATGACATTTTTTGAATGTTTCTCTTTGGTTAACAAAAAATCTCTGCTAATTTTATTGTTAATAAGCACTTTTACAACTTTATCTGATCTCAAGTGTATAGCCAAAGAATCCTTACCAATCGTGAGTTGATGGAAAACTGGTCTCTCTACAGGATGAAATCTTTATTTCTCCAGGGCTTGTAAAATTTTTGACCTATATGTGTCCTACCTAAAAATACTCATGTTTATATAAACTCAAGAAGCACAATTTTTCCTATGATTGCAGATCAATGAGTTTCCCTGGTAAGGCACTCCTTGAATTTTATTCAGAGAAGAATGAGGCAGAATCACAAATTTTGTAAATTCTTTACAACTGCTCAAAATATTCCCATTACAGAAGAGAAACAAGTTTCCTCATTTCTCAGGTATAGTTGCATGCTTTAATTTGTATGTTTCTTTAAAATGACTAATGAAAAGTTCATTGATGTATTTGTGATATGTCTCAAGATCATTAGCATGTTCAATTATTTTTGCTCTATATTATTAACCAATACTAATAGAAAATTTGGTTATTTCTTATTCTGATTTTGTTATACAGGAAGAGTTTTGAAAGATGGTACCTGATGATATATATGTGATACAGACTGTAGTACAAATACTAAAAATATGATACAGAAATTACCAAGATATTGAACTAGTACAAACACTATATCTTAAATATTATTTCAAATAGATGGTAAAGGATAGCTAAGAAATTTAGAAGCAACAGTGAGTTAACATAGTATTTCATGGAAAACAATCCTAGTGAGCAAAAATAGTCTTTGATCTATCAATGGATATGTTGAGATATCTGGGGTTTGTTTATCAATAAATCCTTTTATTATCTGTAGGATATTAAGAACTAGATATGTTCTATAGGGATATTTATTATTATTGTATTTCATATGTTTAAACAATTGATAAGAGATAAGTATCCCATTCATTTCTTCTACATTTTAAAATTGTGAAATAAATAACTTTAAATATCCCTGAAGTAATAAGGAATAGGGAAAATTCATGAACTCTCTGTCTGTCTTATGTCCAAGGCTGTGCATTTACCTATCATGATGTACCCCAAAGTAAAAGATGTATGATAATGGTGATATCAGAAAATTTGAGAACTTGTACAGCAGGAGAAAAATGCAATCTAAAGAGATAGAGGATAGGAATGAGACTTATAATGGTCAATAATAATGTTTAGTTTTCATAAAGGAAATTTAAAAATCATCTGGAATTTTGATTAGGTGCAATAAACAACATTAAAGCACTATTCACTTAATCGCCGAGTATTTTTTTTTTTTTTAAGATTTATTTATTTATTTAATTCCCCCCCCTCCCCTGGTTGTCTGTTCTTGGTGTCTATTTGCTGCGTCTTGTTTCTTTGTCCGCTTCTGTTGTCGTCAGTGGCACGGGAAGTGTGGGTGGTGCCATTCCTGGGCAGGCTGCTCTTTCTTTTCACGCTGGGTGGCTTTCCTCACGGGCGCACTCCTTGCGCGTGGGGCTCCCCCACGCGGGGGACACCCTTGCGTGACATGGCACTCCTTGCGCGCATCCGCACTGCTCATGGCCAGCTCCACACGGGTCAAGGAGGCCCGGGGTTTGAACCACGGACCTCCCATATGGTAGACGGACACCCTAACCACTGGGCCAAGTCCGTTTCCCTGTTTTTGATATTTAATAAAATCTCTGTTTAACAACATTCTTTTTCTCATTTATTTGTGGGTGACAAAAGAAATATTCATAATTGAAAGGAATACTACAGAAAAATAATTTGCTGAGATAAGTTACAAAAGTGCTACAAATCATGTGAATTTAATCAGTGAAAGTAAAACAGTTACTTTTATTATTTCATCGTAATTTCCATAAATTTTATTATATATGTAAACTATTAATAAAATACTATTTCTAACATTTTTTTCTTATTACCCTTCCAATCTATGTTTTCCATATATAAAATTAAATAGTTCTGAAATGAGACCCTTCAAGGGAATTAATTTTAGAATTAAAAGTATAATTATGATTGAAAGTATGACTGAAATCGGACTTATTTGTATCTTGGTATATTTCAAGACAAGTACAAATAAAATAGTTGTGGTTACAATATTAATTTTGAATGACAAGATTTCAGTAAAATCTAGAAAAGCATGTAGGCAAGATTCCTGGACAGAAATTTAGGTCTTCTTCAAGTATTGGAATTCATTACTGATGAAAAGAAATATGCTTTGAGGAGAAGTAATTCCATGTGGGGTGCTTTTCTTAGATACTGTGTGCAGGCAAGAGGATAAACTTGAGAGAAAGCAAGGGAACTCTGGCTACACATTGGAATCAACTGGAATCTAAAAGAATCAAATATTTTATGAATTTTGCTACAAAGGTAGAAGGCAAATGCTCATACTCATGTCTTACAGATCAATTGAAATGAAAGAGTGGTGATGTCTAATCATTCATCTTTAGATTAAAACCATTATGAAAAGAATCTCACAATCATTCATTAACCTTGTTATAGAAACTGGTTTTAAGTCACCTAGCTTAAGAATGGGGGATACAAGCAAACATCCAAGTCACCTGGTACATGAAAAAATCACTGTACAGTGTTCAAATGAATGGGCTTATGCAGAGACCTTCTTACAGAATATATCTGAGATGATAATTTTCTAATGAAGAAAATGAGACTATAATCACTGTCTACTCCCTGGCTGAGTTTTAAAATATGTTTTACTGAAATAGTGTCAATATAACTCAACAACTGAAAAGTTTATAGGTCTAATCATAGATCATTTATTGTACTTAAATGGTCTAATCCTATGAATGTTGAAATTAGTGTATTAAAGCAGTTAGGAAAGAAAGCGAAAAGGGTAATGTGTGAATTCATTGGTTTCAAAGTACGTTTGTCCATTTCTTCAAAGCTGAATACCTCATGAGAAGCAGCATTGATAGCCATGGGGACTTATTATTTGTAGATAATATGGGTTATCCACACTGAGTTTTTAGTATACTCTTTTAATTTTGTACTTTGCCTCCAGGGAGATGGAAACATGGACAATCTCACTATTTTCACAGAATTCCTCCTTGTGGATATCTCCAGTTCCTGAGAGTTTGAAGTGTTTCAAGGTCTTCTGTTCTTTAGTGATTTATCTGGGATCCCTGACTGGGAATCTTCTAATTTTTACTGTTGTTGTAACCAACCCACATTTGCATTCTCCAATGTACTTCTTTATAGGTAATTTATCCCTCATAGACCTTTGCTGCATTTCAGTTACTGTGCCAAAATTGATTGTGAATTCTCTGACAAGCAGTAAATTGATTTCTCTCCCAGCATGTACTGCCCAGAACTTCCAGGATATCTTCTTTGTGTCCACGAGTTGGCCTTCCTGGTAGTGATGTCCTATGATTGCTATGTTGCCATTTGCCACCCTCTGTGCTATGGACTCACCCTCACCCTATGTCTATGCACACAGGCAGCTGGTGCCTCATGGACAAGTGGGTTTATCCATTCTGCTATCCACACAGGTGTCATGTTCAGGCTTCCATTCACAAAGTCCAATGTGATCCATCAGTATTTCTGTGACATAACTCAAATTTTGAGGATCTTATCTCCAGATGTTCAGTTTTCTGAGTCTATTATCTTAGTTCTAACTGCTATATTAGGATGCTCTGCCTTCATGGTTAAGTCATATATTGATATATTTTCAATGGTGCTTAAGATGCATTCTGTGGAAGCCCATAACAAAGCCTTATCCATCTGTACCCCACAGCTGGCAATTCTCATTTTGTTTGTAATTTCTGGGGTGACTGATTCCCTTAGTGTGGCAGCTTGCTCGGTCAGTAGAGGTGGGGTCTGGCTGCGGACGAGGGGTTGGTCCCGCAGCAGACGAGGGGTCGGTCTCACAGGGGTTGCGCGGTTCGGCTGACGGGGTTGCCCGGCGAAGCCGGCGACGAAGGGGTCGCCCGGAGAAGTAGGCGACGAATTGGGGACAAGGGAGGCCAGGCCCTTGTCGGGGGCTCTCAGTACTGGAGGGCGCACGGCAGAAGAACTACCGCAGAGACAAGGTAAACACGCAAGTCCACTTTACTGAGGGAGAGGCAACAGTTTTATAGGGGCTGGGGAAGGCTGATTGGTCGAAGCCACGCCCTGTTCTGATTGGTTGCCGGCGAAAGGTCAGTGGGTGGTACTGGATGGGGGAGGGGTGGTGGTTAGGGATTGGCTGTCGCTGTTGCTGGGGGAAGGGGCAGGGTTTAGGGATTGGTGGCTGCTGTTGCTGGGGTGGAGGGCAGACTTGAGTTTCCTGCCCACGCCTGGCTGTTGCTGCTGTCGGGGGGAGGGAAAAGGGCAGACTGGAATTTTCCGCCCTGCGCCTGCGCAGGGAGAAAGAAGAAGAAGGGTGCCGCCCCACAAGGCATCGTGTGGCGCCATCCGGGAGGAGGGGCGGCCGCGGAAGCATGGCTGCCGAGAAGGGGAGACCCGAGGGCACTCTGCGCCCATGCCGAGCTCCCTTCAGGGGTGGCGGTGAGTCCGACCAGCCACCCTATTATGGGGGCAGCGGCTTGGCCTGCCGCGGCTGCTCCCCCGCCAGGCCAGCAAACCACACTTCAGCCCGAGGGGTGACCGCACCTTAGTCCTACAGCAAATACAGCTTCTCTTAAAAATTTTCTCACAGCCATGTTCTATCCATGGTGCCCCCTTTCATAAACCCCATTATCTATTGTCTGAGGAACAGAGAGATAAACAATGCCCTGGGCAGAATGTTCCACAGATACTTTGAGTTCTTCAAGCAGGGTTTTTCTTGATTAAAAAATTCTGAAAATTATTTGAGTGAAATTTGATTTTTATTTGGTATATGTTCTAAATTTAATCTGCCAGTGTTAAATATCCAGGGATTTTTTTTATTGTGTCTATCTTTTGTTGTTTCCTATATGATAGTGAGCTACACATCTGCTTCCAATTTTTTTAAGTACATATATTTGTATAACTCACACATTCTTCTGGAAAAAAACTTTCTACATTGTTAAAGTGCTTTGAATAATGTTTGGATTAATTCTGAGCTATGACAAAGAATTTTACCATACTGAGAACATTGTTGAGTATAATCAAATCTGTCTGTACATTTGAGAGAACTTTATACTTGCAGAATACTGCCACACTAGAACAGAATATTGAGTGTTTTGAATTAGAGAATTCAATTCAAATTGCCTTCTTTGCATCCTCCTTTCTACATATCTGCACAAATTAAAAAGTAGTTTAATTGAGATGCCATTAAAGAATAATAAAGGGCACAATAAAGATATAGCACAGAGATCTGTGTTAAAGCTGTTTCTCTCTTTGAAAAAATAGACTATAAAAGCCTGGATCCCAGCACAGACTGTTCTTTTAGGTCTTTTTCTCTCTCCCTATGACTTGGCTGAATAGGTGCAGGCCTAACTTGATGCATTCAAAATTTCTGCATGATAAGAAACAAGTAGTTACAGAGTAGTGTGAGATAAAGCAACAAACAGAATTGTATTTCACTTGCTGAATATCAGATAATTTTAAAAGTATATGATGCACTTATATCACCAAATAGTTTTTAAAACTTATTGTCAATATGGGACTACTTTTATTTTCCTAATTCTCAGATGATGAGCAGGCATTCTGATGGTGATATAATTAACATTTTTATATCTCCAAATTGAATTTATGAAGGTTGCCTTTTACTTAAAATCCATATCTAGAATATTTCAGCCTTAGGTAACTAGTGCTCATTTAACTTCAGCACTCACCCTGCAATTGAAAAAATTGGCACAGCAGGCTCACTATGGCTTAGTACTTCTGACTGTAGTACATTCACTGCAGTGCCTGGAAATGTGAGGAAACTGTATGCTTTGGAAAAGGGGACAATATAACCCTGCAAATGCAGAAGGTATACATGCCCATGTCCAAGACATGATGCATGCTTAAAATTGTACAAGGCAGCCTCTATTGTTTGGCCTCAATCTATTCTATAAACACATAGAGTGAATAAGGTCTGAAGTACACTTGCACAACAATTTAAACTGAACTTTTGAATGCCAAAGATAGAGAATTCTGGAAGCCACAAGAGAGAAGGAATGTGTTACATGGAAAGGAGCCCCAATAAGGTTAAGTGCCAGTTTCTTAATGGAAACCATGGAGGCAAGATGGCATTGAAATAAAATGTTAAAAGTCCTAAAAGAAAATAATTTACCACTAAGTCTATTACATCTGTCAAGGTAGACATTCAAAAACAGGGTGAAAGTAAGACATTGCAAGATAAACAATATCTGTGAGTAGTTCATCACCACTAGACTTACTCTATCAGCAATGATAAAGTGAGTTCTTAAGACTGAAAGGAAAGGATACTGGAAAATAGATCAAAGCCACCCACATGAAGCAATAAAAATCTGCTATAAGGGTAACAACATAGTTAAATAAAAATGCCAGTGCTATTGACATTTTGGTTTGTAGTTCTACTATTTTACCTCCTACATGATCTCAAATGGTTAATGCAAAAAATATAATGAAAATGCATTTGGTTTGGACTGATAATGTATAAACATGTGATTTTGTACAAGAACTACACACAGGTGGGAGGACAGAGGGGTTATAGGAACATAGCTTGTGCATAAAACTGAAGATAATTGGTATCTAAAGAAATGAGAATGTTGTATATTTAGGACTTTAGTTTAAGCTCCATGGTAATGACAGTTTAAACATTGGAGAGTATCCAAGCTCACAGAGAAAGGAATTATAGTGTAAGTAGCAAAGTGTGTGTGTGCGGATAGAGATACGGGGAGTTAATGGATAGTGTGAGTGATGTTCCTGTTTCAAATATGGGAAAGTCTGGGTAATGGAAGGTGGTGAGGGGACCAAAGCAGAACAAATAGAAATCCTGGATTTCTCTGGATGGCATGTTTGGAAGGATTGATATCTGAAAGCTTATGTTTTATATAGGTTCCCACAATTTAAAAAATAGAATGAGCAACTAAAAGAGACAATAACAAATACAAAACATAATCCTAGACATAGTGTAATAAGAAAGGTGAGGGGGCCAATAAAGATATTTTTTGGGCAAAGGAAAAAATTGAACTGTACACCAAAAACCTATATCAAAGTTAAATTTCATGAAATTGAAAACTACATTTACTAGTTTTGTCTACATTCTGACTATAGAGTTTGTATTATTTAACTGTCTTTTAAGTTTGAAAGTCTTTTTAAATAAAAAGTTTTAAAAATATTAACCCTGATAAAAGTCTGAATTGTTCACTTTCTTCCAAAACCTGAAATATATTCTTATATTGTCAATATATTATTTTCCAATATAACACAATCATATTTCTTATAAAAATACTTTATTTCTACCTGGGTCATCTACAGAGCTGTTTCCTGAGAAAGATAATATCTGTCTAATATTATACTCAAGTTACAGTCTTACATGTGTACAGAGGTCACGTCTGAGTCCAACTCCATCACACTCAAGAACACTAATTCCAAAGTCACTCTGGAAAGGCACTGAAATCCAGAGCCATCTGCCATGACCGTAGAACCTGTGTGTTTCTGTAGCCCTCAGGTGCACCAATAAATGGGGTTGTATCTGCTTTGACTGTCTTTGGGATCCTATTGAGACATGCATAAGTGTGACCCCTCTGATGACTGTCCATGTGCCAGCTAGGCCCTGAGACTCAGCAGAGTTGCAACACTTATATTTGTTAAAGTAATGTTTGTTGTGATCTCTGTATATTTTAAAAAAAGATAATTAAAAATTAGCTAAAAAATATTACAGTCTTATAAGGGCTATGGATAAACTTCTGGGTATTTTCTCATGGGATTGTGAATTTATTTTGTACCAACTCAAGTTGTATTTAAATTGTATTTATACAAAGAATTACTATCCTCAGTATTCTCAAACATATTTGAGTATGTAGATCCATTGATCTTTATTACTCACATTCCTGAACAATTTCTTGTAGTTTTCCCTTCAACTTCATTTAAATTTTTTCCTACAATTTGATAATTTATTCTATGGATATCTGAAGTTATAAATTGCTATTTCCAAACATGTGTGATTTTAAAAAATTTATTGAAGTATATCACTCATTCATAAACATACATAAACAATAAGTGTATAGTAATAGTGTGACCTTAGAAAACAAACATAAATAACATCTCCCATCAATACCTTACATTGCTGTTAAACATTTTTAACTTATGATTAAAAAGCATTGTCAAAATATTACTACTAACCAAAGTATTTACCCCCAACCCACCCTATTATTATTTTTATATCATTTATAAATGAACATATATAAACAATAAGTGTATAGTAAAAGTTGTGAACTTACAAAGCAAACATGCATAACATCATACAAGGATCACACATATCAACTCTCCATCAACACCTTGCATTGTCATGAGATGTTTGTTACAAATTATGAAAGAATATTGTTAAAATCTTAATACTAATTATAGTCCATATCTTATATTTGATGTATTTTCCCCAACCCACCCTATTATTATTTTTTAAATATTTTTTATGACAGAAATCATAAACTTATAAAGCAATCATGCATACATGCAGAATTCCCAAACAACATCCCTCTATCAGCACACTGCACTATGGTAGAAACATTTGTTACAGATAAGATATCATCTGACATAGTTGTAAGTAATTATATTACTACTGCTAACCACAGTCCATAGGTCACTCCAGTTGTACTTTTTTCCATGCTTCTACATATTCCCACTGCCCTGCAATAGTGATGTACATTTGCTCTAGCTCACAAAGGACACTCTTGCATGTGTACCATCAACCACAACTCTCATTCACCTCTTGGTTTACTGTGCTATTCAGTTCCTAGATTATTCTATAACATTCTATTAACTGGCATTTACATCCCTAGACTATCATTTTCAGCCACATCCCATTTATAAATTAGTTGTTACCCACTCTGTGTTACATTTCCACTCTTTTACAGTAAAGCTAATTAAAACTTCTACATATATTAAACATCAGTAGCCCATCTCATTTCTCCTCTTACCTTCTTTAAGAATCTATCACCTACTACCAGGTCTAGAAGATATTTTCTTACAATTTCCCCTAGAAGACTTATGGTTCTTTTATTTTTATGATTTTATACATTTTAAGCTAATTTTTGGATAAGGTGAGATAGGAGTCCTCTTTCTTTCTTTTGGCTATGGATATCCAGTTCTTTCAGCACTATTTGTTGAATGGGCTGCTCTGCCCGAGCTGTGTAATTTTGACATACTAGTCAAAAATCACTTGACCATACATGTGAGGGTCTGTTTCAGAACCATCCATTTTGTTCCACTGGTCTATGTGTCTGCCTTTATGCCAGTACCAAGCTGTTTTTACTGCTATAGATAGGTAATATGATTTAAAGTCTGGAGATGAGAGTGTGCTTTTCTTTTTAAGATATTTCTGGCTATTCAGGACACCTTACCTTCCAAATAAATTTGAGAATCATATTTTCAATTAAAAAAATGCTGGTGGACTTTTTATCAGGGCAGCATTGAATCTGTATATCAATTTGAGTAGAAGTGACATCTTAATGATATTTAGTCTTCCAATCCATTAGCATAGACTGTTCTTCCAGTTATTTAGACCTTTTTTTTAAAATTTCTTTTAACATTGAGTTGCTCTTTTCTGAATACAAGTGCTTTCCATTGCTGGTTGCTTATTCCTGACTATTTGAGAATTATCTGTCATATTTTGTTTTCACCACACTTTTGACACTTTCAGTCTTCTACTGATATAATCTTCATTTCCAGGCCTCTCTCTCCTGTCTTTTTTTCCCCAGGTTCTAGAATACCATTTAGTATTTCCTGAAAATCTGGTCTCTTGCTTAGAAATTCTGTTTCTGTTTATCTGTGAATATTCTTTCTTGTCCTCATTTTTGAGAGACAATCTTGCCAGATATAAGATTCTTGGCTGATAGTTTTTCTTTTGTAGTATCTTAAATGTATCATGACAGTGTCTTCTTGCCTCCATGGTTTCTGCTGAGAAATCAGCACTTAATCTTATTGAGTATCCCTTATGTGTTATACATTGGTTTTTTTTCTAGTGGTTCTCAGAATTCTCTCTTTGTCTTTGGAATTTGACATTCGATTAATATGTGTCTCAGAATTAGGTTCTTCAGGTTTTTTCAGATGGGAGTACATTGTGCTTCTTGGACATGGATATCTATGTCATTCAATAGGATGGGAAATTTTCTACCAGTGTTTCTTCATATATTCCTTCTGCCCCTTTTCTCTTCTCTTCTCCTTCTGGGACACCCAAGACATGTATGTTTGCATGTCTTTTGCTGTAATTTACTTCCCTGAGATCGTGTTCATTTTTTTTCCATATTTTTTTGTCTGTTCTTTTGTATGTTCATTTTCAAAGGCCATTTCTTCAAGCTCACCAATCCTTTCTTCTGCCTCCTCAAATCTGCTATTATGATTCCAATATTTTTAAAATTTCATTTATTGCACCTGTCATTGCCATAAGATGTTATTTTTCATATATGCTTTCAAATTTTTCTTTGTGCTCATCCAATATCTTCTTAATATCATCAATCTCTTTACCCATCTCATTGGAATTATTAAGGAGATTTGTTTGAACAGCTATGATTAGTTGTCTTAACTCCTTTATGGCATCTTGAGGCTTATCTTGTTCTTTTAACTGGGCCATATCTTCCTGTTTCTTGGTGGGGATTCTAATTTTTTTTGTTGCTGTTGTGGCATCTGGCTTACAAAACTATTTATTATGGGTGCAGTTTTTATATTTAGTTTAGGGCTTCCTGCCCTTTTCCCCTTTTTGGTTGTGCAGTAAGTGTAGTTGGTGCTATAAAATGTGTATGCTCAAGCTGCTCTCATTCTCCCAGGGACCCCGAAGCTTCTCCCAAGTTTCTCCTTTGCCAGGAATAGGGACAGAGCCACAGTTGTGTGAAATAACCTAAGTCATGCAGGCCTAGACTGTCACCCAGAGAGACGGATGAAGCTTTTTGCCCCTTTCTCCCCTGCGTGGGGCAGCATTGAAGCTGCAGTTATGGGCAACAATCTATGCAGTGTGGGTCCATGACCACAGTTGCCCCAGTAGACTTCTGACTATTCAGTTTGTGCCAGCCAAATGTATCTGGAGTTACCTGGTATATTATTCAGGGTTCTCTAGGGAAACAGAATCAACAAGAGATATCTGTCAATAGTATGCAATTATATAAGAGTCTCTCACACAACTGTGGGGATGCACAAGTCCAGGTTTCTCAGGCAGACAATGAAAGTCCAATGAAGGTTCTTGACAAGTTCTGGGAGATGTTGGCTGTCCAAAGACACACTGGAAAATTCTCTTTAAATGCTGGAATCACTTCCCCTTTTAAGGCACCCAACTGACTGGGTTAAGCATCACTCATTGCTGATGGCAATCTCCCTGATGGGTGTAATCTTAACCAGCTATCTGATTTACCACTGCAGTAAAGTCAATGGTGACTGAAGTCAACAAATGCCCTTGTATTACAGTTAGCCCAGTGCTTGCTTGACCAAACAACTGGGCACAATCACCTGGTCAAGTTGGCAATCTATCCTAACCACCCCCATCCACCCCTTGGCAACTTGGCAACCATACACGTTACCTTAAACCATACTCAGTCTCTAAGTAAAAACCATAACAGACATATATATATATATATATGCAGACATTATATATATATGTCTGCCTAACAGTGTTCAACTTTCCTGTGTACAAGCAGAAACACATTAATTCCATACTGAATAGGGTGCAAGTTCTTGGGTAATATTCACTCTCAAACTTGACATCCTCAAATATTATGACATGAAACAGATACAACCTGTTATATGATAAGGGGACTGTTGTGGGAAACTGGCTTACCTGTTGTTATTGTAAATGTTACACCTGTTAAATATAGCAGTTGTTAGATGTTGCAGTTGTTCCCTGTTATTGTAAATGATGTTGCAGTTCAGATAGCAAACAGCTGCTTGTTAGTTTCCCAATAAATGTGATGGGAAAACTAGGGTTGATGCTCTCAGTTCCAGAAGCTGTGAGTCCCCTGGTCCCAGGTTTGTCTCCCCTCTTGTGTCTCTATCTTTATTTCTGCATTGCCTTCCCTTTGAACCAACCTATTGTGAGCTGAATGCAGCAGGAGACAGTTTGGGGAGGAAGACAAAGAAATTCATTTTGTGTACATATGCAATCATCATCATAATGAAACAAGGAAGAAAGATTCATGACAATAGTATGTCCTTGTTTCTGTAACTGGTCAAATGGTCAAAGTTCATATTTATCACTATGTTCTTCCACTACCCGTTCCATGTTTTCATTACCCTCAGCAAGCACTTCAGCTGGCTTTGGTTCTTTGCCTGGTGGCATGACCCAAATTTCACTCCTGAAGATTGTGGGACATTGTTAATCCTGCTTGGATTGAGTTGTTGCAATTTTCAATTGACTTTAATCATAGGACATGGCAGTACTAGGAGATGCCCTAGAGAATCTCCTGTATTCCAGGCAAACTCTTCTTTACTCCCATTATGTAGATGCACTACTATTTCCCCTTCATAGTCAGGATCAATCACCGCAGCCAGCACAGTAATTCCCTCCTTTGACAGTTGATTGAGGTAAGAGGAGCCCAAAGCGACCAGGTGGCAGTTTTAACGTCCAGTTCAATGAAATCATTGTTGTGTTCCCTGGTGACAGTACTCCTTTGGGGACTAAAACCTGCAGAACAGCAGAGTTTGAGGTTGCAGGGACAGGAAGCAAAAATTTTCCTAGTGGGCCATTAGGGGTAATAGTGAGTGGTGCCACTCCCATTTCCACTCCTTGATTCCTGGGCCCATGGATCCTGGTTATGGGAGAAACAGCACCATAGACTGGATGCCGATTTAAAGCATATGCAACCTCCTGGAGAATGTTGCCCAAGCCATGCAAGGTATTGCCACCTAGTTGGTGCCATAATTGAGCCTTCAAAAGGCCTTTCCACCTTTCTATCAATACAGCTGCTTCAGGGTGATGGGGAACATAGTAAGAACAGTGAATTACATGGGCATGAGTCCATTCCTGCACATCATTTGCTGTGAAATGGGTTCCTTGATGAGAAGCAATACTGTGTGCAATGCCATGGTGTAGATAAGACATTCAGTATGTCTATGGGTAGCAGTTTTGGAAGAAGTATAGCATGCAGGAAATGCAAAAACATATCCAGAGTATGGGTCTATTCCAGTTAAAACAAATCACCGATCCTTCCATGGTGAAAGTCGTCCAATATAGTCAACTTGCCACCTCGTAGTATGCTGGTCACCTTGAAGAATGGTGCTGTATCAGGGGCTGAGTGTGGGTCTCTGCTGCTGGCAGATTGGGCATTCAGCAATAGCCATAGCCAAGTCAGCCTTGGTAAGGGTAAGTCTGTGTTGGTGAGCTTATGCATAATCTCCATCCCTACCTCCATGGCCACTTTGTTTATGAGCCCACTGAACAAGGACAGGTGCAGCTGGGGAAAGAGGCTGAACAGTAGCCACAGAGCAATTCATCTTATCCACTTGATTATTAAAATCTTTCTCTGCTGAAGTTACCCTCTGGTGAGCATTCATGTGGAACACAAAAATTTTCATGTTTTTTGCCCACTCAAAATGTCAATCCACATACCTCTTTGTCACCAATTTTCCAATCATGTTCCTCCCAAGTCCATGACCATCCAGCCAAACCATTGGAACAACCCATGAATCAGTGTACAATTGCACCTCTGGCAATTTCTTCTTCCAAGCAAAATGAACAACCAGGTGCACTGCTCAAAGTTCTGCCCACTGGGAGAACTGCCCTTCAGCGATGTCCCAGAAAAGGACCGCAGTGCTGAAGCTGTCCATTGTTGGGTGGTACTTGCATATCATGCAGAATCATCTGTAAACCAGGCCCGAGTTTTCTCTTCCTCAGTCAACTGATTGTAAGGGAATCCCCAAGAGGCCAAAGCTGTGGGCTAGGAAAGAGAAGGTAACATGGCTGGGGTGGTGACCATGGGCATTTCGACTACTTCCTCATGTAACTTACTCATGCTATCAGGACCCACTTAAGCCCTATTTCATATATACCACTTTCACTTTATTATGAAGTGCTGCTGTGCATGCCCACCTTCATGGTTGTCATGGTAATACCCAGCTCTTGATAGGAAACACAGGTGTCATGGAAACTCGATGACCCATGGTTAAGCTTTCAGTCTCTACTAAGGCCCAAGAGCAGTCCAAATGATGTTTCTCAAAAGGGGAGTAGTTATCTGCATAGGATGGCAGGGCTTTGTTCCAAAATCCAAAGGGTCTTCATTGTGATTCGCAAATAGGGGGGCTGCCAAAGTTTCAAGACAACATCTTTATTTGCCACTTAAACTTCCAGCACCTTTGGATCTGCTGGATCATATGGCCAAAGTGGTAGTGCAGCTTGCAGAGCAGCCTGTACTTGATGCAGAGCCTCTTCTTGTTCCAATCCCCAATCAAATCTAGCAGCTTTTCTGGTCACCCAGTAAATGGGCCAGAGTAGCACACCCAAATGGGGAATGTGTAGTCTCCAAAATCCAAAGAGACCAACTAAGTGTTGTGCCTCTTTTTTGGTAATTGGAGGAGACAGATGCAACAGCTTATCCTTCACTTTAGAAGGAATATCTCAACATGCCCCACACCACTGGACACCTATAAATTTCACTGAGGTGCAAGGACCTTGTATTTTAGTTAGATTTATCTTTTTCTCTCTCATGCAAATGCCTTACTAATAAGTCTAGAGTCTTTGCTACTTCTTGCTCAGTAGGTCCTATCAACATGATATGGTCAATACAATGGGCCAGTGTGATGTCTTGTGGGAGGGAGAGTTGATCAAGATCCCTGCAGACAATATTATGACATAAGGCTAAAGAGTTGATATACCCCCGAGGCAGGACAGTGAAGGCATACTGTTGGCATTGCCAGCTGAAAGCAAACTGTTTCTGGTGGTCCTTAATAATAGCAATTGAGAAAAAAGCATTTGCCAAATCAAGAGCTGCATACCAGGTACCAAGGGATGTGTTGATTTGCTCAAGCAATGATACCACATCTGGGACAACAGATACAATTGGCATCACCACCTGGTTAAGTTTACAATAATCTACTGTCATCCTCCAAGATCCATGTTTTCTGTACAGGCCAAATTGGAGAGTTGAATGGAGATATGGTGGGAATCACCACCCCTGCATCCTTGAAATCCTTGATGGGTGGCACTAATTTCTGCAATCCCTCCAGGAATCCAGTATTGCCCTTGGTTTACTATTTTGCTATGTAGGGGCCATTCTAGTGCCTCCACTTGGCCTTTCCAACAATAATAGCCATCACTCCACATGTCAGGGATCAAATGTGGGAACTCTGCAAGTTACACAGTATGTCTATTCCAACTATGCATTCTGAAACTGGGAAAATAAGCACAGAATGTGTCTGGGGACACACTGAACCAACTGTGAGATGGACCTGAGCTAAAACTCCATTAATCACATGACCTCCATAAAACCCTGTTCTGACTGGTGGACCACATGATGTTTAGGGTCTCCTGGAATTAATGTCACTTATGAGCCAATGTCTAATAATCTGTGAAATATCTGATCATTTCCTTTTCCCCAATGCAGAGTTACAATGGTAAAATGTTGTAGATCTCCTTGGGGAAAAGTGGGAGGAAGATTAAGAGTATAAGTTTCGGGCAGTTTAACAGGATCCTTCCCCAAGGAAACCTGGCCTCCTCCTCAGTCAAGAGACTCTGAGTCTGTAAACTGTCTCAAGTCTGGGAATTGATTAAGGGGCTGTGATTCTCTGCATCTGTAATTTGAGTTAGGATTTCATTCACTCATCCTAGAGCTCTTCTGTTTATACAGTTCCAGAAGAAATTTAGTAGACTGCTCATGTATTTCAGTGCTAGGTACCCCATGATGTATTAGCCAATTCCATAACTCTACATGACTCAGACTATTTTTGAATCTGCCTTTCATTGTAGTAGCCACACCAACCTTGACTTTGGCAATTAACTGGTGGTACTTGATTTTACCAGACTGACAGCCAATCACCTCCATAATGTTTAAGAATTCTAATTCCATCACAGTCTTCCCTACAGTAATATCTGGACTACAGAGAAAAGCAATCACAGAGCTCTTCAGAGAAGATGGAGTTAACCTTACAAATTTATTCCTCACAGTTCTGGCTAAAGGTGTGTTCTCTGGACATTCCTGGGGTAAGTGGGCAGCCCTCAAATGGTAAATCAATTCTAGCCTTCCAATCTCCCTAAGCCTTTGAATTCCCTCTTCTACTGTGTAGCAGGGCAAATCAGGCTTCTCAACCTCAGACATATTAGGCCATCTTTTGGCCCATGTTTCAATCAGCCATCCTAACAAATTCTTAGAGCCCTTTCTATCCCCTTGAACTACAGCATTGAATTCAGAATTTCTGCTTAGTGGGCCCATATCAATAAATTCAGCCTCATCCAGCTTTATATTTCTTTCACCATCATTCCATACACTTAGTATCCATTCCCACACATATTCCCCTGATTTCTGTCAATATAAGTTGGAAAACTCATGCAGTTCTTTCTGAGTCTACCTTACTTGCTCATGGGTCACACTTTGTATTTCATCTTTGGGGGCTTGTTGTGATTTTAATCTAGTAATAGCTCTCAAAGACAAGAGAGGTGGTGGGGGTGGGTAAGGAGAAGGATTAGACATGCCTTGCAAGTTACTGACCTCAAGGAATTCCCTTGCATTTTCTTCTGGTGAGACAGGATTAATCTCTTCAGGCAGGGTCAGGAGTGCAGTTTCCTCAGGGAAGACTGGAGGCTTGGCAGTGCATGCTGGAGTTTGGTTGGTATGTGCCTCAGGGCTGGGAGGAGGTCCAGACTCCTTGGGGCAGGCTGGAGGCTGGATGATACAAGGTGGACAAGGTGTGGCCTGGACAGGGCAGGCAATGGCAGGCTTATCTGGTAAAGTCTCAGCAGAATTCAGGGTTCCATTGTCTCCATCAATATCATCATCATCCCATATGTCTCCATCCCAATTCTCTGGATTCCAATCTTTTCCAATCATTGCCTTCACTTTAACTGAAGAAAGCTTGCAGGGTTGAAATTTTAGTTTCCTTTGTAACTCTGCTACTTGTACAATGAGGCTCTGAGTTTGATTCACAGATATTTTGAGCCTGTGGCTACAGGAGACAAGATTTTCTTTCAGAGCACACATAGAAACTTTGGCATCATTTATTCAGTGTTTTTTAAGTTTCAAATTTGAAGCCTTTAACTCATCTCTTTCTTTTGTAACATTATCCAGAGTATCTAGGAGGAGCCATCCAACATCATTGTACCATTTGACTCCACAAAACTTTGTTAAGGTGTTGAAAATACTTTCACCCAGATCCTTGCTTCTTACAAGCATGAATGTAGGGGAATTCAATGATGCTATTTTGTGTATCTTGATTGCCAACTCAACCATGGACTGTAAGCAGCTTCTTTGTTGCTGGGAAGTGAGTCATCAGTACCCTTGAGTCCAATTAGAGTAGAACAACAATTGCAAAACTCCAAGAACCACTTCAGACATCCCATGTTTAAGACTCTGTTCCTCAAGAACCCCTCCCAGTACCAAGCTGTATTAGTCAGGGCTCTCTAGGGAAGCAGAATCAACAAAAGTTATCTATCAAAAATATGTGATTATTTAAGAATCTCTCATGCAGCTCTGGGGATGCACAAGTCCAGGTTCCATAGGCAGGCAATGAAAGTCCAATGAAGGTTCTTTGTGAGTTTTGGGAGATGTTGGCTGTCCAAAGATGAGCTGTGACATTCTCTCTCAATGCTGGAATCACTTCCTCTTTTAAGGAATTCAACTGATTGGGTTAAGTATCACTCATTGCTGATGGCAGTCTGCCGATTGATGTAATTATAACCAGCTATCTATGATTTACCACTGCAGTAAAGTCAATGGTGACTAAAGTCCATAAATGCCCTTGTGTTGCAGTTTGCCCAGTGATTGCCTGACCAAACAACTGGGCACAATTACCTGGCCGAGTTGACACAAAAACCTAACCATCACACTTGGATAGGCTGGTGCAGGGTCTTCCAGCCTCTTCCCTGCCAGAAGTGGGGCTTAAGCCTAGGCTACAGTGGCAGACCATTCTGGGTGAAAGAAACTGGTTCTTACCATCACTGTGATTTTCGGTCAGGCCAGTTTCCCTCAGGCTGGGGTGGGATTCAAAATGGCTGCTAAAGTTCTCTTTCTAGATTGGACAGGCTCAAACTTTAGCTCTTCTCAGGATTATAATTTAGCCGGCTGAATTTACTCATCAATAGCTAAAGTCGGTGCCCAACTGTCTCTTCCTTCCCCTTTTTTTGGGAAATGGAGCTCTCAATTCCAGGCACAGACAGCTCCTTAGGTGGCTTGTGCATCAAGTAGAGGATGAACACCAGCCTCCATGGCATGGGGTGCTCTACGTATGAGTCTTCTCTGAAGATGGGCAGTTTCCTCTTTCCATTCCTTCAAGTATGTTGCGGGATGCTCTTCTGGTCTCCTGGAGCCCCCAAACATTTGCTTCAGCTAGCTCTGGATAGCTCCGGATATTTAGTAGCTGCCCTGTAGCAGGAGCTACTTACTCTGCAGCCATCTTGCTGGTTACTCTCTCCAAACATGTATTTTTAATTATTATTTCCTTAAAGAGGTAGGCCATTGAGTCAAGAATGTAAGTTTCTCTAACCTGGGTAAATTTTCTGAGTTTTTTCTTTTATCTTTAAATCAACAAATTTATTTTTTTCTCAATATTAGAATAATCATTTATTGTTAGCTTCTTTTCTTTTCTGTCTTTTATTTTTTATTGTCTTTTTCTAAAGATAAATAGATCACAAAAAACATTACATTAAAAAATATAAGACCTTCCCATATACCCCACTCCACCCCCACTCCTCCCACTTCAACATCCCCTTTCATCAATAAGGAAAATTCATTGCATTTGGTGAATACACCTGGAGCACTGCCACACCACATGGACCATAGTTTACATTGTGGTTCACACTGTCCCCCAGCCCATCCAGTGGGTTATGGCAGGATATATAATGTTCTGAATCTGTCCCTGCAATATCATTCAGGACAACTCCAATTCCTGAAAATGCCCCATATCACATCTCTTCCTCCCTCTCCCTGTCCTCAGTAACTCCTGTGGCCACAGTCTCCACATCAATGATACAATTTCTTCCATTGCTAAAGTCGCAACTGTTCTATAGTAGAATACCAGCAAGTACACTCCAATCCATAATATATTCCTCCATCCTGTGGACCCTGGGATGGTGATGTCCACTCCACCTTTAAATTGAGAGAGGGCTTAGATCCCAGATGACTGATGGATGTGATTCTCCTGTTTTCAGTTTAAGGCACTCTCACTTCCCTGGGGTGGTGGTTGACCATCTTCACCTCCCCATCAGTTGACCTGGGTAATTCCTATGAACCAGAGAGTACATGTAGCAACTCTGCTGAGGCACAGGGCCAAGCTGGCTGCCCATGGACAGTCCAGAGATTCAAGTCTCCTGAACATACACAAATCCCAGTGAAAATCACAGGTTCAGTAAAAGTGACAGAAGAGGCACGCATATAGAGGTCACGTCTGAATCCAACTCCATCAACTCAGAAGCACAAATTCCAAAGTCAGGCTTACTGGCAAGGCAATGAACTCCAGAGCCATCTTCCATGACTATAGAACCTGTGTGTCTTCATAGTCCTCTGGAGTACCAGTACCTGGGGTTGTATCTACTTTGGCTGTCTCAGGGATCCTGCTGAGGTGTACAAAATTGTGGCCACTCTTCTGATACCCTGACTCATTTGAAGTCTCTTAACCATATAAACTCATTTGTCTTTACCATTTCCTTTTATTGAAGGCCTTTTTCTAGTTGCATCACCAGTTGGTGGTGGTAGTAAATCCTTGGTGCCAGGGAGGTTCATCCCCAGGAGTCATATCCCATGCTGGGGGGAAGGTAATGCATTTACATGCTGAGTTTGGTTTAGAGAGTGGCCACACTTGAGCAACATGGAGACTCTCAGGAGGTATCTCTTAGGCACCCTGCAGCTCTAGGCCTAGTTGAAATTTCAAGCACACAGGCTCATAAACACAGGCATCAATATTAAGGGCTCATCATTAGACCATTCTTTTTCACTGGTTTTTGCCCTCACACTTGGAGAACTGTTGCTATTCCAAAGGGGAATGTGACAGAACTCCCCAAGTTGGGAACTCAAGACTCCCTCAGTTGTCATGTGTAAATGTATCCACTATGAAAATACCCAATGAATGTGTGAACATATATCTATATACTCTATATGCATGCCCTGAGAACTCCCTCCCACCCATACAGCCCCATCAGTGACATCCCACATCTGTATTCCTTCCCTGCCATAGTTGAATCCCTTTGTGATCCAAACTTTCTTGAAAAAATGAAGCTTAATATATTGCCAAATTCAATTAGTAGGAAAATGAAATAGTCTTGACAGGTTTAAAGATTAGAAGTAGAATATATAATAATGTAGAAAAACTAAAATAAAGTAAAAAGTAAATTGGGGTATTAGTAATGAAAAATATCATAAAACTTTGTTCTTGATGTTTTACCTTTCATCACAGTAATAGATCTTTCCCTGCAAGGACAGTGGCAAGGCAGTCTCTTCCATTCCTTCCTCAGTGTTTACATCCTTTATTTTTTTAATTTTCAATTTTGCCTTCTAAAAGCTTTAGATCACAGTAAAATCATATATACAATATCAGGGACTGCCATATACCCAACATCAAAACCTTTTACCCCGATCCCAGCTGTGACCTTTTTCCATGTGGATGTTATATTTACTACAGCTGATGTACAGTTATTGAAACACAGCTATTAAACAAGTTTCCATTATGGCTTACATTATGGTGTAGGTTTTAGACTGTATACTTTTCTAAATTTTTGTTATGTTATGGTTTATATTATGGTTTACATTTTAGACTACGTATTTTTATAAATTTTCGTGAAATTTAACATGGCTTATATCCATCATTGCACAATCTTGTGGGACATGTCCTTTGTCCCCCATTTACCCCCTCTTCCATCTATTCTATTCCTCTTCCCCCCCTCCCCTCAGGGCCCACAGTGACAACCAAGCTTCACTGCTGAAAGGATAAGATTCATAGATACTTACCACAATGCTGAGTTTTGACATTAGTCTGTTCTCCCCAATTTGAAGACACCCATGCTCTTGAGAGACACCCTCTCCTCTGTTTGAGAACATCAGGTCTCCCCAGGATAGGGGTACGACACTTTCTCATTCATTGTATGTATCTCTATGCACTTATATAACACAATATGACAAGATGAACCCTCACAAACTCCCTAGAAGCTTGCCCCAGCTGCACCCTGTGCCAGATGTCCCGCATCGAACACCTTAAAGAAGTAACCCTTTCTTATTATGTTTTCTAAAGATTTTTCTCAACATTATAGTTTCAACCTTGCTCCTGAAAATCTCCCAAGTTCACCCACTCCTCCCAGTGCTTCCCCCAATTCTGTGGACCATCTCACCCATCCTCCCAACCCTAGCCCACTCAAACCTACAAATCCCCACCCAACAGTGTCCATATGCCCCCATCTTATCCCTTCATAACATAACTACCTATATCCACTTTATCAGAGATTTTGCCCATGTAGACATAAGCTCACAACCTTCCTCTCACTCTCTATTTCCTGTAAGCATATCGTCCAGTCTCCAGCTCTTTTAGACAGCTTAATTTGCTTAATCAGAGAGGTCATGTAGTATTTGTCCTTCAATGCCTGGCTTGCTTTACTCAACATAAGATCCTCAAGATTTTTTCATGTTATCCCATATGTTAGTACTGAATTCCTTCTTACAGCTGAGTAGTGTCCCACTGTATGTATATACAACATTTTGTTTATCCACTCATCTGTTGATGAGCATTTTGGTAACTACAACTTTTGGTAATAGGGATAATGCTGCTATGAACATTGGTGTGCATATATTGGTTCATGTCCTGGTTTTCAGTTCTTCTGGGCATATACCCAGAGTGGAATTGCTGGAACATATGGCAAATCTATAGCTAGTTTTTTGAGGAACCACCAAATTGTCCTTCACATTGGCTGAATCCTTATAATCTCTCCTGCAAAGAAGTGACTGAGTAGGGTTGGAACCTTGCTGGACTGGGCTGTTTTGGGTGTTTGCAGGGCAGGGGGTGTTTGGACATCGATTTAGTGGGACGGTGACAGAGAAGATTCTTGTATAAGATAGAATTTTGGGTCTCTTTCACGGAGATTGGGGCTGTGTTGGGAAGCTTCCCCCTGAGGCTGGCAGCCCAGCAGTGGTGGATAAAAGACAGAAAACAGAACAAAGGGATTAGAAATTAAAAGTTAGACAATTTGGGGACCAAAGAAAGTGAGGTGGAGTGTAAGAGAGACAGTAGATTGTGGAGGATATCAAGATGTCAGGGAAAGGGGATAGTGTAGGTAGCCAAAATCAATTCACACAGAAACTAGGAAATGGAGGATGGGGAAACACAGCAAATGTGAGGTATTCCCTGCAGCACCTATTGTATAAATAAAATAAAGTAAAATAAGAAGTAAAAGAGAGAAAAGAAAAAAAAAAAGAGAAGAAAAAAAGGGGGTGGGCAAGGAAAAGTGAGGGAAACAAGCAAGAAAAAGAAAAGAATAAAGGAAAAAACCTAAGTAAATGAAAAAGTACCTTGGGGGATACAATGGGAGAAAAGACCAGGAGATAATGCAATATTAGCAACAAAGACAATAAAAAAAAAAAAGAAAAAAGAGAAAAAGGAAAAGAAAAAGGAAAATTTCAAGGGCTAGGACAATCAAGAACCTTAGATGGACCTCAGGACATGGTGGATTCAGGGATGGGAAGTCTGTGATATTGCATATTCAAGAGGTGTGAGTCTCTGGGGTGTGGGCCACCAGGGTTTAGGGGACACAGATCTGGGAACCACACATCCAGTTAACAGGGAGTCTGGGAGTACTGCAGCACAACACAGCCTTCAGAGATCCCCGCAGCTGGGTGTCAGCCCTAGGGGGAGGGGTCATGCCCACAAACTCTGACCTCTGTGTCAGAAACCCAAATTTCCACCTCTCACAAGAGTCTCTCCTCTTACTATCTCACCAAATCGACTTCAGGACACCTCCTGCCCTGCAAGCCCCCGAAACAGCCTGCTGGGGGTGCTGCTGTACTACAAACAATTCAGGGACTGCCACAGATGTGCCACCAGCCCTAGGGGGAGGGGCTCCAGCTGGAAGCTCTGATCTCCATATCAGAAACCCAAACTTCCACATCTCACAAGAATCTCCTCCATCTCTGTCTCATCAAATTGACTTCCAGACACCTCCCACCCTGCAAGCCCCTGAAGAGTCCACTCAGGGCTTGGGAACTCCCCAGTACAACAAAGCCTCCAGGAATCACCACGGCCGGGCTGCCAGCCCCAGGGGGAAGCGTCCCACACACAGCCCCAATCTCTGTGAAAGAGACCCAAAATTCTATCTTATACAAGAATCTTCTTTGTCACTGTCCCACTAAATTGATGTCCAAACACCTCCTGCCCTGCAAACACCCAAAACAGCCCAGTCCAGCAAGGTTCCAACCCTACTCAGTCACTTCTTTGCAGGAGAGATTATAAGGTGCACTCACTCAGACACCATCTTGCCCCACCTCCTGTCTGTTTTCTTATTCTTTCATATTGGTACTCCTAAATCAGTTCTCACTGCCATGTATTTTTTTTCTTCTACTTTCCAAATGGTAACATTGAAATGTCTTTAGTTATGTATATTTTGAGACACCATTTTCCTACCTTTCCTACCTTTTGACTGAGTTCAAATATCTTATATGTATGAAAGATTGTTATCTCATTATACAGTTCCATTACACCATGTTCATCCTTCATATATATATATATGCATACATATAAACATATCCAAAATCCAGATATATTTATTGAACTGGTATAATTTTGTTGTTGTGTAATATATGTAATTATATTTTGTTCATAATTATATTTCATTTTTTGTAATAATGAACTTCATTTTTAGAGAAACTTTAGATTACAAAATAGATACATCAAAAATATAAGGGATTCCCACATAACCTCATCCCCCCACACATACATTTTCTCTATTATTAACATCTTATGTTAGTGTGGTACATTTGTTACAATTGTTGATGAACAATTGATGAACCAGTATTGAAGCACTGCTACTAACCAAGGTCTGTAGTATACTTTGTTCTGAGTTTTAAAGCCTTTGATAAATGTATAGTGTCATGTATCCATCACTGCAGAATCATACAAAACAATTCCAATGACCTAAAATTGCCTTGTGTTCCACCTTTGGATCCCTCCCCCTCCCCTCTGAATCCCTGGTATCCACCATCTCTATATCATGTTACCAGTTCCTCCATTGCAACACAGTAATAACTACAAGAACAATAATTCTAGTTAGTTCATGGTTACACTCCCCATTTAGGTTTGTTAATTCCTCAATCTTGAAGAATGTTGGATAATGTCTACTCTGTTACAGGTTGAGAGGGGTTTAGATATTATGTGGTAGATGATAGGAACAGTTTTCCTGGAAATTGTTGACACTCCTTGCTTTTGGGGATGGGACTTGTCCTTCATCACCATTTTGTTAGTTTTCCAGGGCAATTCTGAAGAACTGGAGAGTAGGATTTGCCCTCACCTCTGGATAATAGTGCACAACTGGCTTATTAAGAATCTGAAGATTTAAGCTTCTCATATATATTTAATGGGTATAGTGGTAATTATAAGTTCAAACAAAACAAGTAGGAAAAAAGACCAGGTCTCAGGCAGATTTCACTAACTGCCACCTTAAATAAAGCCTCAAATAAAAGTGCTCTCCGGGGCTCTAAGGACATCCAGACACTGGGCAAGACACATGGACTTATGAAGTCCACATTGGAGGGCCTTATTTTAGGAAATATGATCATCTATTTCCCCATATTAACAGAGTTAATTCTCTCTAGTTGTGCAAAGCATTTCAGTTTCTCTCCCATATTTGATTCTGAATTCACATCTCAAACTTATATTCAGCTGTTTTGCACATTAAACTTATATTATTCATTAGTAATCTTTATCAAATCAGCTAGAAAAAAATGAGCCCACTACTATAACCCTAAAACCACACAAATGTGCACACACACATGCACACACACACACTAAGACTTAATATAGATGCAATAAGTTTTTATTTCAAGACAAGTGTACTGCCATATTTGTTTAATGTATATGTGATTGATGGGACTTAAAATAATCATGAAATTAAAATTTATAGTTCTAAATTAGTGTAATCATTTTTAATTCAGTTATACATAAAATAAAAAAGCACAAAACAACCACTCTACAGTAATTACATCCTACCAATTTTCCATGTGTATATAAAACTATTTTAAGAAATATATGGATGAGCTCATGAATATATATATTTCACACATAATTATCATATTATCTATTTTTGTGTTTGCTCAATACATATTTTTCCAACATTTAAAACATTGTCTTCTATTTACTATATAACTTTGGATAAGAAGATAACTATCAAAAGATAAATAGTTCTAGGACTTAAATCAATTAGCTAAAAATATTTTATTTTCAGTTTATGAATTAAAATTATTTCCTCTATTTTCTAATATTGCAATCCCATATACTTAATGTCTCTTTGCATTCATTTTGAATAAACACTGAGCACTCTCAGTCAATTAGGCAATTGATTATGTGCTTTCCAAAGAAATGTAATTTACAGGTTTTTAAAAATTTTTGTGTCATTATATACTGTATTCCTTTATAACATAATAAGCTTTTTTCCTTTAAATACCTTTTTAATTTAAAAATTATTCATTTCCATTTAAGATAATAAGGAAAATGTTAAAATATGTTATATAATTAGAAGAGAAAGTTGATTTCATTCCATTAGTTTTGTCATGTAGAATTTGTAATATTTTAAAGTGGCATCGTGTAAAATGCAGTGTAAATGTAACTGAAAATTACTAAGAATTTTCCTATAAATTTTCAGTGGTCTTGCCATAGCTCTTAAAAAGTGTTAATTGGGGAGCAGATGTAGCACAGTGATTGAGTGCCTGCTTCCCATGCACAAGGTCCTGGGTTCAATCCCCCCTTTTAAAAATGTGTTAATTTATTTCAATCTTGTACAACTTATTTCATTCAGAAAAAATATAAGTAAATGAAATAATTATACATACATACAAACTGCTTTATCTCATATTATGCTATGAAAATTCTGCTTTATTGCTTTATCATGTCTCTGTTCAAGTATGTATCATTCTTTCCATCTACCAAACATCTTTCTAAAATTACTTCGCACTTCAAGTAATTGCATACATCAGTACTGTTCATGTCTAAACACTTCAATGTATATATAATTAACTGAAATTATTTTTGTATTTTTTTATTTAGGCATCATTTAAAAGGCACGAAAGTTAAATTATTGAATTCAAAAGTTTGAGTAGCATAAACACCCGTACATATCTGACCCTAATAGCATGAAGCATGTAACCATAACCCCGGCATATTCCCTTGGCCTTTCCTAGTAAATCATCACATTGTCCTTACCAAGACACCTACTAGTCTTGGTAGGTGTCTGGATTACTTTCTATTGCTTAAACATTTTATAAACTACATCATGTAATAGTCCCTTCTTTGTGGAAAACTTTTTAAAACTCTAATTAATATTTTGAAATTCATCCACATTTTTGGGTGTATCCATAGTCCCTTTTAAAGATTTGAGTAAAATTATGCTGTGTAAATACTTCACAGATGTTTATCCTTTTCTGCTTTGGACACCTGTACCTTTACTAATTTTTTTAGCATGAATAAAGTTGCTATAAATGTTCTCCTATGAAATTATTTTAGATGATTGCACTTAGTTCTCTTGGGTACATAATAAGACTGGATTCACAGGAGTTGTTTGGTTTCATTAGAAAGTGCTAGACTCTGTGAAATAATATAACATTTGTAACCATATATGGTATCTAAAATGCATGAGAGTTTAGGCTGAGCAAAATCATCACCATAATTTTATATGGCCAGACTTGTTAATGTTTTATATTCTCAAGTTATATAGTAGCATAAAGTTCATTTTGGAATTAACTTTCCACTGAGAATATATGAAGTGGATGACATACTAAGCCATAAACCATGTCTCCATGAATTTAAAAGGACTTAATTTTACAGAGAAAGTTCTATGGCCAATATGCAATTAAACTAGACACCAGTAAGTTTGAAGATTTAAATTATACAACAATATTTAAGTGATCTTTGAGTCAAAAATTTAACAGAAATTTAAAAATATATATTTTGCATTGAATGAGAGTGAAAATACAGCACATTAAAAAGTTTGAAAAAAGCAGTGCATAAGAGGAGCTTAAATTTTTAAGTGTGTATACTAGAAAAGAGAAAAATCTAAAGTCAATGAGCATCATTTCTAATTGAAGAAACCAGGAAAAGTAAGTAACCATCATCACTTAAAGGAAAGAGGAGAAATCAATGTTATAGAAAACAGACAAAGTAAAGGAAAAACTAACAAAAGCAAAAAAAAATATTTTATTTGAAAATATCTACAAGATTGATTAACTTCTTTTTAGATTTATCAGGAATTAAAGATAAGAAAATCAAATATCAAGACTGAAATAAGAATTTATTGAAACACAGACTCCACCTATGAAAAAACAAGAAAAGCAAAAAATTACAAATTAATTGCAGGTGATAAAATTGGGGTTTCAGTGAAATTTGAATTTTAGAAATCTGTATCTCCCATATAAACTTTGAAACCTAACAATACTTAAAGACTTTTCTGATAGAATGGTTCATGATGTATATAAATGTGTTTCAATTTTTTATTGTATAAGAAATATTTTATATGAGAAATTTCACCAAACACACAAATCACTATTTTCTAGATGAACAATAAATGGTATTTAAAAATCATGCAGGGGAAGTGGATGTGGTTCAAATGATAGAGCTTCTGCCTACCTTTTGTAAGAAACTGGTTTTGATCCCTAGGGCTTCCTGATGAAAAAGAAGAGAAAGCATGCCTGTGTGGCAAGCCAGTGCCAGCTTGAGTGCCTGCATGGTGAGCCAGTGCCCTGCGCAAGTGAGTCACACAGCAAGGTGATGATGCATCAGAAATGAGATACAGATTCTGAGTGCCGCTGACAAGACTACAGGTGGACTGAGGGGAGCGCATAGCGAAGGGACACAGAGAGTAGACAACTGGGGGGGAAGAGGAGAGAAATAAATAAAAATAAATAAATCTTAAAATAAAAAAGAGAGACAAGGGGAGAGTCAAGGCAAAGTGCAGCAGAAACCAGGAACTGAGGTGGTGCAATTTACAAGGAACCTCTCCCCACATCAGGAGTCTCCAGGATTGAATCACAGTGAATCTTAGAGGAGAGAAAATGAGAGGAGAAGACAACACTGATAGCAACAAACAAAACAAGCAAACAAACAACAGGGCAGGATGAGGAGAAGGGGGGAAATAAACAAACAAACAAACAAACAAACAAATAAATAAATAAATAAAATCTTTTAAAAAAATCATGCAGGGAAGGTGTGGCTCAAGTGATAAGGCCTCTGCCTACCATATGGGAGAACTCAGGTTTGATCCCTGGGGCCTCCTGGTGAAAAAAAAGAGAAAGCATGTCTGCATGGTTAGCCAAGTGCCCATGTGGTAAGTCAAGTGCCCATGCAGTGATCCAAGTGCCCATGCAGTGAGCCAAATGCCCATGTGGGTGCCCATACAGCAGGTCACATGCCCATGTGGTAAGCCGAGTGTGCATGTGAGTGCACACATGGTGAACCAAGTGCCATTGTGGTGATCAACTTTCCATGTGGTGATCTGAGTGCTCACACAAGTGCCCACATGGTGAGCTGAGAGCCCATGTGAGTGCCCACATGATGAGCAAGTTCCCACATGGTGAGCCATTGTCTGTGTGGTGAGTCGAGAGCCTGCATGGTGAGCCAGTGCCCACATGGCAAGCTGAGTGCCCATGCAGTGAGCCAGTGCCTGTGCAAGTGAGTCACACAGCAAGATGATGCAACAAAAAGAGAGCGATGAAGGGAGAGTCAAGGTGAAGCACAGCAGAAACCAGGAACTGAGGTGGCACAATTGACGGGGAGCCTCTCTTCACATCAGAGGTATCCAGGATCAAATCCCAGGAAATCGTAGAAGAGAGGACAAAAAGAGAAACAGAAATAGAAGATCACATGTGAGTGGACACAGATACCAAAACAGTTGGGTAGGACAGAGGTGGTGGAGGGAAAGAAAAAATCATGCATTGGTGGGAGGGGCAACATGGTGGCATACTAAGGAGTCTAAGAGATAGCTCATCCTACAGGGAAGTTAGAAATCACAGAGATCTGTCTAAAGCAACTGTTTGAGGCCCCCAGGAGACAGGAAGAGCATCCTGCAACATTCTTGAATGTATGGAAGGAGGGAGACTGACCATCTGCAGAGAAGATTCATGAGTAGAACACTCCATGCCACAGAGGCTGGAGACCATTCTCCAATGGCAGTGCACACCACCTCAGGACCTATTCCGTGGTTGGAGTTGGAAGCTCCATTTCCCAAAAATGGGGGAGGAAGAGATGGTTGGGCATCAACTTCAGCTACTGATTAGTAAATTCAGCTGGCTAAAGTATAACCCTGAGAACAGCAAAAGTTTGAATCTAAGCCAGAAAGAGTCCACCTCTGACATGAGGGGAAGCCAGGCTGATTGAAAATCACTGTAGGGACCAGCTTCTTTCTACCCAGATTGGTTAGCAGCCCTAGCCTAAACTCCAGCCCCACCTGCTATAAGGAAGAAGATGGGGGACTTGCACCAGCTTCTCTGGTAACTGCAGGTGCTTTTGGCTGGCACATATTGAATAGTCAGACCCCTGGGGCTCCATCCCCAAACCTCAATAAGATAGGAGAGAAATTGTGTATCCTAAGTCCCTCTGGGCAACTGCAGGTGCTTTCAGCCCAAACAAACTGGTTTGTTGAGCACCTTCAAGTCTGTCTCCACCCCTCAACCTCCATAGGATAGGAGGGGGCTGGTGTTTCTTCAGCCTTTCTGGGAGTCTGCAGGCACTTTCAACCCACACAGACTAAATACTTGGGCACCTGTAGCTCCACCCCCATCCACCAATAGGGTAGGAGATGAGCTGTGTGTCCTCAGCCTCTCTCAGCAAATGCAGACACTTTTGGCACACATGATTTGGTTTGTTGAGTGCCTTTGATCCCATCTCTATGTCTGCTTCCCTCACAGGAGAGGAGAGGATTGGTATTTCCTCAGCCTTTCTGGGTAAAGGCAGGTACTTTTGGCCTGCACAGACTAAACTTTTGGGACCCTGTGGATCCACCCCCACCCTTAATAGGATATGAGGAGGCTGGTATTTCCTCAGCCTCTCCTGGAAATGGCAGGCACTTTTGGCCTAAAAGGACTGAACTGGTGGGTGTCAGTGATTCCATTCCAACCCTCTAAAGGGCAGAAGAGACAGTACTCTCTCAGCCTCTCAGGACAACTGAAGGCTCTCTTGGCTCACGTGGATTAAATTGTTGGGTACTCCAGAGGGTTCATCTCCACCCCTGGCAGGAAGGAGGGAGTGGTGCTACATCAGTAAACCTGGGCAGCTGTGGTCATTTTGGACCCACAAGCATAGTTTGCTGCCCACACTTACAGCTCCATCCCCATCCCAGGCAGGGAGAAAGGGGTGTGAAGATTCATCAGACTCTCTGCACAACTACAGACAGCCTTAGCTAGCATTTATAATGCTAAAATCCCTTTGAATGACAGGAGTTTGGCAATGATCTAAGTGTAGGTCACTAGCAATGATTAATAGCAAAGTAATTTTAACTAGGGTTTTTTTCCTTGATGACTAGAAAAAAGATGGAAAATAGGCATATGGAGGGGGTAACAAAAGAGTGAAACAAAATTATAAAAATAGATAAAAACACAAGCCTGATAATTAAATAAGTGAAATTTGCTGTCCATGCATAAAAATATATTATGTTTGGTGCATCTTTATCTTGCCTGTCTTAATTCTAATCCCCCTTGTCAACAGCCACCTCAGGTAGGTCTGCCTTGAGAATAACTGCAGGTAGCAAGGCCTGCACCTCCATAAGTATGGATGCTGGCCTATATCAGCTACTCTGAACAGCCACTGCCAGTTCTCTGAATGACTCCTTGCCACTTAAACCCTCTCCTGCAGCACGATTTACTAGCAAAGTATGTATAGCCATGTGGCTTGGATGATAAGAAGTTGCCCTAAGATTCTCCAAATGGCCCTTGCTACTTCTGATTTTGTGCCATATAGTTTGAAACTGCCACTCTCCAGGTTCTATGGGAAAGCCAAATCCCTTCCCACTGGCTCACAATAAAGGGAAGAACCAGGGACTGCTAAGTGCTCCTCCCTAGCTCCTCCATGATCCCTCCCAGGAGTCTAAATCAGGTAAGCCAGGACCCCTTCACCACCGTCTCTCCTTTCCATGTGCAGGCTTTGATCTAAAAAATCTGTTGCTTAATGCAATCTTGGCTGGCTATCTGTGTTTGCACCTCATCACCCAAAGAATTTCCACATAGCATCCAAAACCCTTAAGTCAAGGGGTTCTTGTACCATGATCTTGGGTGGAAGCTGTCCACATCATATGCTCTCAAACTCTTCTGGATTATTTTGTTTAATTTAAATTTGGAGTCATCTACCATTTCGTATAACCACCATGGAATTGGTGCCAGTTTTAGTTGGGAATTATGTACCCAAGTCTCCATTCCTTCTTATTTGAAAATTGTATGTGAAGTTAATAAAACCAAACAAGTTTATTTCAAGTAGGCTAGAGAATGGTCTTTCTCTGATGTCTTTTCCAGTATATAAAGTTACCCAGTTGTGGGTTGTGGAATGTGGCTTTTTTGTGGTGGAAGGTCAGGAAAGGTTCTGTCTCCTGTTGAAGATATACTAGAGAATATTCCATGGATTCCTTATAGTACTGAATAAACCTCTCTTCCGTATCATTGGATCATCTCTTGTGAACTGTCCCCGGTATTTGGGCTACCTATAATTTTGTCATATATGGACGATGGATGTTTTCCTGATGGTGTAGATCACAGGGCCATGAGGATCAATATGAATGCTTTTCACCTAGACAACCAAAATAAGATAATTTAGCTAACTTTAAATATCCCATGGGTCTTTTCTACCTTATTAGATATTAAAGGTGGAATGTGGAATGGAGGTGTTGCTAGATGGGAGCCACTCAACACTATTTTTAATATAGATTCCAGAGAAGTGAGTTACCAGGTAGTTTAGGAGTTCAAAGCTTTCTCCCCACACTGGAAACACACTTCCTAATAGCTCTCCCCCCTATAGTTGTAGTATTCTTTTTGAGACAGATGAATGCTACAATCTACTCAGACAACCTGTAAACCAAGAGCCATATATAATTATAATGCATTGAAGTACAAGTTGATAAAGTCCATCTGCTAATGTTCAAATGGTCAAGAGGTGGATGTCGTGGACCAAATGTGAATCTTCACCTGTTGAGCAAAGGGTCAATTAATAGACACCGGGATTTTGAGAAGAACATAATTTTATTTGACAAAGGTTGCCTTGCAAAGACAGGAGGACAATATTTTCCTCAGATATGTCTCCTTGAACTGGAGAAACTTACTGTTTTATGACAATCAAACAAAGTCATGCAGGCTTCAAAAATGAGAGATAAGATTAGAGATAGTCTAATACTGAACTGTACTGAATGTAATAAGATTACATGGTTAGTTTACTTGAAGTTTATGGTTTATGTTACTGCACATGTTAGGTGGGCCAACTCTGATTAGAACTGTTTTGGTTCAACAAAATAACTTAGGAATTTAGGGTGTTTAGTTCTAGGCTGACTCATGTTAATTAATAAGGAGCTATGTGCAAGGACAAGTGACTCCAACGGGTTATGTGTAAGGACACATGATTTCAAGCTTGCAAAAGAAGACAGAGTTACAAGTGGAGCCAATCACTTGTCTCATTACTGTCCAGTTTCAGTATAAAGTTCATGTAGTCTTAAACCATAGCATCAACATTAAAGAAATAAGGCATCTGGGTTACAATTCAGTGAGTGTAATTTGAGAATATTCTCAGCTATTCTTTCTGCCCTTTTCCATTCTCTTCCCCTCCTAGGACACCTATAACAAGTATGTTTGTGTTTCATGCAATCATTCAATGCCCTTATACCTTGTCCAATTTTTTCCATTATTTTACCTCTCTTTTCTTTTGTTTTTTGTTTTTTTTCAAAGAGAGAGGCTCTCTCTTCCCATTCACTAAGTCTGTCCTCAACCAATTCAAATCTTCTATGTTTCTAATGTATTTTTAGTCTCAACCATTGTGTCTTTCACTCCTATAACTCCGTTATTTTTTTACAGGCTTTCAAATTAAATTGTTCTTTATGTTCACAGAGTGTCCTTTTTGTTTTGTTTTTTTTTTGAAGGCATGAAATATTCAGGGAACTTTATTTTGTAAAAGACAAATCAAATAATATACAGCTTTCATTTACCCAAGCATGCATAATCTATCCTTCTTCAACAGTCAAATTAATCAAGACATTGTACGTTTTGTTTTTTTTTAAACACATTTTAAAACCAACTATCCATAGTAAGTTAAGGGAAATTCTGATATGGAAAGGTTTGACACAAAGCAAAAATTAAGACACCTGCTATGAATTTAGAATAACTTTCATTTTAAAAGTTGATAATAAAATAGATCTAGGTAAGCAAGACACCTATTTTAAAGAGTGAACCAAATATTGGGGATGATTTACTAGGTGAGAAAGGCATGTAACAATGGGGTTAAAGACCTGCTGGTGCAAGGTAAGCTGATTCCTACTCCTTCATTTGGATCAGCTCAGCTAACCAGAGAAGTCACGTCCTTAACCACTCCTCTCCCTTACTTTTCCCCATACTCAGGGGGTATCAAAAGCTCTCTATGTGGTTCACATTGTGCATAGAGTAGGTAGCAGATTTCCTTTTAGTTTCTCTAACCTGTTTAAAAAAGCTATCCTGAGACTATTAACAAAGCACAGAAGCAGCTTTCTTTCCAATTCAATAATACTTAAGATGACTCAGGCTTTTTCTCACCCAGTTATGGCTAAGAACATAGTCACTACTTGCAGTTTTTCAATAGCATTAGAAAACCCAAAACCTGCCTAATCACCCTCACTCATATTAGTAAAAAGGAAATTTGATCAGTCAAAACCTGTAGACTCATACAACAAAGGGAAGACTACAGACTGATTCTTGTCATTAAATCTATCAGTTGTCACTCTAGTCAGATGTATCGAGTAACTAACAGCATTTTACTCATAAATCCAGTAAAAGCATTTTTAAACAAAATGTAACCTTTAGTTTAGTTGATGTGCCTTTTGGTATTAAAAGTGCTGGTAATATGCTAAGATGTCATCTCATGGCACATTGCATGTCTTGAAGAGGCATCCATTTTTAGTATTATTTTTTCCTTAAATTTTGTCTAGCATAGTAAATCCTTTTGAAAAATTAAAATAATTCTGGTGAACTCTATACAGATGTAAACAACCTTCCCTGACTTGGCTCCATGGTAGCTTTTAGTGAAACTACAATGACTAAGTCATAAGATACTCTATCAAGTTGCTTTTTTTAAAAATGGTATTTTAGATTAGCATATTCACTCATGCTAAATCCAAGGTAGTGTATAATAGAAAGACTATTGTTAAACTAGATGTTGTGGCTATAAGTATCTCCCTTCATATTAGGCATTTAGAAGCTTAGAAAAATTTTAGGTGCTAAAGATTATAGTAAAACTAGGCATGTAGTTGTTCCATTTATAAGCACCTTATTACAGGACAGTTACTTGACCCTATATGGGAATATGCTTTCAATTCAAGAGATAGTAATAAAGTGCCTAGCTGTATAAAAACCATAGATTCCAAATTTTAAGCTAAGCAAACTGCATTGACACATTAAGGTTAACAAAATCTAGACCCTGTCTACACAGACTTGACCTAACTATCCATACTGCATAGTTTTTTTAAACAATCACATAGAAAAACTTAACTCTTTGCTGACTGAATAAGAAGGGCCCAGTACCGAAGCTTAACAATAAAATTTTATTGCTTTATTCATGTGGTGCTTTAGCCAAGGCACTGTGGTATTGACTAGGAAACTCCAAATGACTGGTGAAGAAACCTTGGAATGACACCTGAAGGATGAGATGGAAAGTCATTCTGAGGCAGGATGCTTTTACCGTCTTTTTAGCCAGAGTTTAATCAAACATCAGGAATAAGTTCAAGTTAAAATTCCCAGGAGAACGGAAATAATCTTAAGATCAGTCACTTCACAGGCCTATCCTGATGTTTTGAATAATCTGGAAAATTGCAGTGCCGCAAACAACAAAAATGAAGAGAGCCGATAACCAGGGTCCTACAGATGCCTTCTCTTCGGGGGTATGTCTCAAGGTCTTGGCCACCTTGCCGCGCTTGGTGATGTTCTTGCTCTGCTTCTCCTTGGCCGTGTGGATGCGCTGCTTGGTGACCATGTTCAGCGGCACCACCAGCCCCGGGCGCCCTTGGACTTGCTCGCTCACCTTCCCTCAGGACGCTACAAGGCAGATTCTTGGGGCCAGCGCCGCCCAGGAGGAGGCGCTCAGCGGGGCGTGAGCTCTGGCGCTGGGCCTGGGCGCAATACGTGCAGGGACCGCGGGCTGCCCCCTGACACCCGCCGCAAGCCCAGCTGGCCGAGCAGGGGATCGGGAGTAAAACAGAAGGCCCGGGGAAGGGCCGTGCTGCCGCCGCCACCGCTGCTGGGCACCGCTGAGAGCGCGGGGGCAGAGAGGAAGGAAGGTTCACCGAGCACCAGGAGGATTCAGCCTGCTGCCTCCAACTGCTTCGGGTTTGGCTGTCCAAGTCAGCACTCCAGAGTGTCATCTTATTATCTATATATCTTTAGATGTATTTTCTTTCAACTTTTTTTTTTTACCAATATTTAATGTACATTTATTCTTAACACGTGGAACATAAAGTTTAAAATTTCATACTGAATAAATGATATTAAGCCAAAAAAGGAAGAAAAAAAAAGGAGGAATTTACATCAAGTTAAGCTACGTTGTTTGAAATACAAATAGGCATATTTTATCACTGAAAAAACCTCAATTGTGTTTATCAGGAATTTAAACTGAACCTAGAACTTTTTCACACTTTGATTAGAAAGAAAGCAAAACAAAATAAAAACCCAGAAAAAATAAGCTAAGTTAATTGACTGCTAAGACAGCAGGGACTTTTTACAGAGACCTGTACAGCATCGCACCAAGGGGCGCAACGTCTGGCAAGATATTAAACAGCTGTGTATCGCTTTGTGCAGGTCACCAGCTTGTTATCTCGTCATACCACAGAGGGGTGGCTGAGAGAGGGACCAATTTGTGGGGATCCCGAGAGTATGCGTAATGTACAATGTCATACATATACACAAGTGGCAGCGCAGCCGCTGCAGCTAAAGGTTAAACCAGTTCTAAGAGGTGATCTCAGGGTTATTCATTCAGCAAGGAGGAAGAGAAAGAGGTCAGCGTGTTGTAGGTTCACACATGTTACTTCGGGGGAAAGCCTTTTTTTTTTTTTTCTCCTCAACGTTTAACTATAAACATTTTTAAAAACTACAGCTTGCTGCTGACCTAGCGTTTTTTTTCCCATGTGAGACATTATTATTACAGTATGTTTACAGTATCAGGGGTACAGTATTCTTTCAGCTTCTTAAACTGATTAAGATTTGCATGAACATAATTGATTAGTTTTCTTAAATCCTATGTTTCATCTGGATTCTTGTGTTTTTGTTTCATTTTTGGCTGCCGCATATTTTCTCATTTCTTTGTATGGCTTGTTTTTGTTGTTGATATCTAGGCGTCTGTGTGGGAGATTTTACTATATTATTCCTTTTTCTTGTCTAGTGGTTTTATTTGACAGTTCTTCTTTGATTTTTGGTTCAGTTTTTCTAAAACATTAAGAGTGCCCAGTTTAAGTTAACAAAGCAGGGGCAGGGAGCCACTAATGGAGAGCCAGATCTAAGATACCTGGGAAAGAAAAGAGAGAGACAATCTTATCTTCCTCCACTTTTTTGGCTGTCCAGGAGATAAGACTCTTAAGCAAACATTTCCACAGAGATGGATCCTTCAATTCTACTGAAAGGATCTTCCAAGCCAATGATTCCAAAGTGAGTTATGCTGGTTAAATTCACTGAGGGGTTACCACAGTCAGCCCTCCAAAATACTCCCTTCTTCCCAGGGAGGGATATGTCCTTTCTTTCTCCATTGTCCACTCAGCCTCAGGTTTCGCCAAGGCTGTTCAATTCAGGCTTGGCATTTGGGTAGTGTTCCCATTCCTGGGGGCCAACTCATAGTTCTCCTTTTGGTCCATTGATGTCTCCATACCCAGTACCTCCTGAACAATGCCTGTGGCACTCTCCTGGTTTTCAGTTCCCAAAGGAACTAACTTGGATGATTTTTAAGCTTTCTTCCTTATTTTCTAAAAAAGAAGTGTTCATTAGGAGATACTCCAATGCCATCTTCCTCAGGGGAAATTGCAAGAGAAATCAGTTAATATATCAAAAGGAATTAAAGCACAAGAACACAGCATATCAAAAATTATGGGATGCAGCAAAGGCTGTGCTAAGAGGGAAATGTATAGCCTGCAATGCTTACACTAAAAAAGGAAGAAAGAGCTGAAATTGAAGACCTAACTGCACACCTGGAAGAACTAGAAAAAGAACAGCAAAGCAACCATAAACCAAGGAGGCAGAAATAAATAATAAGGATTAGAACAGAAATAAATGAAATGGAGAAAAAGTGAAGCAATAGAATCAACAAAACTAAAAGTTGGATCTTTGAGAAGATCATCAAAATAGACAAGCCATTAGCAATGCTGATAATAATAAAAATGAGAAGATGTAAATAAATAAAATCAGAAATGAGAGGGAGCATTGCTACTGAAACAGCAGAAATAAAAGAGATAATAAGAGGATCATATAAACAACTAAATGCCAGTAAACTAGACAAGGTTGATGAAATGGACAAATTTCTAGAAACACATGAACAACACACATTAACCCGAGAAGAAATAGAAGACATCAACAAACCAATCACAAGTAAAGAAATGGAAACAACCATCAAAGGCATCCACAAAATGAAACCTCCAGTATCAGATTATTTCACAGTTGAATTCTACCAATCATTTTTTTTCTTTTAATTCATTTTTTTAAAATATTACATTAAAAAATTATGAGGTCCCCATTTACCCCCTCCCCCTCCACCCCACCACTCCCCTCACAGCAACACTCTCCCCCATCATCATGACACATCCATTGCATTTGGTGAATACATCTCTGAGCACCGCTGCACCTCATGGTCAATGGTCCACATCATAGCCCACACTCTGCCACATTCCATCCAGTGGGCCATGGGAGGATCTACAGTGTCTGGAAATTGTCCCTGCAGCACCACCCAGGACAACTCCAAGTCCCGGAAATGCTTCCACATCTAATCTCTTCCTCCCATAACCCACACACAGCAGCCACCATGGCCACCTTTTCCACACCAATGCCACATTTTCTTCAATCACTAACCCCAATAGTTCATGAATAGAATATCAGTAAGTACACTCTAATCCTTACTGTATTCCTCCATTCTGTGGACCTTGGCTTGGTTGTGTCCACTCCATATCTATGTCAAGAGGGGGCTTAGATTCCACATGTATGCTGGATGCAATCTTCCTGCTTTCAGTTGCAGGCACTCTTGGCTCCATGGTGTGGTGGTTGACATTCTTCAATTCCATGTTACCTGAGTGGGGTAAGTTCAATAAACCAGAGTGTAGGAGCTGAAGTCTGTTGAGGCTCAGGGCCTGGCTATCATATGGTCAGACCAGAGATTCAGATCCCCTAGATATATCTTAAACCCCAGCACCAACTACAATTCTGATAAAGTAACAGGAAAGACTTGTAAAAAGAGATTACATCTGAGTCCAGCTCCATCACACAGAAACACCAACTCCAAAGAAGGGCCAACTGACATGGCAACGAACTCCATCTGCCCTGACTGTAAAACCTGTGGGTCTCTGTAGCCCTCAGAAGAACCAATGCCTGGGGTTGTATCTACTTTATCTGTCTCTGAGACTCTGCTCAGGTGTGCACAAGGGCAACCCCTCTGATAACGTCCAGACTCTTTTTTAGAGACTCATAGCCATATAAACTCATTTGTCCTTTCCATTTCCCCCTTAATTTAGGTCAAAAAGTGTTTTTAACTCCTGTTATTATATGTAGACAGGAATATTCTGCTGGTCTGAGTTGAACCTTTTATTCAAGGTCATTTTCTAGTTACATCATTAGCTGGTACTTAGTAGTGATCCCTCGGTGCCAGGGAGGCTCATCCCCAGAAGTCAAGTCCCACACTGGGGGGAAGGCAGTGCATTTACATGCTGAGTTTGGCTTTGAGACTGGCCACATTTGAGTAACACCCAGGCTCTCAGGAGGGAACTCTTAGGCACACTGCTGCTCTAGGTCTTGTTCTTATTTCAGGTGCACAGGCTCACAAGCATAGTCATTAATATCAGGGGCTCACTGTTGGTCCCTCATTTCTTCCTGGTTCTTGCCATTGCATCCGGGGGACTGCCGCTGCTCCCCTAGGGACCACGACAGAGCCCCCCCCCCAGCCAGGAACCCAGCACCCCCCAGCTGTTGTTTTTAATTGTTTCCACTATGAATATATCCAAACATTTCATGCACCCCAGACACATGCCCTGTATAACTCCCTGTCAACCATATGTCCCCTGTCAATAACATCCCATACCAGTATTCCGCTGCCATTGTTGAAACATTCTGTGATCCAAAACTTCCTGGAAAGTGAAGCCCAATATAATGCCAGGTTCCCTTAATAGTAAAATGGAATATAGCGATGAGTTTAAAGGTTAGATAGAGAATAAATATTAATTTGGAGAAATTCTACATCCTATCTTTTTCTTTTCTTTTTTCTAATTATTAAGCTTATCTTCCCAAGAGTTTTAGATCACAGTAATTCATATATACAATAAACAGTACTCCCACATATCCAATATAAAACCTTCTCCCTTGCACAGCGATAAACTTTTAACATAGTCATACCATATTTATTGAAACTGATGTACAGATATTGAGACAAGAGCTTTCAAACAAGGTAACATTTGTGTTTACATTGTGGTTTATAATTTAGGCTATATGATTTTCTAAATTTTTAGTTATCTATGTTTTACATTATGATTTACATTATTAGTCTATTGGCCCTTATATGTTTTTGGTGTAATATTATATGTTTTATATCCATCCTTGCGTACTCTTGTGAAACACTTCTATTGCCCTCACAGTTACGTTGGTTCCATCAATTCAATACTTATTTCCCCCTCCCCTTAGGGCCCACAGTGACAGTCAATCTTCATTTCTTTTTTCTTTTCATTTTTTTAATTGATTTTTTTAAAAATATTACATTAAAAAAATATATATGAGGACCCCTTCAACCCCACCACTCCCCCCCCCCCCAGCAACACTCATTCCCATCATCATGACACATCCATTGCATTTGGTAAGTACATCTCTGGGCATCTATGCACCTCATGGTCAATGGTCCACATCATGGCCCATACTCTCCCCCATTCCATCCAGTGGGCCCTGTGAGGATTTAAAATGTCCGGTGATTGCCCCTGAAGCACCATCCAGGGCAGCTCCAAGTCCCTAAGACGCCTCCACATCTCGTCTCTTCCTGCCATTCCCCATACCCATTAGCCACCTGTCCACTTTTCCTGCTCCAATGCCACCTTTTCTCTGTGGACATTGGATTGGTTGTGTCCATTGCACCTCTATGTCAAGAGGAGGCTCAGATTCCACATGGATACTGGATGCCGCTTTCAGTTGTAGGCACTCTAGGCTCCATGGTGTGGTGGTTGTCCTTCTTCAACTCCATCTTAGCTGAGTGAGGTGAGTCCAATAAATCAGATTGTAGGTGCTGGAGTCTGTTGAGGCTCAGGGCCTGGCTATCACATTGTCAGTCCAGAGATTCAGATCCCCTAAATATATCTTAAACCCCAACACCAACTACAACTCCAGCACAGTAGCATGAAAGTCTTATGAAGAGAGATCCCATCTGAGTCCAGATTCATCACGCATAAACACCAGCTCCAAAGAAGGGCCATCTGACATGGCAGTTAACCCCATCTGCCATGACCATAGCACCCATGGGCCTCTTTAGCCCTCAAAGGAACCAATACCTGGGGGTTGTATCTACTTTATCTGTCTCTTAGACTCTGCTCAGTTGTGCATAAGGGCAATCCTTCTGACAGCATCCAGACTCTTTTTTAGAGACTCGTAGACATATAAACTCATTTCTCCTTTCCATTTCCCCCTTACATTAGGTCAAACAGCATTTTAAAGTCATGTTATTTTATGTAGACAGGGATATTCTGCTGATCCGCATTGAACCTTCTAGTCAAGGTCATTCTCCAGTTGCATCATCAGTTGGTAGTTGATAGTGATCCCTCGGTGCCAGGAAAGCTCATCCCCAGGTGTCATGTCCCACGCTGGGGGGAAGGCATTGCATTTACATGCTGAGTTTAGCTTCGAGACTGGCCACATTTGAATAACATGAAGGCTGTCAGGAGGAAATTCCCAGGCACAATGCTGCTCTAGGCCTTGTTCTTATTTCAGGCATATCAGCTCACAAGAGTAGTCATTAGCGTCAGGGGCTTACTGTTGGACCCTCATTCCTTCCCAGTCCATGCCGCTGCACCTGGGAGACTGTCGCTGCTCCCCTAGGGACCACGACAGAGCACCACCGGCCAGTTACCCAGTACCCCCCAGCTGTAGTTTTTAATTGTTGCCACTATGAGTATATCCAAACATTGCCATGCACCCTGGACATATGTCCTGTATAGCTCCCTGTCAGCCATATATCACCTGTCAATAGTATCCTATACCAGTATTCCTCCATTGCCATTGTTGAACCACTCTGTGATCCAGGACTTCCACCAGCTCGTCATAAATTCCACCCCTGCAGACGTCGGCTCACATCCTTCCTCCACCCCCCGATTTCCTGTAAGCCTATCGTTCAATCTCTTGCTCTCTGAGGCAGCTTGCTTATTTCATATCATTGAGGTCATGTAGTATTTGTCCTTCAATGCCTGGGTTGCTTCACTCAACATAAGGTTCTCAAGATTCATCCATGTTATCACGTGTGTTTGTAGTGTATTTGTTTTTACAGCCGAGTAGTATTCCATTGTGTGTATATACCATATTTTATTGATCCACTCATCTGTTGATGGGCATTTGGGTTGATTCCAACTTTTGGCAATAGTGAACAATGCTGCTATGAACATTGGTGTACATATATTGGTTTGTGTCCTTGTTTTCAGTTCTGCTGGGTATATACTCAGCAGTGGTATTGCTGGGTCATATGGCAAATCTATGGCTAGTTTTTTGAGAAACCACCATACTGTCCTCCAGAATGGTTGGATCCTTCTGCATTCCCACGAGCAGTGGATGAGTGTTCCCCTTTCTTCACATCCTCTCCAGCATTTGTATTCTTCTGTTTCTTTCATAGCTGCCAATCTTATGGGTGTAAGATGGTATCTCATTGTAGTTTTGATTTGCATTTCCCTGATAGCTAGAGATTTGGAGCATTTTTTCATGTGCTTTTTAGCCATTTCTATTTCTTCTTTGGAGAAGTGTCTGTTTAAATCTTTTTCCCATTTTTTAAATGGGTTGTTTATCTTTTTATTTTCAAGATATAGGAGTTCTTTATATATGCAAGTTATAAGTTTCTTATCAGATATATGGTTGCCAAATATTTTCTCCCACTGTGTGGGCTCCCTTTTTACTTTCTTGACAGACTCCTTTGAGGTGCAGAAGGCTTTAATTTTGAGGAAGTCCCATTTATCTATTAGTTCTTTTGCTGCTCGTGCTTTTGGTGTGATATTCATGAATCCATTTCCTATTACAAGGTCCTGTAGATGTTTCCCTACACTGCTTTCTAAGGTTTTTATGGTCTTGGCTCTTATATTTAGGTCTTTGATCCATCTTGAGTTGATCTTTGTATAAGGTGTGAGATGGTAATCCTCTTTCATTCTTCTACATATGGCTATCCAGTTCTCCAGACACCATTTGTTGAATAGGCCACTCTCTCCCAGTTGAGAGGGTTTGGTGGCTTTATCGAATATTATGTGGCTATATATGTGAGGTTCTATATCAGAGCTTTCAATTCAATTCCATTGGTCTGTGTGTCTCTCCTTATGCCAATACCATGCTGTTTTCACCACCATAGCTTTGTAGTATGTTTTGAAGTCAGGTAGTGTGATTCCTCCAATTTCGTTTTTCTTTTTCAGTATGTCTTTGGCTATTCGGGGTCTCTTTCCTTTCCAAATAAATTTCATAGTTAGTTTTTCTAGTTCTTTAAAGAAGGCTGTGTTGATTTTTATTGGGATTGCATTGAATGTGTAGATCAGCTTTGGTAGGATAGACATCTTAATAATATTCAGTCTTCCTATCCATGAACAAGGAATATTCTTCCATTTATTTAAGTCTTCTTTGATTTCCTTGAACAGTCTTGTATAGTTCTCGGTGTATACGTTTTTTACCTCTTTAGTTAAATTTATTCCTAAGTATTTGATTTTTTTATTTTCTATTGTGAATGGTATTTGTTTCTTGATTTCCTCCTGATGTTGCTCATTATTGGTGTACAGAAATGCTACTGATTTTTGCACATTGATCTTATAACCTGTGACTTTACTAAACACCTTTATGAGTTCTAGAAGTCCTGTTGTGGACCTCTCAGGGTTTTCTATGTATGGTATCATGTAACCTGCAAATAATAAAATTTTGACTTCTTCCTTTCCAATGTGAATGCCTTTTATATCTGGTTCTTGCCTCAGTGCTTGAGCAAGTACTTCTAAGACAATGTTAAATAGAAGGGGAGAGAGTGGACATCCTTGTCTTGTTCCTGATCTTAGAGGGAAAGATTTTAGGATTTCACCATTGTAAATGATGTTGACTGTGGGTTGTTCATATATACTCTTTATCATGTTCAAAAAATTTCCTTGTATTCCAATCTTTTGGAGTGTTTTTATCAAGAAAGGGTGCTGTATTTTGTCAAGTGCTTTTTCTGCATCTATAGATATAATCGTGTGATTTTTTTCTTTCAATCTGTTTATATGGTGTATTACATTGATTGATTTTCTAATATGAACCATCCTTGCATACCCGGAATGAATCCCACTTGCTTATGGTGTATAATTCATTTAATGTGTTGTTGAATACGATTACCAAGTATCTTGTTAAGTATGTTTGTGTCTAGGTTCATTAGAGAAATTGGTCTGTAATTTTCCTTTCTTGTGGTGTCTTTGCTTGGCTTTGGTACTAGGGTAATGTTGGTGTCATAGACTGAGTTAGGCAATGTTCCTTCTGTTTTGATTTTTTGGAAGAGTTTCAGCAGTATTGGTGTTAGTTCTTTCCGAGATGTTTTGTAGAATTCATCTGTGAAGCCGTCTGGCCCTGGGTTCTTCTTAATTGGGAGGTTTTTAATGACTGATTCTATCTCTTTATTTGTGATTGGCTTGTTAAGATCATCAATTTCTTCTTTTGTCAATATAGGCTGCTTTTGTGTTTCTAGGAATTTGTTCATTTCCTCTGAATTGTCATTTTGTTGGAATATAGTTTTTCAAAATATTGTTATAGTCTTTATTTCTGGGGGTCAGTGGTGATCTCTCCTTTCTCATTTCTTATTTTGTGTATTTGCATCTTCTCTCTTTTTTTCTTTGTTAGTCTCGCTAAGGGTTTGTCAATTTTATTGATCTTCTCAGAGAACCAGCTCTTAGTCTTGTTTATCTTTTCAAGTGCTATCTCATTTTCTATTTCATTTAGTTCTGCTCTTATCTTTGTTCTTTCTTTCTTTCTTCTTCCCATGGGATTACTTTGTTGTTTTTTTACTAATTCCTCCAAATGTGCATTTAGTTCTTCAATTTTTGCTCTTTCTTCTTTTTTGATGTATGAATTTATGGCTATAAATTTCCCTCTCACTACTGCTTTTGCTGCATCCCATAAGTTTTGGTATGTTGTGTTATCATTATCATTAGTTTCAAGGTAGTTATTGATTTCTTTTGAGATTTCCTCTTTGACCCACTGTTTTTCTAAGAGTGTGCTGTTAAATTTCCATATCTTGGTGTGAAATCTGGGCCTCTGGCCCTTGCAGAGTTCTAGCTTCACTCCACTGTGGCCAGAGATATTATTTTGTATGATTTCAATCTTTCTGATTTCATTAAGCCTTTCTTTGTGGCCTAACGTATGGTCTATCTTGGAGAATGATCCATGTGCACTTGAGAAAAATGTATATCCTGCTGTGTTTGGGTGTAATGATCTGTATATGTCTATTGGATTCAGTTCCTCTGATATACTGTTCAAATATTTTGTTTCTTTAGTGATTCTCTTTTGAGATTTTCTGTCCAAATTGATAGTGGTGTATTAAAATCTCCCACTATAATTGTAGAGGCATCTATTCTTTCACTTAGTTTTTCCATTTTTTTGCCTCATGTATTTAGAGGCGCCCTTGTTAGGAGCATAAATATTTATGATTGTTCATTCTTCTTGAATGATTGTCCCTTTCACTAATATGTAATATCCATCTTTGTCTCTCACAATTGTTTCACATTTAAAGTCTATTTTGTCTGATATTAATATAGCTACTCCTGCCTTTTTTTGGTTATTGTTTGCTTGTAAGATTATTTTCCAACCATTCACTTTCAGCCTCCATGAATCCCTGGGTCTAAGATGTGTTTATTGTAGACAGCATATAGATGGGTCATATTTCCTTATCCAGTCTCCCAGTCTGAATCTTTTGATAGGTGAGTTAAATCCATTGACATTCAGTTGTTATTACTTTCACAGAATTGTTTATGTTAGCCATATTTTGATTGGAGTTGTGTTTGTCATATTTTGCTTGTTTGTTTCCTTCCCTTTTTGTCTTTTTTGTTGCTCTTACAGTCTCCTCCAACTCTGCCTCTCCTGTTTTTTCCTTTCTTCCTGCAGAACTCCCTTTAGTATTTCTTGAAGGGGAGGTTTCTTGTTGGCATACTCTTTCAATTTCTGTTTATCTGTGAATATTTTGAACTCTCCATCATTTTTGAATGCTAGTTTAGCTGAGTCAAGTATTCTTGTTTGGAAATATTTTTCTTTTATTACCTTGACTATATCATACCACTGCCTTCTTTCCTCCATGGTTTCAGGTGAGAAATCAGCACTTAATCTTATGGAACCTCCCTTGTATGTGATGGTTTTATTTTCTCTTGCTGCTTTTAGAATTTTCTCTTTGTCTTGCACATTGGATAATCTGACAAGTATATGTCTTGGAGTGGGCCTGTTGGGGTTTATGATGTTTGGGGTGCATTGTGCTTCCTGGATATGTACATCTGTCTCTCTCAGTAGATTTGGGAAGTTTTCAGCCATTATTTCTTGCAACACCCCTTCTGACCCCTTTCCCTTCTCTTCTCCTTCTGGGATGCCTATAATATGTATGTTTGTGCATTTTGCATTGTCATTCACGTCCGTAAGTCCTAGCTGGATTTTTTCTATCTTTTTTCGATCAATTCTACTATCTGTTTGATTTCCGATGTACTGTCTTCCACATCGCTAATTCTCTGCTCTGCCTCTTCTAATCTGCTGCTATTTGCTGCGAGTGTATTTTTGATTTTTCAACTGTGGTGTTCGTTCTCATCATATCTGTTATCTTTTTGCATATGTCTGCAATTTCCTCTCCAAGTGTTTTCTTCATATTGTCAAATTCTTCTTTTACTTCATTAAGTTTTCTCTAATATGTGTTCTGAGATCTTTAATTACTTGTCTGAAGTTCTGCTCCCCTTCCTGGTTTTTAGTTTGTTCATTGGATTCAGCCATGTTTTCCTGATTACTGGTTTGGTTTGTAGTTTTTTGTTGCTGTCTAGTCATCATTTTATCTTGATGGGTTTAATCAGTTTCTTAGCTTCTTTGTCTAGTCTTGGGGATTAATTAGCTGTCATTCTTGTGTAAGTGTTATATCTTCTCTTTGTCACTTTGTTCTTATTCTAATTTCTTATTGCTGGCTGAGTTCACTTTGTAGGAAAATATTAGGGCCAGGGAAAGGCAATTGTTTAAAAAAGGAAAATGTGTAAAGTATTATTGGTAATAAATGTTAACAGAGCAACGGTATGAGAACTGGGAGAATGGATGTTAGATTCATGTAAGTTGTGTAGAGTTATAGCTGTAAGTAGAATACCTATAATGAGAAAGTCAGCTGAATATGGAAGGGAAATAGTATGAATTAAAAAGTCAGTGTTTTCATGAGAGAGGTCTACCAATCATTTAAAGAAGATTTAATACCAATCTTGCTCAAACTCTTCAAAGATTTGAACAGGAATGAACGATAACTAACTCATTCTATGAAGCCAGCCGTACCTTACTACCACTGCAAAATAAGAATATTATAGCAACAACAAAAACTAGACCAATTTCTCTAAAGAATATAGATGTAGAAATATTCAACAAAATACTTGCTAACTGAATCCAAAAGTGCATTAAAAATTACATATCATGATCAAGTGCATTTTATACCAGTTTTGTGAGCATGGTTCAACATAAGAAAACCCACCATTGTAATACAAAACACTAACAAATCGAAGAAGAAAAACCCAAGACTTTCTCAAATGATTCAGAAAAAACCTTTTGATAAAATATAATATCCTTTCTTTATAAGAACATTCCAAAAGAAAGAAATGAAAGGAATTTCCAAGTATGATAAAGTGCATACACAAAAAATATCCATAGCTAACTCTGTACTCAATGTTAAAAGACAGAAAGCTTTCCCACTGAGCCTGGGAACAAGACAAGGATGCCCATCATCTCCACATTTATTCAATATTGTGCTAGAAGTTCTAGTTTAAAAAAATTAAGAAATAAAAATAAGTAAAAGTCACCCAAATTGGCAAGGAAGTAGTAAGTCTTTCACGATTCACTGATCATATGATTCTATACTTAGAAAACTCTGGAAAATATAAAACAAAATTCCTAGAATTAACAGACAATTTCAGCAATGTGGCAGGATACAAGATCAGTATTCAAATTCAAGAGCATCTCTACACATTACTAATGAGCAATCTGTGGAGAGAGTCAGAAGAAAAATTCCATTTACTGTGTCAACTGAAAGAATCAAATACTTAAGGATAAACTTAACCAAGGCTATAAATGACCTGTTTTCAGAATATTATAAAACATTCCTAAAAGAAACCAAAGAAAACCTAAATAGGACAACTGTGTGTGAGGATTGGTAGCCTAAATATCATTAAGATGCCATTTCTGGTATACAGATTTAACACAATCCTTACAAAAATTCCAACAGCCTTCATTATAGAATTGGAAAAGCTAATTGTTAAATTTATCTGGAAGGGCAAGGGCTCTGAAAAGACAAAAATAGGTAAGAAACACTAAGTTGGAGGACTCTCCCTTCCTTTCTTTCTAACATATAATTTATCTACAGTACTAAAAATGGCACAGTGTTGACATAAAGACAGATTGGTCATTTTAATTAAATCAAGAATTTGGAAATAGACACATTTATAGTGAGGTGATTTTTAACCAGGCTGTAAATCCCACCCAGATAGATCAGAACTGCCTATACAACAAATGTTGCTGGGAAAACTGTATACTTATATCCAAAGAAACTACCCCTATCCCACACCTCATACAAAAGTTAACTCAAAATGGATCAAAGACTTAAACATAAATCTAGAGCCATAGAAATCTTGGAAAAAGAATTAGGAAAACATCTTCAATATCTTGTGGTAGGTGGTGGTATCTTGAACCTTACATCCAAAGCACGAGCATTAAAAGAAAGAAAAATAGACAAATTGGACAAGCTATTAGGTAAATGCAGATCGAAACTAAAATTAGATATCATTTCACACCTTACAGAATTTCCATTAATAAAATAAAAGAAACTGCAAGTGTTCAATAGTATGTGGGGAAGTAGGAACACACCTTCTCTGTTGGTGGGAGTGAAAAATTGTGCATCTTCTGTGGAAGATGGCTTGGCTGTTCCTCAGGAAGCTAAATAGAGAACTGACATATAATTCAGCAACCCCACAACTGGAACTGAAAACAAGGATGCAAAGAGATATTTGCACATTAATATTCATAGTACATTATTCATAATTGCTGAAAGATGGAAATAATCTAAGTCCCCATCAACTGATGGCTGGATAAACAAAATGTGGTATAAACATATGATGAAATAATATCCAGATGTAAAAATAAATGAACTTGGGAAGGACATGACAACCTTGGTGGAACTTGGGGACATTATGTTGAGTGAAATAAGCAAGACACAAAAGGACAGATATTGTATGGTCTCACTGATATGAACTAAAAGCAATGAGTAAACTTATGGTGTTCACCTATATAGTACAAGTTATTAAGGTACAGAATGTGGGGTGAGAATCTGGAGCTGTTGCTGAATGTATGTAGAACATTTAATAAAGTCAATAGTAAATATGTGGTAATGAATGGAATTGATGGTTAATTGAAAGACAGGTAGACAATAACCTAGGGACTGTACAACATAGTTATTTGGTATTGGTTGAGAACTGTGGCCAATATAAATACAAGAATGTTCTTCTCTTATGACATCTTATGAATAAGGATATACGGAAAAAATCCAACTAACTTAACTTACAGACTATAGTTAACAGTAATATTGCAATATTTTCTATCCAAGGAAAAGAAAGTACTATATCAATGTTATGGTAAAAAAAAAAAAAAATCATGGGGGACTACAACCAGCAAGATGGCAGCAGAGTAAGGAGCTCCTAGAGTCAGCTTGTGCCACAAGACAGTAATCACCCAGAGCAATCTAAAGTTTGGGGGCTCCAGGAGACCAGAAGAGCACAACATTCTAGAGAGAAAAGAAGGAGGAGACTGCCCAACTCTAGAGAAGATTTGTAAGTAGAGTACACCACATGCTGGAGGCCGATGCCCATTCTCCACATGTGGCATAAGCCATTTCTGGAGCTATTCTGCAGCTGGAATTGGACCCTCCACTTCCCAAAAATGGAAGAGGAAGAGATAGCTGGATACCAACTTCAGCTACTGATTAGTAAATTCAGTGGGATAAACTATAAACCCAAGAACAGCTAAAATTTGAAACTGTCCAAGTCAGAAAGAGGCTGGTAGTCACCATTTTAACTCCAACCCTGGTACAAAAGGAAGTAGGATGGACTGAAAATCACAGTGCTGGTAGGCACTGGATTCTTTCTATCCAGATGGCATTGCAGTTCTAACATAAGCCCCAGCCCCAACTCTGGAAGGGAGGAAGCTGGGAGGACCTGCTCCAGCATCTCTGGGAAAATACAGGCCACACCATGGAGGCTGATGATCATCCTCCTTTGGTAGTGCAAGCCACCTAAGGAGATATTCTGTGGCTGGAATTTGAAGCTCCATTTCCAAAAAACAGGGGAGGAATAAAATGATGGCCATATATTTCAGCTACTGATTAGTGAATTCAGCTGGCTAAAGTATAACCCTAAGAGCTGTTAAAGTTTGAACCTGTCCAAGTCAGAAAAGGTCTTGTAGTTGCCATTTTGACTCTGCCACTAGCATGAAGGGAAGCCCAACTGACTGAAAATCACAGTTACTGTAAGGACCAGTTTCTTTCACCCAGATCTGCCTGTGGCCTTAGCCCAAGCATCAGCCCCACCTTTATTAGAGAAGAAGCTGGTAAACCTATACCAGCCTCTATGGGCAACTGAAGGTACATTCGGCTGGCACAAACTGAATAGTCAGAAGTCTACCAGGGCAACTGTGGTCATTTTGGATCCACAGGCATAGATTGCTGCCTGTACCTGCAGCTCCATCTCTGTGCAAGGCAGGAGAGGAAGAGGCATGAAGCTACAGTCTAGGTCTGCATGATTTGGATTGTTACACATGGTTGTAGGTTTGTCCCAGCCCCTGGCAAAGGAGAAAATTGGGAGAAGGTGCATTTGGTCCCTGGGGCAATGAGGGCAGCTAGAGCCTTCACAGCTTACAGTACCAACAACATCCTTGGCTCCTACTACATAACAAGCAAGGGGGAAAGGGTAAGAAAGCCCTAAACTAAAGAGAGAAGCTGAACCCAGAATAAATATTCTAGTAAGCCAGATGCCAAGGCACCAACAAAAGATTATGACACACCAAAAAGCAGAAAGATATGGCCCAGTTAAAGGAACAAGATAAGCCTCCAGATGACATAAAGGAGTTGAGTCAACTAAGCATAGATGTTCAAAAAAATCTCCTTAATAAGTTCATTGAGATGTCTAAAGATATTAAGGATATTAAAAAGACATTGGATGAGCACAAAGAAGAATTTGAAAGCACATATAGAAAAATAGATTTTTTAAAAAGAATTATTTATTTATTTATTTCTCTCCCTTTCTCCCTCCCACCCCGGTTGTCTGTTCTCTGTGTCTATTTGCTGTGTCTTCTTTGTCCACTTCTGTTGTTGTCAGTGGCACAGGAACCTGTGTTTCTTTTTGTTGGATCATCTTGCTGCATCATCTCTCTGTGTGTGCGGCTCCATTCCTGGGCAGGCTGCACTTTCTTTCGTGCTGGACAGCTCTCCTTATGGGGCGCACTCCTTGCACGTGGGGATCCCCTATGCAAGGGACTCCCCAGAAAAATAGATCTTATGGGCATGAAAGATGCAAAAGATGACATAAAAAGCACACTGGAATCAAATAACAGAAGATCAGAAGAGGCAGAAGAAATGACTGATGATCTTGAAGAAATGGCCTCTGAAATCAAACACACAAAAAAACAGATGAAGACTGGAAAAAATTGAACAAGGTCTCAAGGAATTAACAACATCAATAAACATACAAACATACATGTCATAAGTGTCCCAGAAGAAGAGAAAGAAAAAGGGGAAGAAAAAATATTTGAAGAAATATGGTAGAAAATTTCCCAACCCCATTGAAGGACATAGATATCCATGTCCAAGGAGCACAATGCACTCCCATCTGAATAAATCCAAATAGACCATCTCTGAGACACATGCTAATCAAAATTGCAAATGCCAGAGGCAAAGAATTCTGAAAGCAGCAAGAGAAAAGCAATACATAACATATAAGGGATATCCAATAAGATTAAGTGCTGATTTCTCATGAGAAACAATGGGGGTAAGAAGAGAGTGCTATTATATATTTAAGATACTGCAAGAGAAAAACTTCCAGCCAAAAATCTTATATCTGGCAAGACTGTCTTTCAAAAATAAGGGCAAGTTTAGAATAGTCACAGATAAACAGAATTTGAGAGGGCTTGTAACCAACAAACAAGCTTTGCAGGAAATAGTAAAGGGTGTGTTACAGCCTGAAAATAAAAGACAGTAGAGAGAGGCTTGAAAAAGAGTCTAGAAAAGAAGATGATATCAATAAAAGTAACTAAAAGTGTCAAAAAGCAATGAAAAAAAATATTACAGATGAAACCCAAATATTCAGGAATAAACTTAACCAATAATGTAAAGCATTTGTATTCAGGAAACTACAACTCATTGTTAAAAGAAATCATAGAAGACCCAAATGACTGGAAGAATATTCCACGCCCATGTATTGGAAGACTAAATAACATTAAGGGAAACGGACTTTGGCCCAGTGGTTAGGGCGTCCGTCTACCATATGGGAGGTCCGCGGTTCAAACCCCGGGTCTCCTTGACCCATGTGGAGCTGGCCATGCACAGTGCTGATGTGCGCAAGGAGTGCCGTGCCACGCAAGGGTGTCCCCCGCGTGGGTGAGCCCCACGCGTAAGGAGTGCGCCCGTGAGGAGAGCCGCCCAGCATGAAAAGAAAGAGCAGCCTGCCCAGGAACGGCGCCGCCCACACTTCCCGTGCCGCTGATGACAACAGAAGCGGACAAAGAAACAAGACCCAGCAAATGGACACCAAGAACAGACAACCAGGGGAGGGGGGGAAATTAAATAAATAAATAAATCTTTTTTTAAAAAAAATAAATAAATAACATTAAGATGTCCATTCTACACAAATTGATATACAGATTCAATGCAACCCCAATAAAAATTCCACCAGCATTTTTTAAATAAATGGAAAATAGGATTATCAAATTTATTTGGAAGAGTGAGGGGTCCTAAATAGCCAGAAGCACCTTAAAAAGGAAAAGCAAAGTTGGAGGACTCTCATGTCCAGACTTTAAATCATATTACCTAGCTACAGTGGTAAAAAGCAGCATAGTACTAGCATAAAGGCCATAGACCAATGGAACTGAATTGATGGTTCAGAAACAGATCCTTGCATCTATGGTCAAGTGATTTTTGACTAGCCTGTCAAATACACCCAGCTCGGGCAGAATAGTCGATTCAACGAATGGTGCTGAGAAAACTGGATATCCATAGCCAAAGGAAAGAAAGAGGACCCCTATCTCACACCTTATAAAAATTAACTCAAAATGGATCAAAACCTAAATATAAAAGCAAGAACCATAAAGCTTCTAGAAGAAAATGTAGAAAAATATCTTCAAGACCTTATGGTAGGTGGTGGATTCTTAAAGGTGATAAGTGGAAGACTGAGATGGACTACTGATGTTTAATGTATGTAGAAGTTTTAATTAACTTTACAGTAAATGTGTGGAAGTGTACAGAGTTGATGGTAACACATTATAGTAACAGCTGGTTTATAAATGGGAATCTGGCTCAAAATGGTAGTCTAGGGATATAAATGCCAATTGACAGAAAGTTAGAGAATAATCTAGGGACTGAACAGTACAGTAAACCCAGAGCTGGGTGAGAATTGTGGTTGATGGTACAGATACAAGAGTGTCCTTTGTGAGCTAGAACAGATGTACATCACTATTTCAGGGTGGTGGGAATGTGAAGAAGCATGGGAAAAATACAACTGGAGTGACCTCTGGACAGTGGCTAACAAAAATAATGTACTATTCATACATCTATCTATGCTAAAGATGTATTTTGTTAATAAAGGAGGAATATGGAAAAAGTGTGCCAGATGTATTCTATGGACTGAGTAATAATCTGATGATATTATCTCATAATCCATAACAAATATTCCACCATGGTGTGGTGTGTTGATAGAGGGGTGTTATATAGGAATTCTGGATATGCGCATGATTCTTTTGTATGTTTACAGTTTCTTTCATAAAAATATATTTAAAAATTAATATTAGGGTGGGTTGGGGGAAAAATACACCAAATGTAAGATAAGACTATAGTTAGTAGTAAGAGTTTGATATATTCTCTCATAATTTGTAACAAATATCTCACGACTATGTAAGGTGTTTGTGGTGGGTTGATGTATGGGCCCCATATGATGTTATACACATATTGTTTATGTATGTTCATATAAAATGATATACAAATCATAATAAAAATAGGGTGGTTTGGGGGAAATACTTTGGTTAGTAGTAATATATTTAGGATGCTCTTGAATCATTAGTTAAAAATGTTTCACAACAATGCAAGGTATTGGTGGTAGGGTAAGGTATGAGAGCCCTGTATGATGTTATGTATGTTTGTTTTGTAAGTCCACAACTATTCCTATACACTTATTATTTATGTATGTTTATGCATGACTAATATATTATACTTCAATAAATTAATAAAACATAGGGTTTAGTTTTATGAGATATGAATGATGAGGCATTTTTAAAATTCATTTTCTTCATTGAAAGGAAATATTCAGTCATGTCATTTAGCCAATCTGTGCTTATTTATGTATCTTTCTTAACACTATACCACTGGGCCAAGTCCGTTTCCCATCTTTCTTAACACTATAGAAACAACTGATTTTTGTTTTTAGGATTAAATGAGATAAACATGTCTGGAAATAATGTTTGAACAATGCTTTCTTAATTTAATCTGCCATTTGTCTGTATTTAATATTTTAGGTTTAAATATTTACTTTAAAGATAACAAATAATCAAAGGATATTTAATAAGTGGAAGTATAGTCCATTTTACATGCAAGAAGACTAAATATTGTTAAGCTCTCAATCTTACCCAAAGAGATTTATAGATTCAACACAGTCACGATTCAAATTGCAATAACCTAATTTGCAGATATGGAAAAGGCAACAAACATATTTAAATAGAAAAGTAAAGGAACTCAAATAACCAAAACCATCTTGAAAAAGAGAAATGAAGTTAGAGGACTCATAATTTCTGATCTTAAAACTTGTTACAAAGCCACATTAATCAACACAACCTTTTCCTCACATAAAAACAGATATATAGACCAATGGAATAAAAATAAGAGCTCGGAAATCTACCCTCGTGTTTATGGCAAACTGATTTTTGAGAAGGACACAAATATCACTCAATTGGCAATGAACTATCTCCCCACAAATTGTGTTAGGTAAACAGCCTTTCCATTTGGGGGAAGAAAAAAAAAGGATGATGGATCCTAATTCACCCTATAAAAAATCAAATCTAATTAGTGCAAAGACCAACGTATAAGAACCATAACTATTCAAATCTTTGAGAAAAACTTAGGAAAGTATCTTCACTACCTTGTTTTAAGCAAAGACTTTTTACACTTTATACCAAAAGCACATGCAAGAATGAAAGAATAAATGAATGTGACCTCATCAAATGTAAAACTTTTGTGCTCTAAAGACTTTAAGATGAATTTAAATGCCAATCTAAAAATGGGAGAAAATAGTAGGAAACTACACATCCAACAAAGGCTTAATATCCAGAATATATAAAGAAACCCTTCAAATAAACAAAAATACAAACCAGTCAATTTTTTAAAATGGACAAATAATTGAATAGACATATCTCCGAAGAAGATTTACCAATGTCCAGAACCCAAATGAAAATATCTTCAACATCAGTATCCATTAATGATATCAAAATCAAATCCACAATGAGGTACAATTTTATACCCTTTAGAATGGCTACTCTTAAACAAACAGAAAACTAATAGTGTTTTAGAGGATATAGAGAAATAAGAAGACTCAAGTTTGCTAATGATGCTGTAAGAAACACTTAATTGGTTCCTCAGAATGTTAAGTATAGAATTACCATATATACCATCCCATTACTTGGTATATACTCAAAATAATTGAAATCAGGAACTTGAATATGTATTTGCACACTGATGTTTATAGTAGCACTATTCACAATTGTTAAAAGATGAAAACAACCCATGTCCATCAACTGATTAATGGATAAAATGTGGTAATTATATACTTTGGTGTATTATTCAGCCATAAGAAGGAATGAAGACCTTATTTATGTGAGGACACCATGACAAACCTTGAGAGATCATGTTGAGGGGAGTAACCCAGACACAAAAGGACAAAAAGTGGGCAATCTCACTGATATAAAATAATTGGGATGTTCAACCTCATTGAACCAGAATATAAATTACTAGGACATGGAGTGGGGCTAGGGAATGGGAAGTTAAGGCTTAAAATATACAGATTCTTATTCAGAAAATTGGAAATATTTTGGTAATGGATGGTGATGATGTTAGCACAACATTGTGAACATAATTAACAGCACTGAAATATGTATCTAAATTTAGTTAAAATGGAAAATGTTAGGTTTCATATATGGCCACAGAATAAAAGTTTTTGAAAATCCTTGGAACTGCACTATACAAACAGTGAACTATAAATTAAACCATGGATTATATTTAATTGTAACATTACAGAAGTATGCTTTCATCAGTTGCAACACTTTGAAGTGAGCCACACTTGAACTGAAGTAACCTCATCAGTAGGTCCTACTTACAATGGTTTCACATCCAAAGAACTACTTTTCTAGGGTAAATACAGCTCCAAACCATTAAAATATATATTTTCAAACTGGAGTCATTTGGGGGATTTATCATTTTCTGAGGTGTAGTCATATTTCTTCATTTAAGGTTTGAGTTATAATATATTCTATAATCATTTCACAGTGTTAATTTTTCTTTGATGGGCATGTGTGCAATCTCAATACTGTAGTTATAAAGAATAAACCTGCTAAGCATACTCTTGTACTAGTTCCTTTGACATAAATTTTCAGTTCTATTGGTAAATAATGAAACAACTTTCTGCTTCAAAGTAGAGGTGACATTTAAGTTTATAAATAATTTCTCATTAATTGAAATGTGTTTAAAATTTCTCACACTACCACCAAAATACATATGAGTTTAGATTGAATGAAATGTCATCATCCTAAATTGTGAGATTTCATAATTTAGAAATTCTGGAGCTTTGTAGTAGCATATCATTGTTATTTTGATTATTTCCTTAGAGAATATATGAATTGCATTGTGATACTAAATTATGAATCAATTATCCATAAATTAAAATGGATTTATTTTATAGAACATGTTTTCTGGCCAGATACCAGAGTTATTACATTAAGTATCATCAACAACCAAAACTTAAAACAATCTATGAAACAAAAAGAAATCACAAGATGGGGAGGACAATATGGCAGCTGAGAAAGGAGTTCCAAGAATCAGCTTGTCCTAAAGGGCAGTTAGTAATCACCCAGAACTATCTAGAGCAACTGTTTGGGGAACCCAGGAGACCAAAGAGCATCCCGCAGCATTCGTGAAGGAATGGAAAGAAGAGACTGTACAACTGTAGTGAAGTTGTGTGAGTAGAACATTCCCTGCTCTGAAGCTGGTGTCCATCCACTGGTGGCACAAGCTGCCTTGGGAGTTACTCCATTGCTGAAGTTGGAAGCTCCGTTTTCCAAAAATCAGTAAGGAGGAGACAGTTGGCCATCAACTTTAACTACTGTTTAGTAACTTGACTGGCTAATGTATAATCCAAAGAACAACTAAAGTTTGAGACTGTCAAAGTCAGAAAGAGGCCAGTAACCACCATTTTAACTCTGCCCCTGCTATGAAAGGAGTGGGGTTGATCAAAAATCACAGTGATGGTAGGGACCAGCTTCTTTCTACCAACCTAAGCTCTAGCTTAGTTTCCAATCTCACCTCTGGCAGGGAACAAGCAGGTCGGGCCTGCAGCAGTCTCTCCAGATAGTGGCATGCACTTTCAGCTGGAAAAGAATGAACAGTCAGATATGTGGGACTTAATCCTCACACTCCAATAGGATAGGAGAAGAGTTGTGCCTCCTTGGCATCTCTGGGCAACTGCTGGTACTTTCAGTCTGCACAAACTGGTTTGTTCAGTGCCTTCAATTCCATTACAACCCCTCCAACCTGAGAGAATAGGAGGGGACTGGTTTTCTACACCCTCTCTGGGAAATTGCAGATGCTTTTGGCATGCACAGACTGGATGCTTGGTCACTTGTAGCTCCATTTGGGCAACTATAGGTGCTTTGGGCCCACATGAACTGATTTGGTGAGTGCCTTTGATCCATCTCTATTCCTGACCACTCCCCACTCCCCATAAAATAGGATGGGCAGGGATTTCCTTAGCTTATCCTGTCAACTGCAGACTCTTTTGGACCACAGGAGCTTGCCTGTGGCTCTACTACCACTCCCTGATAAGTCAAGAGGGGGCAGGATTGCCCCAGCCTCTTTGGGCACTTCAGGTACTTTTGGCCAACAAAGACTGAATAGTCAGGCACTGTTACAAGTAGAGCATGAAGGGTATCAGGAATGAAGACAAAAGAGATGGGATCGGGGGATCAGTGAGTAGAGACTCATCAGACAACTTTATTATCTACAAGTGGCTCTATACATACTTGAGCTATCTTGAGAACAAGAGATAACATGTAGCTACACGTAAATCATACTCATTAACCAGGGAACTAAAAGATCGTATATCAGAGTATAAAGTCTTAATGTTCTTTTTAAACTACAAAGTGCATTTGCTCATTCTTTTTTCAGCCTGTAACAGCTTCATCCTGTTGCCCGAAACTCTTAATTGCCGCATTCCTTAAGTTGCAAGCATAGCCATGGAAACAGCATGTCTCTCCTTGTGAGACCACTATGCCTTTGTTTCCAACAAGACACTTGTAGCCCTATCCCTGCCCCCAAGTAGGATAGGAGAGGAGCTGGGTTTCCTCAGACTTTCTGGGTAATGGCAGGCACTGTAAGCCTGCACAGATTAGACTGGTGGGTACATGTGCATCTATTCCCAACCCATAAAGGTCAGAAGGTACAGTATTCCCTCAACTTCTCATGGTAACTGTCAGCACATTAGGCCCACAGAGATTAGATTGTGGGCACTCCTGAGTGTCCATCACCTCCCCTAGGAGGGAGTTGGGGCACCAGTGCTATGTCAGTGTACCTGGGCAACTGTGATCATTTTGGACCTACATGCCATATATTCTTGTTCATTCTTGCAGTTCCATTCCCACCCAGGCAGGGGAGGAAGAGGTGTGACACTTCAGTCTTTCCAGACAACTACAGATGGTTTTGTCCTGCACAACTTGGATTATTACACATGGCTGCAAGTCTGCCCCTATCCCTGGCAGAGGAGAAAGTTGAAAGGAGCTTCATTAGTCTGTGGGGCAAGGTGGACGTATCAGCCTCCAAAGCTTGCAGTACTAACTGCATCCTTGGTTCCTACTGCACAACAGGCAAGGGAGAAAGGACAAGAAAGCCCTAAACTAAAGGGAGAAACTGGACCCAGAATAAATATATCTGGTAAGACAGATGCCAAAATACCAAAAAAAAATTACAATACATAACAAGAAACAGGAAGATATGGACAATGCAAAGGAACAAGGTAAGCCTCCAGATGACATAAAGGAGTTGAGACAACTAATCAAAGATGTTCAAACAAATTTCCTTAATAGAGTCCATGAGATAAGCTGAAGAGATTAGGGATATTAAGAAGACACTGGAAAATCACAAAGAATTTGAACATATACATAGAAAAATAGGAACAAAAGGAGCAATACATGAAATTCAAAACACATTGGAGGAGTAAAAAATTCAAAAAATGTAAAAAAATTGAACAAGTCTCAGGGAACCAAACAAGAGCAAGAGATATGCAAACATATGTCTCATGACTGTCCCAGAAGGAGAAGAGTAGGTATAAGGAGCAGAAGGAATATCTGCAGAAATAATGGTATAAAATTTTCGACCCTATTCAAGGACATAGATATACAGATCCAAGAAGCACAATATACACCCATCCAAATAAATCCAAATAGACCAACTTCAAAGAATACAATTTTACTCATGCTCTTATCAATAAACTGAACAAGAAGAAACACTTCCACACTCATTCAATGAAGCCAATATCTAATACCAAAGCCAGGTAAAGTTATTATGAAAAAGAAAATTACAGACCCATCTCCCTAATAAATATCGATGCAAAAATTACCTCCCAAAATACTAGCTAATCGAATCTGACAACACATTAAAATAATTATTCATCAGGATCAAGTGTGCTTCATACCAGGCATGCAAAGGTGGTTCAATACAAGAAAATCAATCAGTATGATATACCTCATTAATAAATTAAGAAGAAAAAATCACATGATCCTATTGATTGATACAGAAAATGCATTTGACAAAATATAGCATCCTTTCTTGATAAAAATACCACACAGGATAGGAATTGAAGGAAACTTTCTCAGCATGATAAAGGCCTTTTATGAAAAACTCACAGATAACATTGTACTCAATGATGAAAGACTGAAAACTTTCTTGTTGAGATCAGGGATAAGACAAGGATGCCCACTTGTCACCACTGCTATTTAATATAGTGCTAGAGGTTCTGGCTAGGACAATCAGATGAGAAAAAGAAATAAAAGACATCCAAATTGGAAAGGAAGAAGTACAAGTTTCACTATTCACAGATGATATGATCCTTTATCTAAAATATCCAAAAGAAAAAAAACTACAGCAAAGGTGCTAGAGCTAATAAGTGATTTCAGTAGAGTGTCAGAATACAAGATCAATATGCAACAATCACTGGTGCTTCTGTACATTAGAAATGCATAATCTAAGGAGAAGTCAGGAAAAAAATCCATTTTTAATAGTGACTAAAAGAATCAAATATTTAGGAAGAAATTTAACCAAGGATGTAAAGCAATTGTATGCAGAAAACTACAGTGAATTGCTAAAAGAAATGAAAAAAAGACTAAATAATTGTAAGAGCAGCCCATGAACTGGAAGACTAAATAAACATTAATATGTCAGTTCTATCCAAAATGTCAGTTCTACCCAAACTAAATAAACATTAAGATGCCAGTTCTACCCAAATTGATAGATTCAATGCAATCTCAAAGAAAATTCCACCAGCATTTTTTTAAACATATGGAAAGTACAATTATCAAATTTATTTGTAAGGGTAATGAGCCCAAAATCTCAAGAAACATCTTAAAAAGGCAAAGTTGGAAGACTTTCACTTCCAGACTTTAAGTCATATTACCCAGATACATTGGCAAAAACAGCATAGTACTGGTAAAAAAGTAGACAGGTAGACCAATAGAACTGAATTGATCATTCAGAAACAGACCCTCACAATAGGGTCAAGTGATTTCTGACAAGCCTGTCAAACCCTCTCATCTGAGTAAGAACAATATGTTCAATAAATGGTGCTCAGAGAACTGAATATCCATAGCTAAAAGAAATAAAGAGGACCTTATCTCATACCTTATACAAAATTGGTCAAAATGGATCAACGACTTAAATATAAAAGCTTGAACCATAAAACTCCTGGAAGAAAATGTAGAAAAATATCTTCAAGATCTCCTGGCAGGTGGAACATTCTTACACCAAAAGCAAGTGCAACAAAGGAGAGCATGGATAAATGAGACTTCTTCAAACTCAAATACTTTTGTGATTCAAAAGACTTCATTAAGAGGGTGAAAATGCAGCCCACTAAATGGGAAAAAAATATCTGGAAACCACATATCTGATAACGGTTTCATTTCCATTCTACATAAAGAGATCAATGCAATTCAACAATAGAAAAGCAAGCTATCCAATTTTAAAATGGACAAAAGATTTAACTAGACATTTCTCCATAAATGAAATACAAATGGTCAAAGGGCACATGAAGAAATATTTAATATCATTGGCTATTAGGGAAATGCAAATCTAAACAACTTTGAGATATCATTTCATACCACATAGAATAGCCATTATTAAAAAACAGTAAACAATAAGGACTGGAAAGGCTATGAAGAAATAGGAACCCTCCTTCACTGTTGGTGGGATTGTAAAATGATGTAGCCTCAGGAACCTAAATATAGGTTTGGTAGTTCCTCAGGAACCTAAATATAGAATTGCCATACGATCAAACAATTCCTTTATTAGGAAAATAAGAAGAACTGAAAAATTAACAAGAACAGACATCTGCACAACAATGTTCATAGTGTCATTGTTCACAATTGCCAAAGTTGGAAACACCCAAGTATCTATCAACCAATGAATGAAATAAACAAAATTGTGTGTGCGTGCATATATACATGCATACATGCATACATACATATATACATATATGTGATAGACTACTATGCTGTAGTAAGAAGAAATGAAATTGGGATACATATAAAAGCATGGATGAGTATTTTCTGCAAAGTGAATTAATCCAGACACATAATGACAAATATCGCATAGTCTCACTAACATGAACTAAATAGGAAGAATAAATGCAGGGATTTAAAACTTACAGTATAGGTTATTTGGAGGTAAGAAGAGGGCTGTGAAGGTGTACTGATCCTTAATGTATGTAGAAGTTTTAATTAACTTGATTGTACATGTGTGGAAATGGATAGACCAGTGGTAACACATTATAATGAGTACCAGTTGGTTTATAAATGGGATTGAGCCTGAAAAGTGTAGTCCAGGGAAGTAAATGTCAATTGAAAGAAAGCTAGAGAATAACCTAGAGAAGAACAACACAGTGAACCCAGATGAAAATATGAATTTGGGTTGATGGTACAAATTGAAGAATGTCCTTCTGTAAACTAGAACGAATGTATGTCACTATTGCAGGGTGGTGGGAATGTGGAGAAGAATGGGAAAATTACAATTAATGTAAACTATGGGCTATAGTTAACACCAAAACTGTAATATTCTTGCATTAATGCAAAAGATGTATTGTGCTAATAGGGGGGTATTGAAAAATTATGCCAAATATAGGCAATATAAAGCTCACAAACATATGTATCATTGGTGCATATAAAGACAAGAGAAGGGAAAAAAGAAAGAAAGAATATTTGAGGAAATAATGGGCAAACATTTCCCAATGCTTATGAAGACATAAATATACATGTCCCAGAAGTGCAACATTCTTGAAAGAGAATAAATCCTAATAGTCCTACTCTGAGACACATTCTAATTATAATGTTAAATGGCAAAGATAGGGAGAAAATTCTGAATCATCAAGAGAAATGCAATCTCTTACATTCAAATTATCCTGAATAACACTAAATGTCAATTTCACATCAGAAACCATGAAAATGAAATGGAAGTGAAATTATATATTTAACATACTGAATAATATAAACTGCCAGTCCAAAATTCTTTGTACAGTAAAACTGTCCTTCAAAAATGAGGGAGAGTTTAAAATATTCACAGATAAACATAAACTGTGAGAGTTTAATATTCCTTTACCAGAAATATTAAAAGTAGTTTTGTAGGTTGGAAAGAAAGACAGGATAGACTGGCTTGTAGTGTGAAAATTAAGATTATCAAAAAAAGATAATGAAAAGTGTAAAAACAGACATTAAAAAAGATAAAATGACTGAAGTGTGTACTGGTTTTACACATAAATAAGATTGACTGCTAATGGATTAATCACACTCATCAAAAGACACAGACTGGTTGAAAGGATAAAAGGGCATGTTCTAGTTATGCTGTTTAAAAAAGACTCATCTTAAACACAAAGACATGGATAGGTTCAAAGAAAAAGGTTGGAAAAAGATATTCAATGCAAATATTAACCAAAAAGAAGGGCTGGATCAGGTTTATATAGGACAAAATAGACTTTAAACTCAAAACTGTTATTTATAAGAGGCAGTGAAGGTCATTCCATATTTAAAAAGGGGCAATCCACCAAAAGAAATAACAATACTAAATATTTATTCCCCTAAGCTGGAGATTCCAAGTTACAGGAGGCAATCACTGGCAAAACTGAAGGGAGAAATAGACATCTCAAGTACAGTAATTGGAGACTTCAATACAGCACTCTCATCAATAGACAGACTATATAGATGGAGGATCAGTAAGAACACAGAGAATAGATAAATGGGAACTCCTCCTCAAAAAAAAAAAAGAATTTGTCAATCAAAGGACATCTTCAATAAATCAAAATATGACATACTCAACAGGAGACAATATTGAAAACCACATATTTGATAAGGATTTAATAAATAGAAAATGTAAAGAAATCCTGCAACTCCATAACAAAATGAAAACCGAACTAAAATGGGCAAAATACTCTAATAGACTTTTCTCCAAAGAGGAAATACAAATGGATAAAAAAGTTTATGAAAAAATATTCAACTTGACTAGCTACTAGGGAATGCACATAAAAACTTCAAAAACATAATATTTCACACCTACTAGAATGGTCACTATTTAAAAAAACCTAAAACTAAAAGTTTTAGAGAGGATACAAGAAATAGGATCACTCACACATTTCAGTGAGAATGTAAAATGATGTAACTGCTGTGGAAGATAGTTTGGCAGTTCCTAAGGAAGTGTAGTACTATCATCTGATCCAGCAATCCTGCTGCTATGTATATGCATAGAAAAACTGAAAGCAGGTACCTGAACAGATATTTGGACAATATTACCAGCAGCATTATTGACAATTGCAAAAAGATGAAAGCTACGTAAGTGTCCATCAACCGATGGACAGATAAATAAAATGTATGCACATGCAATAGAATATTGGATTTGCTTTAGGGAAATGATTTTATGGGGTACATAAAATTTCAAACTATCCCAAAGCAAATTTCCTCAATATGTAAAAGACATATATGAAAAACTCACAGCTTGCATCATTCACAATTGTGAAAGAATGAAAGCGTTCCCTCTCAGATCAGGGAGAAAAAAAGATGTCCACTGTCACCATTGTTATTCAATATTATACTAGAAATTCTAGCCAGTGCAGTTAGGCAAGAGAAATAAAGAAAAGGCATTCAATCTGGAAAGGGAGAAAACAAAAGTGTCAGTATTTGCATATGGTATGATCCTATGTCTAGAAAGTCTCAAAAGATCTACATCAAGACTACTAGAGATAATAAATGAATTCAGCAAAGTGGCAGAGTACAAGATCAAGTTGGAATCAAAAGTGTCCATCAGTGGGTGAATGGATAAACAAAAAGTGGCATATATATACCATGGAATATTACTCAGCTGCAAGAAGAAATGAAGTATTGATATATGCAGCAACATGGATGAATCTCAAAGTCCTTACATTCAGTGAAATAGTCACTAAGGGACAAATACTGTATCATCTCACTGATATGATCTAAGGATATTGTGCAGACTCACAGAGGTAGAGTCTGGAAGATAGATTTCCAGGAGATAGAAAGGGAGTAGATAGTGGTGAGTCAAGTCTCTATCTGGGCAGGTTCTGTGGTAAGTTGAATAGGGGAGGTTTGGCAGTGGATGAGGGTGTTGGTGGTGCAGCAAAGTGTTTGCGGCTGATGATGATGGAATGTGAGTGTGAGCAAGGTGGGGGGTGGTACAGGCTATCCATAGAGTTGTGTGGAGGACTGGAAAAAGGAACAGGAGAACTATGTGCAGTTAGAGGACTGTGTTTAAGAATACAATTGTGGGGGTATTCTTTTGGCAACTATGGCAATATATGTCAAAAGTGCAGGGTATCAGTAGTGGGGTAATGTGTGGGGAAGGTTGTCCTTGTGGCATGACTTCATTGAATATGAATGGGTTCATGTGGTCATAGGGTGTTATCTCAGTGGGTGGAAACCCATGCAATAAATTTAAAAAAAGTACTAAATTTCTACCCTGGACAGTCCTGCTGTATTCTCTAATAGACTGGCAAGAATCTCTAGAGTACTTAAGCAGTGCCTAATAAAATTAAAAAAAGACCAATACTCCAAGCCCTTTATATTAATGCTCATGCTTATCAACCTTATTCTCATAAAATTAAAACTTAACCTAATAATATCTATTGCCTAAGTGTTACCAATGAACAACCTCCTTTTAACTCAAATGTGGCCTTTCTCTAAGCCAAACTTATGAAATTAACTCACTACCTTGCTTGCTGCATGGGATATGATTCCTAGGAATAAGCCTCCCTGGCACTGATGGACTATTACCAAGTGCCAACCAGTGATGTATTTGGAAAAAGACCTTGACCCAAAGGGGAAAACATTAAATGCAAAGGTTTTTTTTTTTTAATGTCTAAGAGATTTCAAAGTGAGTCTGAGGTTTTTCCAGAGTTTACCTTATTCACATCCCAGGCAGGTCTCACTAACTTCCACAGTAAGCAAAACCTCAAGCAGGGTGTTCTTGAGGGCTTTAGAAACATCTGGGCACTACACACAAGTCAGACAACACTAGGAAATCAGCTCCCCATCAGTGGACCTTAACATGGAATATATTTCCTCACTGGTACAGAGTTAAACTCATTTATAATTTTCCAGCACATTATTTTCCTGCACCTTTTATTTGAATGTATAATTAGACCTATATCAGTCTGTTCATATTCTGGTTGAACCATGAGTCTCAGCAGAGTTGTAGCCAACACCTACTCTCCAGTACATTGGAATTACACAGGACAACTCACAGAAGTATGATGGTGGACAGCCCCCATCCCCTAAAGTAAGGGGTATATACAACTTGAAGCAAAACAGTTCTTTCCAACAGACCCATTAAATCTAAGTCCTCTCTCAATCTGAATCAAGCAGACATTGCCATCCCCAAAATCCTCAATACTGAGGAATGAACACACATAAGGAGGGAATGAAACCATGGGCCATACTAAAATTATTATTGCAGTAATGAAAGAACTTGTAACACTGAAGATAATTGTAACACATAAAGATAATTGTTACCACAGGTTTTGAGGTGGAGGAAGAGGGAAAAACAGGTGGACATAAGGTTTTTTTAGGGAATTGGAATTGTTCTGCATTATATTGCAATGATAAATACAGGCCATTATACATTTTCGCAAAACTTATAAAATTATGTGGTGCAAAGTTTAAACCATAATGTACACTATAGACCATGGTTAGTAGCACTCCTTCAATACTTTTTCATCAATTGTAAAAAAATGTACAAAACTAATGTAAGATATTGTTAATAGGGGAAATGTGAGAAGCAGAGGGGGTGAGGTATATGGGAATCTCCTGAATTTTTGATGTAACTTTTCTGTAATATAACATTTCTTTAAAAATAAAGTTTAAAAAACTAGAAAAAAATTCAAAACACATATCATTTCACACCAACTATGGCTATTATTAAGAAAAGGAAATTACATGCATTGGAGAGGATATGGGGAAATAGAAACACTCATTCTTTGCTGATAGGAATGTAAAGTGGTGCAGCTGCTGTGGAGTTTTGGCAGTTCCTCATGGAGCTTACTATAGAAGTGCTAAAAGACCCAACAATCCTGCTACTAGGCATAAACACAGAAGTATAGAAAGCAGAGTCTGCAACAGATATTTGCACACCAATATTCATAGCTGTATTATTCACATTTGCCAAAAGATGGAGGCAATCAAAGTGTCCATTAACAGATGAGTAGATAAAATGTGGTATACACATACAATGGAATATTTTTATTAAAATGAAATGAAGTCTTGATGCATGTAACTATATGGATGAACCCTGAGTACATTTTGTTGAGTAAATTTGCCAGGCACAAAAGGACAAATATTGCATGATCTCTCTGATATGTGTGAATTACAATAAACAAATAAAAAGAAAAATTTGTGTAATATTTGTTATAAAGTGCTATATTGGGGTTAGAGAATGAGGAGGAGTTGGCTCTTAATTTGTCCAGGATTTGTATAAAGGTTGATTCTGAAGTTTTAGAAATGGGTGATGGTGATGGTAGCACATTATTGGGATTGTAATTAAGAGCACTAAATTACATTGATGAATGTGGTTAAAAGAGAAAATATTAGGTCACATATGTTACTAGAATGAAATTTAAAGGAAAGGCATAAGACTGAACAACATGTTGAACCCTATTGTAGATAACGGGCTACAGTTCATAGTACAAGTATAAGAATATTCTCTTATGTATATAAAAAATGTACAGCAGTAATAGAAAGTATTAATAATGGGGTGGTTTGTGGGGAAAAGTTGCAAAGCAGCTAATGTAAGCTATGGATGATAGTTAATGGTAATATTTTAATAATTTTTCATCAATTGCAACAAACAACTCTTTTATTTTTTTTATTTTTAAAGAAGCTTTAGACTACATGAATGTTACATAAAAAATATATGGGATTCTCATTTCACTACTCCCTACCTCCCCCACACTTTCCCATATTAAAAACATCTTCCATTAGTGTGATACATTTGTTACAAATCATGAACACATATTGAAGCATTGCTACTAACCCGGGACTATAGTTTACATTATAGTTTATATTCTGTTCCACACAATTTTATAGGTTATGACAAATGCATATGGCCTGTGTCTGTCATTGCAATGGCATGCAGGAAAATTCCAATATCTCAAAAATGCTCCCATGTTACACATTTTCTGCTTTCTCTCTCCTCTTAGAACCACTGTGGCTACTCTCTTTATATCAATGTTAAAAGTTCTTCCACTGCAAGAATAGTACTGCCTATAATAAAGTAGCAGTAAGTCTTCTTTAGGTAATTGTTCAATTTCCAAACTTGTAGATTTGGGGATGGTGATGTCCACTATGTTTCTAATTGAGAGGGGTCTCATATCCCTGAGGTAGATGGATGGAACTACCTTGCCTGCAGTTGCAAATACTCTCTGCTCTTATTGATGAGCGTTGTCCATCATCAGCTCCTTGTTAGTTGCCCTGGATGACTCCAATGAACTGGAGAGTGGTTTTGCAACTCTGCTGAAATTAAAGCCTTAACTGGCACATGAGCAGACCAAAGATTTAAGTCTCTTTTGCTCTGGGTCTTTTTCCAAATGCATAGCTAGTGCACAAGCATAGTGATAATTATCAGTTCAAATAAAAGGAGCAGAATGTTCATGTTTAGGGAAACTATAAATGAGTCTGACTCTGTTATACTGGAGAGCATATATTCTAAAGTAAGGCCCACTGACAGGGTGCCAAATTACTGAGCTTGTCAGTCCTATCAAGAGCAGAAATTATAAAAGAATGCTGTGGAACTTTCACTCTTGTGGACACCAGAAAGTTATGTTCTTAAATCGGTCCATTCCTGTGGGGTAAGGACCCTGTGATTCAATTGGATTCAGTTGAGGGATATTTAATTGGATTGTTTCAGTGCAGTATAGGCCAGGGTGGATTTTGGTACTTCTGATGGAGTCCTAATAAATGGGGAAGAGGAGGCCACAGGGACAGAGAAAAAAGCTGTAGAAAGAGAGAAAGACACCCAGAATCTGAGAGAGAAGGCCTTGGGAGCCAGAAGATGAAATCAATGAAACAGAAGCTGAGAGGATCCACTGAAGACAGAAGATGAAAGCAATGAGGTCTGGAGGTGAGCTGAGAGATGAGCAGCCACCTAATCTGCAGCTCAGGGAGAAAGCCTCTCCTGATAACACCTTGACTTGGACACTCTGAAATCCTTGGAACTGTAAACTTTTAAGTTAATAAATCCCCATTGTAAAAACCAAACCATTTGTGGTATATTGCCTTGGAAGCCTTTAAAAACTAAACAAATACTACATTCAATTGTAAAAATGTTCCACAGCAATGCAAGGTGTTGGAAGGATGGTGTATGGGGATCCTGTATTTTATGCATGATTGGTCTGTGTATCCACAAGTACTCTAATAAAACAGTTACAAAAAAACGACTTAAGGATTTAAGGATTTTAAGTTAAATTTCTGGTTGTGGAAAAATAAAAGTCAAGAGCAAATTAAATAATCCAGTTTAAGGAATATATAAAATTTGTATGATTTTTGTTAGGTAATTAATTTTTAGCCTCATTACATCTCTTTGACATAATTAATCATACTAACCTCTTACTGCAATCAGTACTATATGAGTTTAATAATTTAAAAAATTATGTTTCATGCAATGTTGTTAAACCTGATGATCTATGTAGGAATTCCTTTTTTAAAATTTTTATTTATTTCTTTCCTCTTCCCCCCTTCCCCAGTTGTCTGTTCTCTGTGTCCATTTGCTGTGTGTTCTTTTTGTCTGCTTCTGTTGTTGTCATCAGCATGGGAATATGTGTTTCTTTTTGTTGCATCATCTTGTGTCAGTTCTCTGTGTGTGTGGTGCCATTCCTGGGCAGGCTGCACTTTCTTTCATACTGGGTGGCTCTCCTTATGGGGCACACTCCTTGTGCATGGGGCTCCCCTACGTGGGGGACACCCCTGTGTGGCATGGTGCTCCTTGCGCACATCAGCACTGTGCATGAGCACTGCTCCACACAGGTCAAGGAAGCCCAGGGTTTGAACCGCAGACCTTCCATGTGGTAGATGGATGCCCTAACCACTGGGCCACGTCTGCTTCCCTAGGAATTTCTTTATTAGGTTTATGATTTCATCAAGGTTCAACAGAATACCTAAGACTCTTGTATTTAACATACAATCCTTTAAGGATGAATCACCAAACTGGCTTGATTAATTACTCATGAAACCATGACTCCCATTCCTGATATAAGTAATCTTCCATCTGACACATGATGTATATAAATATGTAAATATTTCAAGTCTAAAGAAATGCTAAAATGGGCAGATACTAAGAAAATTCCTGAAGATTCAACTAGTGAAAAAGTCCTTAAGTCTTTACATTATGCTAGGTAAAAAGGAAATTTGACCCTATATAACTGCTTCTAAAGTATTATTTAAGAAAATGTAAATAATATTAAAATGATTTGTATTATTTGTTATATGTATTCCAACTGTGTTACATGTTGATATTCCTTTAATAGCAATGCCCTCTGTTTTAATTTATATACAAAAAATTTCATGTATTTTGCAAGTATTTGGCAAAAAAAGTGTTTTACAATTAAAACTATAAATAGAGACAACATTAGAATTTAACAGTGACAGTAAATAACTCACTCTTGAGTATGATATATTCTTAACCTAAAAATTAGCAAAATTTCCTTTGTTAGCTTGTTAAAATCAAGGCTTGAACCTGGTTTATCTAGTTTTCCTATGCAGAGAGCATTTTAAATTTTTTGTTCATGAAAAAGACACTAGTATTATGTTGCAGAAGTGTGTTTTGACCTGTCTTGTTGGTCTGCAGATGACCTGACTCAGGTGCAAGCCTTTGTTTTGTCCCATCTTGGAAACTTCTCAGGAATGGAGTGACCTCGAAAGCTCTTTGATACAAAGCATTTAAATTCACATATAGCTATATTCAACCAGCATTAGAGACATCAGACTGGAATCCATCAGATTGATATGATGGTTAATTTTATGTATCAACTTGACTTTATTTTGGTGTCCCGTTTTTCTGTCTTACAATGGCGTAGATGTTGCTGTGAAGATATTTTTAAGTGGTTTGAAATCTACAGATGGCTAATTTTAAGTAAAACAGATTACCCTGGATAATGTAGGTGTACTTTATCCAATTGTTTGGATACATTAAATGCATAAAGTTGAGGGTTCCAGAAGGATGAAATTCTGTCTCAAGACTGCTTTTGTCACTCTGTTCTGAGTTTGCAAACTGAGGAATTCATACTCAAGATGTCAGTATCGCGATTACAGGGATTTCCATCCTTCTGCCTGCACTTCATATTTATACTTGTCATCCCCTACAATCTTATGAGTCAATTCCTTATGACAAATAATAGATAAAATAAATCATATACATGTACACACACACACAAACACCTACATACAGATACACACACACGTACATATATGTTGTTGCTTCTATTTCTCTGGAGAACTCTGACTAGTACAGATTTTAATATCAGCAGACCTTAAACAATATGGTGGTTTTTTTACTTGGTCCTGGGCTTTTCAGAACTTGTTCTTAGCCTATTCAAATTAAAACAACTCTATTTACAGTAGTAAAGAAGACTCTGGCATGTGATGTGTCAATATAGTTAAACAAATTATCATTATTGGATACTCCTATACTAAGACTTATAAGAGGAAAATGTCTGGTGACAAGGTATTTCATTTGTGTGAAATTAACAAGTACAGGGATATTGACTTGGTGCTCCTAATGCGCTGGAGAATGTGGAGGAATAAAAGGTTGAATTCAGGGGATTAAATTCCCTGTTCAAGCAGTACCAGCACGGATGTCTTAGAAGTCCTCAGAACAGGAACCAGCAGTAGGAATTGTAAGTTTGCTGCCTGTGACTATGCAATTTTTGTTGCCATTTTCTTATACAGGCCATTACACATTTTGTCAGTACCTATAAAAGTACAAGGTGCAAAAGGTAAACCATACTGTAAACTATTGACAATGGTTAGTGGCAATGCTTTGATATTTGTTTATCAATTGTAACAAAAGAATTAAACTCATGTAGGATGTTATTGGCTGAGAAGGATGTGGGGGGTGGGAGAGGGTTATATGGGAATCTCCTATACATTTTTTTTCAGTTTTTAATTTTATAATTTTTAAAGAAGATTTAGATTGCATAAATGTTACATCAAAAATAGAGGGGATTGGTAAGCAGCTGTTGCTCAATCCATTGGGCTCCCATCTATCATATGGGAGGTCCTGGGTTCCCATCCCAAGGCCTCCTTGTAAAGGCAAGCTGGCCCATGCCCCTGGAGAGCTGATGGCCCATACCTGTGGAGAGCTGACAGCTCATGCTCACAGAGACCTGGGGCAGCAAGATGATGCAACAAAAGAAGACAAACAGACACAGAAGAATTCACAGCAAATGGACACAGAGAGCAGACAGCAAGTGAGTCTCAAGGGGGAAATAAATAAATAAATAATCTTTAAAAAAAGAGAGGGGATTCCCATATACCCCACCCCTTCCTGTCCCTGTCTCCAAATTCCCCCATTAACAACATCTTTCATTAGTGTGCTACATTTTTTATAATTGTTGAACACATATTGAAGAATTGCTACTAACTATGGACTGTAGTTTCTATGCCACTTTTCTGTACTTTAAGCTTTTTGAAGAATAAAGTAAAAAAATTAGGCACTGAGGGAATATACAGAAGAAATAGTTAATATACGTAAAAGATAACAGATCTTATGGTGATGAAAGGCACAGTGACAAAAAATTCTATTTTAATTTTTAATTTTATCATTTTTATTTCTTTTATAACATATTAACTTCATTATTATTATTTTTGTTGGCTTTGTTTTGGGGAGGTTTGGATTGCAGAAGGGTTGCAACTGTGGCAGGGTAAGACCACCAGGGTGGGGTATTGGGGGTGAAGGCATGCCTCTATGGACTATGAATGTGTTTATATGGTCATGGACTGTTGTCCCAGTGGGTGGAGGCCCCCAAAAACCATTGGAATATTGAATTCCTATTTGAGGCAGTCCAGCTACATACACTAATAGAGTGGCATGAATGTCTAGAGCACATGGTCAACACCTAGCAAAGGACAGACCAATACATCAGGCCCTTCATATTGATTCTTTTACTTGTTAAACTTGTTCTTATGAAACTGAAAGCCTAGTAATATATATTGACTTAGAGTTAGCTCCTGAAAACCTCCTTGGTGCTCAAATGTGGCCTCTCTCTATGCCAAACTCAATATATAAATTCACTACCTTCCTCCTGACATGGGACATGACTCCCAGGGATGAAACTCCCTAGCACCAAGGAATTATTTCCCAGGGCCACCTTATGCCTAAGAGATTTCAAAGTGAGTCAGGAGATCATTCCAGTGGTTATATTTATGCACATTACAGGAGGATCCATTGATTGCCACAGTAAACAGTGCCTCAAGCAAGGATGTTCCTGAGGGCTCTAGAGACATCTACACACTATAGGCAAGGCAGAAAACCCCAGGAAATCCACCTACTATTGTTGGGCCTTACATTGCAATATCTGATAACCTATCTCCTCAATGTATCAGAATTAGATACATTTATAATGTTCTTAAACTGATTCTTCTGCCTCTTTTATTGAACCTAGCTTAGCATTATACCCATTAAATATATGTCCCAAAGACTTACATCTCCCAGCTCTTCATATGTTGGTAGAGTCATGAATATCAGCAGATCTGCATTGAACACCTACTCTCAAGTTCATCAGACTCATCCAGTAAAGCTAACAAAAGGATGATGAGGGACAAAGTCCATCTGAAAAACCAGAGAGCATATACATTTGCAAGCAAGACAGTTTAATCCATCTGCCCCCATGAGATCTAAGTATTCTCTCAATGGAAAGTAGAGTAGGCATCACCATCCCAAAATCCTCAACATCAAAAAATGAACATACATAAGGAGGGAATGCAAGTATGTACTAAGTAGATTTATTATTATTCTAGTAATGGAAGAACTTGTAACATTGATATAAAGACAATGGTCACCAGAGGTTCTGAGGGGAAGGAGAGAGAAGGAAAGTGTAACATGGGGCATTTTGGGGATATTGGAATTGTCCTGCATGATATAGCAATGATGGATATAAACCATTTTACATTTTTAAAAAATGTATAATTATAATTCCACTTTGCACCGCACCATAAATTGTGAGGTAAAAACCATAATGTAAACTATAGACCATGGTTAGTAGCAATGCTTCAATATGTTTTCATCAATATTAACAAATGTACTACACTAAAGAAAGATTTGTTATTGGAAGAAATTGTGGGAGAGGAAGGGGTGGGTATATGAGATCCCCTATATTTTTGATGTAACATTTATGTAATCTAAAACTCTTTTAAAAATAAGAAAAAATTGTGTGAATGGAAAGTTATTAGTATGTAAGTAGAAATGGATAATTGATAATTTCATACTTGAGTGTAATTTGATATTAAATGCTTACTCTTAGTGATATGTTTCAAAATCCTTCCCATCTTCTAATTTACCCTCAAATATATTTCATTTTAAAAGTGTCTAGATTGTTCTAAGAAATTTACAACATGCAGCTTTCCAGTCACATATTTTGCTTAAACATATTCTTAATCATTTTCTTATTATTTTCTCTAAGCTGTTTCCAGACAACATAAAATAATCAACAAATAAAATATCATCTGCAAGTTATGTGAATGCAAAATGTAAAAATTTCAAAACTATACTGCAGATATATAATAAAAATAATGGAAATTTGAAAAACAAATTATTTGTAGACATGCCAACAATCACATTAGGTAAACAGTATTTATTATATATTATATATTATACAATATTGATAAAATTGATATATGTAGCAAATTTATTGTAAAATTGATCCATAAAATTTAGAGTCAACTATTCATCATGGCTGCTATACTTAATGTGAATTCATATTAAATAATAAAATATAACTACACATATAAGCAAATCATCTCACTGTAAGAGTAAATTGAATAAAATACACTCTAGAAAAGATTGATAAACCTAACTAAACAATTCCTATTGTATACCAGTCAAATAGATACATCTAACAGAGATATAGAACATTTAATAATATAAAAGGAAATTAAATTATATAATAAATACTAACCAAATAAATCTAATAAGACACTTAGGTTAGCTGACAAATAAACCTTAGTAATAAAATATAAATTTCATTAATAGAGATATTATTATTTATAAAAATTTATTTTGCTGGTAGATACAAAAAAATCTAAACTTTTTTTTCTACTACAAGCAGATTTATGCCTGGAGAGACTTATTGATCTCCATAACTGAACTCAATGGACCTCTAATATCCAAAATAGTAAGATAATAAATTTGTGGTATTTTTAAGTCACCAAGTGTGTTGATTTGTCACAGTAGCAATAGGAAATGAATACAATATGGAACATTAATGTCATTTAATATGGCAATGACTAAGGCCATTTTCCAGGCAACTACCCCAGTGGTAAAAAATATCTTCAGCTCTGTGAGCTGGCAAGTGGAGCTCAGACTTTGGTAAATGCACCAATATCAAAACATTCAGTCTAAGTGCTTCCCTCCACAGTCTAGGACCCAGAGTCCATTCAATAACAACACAATGTGAACTCACTTTTCCATTTGCTTGATTTGGGCAGTTGATGTGGGCTATGAGTGAGAGGCTTTTTTCTCTTTGGAGATAACCTTAACCTAAGATGTCTGTCCTGACTTGTGGGTGTGGGATGGTGAGAGGCTGCTGCCCTGCCCTTGGTAACCATGGCAATGACTACAGTCCCAGGAAACAGTTTATCAATGCAAACTCTATAAACTTTAAATATTCAGGGAAAATGCAAACCAAATGTGTTAAAAGCTTATCTAGAATGTATAAAGTCCATGCTAAAAGCTTACCTAGGTTGTGGAAGATATATATGCTAATTCAAACCTGTTGAGCACTGAAACAAAGAACAATTTAGTTCTTCCTCTGTATAAAAGGAACTCAAATTCTTGTTCAGGGCTCGGGTTTGCAAGAGAAAGCTCCCAAGTTTGGCCAGCCATCAATAAACCATTTTTCCTTCTCAAAATCATTCCTGAGTCCTGGCCTTTGTATATGCAAATAATTGAACCTTCACAACTGCTACAACATTTTTGGGGGCTCGTTCAGGATTGCGAATGAAAGCCAGAGATGGTAGCATTTTGCTGCCCCTTCCAAATCCCTGAGGAAGCTGGGAGGACTCAGGTGAACCCCAAATCTGGGCACTCTTGGATTAAATTTAATCCAGAAAATATGTGGGCTCTACCAGAATCTTCCTGACAAAAATTGAGGGCAATGGAAGGTCTGAAAAGAAAGATTCTGGGAATGAAAAAGAACTCTGAACATGAAAGAAGGTAAGACTTGCCAGATGAGCACAGTCTGGAGAACCCTAGCTTTAATTGCTAGAGAGGGAGGCTGATCACCTCCTGAGAGAACCCTAGTAGCCCCAGAAAATTGGGGGGAAGCTGTTCTCTCTAGGTCTGGAAAAAGGAGAAAAACCAGAAAAAAGCCTGGTGTTTTGGGTTTGTCTAACTGCATTTTAGAATCTGGCACTGGTCTTATATCCACTGAAGGAGTGCAGGCTTGATTTTAATAGGAAGGGCTGTTTATAGATTCAAATCCTAACATCTTGGAAATTGGTCTGGATTTTTCAAAACTTGGTTACAGAAAAATGGATCACTTTTCTAGTGAAGCTTGGTCTGAGTGTGAAACTGTGAAAACAGTGAAAAAGGTCTAGCTAGAATCTTTTGTTGTGGTGCTGAATTGTGAATTAATTGTCTTTATACCAGATGTTAATGTTAAGTGTTCTTTCTAAGGTTTGTGATGGCTGTGGGGCAGCCAAGCTGAAAAAAAAATATATAAAAAACGTGTGGGTCAGATTAGTGACTTTTGTGCTGCTGTCTGTGTCAGCTCAATGCTGGTGATGGAGTTGGTATTATGTAAAGTGGTGGAATTTAGTTGAGCTGGAGCCCTCCCTTGCCATTGGCAAGGGGGTGAATTGATTATGGGGCAACACTGAGGAGTCTGAATGTTTGTGGAGTCTAGATGTTTGCACATGGTCTGCTGCCTCATCTCTGGTCTGCCCCTTTGCCAGGGCTTGAAGGCTGTCTGTGTCCACACCACGCACCCAAGTTTGTTGGGGCTGCCCCAGTCAGGGTGGCCTGGTCACTGGGAGGGGCACCAAATTTGAGTTAAGTTCTTTCAGCCCATTTTGGTGGAAAGCTGGAAAGGGGGGAGTGGGTTGCCCCTTTCCAGTAAGTCCACACCTTCTATTCATAAGTGACATTCCTATTTGATGGCTGTGCACCCTACTGACTAGAAGGGGAAAGGTGAAGATGATAAAAAGATGGGTCAAAATAAATGCAGTAAAGTTCCCTCCCTAGGGTGTCAAAGGTGAAAATACACTTGTATTCTGCCCAGGTTCTTTACTTTTTTGAATCTCTTTCTCTGTAAGACTGTAGAAATACATTGGAATGTTTTAGAACTGTAAACTCATCTGAAGAAAGGAGGCTATTATCTGAAACAATAAACCTCTAATCACTTGATAGCCTTTTCAATGGTCTGGCTGGGAACTTCATGGTTGTAAGACTACAGAGGGAAAAGGAAAAAAAGGAATGAAATGCCACTTTAAAATCTATGTTTGGCTTTTGTCAGTTGCTGGTGCCTAAGAATTCACAGTAAAAAGGTAAAAACATAGTTTAAAATGAATCTTTTTTTTTACATAAATTAACCCATTTATTACAGGCTAGAGATGGTCCAAATAGTGGTGCTCCTACTGGTCTTTCAATTCCTTCATTCTCCTGATGGCAGACTTTACTGTGACTGCAGAGGTGGTTGTAGGTCCAGGCACCACCAGCTACTGTTTTCATGCAGGAGCCACAATGCCATATCCCCACAGCTTTTCTCTTCATTTTGGTCTTGCCACAGAAAGAGCAAGTGTACTTGGCATGCTGACTGATTTCAATTTTCTTCACCATTTTCCGAAGGGAGGCGCCATAATGGGTTCCGTATTTGCCAACGATTCCAACCTTCTTGGTGCATTTTGCCATGTTGCCGTGAACCAACTCCAAGCCCAGAGAGTTAAAATGAATCTTTAAATGCCAATACTCTCTTGCTGGTGAATTAAATGCATAACTTGCAGATGAAAATGTGTTCCATTACTAAGAAAAGGCAAGACTTCACAGAATTGTTACTAATAAAATTCTTGTAGCTTAATTAATAAAAGTATCCAATTCACCTTAAGGTTAAAACTTAATGAAAACTGTAACTAAGAGTTAAAATCATTTATAGAAGCATTTATATTATAAAACAGCAGAAAAATAATAACTGAAATTATAACTAAGTGAATTTAGCCTAAAACTATTATTGTAAGTGTAAATTCTAAACTAACTATTCCTTCATTTATGGTTACTTCAAGCCTAACCTCACCCCTTGCCTTTGTCTATGGTTATTTCATAATAGCATCTACCCCTACATTCCAGAGAAGAGCTGGGACATCCCTGTCTCCTGTCCTGGTATTAATAACCCTGCTTTCTCTCATGAATCCAAGTGTAAACTAAATTGCTGCCTGGTGGAAGCCCTTAGGGTTAAACCACCACTGGGTTTTATTATCTCCAAGGACTGGGGGAAATAAAGGAAGTCTCCTACTTTAACTGTCAGTGTTCCTAAGAGTGGCAATTTGTGAGAGAAACCAGTCTGTTTCCCTGAGGCTTCAAATAGCCTCAGTAAATATACATAGAATTAATCTTATTTCTTATCCAAAATTCTGCTAATTTCAAAGTAAAATATAAAGTTCTGAAACAAAAGAGAATTGTGTTAAAACATTGGAACATTTTGGTTACAATCCATTAGTTAAAAAACAAAATTCTTGTATAAAACTGCATGGTCGTAGTGTAAAACTGCACAGTCATAGTGCAAATTAAAAAAAGTTTCAGGAGTCTTTAAAATGTTTTGAAGTCATGCTTATTTTGTAAAAAAATGGAAGTTTTAAGTAGCTAAAGTTATGTTTTTGTGTCAAACTATTCATGTCTGCCTATTTGCTCAAATAGTTGAGGTTAAATAGGCAGTTATATAAGTAATAAATATTTCTAGAACCCAAATTAAGCTAAACAGTATATAAAATAATGCAAATTATAAGTGACATCAATGAGTTATGTTCCTGTGTCTAACTCTATTTGTGTCTGCCCATTTGCTTGGTATATATCTTCATACATCAGGATGATAGTATCAAATTAACAAGTGAGAATTCCTAAAAAAGCTCTATTCAAATTGTTAAAAATTAAATATGCAGTTATATATGTGAATAGTATTCCTGGAGCCCAAATTAGACTAAGCAGGATGAAAAGATCATATAGAAATCCAATTATAGGAACTATTAAGAAAGGGCCTCCTCTTTGCAAGAGCTTTGAGGGCAGGACTAAACTTTAACATTGTCAAACTCTCTTGTGCATTCAAACCAGGCCTTGAATACATTACAGGTTGCCTCTCCATGTGAGTTATTGGATAGGCTGGTCACTGACCCCTCAATTAGAAATATTTGCTGTATCAGCCTCTGGTTCTGCTCCTGAAGTCAATGGAAACTACATTGCAGTTTCAAGCTCCTGCAGCAGCCAATGATGACTCAGTACAGCAAGTATACAATGGATATCACCTCCAGACTGACAATGTTCCATGGTGCCAGAGAGCACTATGCACCAGGCTGGTAGAATACTGGAAACTCTCTAAAATCAATGATGCTGCAACTTGCTCACTGTGTGAAGAACATGCTAAGTGGAGCCATGATACCAAGATACTGTAAGTAAAACTTAAACACAATTAGCATTATGGGCTGCTCCCATGGAGAGATAACATGTAAAGTATTACAAACCTGAAACTTAAAACTATTAATTGCAACTCAGAATCCTTATGCATTAAATAATACATTAATTAATATTAAAGTGCTGTACTTTTTATCCTGTTCTAAATATATGTCTAATAATTATAATGTTATCTTTTCTATTCTGGACAGGTAAAAAAGTATAGTAGACATGTTAAATTCCTGATAACTTTATTTTCTAAATAATTAATAAACATGTCCATAAAATGAAGCCATGGTCTTAGCCAGGCTCAGCCAACTTACTATTCTACCGTACTCTACTGTATAGCAAAAATGAGGCTTGCTTGCTAATAATGAGTCACCTATTAAACAGTCAAAATTATGAGAAATTTTACTATTAAGACCAAAATATAAAAAACTTTATTCTGTAGTTCTGATCCACTAACAAAAATATTCTTAAAAAGTGAAAAGACTTATACATGAATAGCAAAATGGTTTAAGTTATAAAAGCAAATCATCACACAATATATTCTTAACAATTAACCCAAGAAAATAGAACAGCCCAATTATTAATAAAATAAATGCAAATATGATCAATGAGCTAATATTTTCTAATACCAAGTTGTCTGAGTATTTTTAGAAAGAAGGAAAAAGGTAGTTTCATTTCTAGTTATTTATTCAAAGTGTTAACTGGTACATTTCTGGATGGTGGTTGACAATATGATTAAAGAGCATTTACAATATTTATGATCTTGAAGTAACTCACTTTACTCCAAAATTTTTGTTAGCTTTTTTCAGGGTGGAATGCAAAGATCTGTCCACTAGTAGGCCGACTATGGTCTGATTAAAAATAAGAAAATATTACAAGCCAAAGATCATTTTAAAAAATTGTTGCTGGATTAAAATTATGTTACCTGTAAAACCATAATATTATGTAGGCATAGGAATTATCATTGTAGAAATTTTAGTATATAAAACATTTTTGTGACATCTTTTATAAGCAAATCAAGTGAAAAAGAATGTGGGCAGAATGAGATCACACTGGAAATATGTGTATTTTTAGCATGAAATGTAAAGAATATGATCAGGACTTCATTGCGATTTTCAGGGACAGAGACAATGTTTATGTACATTCTATATTTCATAACTGAATTCTTATAAAGAATCTATTTAAATATATGTTAAAATATTTTCTTCGACAACAAGTCCCTTTTTATTTTCAGATTGCAAAGGACTTTAAAATAATTTCTTGATACCCTCCAGCCTTTTGAGCACTGGGCACCATGCCTTCTGAGCTTAGTTGATAAGTCCTCCAGATGAGAAAACCCTAAATAATTGCAAGTGTCTTTGAGTGTCACACAGAGTTTCATTTTTTGACCAAAAAAATAGCAGATTTACCAAGGTGTATGTTTCCCTGAGGTGGTTTGGGTGGACAGCAAAGTGTAAGAAGAAAAACATTTAGTGCCTCCTCCTATGACAGACAGTACAAAAACTCTTTTGCTCGACATTATAGGGCTCTAAAAGCAAGCTGGGACACATGAGAAAAACTTGCCTTCTTCCCCAGGAAATTCAGCTCAAGATGACCCTGAATGAACCAAGCTCAACTTTTGCATCCCTGACACTGTCTAAAAGATAGCAATCAGCAGTATCCTTCAGAAAGAGGTGTGTACATCACAGATATTGAAGACAATGAGACAAATACGTTTTGGGAAATTATAGAGAGGAAATAAGCAGTGAAGCATTGGAGGAGTATCAAAGAATAGGAGAAATAGGCAGATAAATATTCAGAAATGGAAAGAAAGAAAACTTAGTTGCAAACTCCTTTTAAAGGAGAAAGTGGTCCCAAATTCCTAACCTTTCCATACCTGATCAAAACTTTGCAGTGCTGCTTGAAAAGTATATGCTTCTGGCACTTTCAAAAAAGCATTAAGCCATCATTTTGTTGAGTGAAATTCCCTCTTCTCACATGACCAGAAGCTATCTGCTGGAATCCCTTAAATATTTAAAATCAATTTCATTGAAACATGTTGCCTTAAAGTTTCACTTCATCACTTTATTAATTAGACCATCAGATATAGAACTGACAGTCAAAGAAATCTAAAAACTGAGGTTTTTTAAATGCACACTTGAATCAGAATCAAGTGGTGTTGAAAATCCTTACAAATCATTCATCTCTTATACCTAGCCTGGCAGGCAGCTTGAGGAGACATAAAGGAATGATGGCAAGTGATGATATAGAGATATTTTAAACAGTAGCCAGATGCCTACGGTAAGAAGTCTGTCCATACATGGGGGGCACAGATACCTGGGGCATCTTAGTAAGATTATTAGCAATTATACATATGAGGAAAGAATAATTAGCAAACCCTTGTTTGGGGAACATATTTTCCTGTAACTACCTAGCAAAGCTCTAATGTCAATGGATTGTGTTTCTAAGACATATCACTTGATTCACTGCTTGTGGCAGCAGAGGCAGGAGGAAAGGCAAGGAGAGAGGAGTTTTTTGGAGAGGGCTGGAATCCAAGTCATGGGAACTAAAAGGAAGAAAAATAGAATACTCTCATTACCCTTAGAAAGAAAGAAAAAAATCATAGTGGGAAGAACAAAATAAATTACATTCTGAGATATAGGGAGCAGGTGGGAAAGGGAGGGCAGGTAATGTGGAATATGTTGATCAAGCCATGTCAAGATAAAATAAAACAAATAGAAAAAGATTGAATGACCATTGTAAGGAAGAATTAAATAAACAAATTGCCTAGGCAACATTCATCATCATAATAAAGCAGAAAATGAATGAAAAAGCACTTACTTCTCCAAATAAACTTCCTTGGTAGGCTGGGTGATCCCATCATTTTTTATAAATGTATAAAGGGGGAAAAACCCACCTATAATCAGATCTCCATTCTTAAATACACTGGGTTTCATTCTGTGGAAGCAGGTGGGATCAGTTAATCGCCATGCAGAGAGGGGAAGCTGAAGGAGAAGGAAAAGAAAAATCAGTGGGTACATCTCAGAAGTGAATTACAGCCAAAGCTTTAAGTGTATGCAAGGTATTTATCAGACAGAGCTGAAATGAAACTTGTAGCCTCAAGCAGATATATATTAATACATAAGTGTGTGTGTGCAGGATATTATTAAGAACTGGAAGGGGAAATCTAATTTCTCCAAAGACTTCTTTTATTTTTCTCTATCTATATTCTTTTTTTGCTACATTCAAAAAATATGAGGTCCCCATATACCCCCCAACCCCCTCACACCACTCCTCCACATCAACAACCTCTTTCATCATTGTGGGATTTCTTTTTGCTAATCTTTTCCATATCCTCAAAGACAGTAGGGGGAACTGGAACATATTTTGCCCTTGGGCTCTGCATCTGATGTCCTGTGTCCAGGAGAAAAGCAATGGTTGAAAACATGTTTGGCACATCTGCCTCACCCGTAGGTGCTATGATTTCATCTAGTCCATGGATAGTAAGGCTCCAGGGACCACCTCCTCTCCAGGCATATTTAATCTAACCCTTGTCAATACAGCAGGTGTAGTCAATGAACTGGTGGTCTTGCATCAGAAGAATGCTGTGTCATGAAGGGCTCATGCTTGTCAAGTTTTAGGCAAGTGCATCCAGGAATCATGCACTTCAGAGTCCATAGAGATAGGCAGCCTAAAACATGTAGGTCCCAGGGTAACCACAGAACATACCCTATGTGGCAGACATTAATCTGCATGCCATTCATTTGATCAGAGCCACCCACAAGTCAATGCGTCCCTGCCTGGATAAGCAACAGTCATGCTAAAATCAAAACTTACAAATCAGTAACTTAAGAACAATGTAGATATAAATGTGCATTATGAATTCCTAAAAATTTGACACCCCTGTCTACTCCTCAGTCCTTATAAATCTTGCTAAAACCATAGATCAGCAAGTTATATTGATCCATTCCTCCACCTCCAGATTGGTTTCCTCTAATATTTGCACTTTTGTGGGAACATGGCCTTATGTTGGAAATTCTTGCCTTTTCTTTATGTAAGGCAGAGAAAAGTAGTTGGAAAGCACCCCACATACTCTACCACATCAAATATCTATGACAGAGGCAACAACTATAGATTCTACTATGCTGATGTAAAAAATAAAGAGCTTATGCTAACTAACTTGGAAGGGAATTTAAAGATGTGTCCATTGGGCAGGCACATACACTTATAAGTGAGTCAATGCTCAAGGCAGGGAGTTCTAAGCTTTGGGAATAGCACATCTTGGTTTGGTGGCTGAAACTTTGATTATTCCAATTTCCCAAGAAGAAACTACTGCTTGGTTCTAGATATGCTAAAGGAGGCATATGTGGAAGAGTGTGGGGTATATGGGAACCTCTTATATTTTCTAATGTAAAGTTTTTTTTGTCATCTCTGAATCTTCAAAAATACAATTAAAAATAAAAAGGCATATACAAATCAAGAACAGATAGATATGATAAAGAAAAATTAGAGAGCTTGAAAACAATGTATATACTAGTCAAAAAAATTATACAATTTAAATATGAAGAACAAAATCTTTACCTGAACTGGACATAGTCATCAGAGCTTTGGCAATTGAGACATAGTAGTGTGGAAATTATCAAGAATTTACAATACAGTATGAAAGAGATGAATAAAAATAAAGAAAATAAGATTTACAGAGGTTCTCTAGAGTTATTCGATCACTAAAAATGATTGAGACAGAAAAAGCAGTGTAAATAACAGAAAATCCAAATTTGAAGAAATAATGCAGGAGAAATTTACAAAATGTTTGATAGATTTTTTCCATTTAAAAGATTCCCAATATGTGGTAGGTAGAGTGAATAAAAATCAAACCATCCATAGATACATTGTGGAGAATTTGCAGACTATGAAGGTTTTTTCTTTTTTCCAGAAACCACAAAGATGAGATCACTGACAAAGTGCCAAAGCAGAACACAATAATACAAACAAGGAAGTATTCCAGATTCATTGAATTGACAGAAACACTTGATTATGAAGGTACTGTATAAGAAAATAATCATGTGAAGGGTTCATATCAAATGTTAAAAGTAACACATTCCTGGGCTTTGTCACTTGTCTGGCACTAATCCTTTTTATTCCCTGAAGTGGAGGTCAATTCAATATCCTATTTGCTTTTGTTTAATTCTTTTTCCCTTTCCCTCCCTTGCTGGATCCCACTTATGCTGCTTCAATATCATTTGTTTTTGCCTTCTAGTCTAGCTGTAACCCTGAAGTAGCTGCCAAACACCAGGCAGTTTTCCTCTACACCAGACTTCCAATAATTCAGGTCACTTCTATCCTTTTACGTCATCCACTAGGGTCTGTGCTCATTCTGCTTTAAACCACACATGGTAACCAGGTGAATGTCTTGACTTAATGACTTCCAGAGGAAGTACATGCCTCCTAGGTCAGCATTAAAAGACCTTCAAGATTTGGTCCAGCCTAGTGCCTCTCTTCCTCTGCATGGAACCCAAGTCTTAATAAAAATGGTGTCACTACCCCTGGTACTGAAGCCAGTTCTTTAGTCAACCCTGGGCTTCATTTCAGACCTTCAACCTCACATATCTAATTTATTATTTTTTTCTAATTTATTATTAGTTCAACAGTCATTAATATATTTCTTTCCATAGCCTGGACTCTTTTTATGTTCCACTTAATCTACTCTTGCTCCTTCTCCAGTCCACCATCACACAGAAGCTAGAATAACCTTTCTGAAATGTGAATCACATCAAATGACTCTCCTACTAACTACATTTCTGTGCATCCCCATTTTTCTTGGGATAAATTTAATAGTTAATCAATAAGACCCTGTCCGTCTATGCAATCTTGATTACATCCATCTCCCACCTCATTACTACATTTCGAATTGATGGGTCTTATTTCAGTTTTCCATTCACAAGACATTTCCCAATAAGATTATGTTATAGGCTACCCATCAACATTAATTTTTTTTTTTTTCCTTTTCACTTAGGTAACTCATGGCCATCGTTTGTATCCCTGGTTAAATTTTCCAGACTTTATATAACTCCATAAAAAGAGTAGTTAGCTACTATTACTCTCTTTTATGGAAACTTCTGTGTGACATATTCTGTCTGAGATTTATAAGATGCAATATAGGTAAAGCATCAGTCAGTGAAAGGAAACTATTGACTCAAATCAATCCCAATAAATATTCCTTTTATTATTTTTCAGAAATGGAAATATGATCTTCAAATTCATATGGAATTGCAAAAATTCTCTAGTTGCTAAAACAATCTTCAACAAGAAGAATAAAGTTGGATGACTCACAATTCATAATTTGAAAATATTTTAGAAAGTTACAGTATTCAAAACAACTTGGTACTGGTAGAAGGGTAGACATATAGACCAATGGAGTATTAATGAGAGTTCAGAAATATACCCATGCACCTATAGCCAGTTGAATTTAGACAAAGGTGTCAATACCATCCAATTTGTAGAGCATGGTCTTTTCAATAAATGGGGATATGACAACTGGATATCCTTTTGCAAAAATTGTTGAGAGTTTGATTAGAATTGAATTGAATCTGGAAATAGGTTTGGGTAAAATTTACATTTAACAATAATTAGTTTTCCAATCCAAGAATATGGAATATCTTTCCATGTATTTTATTCTTCTTTAACTTCTCTCAGCATTTTGTTTTGTTTTGTTTTGTGTAAGGTCCTTTACATCTGCTTTAAATTCATTCCTAGATATTTAATCCTTTTAGTTGCTGTTGGAAATGCATTGCTTTTCTTTATTTCCTTCCAGGTATTTGATTAGTAGTTTAGGAAATGCTACTGATTTTTAAGTTTCGAAATTGGAGTCCACCACTTTGCTAAATCCCTTGCCTTTGCATAGTAGCATGGTGGATGGACTTTTCATGATTTTCACTGTATAGCATTATATTATCTGCAAATAAGGAACGTTATACTTCAGCCTTTCCAAATTGTTTATCTTTTTTTTTTTTTGCTTGGCCTAATTCCTCTGGTTTAAAACAATGTCAATGATTAAATAGTTTATTTAAATAAATTTAATTTAATTAAATGAAGCAAAAAATGGAAAAGCTTTGCTAATGGTTGGGAGTGATGACTTTGCAACATTGTGAATGTAATTAACATTGCTGCATTGCACATTTGAAATTGAGTGAAATGTGAAAATTATGTTTTGTATATATGTTACATGATAACATTTAAAACTTCAAAAAATATTAAACCAAACAAAAATTGAAATAACAATAACAAAGGAAAAATCTCATAAACTGTATAGGGCAAAGACTGGTCCTCAATGCAAACTATGAACTTTAGCCAAAAGTATAATTCTAATAATATTAGTTCAACAATTATGACTTGTACTACAGTATGTAAAATGCTAATTAGTAGGTAAATTGTGTGTGGGTTGTCAGTGTAATTGGAGAACTCAGTACATTCTGCATAAATTTTCTTTAAACCTACAACTGCTCTAAAATAAAGTTTATTAAAGAATTTAAGAAAATAGTAGATCCTGATAAGCTTCCAATATGAATTTATGTGTGGTTTTTATGGTAAGGCTTCATCTTTTATAAAATTAGGAACACTGATAAGAAGCTCCAGGAACAAGCAAGCGGCTCCGTTGCCGAAACTCAGAGCCCAAACTACCTCCGCTAGGGGCCGCTGTTGGGAAAGAATTGTTCCTTCCTGGATTCCAAGGCAGGGGGAGGGCAGGGCCCCTTGCAGAAGGGGCTGTGGGGGAGGGGACCCCTGAGCCAGACCTGGGACTGGGGCAAGACCCTCTCTCCATCCGAGAGCTCACCTGGTCCAGGGCAAGAGTCTGAGTTGGCCGGGCTGCCCGGTCCCATGGAAGAGGGGGGTTCCTCGCCAACCAAAGTCCCTGAGGCCTCATCAAGCCGGGGCCTACCTAGGGCCGGCATTGCCCTGCAGGTCTCTCCCACGCCAATGGCCAATGGTCACAGACGTGCTGACTCCCATCACTGTCACCTCCACCGTTTTGGGACGGGAAAACCTGGCCTTTCCCACAGGTGGCCTGAGGGCTTCTGCCAGGCTTTTCTCACCGGTGGCCTGAGGGCTTCTGCCATGGCTGCCTGCCAGGCCCAGAGAGGCCTGTCTTTCAGAGAGGAGAGGCTCAGAATCTTCCCCTTCATTGTCAATGTCCACTCTTTCTCTGTGTTTCTTTTCTGGGATGAGAGGGGCGGGCCCCGGAGCACCCAGGCGAATCTCAGACATGACCGTGCCCTTTTTCCTCTCACCTGACTTTGTGGTACCATACAAATGAATATTGATCTTTTCTCCAGGTTTGGGGAACCCAAAACGAAGCTGCTTACCTATTGGGTTGTGAGGCTTCTCAGGGGAAAGCATTTCTGCTCACTTGAGGCACTGCGGTCAATTGGGCTTACAAGTCCGTGTGTTCTGTGTACCAGGGACATTGTAAGCAGGCATCGCGACCGTCCAAAGTGGTTGTGTGGGTTGCTTTGGCACTGACTCTGTTGTAGAATTTGAGAGAAGTTCAATTATTTGAGTATAGAGAGGCCAGGACTCAGGAATGATTGTGAGAAGGAAAAATGGTTTATTGATGGCCGGCCGGGCTCACCAGCTTTCTGTTTGAATCCTGAGCCCTGAACAAGATTTTCAAACGTCTTTTATACAGGTAGGAAAGGCCAAATGGTCCCTTTGTTTCAGTTCTCAGTGGGCTTCAATTAGCATATATATCTTCCACATCTTAGGTAAGCTTTTAGCATGGACTCCAGATATTCTAGATAAGCTTTTAGCATATTTGGTTTTTGCATTTCCACTAAATACTTAAAGTTTATAGCCCTTGCATTGTTAAACTGTTTCCTGGGACTGAGCCGTTGGCATTGACCCTAAGGGCAGGACTGCAGCCTCTACCGTTCCACACCCACAAGTCAAACAGCTTAGGTTATCTCTGAAGAGACAAAGAGCCTTCCACCCATAGCCCACATCATTCCCTCGTTTTGCCAAAGTTTAACTTGCTAAGCTTTGGCATAATTATTGTTGGAGCTATGAGGTGGATGGCTGTTTGTTGTTTTGATTGATTATTTATCAGTCTTTAGTACAGCATCCAGGACTGTTTTTAGAAGTTTAGAACTTTTCATTCTGGACAGCAGAATCTTGGGCTGGGGCCTCCTGCAGTTATTCTGCTGCCACTGGCACTCAGGTGGATTTCCAGTCAGGTTCTGGATCGATCTATTACTTTTATTTTACTCTTAAAGAGTTTACACCTTTAATTTAAAAGGGGTGCTGCAGGGAGACGATCTCTTTTCTGTAACTGCTTCCTGCTGGCTATGGGCTGTAGTCATTGCCTAATAATTGGTGTAAAACTCTTATTAATTTATTTTAACTGGAGGAAGATGCATCTGGCATTCTGTACGAAGTTGGATGAAGTTTTCATATGGTTAATAAGATGTTCACTCTGAAAGAAACAAACTTAATTAAAAATTTGGAATACCCATTTTTAAAAGAGGACATTGGATTACAGAGGTAGACAAGGTTAGGTGCCTATAAAGATGGCACTCCTTTTTAAAAGCTGGTGGGAACAGCATATGTATTCTTTTTGTTTAAGTTATTTATCTTTAGAGAAAAATTGCAACAGACACTTAGCTTTGTCTGAAGACACATTCCAAGCTGTTCAATGATTGGCACTCATTCGCTCAGTCAGATGCTCCTGGTCAACTGGCACTCCTTGGGCTACTGGCTTCACTCAGGATTAGAACACTAAGTTGGAAATTCTCTTGGTTTTCACCTGTGGAGTGATTAGAACTACAGAATAAAGGTTTTTTTTACACCTTGGTTTTAATTGTACAATTTCTAGCGATTTTGACTTGTTCAATAGGTGACTCAACATCAGCAAGCAAGCCTCATCTTTGCTACACAGCAGAGTACAGTAGAATATAGTGTTGTGGAATTTAAGAGAAGTTCAATTATTTGAGTATAGAGAGGCCAGGACTCAGGAATGATTTTGAGAAGGAAAAATGGTTTATTGACGGCCGGCCGGACTCGGGAGCTTTCAGTTTGAATCCCACAAGATTTTCAAACGTCTTTTATACAGAGAGGAAAGGCCAAATGGTCCCTTTGTTTCAGTTCTCAATAGGCTTCAATTAGCATATATCTTCCACAACTTAGGTAAGCTTTTAGCATGGACTCCAGACATTCTAGATAAGCCTTTAGCGTATTTGGTTTTTGCATTTCCCCTAAATACTTAAAGTTTATAGCCCTTGCATTGTTAAACATTTCCTGGGACTGGAGCCGCTGCCAGTCCCTAAGGGCAGGACTGCAGCCTCTTGCCATTCCACACCCACAAGTCAAACAACTTAGTTATCTCTGAAGAGACAAAGAGCCTTCTACCCATAGCCCACATCAATAGAAGTTGACTGAGACTGGCTGAGACTGCCACCTTATTCTATAGACATGTTATTAACTGTTTAGAAAATGATTTGACCAGGAATTTAACATGTCTAATATACTTCTGCACTTGATCCAAAATAGAAAAGATAACATTACAATTATTAGGCATATATTTAGTACAGGATAAAAGTACAGCACTTAATATTAACTAATTTTAATACATAAGGATTCAGAGTTGCAATGATTAGTTTTGAGTTTCAGGTTTGTAATACCTTACATGTTATCTCTCCATGAGAGCAGGCCATAATGCCAATTGTGTTTAAGTTTCACTTACAATATCCTGGTATCATGGCTCCACTTAGCATGTTCTTCAACGCAGTGAACAAGTTGCAGCATCCTTCATCTTAGAGAGATTTTCCAGTATTCTAATAGCCTGGTGCATAGTGCTCTCTGGCACCATGGAACAGTGCCAGTCTGGAGGCGATATCCATTGTACACTTGGCTGTACCGAGTCATTATTGGCTGCTGCAGGAGCTTGAAACTGCAATATAGTTTCCATCGACGTCAGGAGCAGAACCAGGGACTGATATAGCACATATTTTAATTGAGGGGTCAGTGACCAGCCTAGCCAATAACTCACATGGAGAGGCCACCTGTAATGTATTCAAGGCCTGGTTTGAATGCACAAGAGTTTGACAATGTTAAAGTTTATTCCTTGTTTTTATATATATTTTAAACAACTTAATGCAACACATATATCAAATGACTGTTTACTTATACAATTTTACTATGAAGATAACAGTAGGTACTTTACTTTAGTAATAGAGGAAAAATATTATTTTTCATTGTTAAAATGAAAACAGAATATTTCCAATAGAATCAAGACAACTTTTTATTACCATTTACTTAAATGTGTACTTTGCAGTGGCCTTCAGACAGGTTTTATTATCATGAAGTTATTTCTGCTACCAATACCAATCTAAGTTTTTTAGCTAACAATGACTTCTACAACTAGAACTATTTAAACATTTTCATTTTGGAAGGTGTTTTACAAACTCTTTATAATTGACTATAACCACATTGACTAGCCACCTCATGTTTAAAGAAACTTACTAAATTACAATTACCAATGAAAGAAATTTACTCTTTTATATTTAAGAGAGCATATCTACAATCTTTTTCCTTTAGCCTAATTTCACCAATGTGAACTTACAATTTTCATTACTGTAAAGATTTTGTACATATAATGTTAATTTAGTTTATAAATTAACTATGGGAGATTACACTCAAGTTAAATAAAATTGAAACCATAATAGTTTATGCAAGGAATGTTCTTTTTTTCCCTTACAGGAAGCTAAAAACTTCTTTTCTTTAAGTTATGAAAATTATTAAATTAAAAGCATACTGACTACCAAGTTTTAAAACACATTACACAATTACTTAATTTTTAAAAAAATCATAACCCAGGAAATATTTTTCCATAGTTTTTATGGACTTTCCTTTACTTACTGAAATTTGTTAATAGAGCCACTAATTACTTTTATTTCATTGGAAAGAAATCTTTTGGAAGAATTAAGGCTCACTAGATTGTGGAGAAGAAAATAATTTATTCTCAATCTTGCAAGAAGGGGTGCAGAGCCAGATATGGCTGGTGCCACGAACAAAGAAAAATGACACAATTTATACCCTTAAGCCTAGCATGCAAGCTCTTCCTGTTTTTCCATAGATTGGATACTTCAGAAGTTACAGCTTATCTGAGATTTAACTTTCCCACGCAAAAGTTTGATTTAACTGCTTCTTCTATCACATTCCAACCATTTTAGTTTTTACCTGCTCCCCCCTTTGTTAAATAAGGAACAGAATTTAGTGCTGAAATGGCACCGACTTAGTTAGCTCTTTCTTGGGCATCCTTCTATTGCCCATAGGACTGGCTTAAAACTGGTCTCCTCCACTGCTGTTCAACCCGGGAGTGGGAGACTGAGGCAGCAGGCTGCTGGGTTACATTAACATTTTTCTTATGTGAAAATTAACTTAATCTCTGTTTGTTTTTTTTTTTTTTTTTTTGCAATTTATGGCTGACAAAGGTTTAAACTGGGAAATTACCAGGCAAACTGATTCTTAATTCCTTAGCCTAGTAGATAGGTTTAATTTGCCACACCTAGTCTTGCCTTAAAAGCTCTTGCAAAGAGGAGGCCCTTTTCCAATTGTTTCCATAATCAGATTTCTATGACTTTTTCATCCTGCTTAGTTTAATTTGGGCTTTAAGAATATTTATAAATATAACTGCATATTTAATTTTTAACAATTTGAATAGACCCCTTTTAAGAATTTTTATTTGTTAATTTGATATTATCCTGATGTATGAAGACATACATTGAGCTTTTTTTTTAAATGGGCAGACACAAAGAGTTAGACACAAACACAACTCATTGATATTACTTATAATTTGCATTATTTTATATACTGTTTAGCTTAATTAATTAGGGGTCTAGAAATACATATTATTTATATAACTGCATATTTAACCTCAACAATTTGAGCAAATAGGCAGACATGAATAGTTTGACACAACAACATGACTTTAGTTACTTTAAACTTTTCAAAGACTTTTGAAACTCTTCTTAATTTGCACTATGACCATGCAGTTTACCACAAGAATTTTCTTTCTTACTTAATGGATTGTAATAACCAAAATGTTCTCAATGCCTTAGCACCATTTTGTTTTAGAACTTCATATTTTACTTTGAAATTAGCAGAATTTTGGATAAGCAACAAGATTAATTTTATATATATTTACTGAGGCTATTTGAAGCCTCAGGGAGACAGACTGCTTTCTCTCATGAATTGCCACTCTTAGGAACACTGACCTGTCAAGGCAGGAGACTTCTCCCCCTCCACCCCCCTTTTTGATTTTGGAGATAATAAAACTCCAGTGGCCATTTAACCTTATTCTATTAGGCAGCAATTTATTTAGTTTACACTTGAATTCATGAGAGAAAGGGTTACTAATACTAGGAGAGGAGACAGTGATGTCCCAGCTCTTCTCAATTATGAAATAACCATAGGCAAAGGCAAAGGGTGAGGTTAGGCTTGAAGTAACCATAAACAAAGGAAAGGTTAGTGTAGAATTTATACTTAAATAATAGTTTCAGGCTAAATTCACCCAGCTATAATCTCAGTTATTGTCTTTCCACTGTTTTATAATATAAATGCACTTATAAATGATTTTAACTCTTAGTTACAGTTTTTATTAATTTTTTTTAAAACCTATTAATTTTATAACACTTTTAAATACTTTTCATTTAACTTATAACATATTAAATGAACTTAACTATTACTTTAATTTTTCTTTTAAAGTAAAAGAATAAATCTCTTGCAGTTAGTTTGAAATAAAAGGCTACTTTTCAGGATTTGATTTCTAGAACATAAAATGTTCTTTTAAAAGAGGTAAGACTCTTCTTCAAACATTGAGGATATGATGAGGTTAAAGCACAAGAAGCTATTGATAAAAGATTTTCTTTGTATATTGACCTTATTCAATTTAATCATAAAAATTTTCCTTCCACAAACCTTCTACACTTTCAGTATTCATTCAGGTTCTGTCCTACACTTTACTCTTTCCAATAATCAATTATTTTATTTTAGGACAAAATCATCTTCTGTTTCCTTAACAATAAAAACACACTCCATATATCCCACATACTAAGTTACCAGGCAAACTTCTTACAACATATAATTGCCATTAATACTAAACAAGTTTGTTAAAATAATGAACTTTTCTTCACTTTAAATACTTAGTAGCATGTACTACCAGAAACAGTTTTTTTGAAGCAAGTTGGCAGGGGAGATTGGCTGCCGAGTAAGTTTGTTATAAAATTGCTTTTTATTATTATTATTATTAATTCAGTTTTGTTAAATAATGACTTTCTGCAATTAGCCACTTAAATACTTTAAACAATGCTTTGTAAAACTTTTATATTTATACCCTTAAGACAAATTTTACTTTCACAGAACACATTCTCTTACTTAAGGTTACTACAATACCTTCTAAGAACCTGAGCAGAATGCAAACGTATTTTGGCTTTGACACCCTAAGGAGGGAACTTTACCGCATTTATTTTGATTCTGCTTTTCACCCTCTTCACTTCCCCCCCCCCCCCTTCCAGGCAGTCAGGCGCACAACAAACAGGAATGCGGCTTATGAATAGAAGGGTGGACTCACTGGAAAGGGGCAAGCTGCTCTCCCCTTTCCAGCTTTCAGCCAAAATGGGCAGACAGAACCTACTCAAATTTGGCAACTCTCCCAGGGACCCAGCCACCCTGACTGGGACATCCCCAACAAACTTGGGTGCGTGGCGTGGACACAGATGGCCTCCAAGCCCTGGCAAAGGGCCAGACCAGAGACAAGACAGCAGAGCATGCACAAACATCTAGACTCTGCAAACATTCAGGCTCCTCAGCTTTTGCCCTAGAATCATTTTACTCCCTTGCCAATGGCAAGGGAGGGCTCCAGCTCAGCTGTAATTCCACTTTACATAAGGACACAACTCCAACACTAGCCTTGAGCTGACACAGACAGAAGCACAAAGGTCACTAATTTGACCCACAAGTTTATGTATTTATTTTCACTATGGCTGCCCCCACAGCCATCACAAACCTCAGAACACTTAACATTTGGTATAAAACGAATTCATTCACAAATTAGCACAACAAAAGATTTCAGCTAGACTTTTCCACTGTTTAAACTTTACACCCAGACCAAGCTCCACCAGAAAAGCCGATCCATTTTCCTGTAACCAAGTTTTGTTTCCCTTAATCTAGACCAATTTCCAGGACATTAGGACTTGAACCTATAAATAGCCCTTCCTATTAAAATTGAGACTCCACTCCTTTAGTGGATATAAGACTAGTACCAGATTCTAACATGCAGTTAGACAAACCCAAAACACCAGGGCTTTTCCCCGGTTTTCCTCCTTTTCCCAAGCCTAGAGAGAACGGCTTCCCCCCAGCCTTCTGGGGCTACTAGGGTTCTCTTGGGAGGTGATCAGCCTTCCCTTCCTAACAATTAAAGCTAGGGCCTTTCAGACTGTGCTCACCCGGGGAGTCTTACCTTCTTCCATGTTCAGAGTTCTTTTTCGTTCCCAGAATCTTTCTCTTTAGACCTTCCATTGCCCTCAATTTTTGTCGGGAAAATTCTGGTGGAGCCCACATCTTTTCTGGATTAAATTTAATCCAGGGGCGCCCAGATTTGGGGTTCACCTGAGTCCTCCCGGCTTCCTCGGGGATTTGGAAGGGGCAGCAAAATGCTACCGTCTCTGGCCTTCATTTGTAGTCCCAGCGGAGTCGCCAAAAATGTTGTGGAAATTAAGAGAAGTTCAATTATTTGAGTATAGAGAGGCCAGGACTCAGGAATGATTCTGAGAAGGAAAAATGGTTTATTGATGGCCGGCCGGACTCGGGAGCTTTCAGTTTGAATCCTGAGCCCTGAACAAGATTTTCAAACGTCTTTTATACAGAGAGGAAAGGCCAAATGGTCCCTTTGTTTCAGTTCTCAATAGGCTTTAATTAGCATATATCTTCCACATCTTAGGTAAGCTTTTAGCATGGACTCCAGACATTCTAGATAAGCCTTTAGCGTATTTGGTTTTTGCATTTCCCCTAAATACTTAAAGTTTATAGCCCCTGCATTGTTAAACATTTCCTGGGACTGGAGCTGCTGCTAGTCCCTAAGGGCAGGACTGCAGCCTCTTACCGTTCCACACCCACAAGTCAAACAACTTAGTTATCTCTGAAGAGACAAAGAGCCTTCCACCCATAGCCCACATCAGAAACACACACACCAAAGGAAGAACTCATCATCTGAAGTACATTTTGCTCTGCCAGAGCAGGCCACACAGCCAGGTGATTTTCCTATTGGTTGTGGTTCCACGCTCCCACAGCAGGCAATTCCACAGGTATACTGTCCAGATTTGCAAACGAAAGCAGATAGCCCTTCTCGCCTAGGCGCAGCTGCCTAGTGGATAAAGCCCCAGGCACTGGTGCTCCTGAGGTCTGCGGGGTCAGCCAGGTCTACGCTGGTGGCAGGAGGCTCTGGGCTTCAGTGCCCTGCCAGTGGGCCCTACTTGAGTATACGTGCTCTTGCATGGGGTGGAGTTGGTCTCAGGTGGGCCCTCCCTCCACATGCCTCTCCTGTCCCCTTGGCTGAAGCTGAGCCCGGCACTGGGGGTTCGCGCCTGCACAGGAGCCTTGAATCTCTGGACAGGCCCCGTGCCAGCTGGGACCTGAGCCTCAGCCCAGCTGCAAGCGCTACGCTCCAGTTCGTGGGACTTGCCCAGGTCAGCTAAGAGGGAGGAGAAGGTGGTCGTCAGCACAGGGGGAAGCAGTAGTGCCGACACCTGGCAGCAGGAGAAGCGCCTCCAACAGGCCTGTGGGACCTAAGCCCCCTCTGGCTCCAGCCGCTGCCTCCGCCCCGCACCCTCTTCTCGTGCCGCCCCAGCCAGCCCTCTCCCCCCGCTGAGCCGCTGGGACCAAGGCACAGGCGCCCAAGCCTGCTGGACAGGCCATGCCCCCTGCCGCCCCCGCACCCAGGTGCCCCACCCCCGCCCCTGGCAGACTCGCCCCGCACCCACCCCACCTCCGTTGCTCTGGAGACCGTGGCCGCTGGCGGGAGGGGCCTAAGGCGAGGAGGTGTAAGACAGCTGTGATGAGGGGGATAATTCTCCACTGGGGAGTTGTCCCAGTGGTAGCGGCGGGACACACGCGGCCACTGGACATCCTGCCGAAACCCACCGAATGCACTTCCAGGAGCGTTGTCGACTGCCAGGAAAACTCATGCACCGGGGTTAGCGGGGTTCCCAAATGGACACATTGAATGCCCCCAAGAGGCCACGGGGAAGGAAAGGGGTCGCTGGCGTGGTAGGACCCTGCTGCATGGCGGCTGTGCTGGAAGAGAACCTCTGCTATGGTGTCAACTGGTGTTTTCTCCTCTAAGTCTGATGAAAAGAAAAGAGACAGAGACAAGTATTTGACTACTTGTTACCTATAAGGTTCTGTTATATTCAAATGATATTACAGATTTGTATATGTTTTGCAAGAAATGAATCAATATAAAAGTCAGCATGACAAGGAAACTAAAACAATTGGAATATGAATTAGTTGAAATTTCTTAACTCTTACAGCCTCAATTTGCCTACTCCACAAAAAGAGTAATGATTATGGCAATTGCTTATAATATTGTCTTGGTATTTTCCAAATTCTTTGTATTTTGTTGTTACTAAACCAACTTTTTGTGTCTCATTTAACCTGGCAGATGCTAAATGACTATATTTCCATTTATGATTCCAGTGACCATCTCTAGTCACCTTCTTTTGGGTACATCATTTTCATAGTACAACTTATATCATGGCAATCTTCTATTAAAGAGCAGTACATTTTTGAAAATAAAAATCTAAGAAATGTCTAACTTTCTAAAGAATAAAGTAACTCTTTACATAACCTTGGGTTGTATAAAATTTTTATATGCATGACATGAAATTTGGTAAGCCACAGAGACAAATATGAGCAAAATTCGATTCCACAGAAAATATAGACTTCTTTTGACAGAAAACTCCTAGATATGATAATAAATTACATCTTGGTAAAAAAAATAAAAGTCAAACATTAGAGTATAGTTTAATAGACCTAAAATGTTTTATGAACTCTTCAAAATTTTAAGAACAAGTTGAAGACTCCAACGAAAAATGCATCAAGAGGAATATTAAAAGCTTGTGTAGTTTACTAGCTGTTTGAACAAATACCACATAATATGTAGGTTTAACAAGGAATGTATTGCCTCATGGTTCCAAAGGTTAAAAGACTTGCTTCCTCTTAGGTTTGGGATCCCCTGGCTTGCAATCAGTCTTTGGAGTTTCTGGTTTTCCTGTCACAAGGCAGGGAACTTACAGTGTTTCCTCCTTCCTCCTTCAATTCTGTTCACTTCCAGCATCTTACTGTTCTCCATGGCTTCCTCTCTGTATCCAAGTTTCTTTCCCTTTTAGACCTTTAGCCATATTGGATTAAAGCCCACACCCATTCAGATCAGGCACAGCTCAACTAATAACATCATCAAAGGTTCTATATACAGATGGGTTCATACCCACAAGGATCGGGGATTGGGACCTGAATACACCTTCTGTGGGGGACATGATTCAATTCCTAACATTAGCCTATATAAAAATATATCCAGGGAAGTAGACTTGGCCCAGTGGTTAGGGCATCCATCTACCACATGGGAGGTCCACTGTTCAAACCCCGGGCCTCCTTGACCCATGTGGAGCTGACCCACATGCAATGCTGATGCACACAAGGAGTGCCATGCCATGCTGGGATGTCCCCCACGTAGGGGAGCCCCACGTGCAAGGAATGAGACCCATAAGGAGAGTCGCTCAGTGTGAAAGAAAAGTTCAGCCTGCCCAGGAATGGTGCCACGCACACAGAGAGCTGACACAACAAGATGACACAACAAAAAGAAACACAGATTCCCATGCCACTGACAACAGAAGCAGACAAAGAAGGACATGCAGCAAAATAGACACAGAGAACAGACAACTGGGGGGGGGGGGAAGGGGAGAGAAATAAATAAATCTTTTTAAAAAAATTAATATGATACCACTGTGTTGAATTGGCTTGAGAAGGTGAAGGAAGAAAGACTAGGGATGAGTTTCTCTAATCTGGTTAGGAGTGAGAGATATTAGGTATTAGATATTTCCTATTTAGGTATTAGGAAAACATTAAAGGGCCAGGTCTCTATGCTTAGAACATAATGAAATGGATGCAGGATGAATTGATAGGCTCTGATTTCTGGGTTTCTAAGTTATTAGCTTATGTTGCCTAAAAGAATTTGAGGACACACCATTGGGTAGGCAAGGGAATAAAGATTTTAATAAATAAGGAAACTAGAAAAGTCCACAATCTGAGACAGACTGCAGGTGTGCTGCAGGGTGAGCTGCACAACTGGTATCCCAAGTGAGGCCTTTTAAGAACATTTACTCTATCTCCCTTCCTAATGTTTGGGAGGGACCCCAGCTGTTGGCTTAGCTGTTTGGTTGCCTTGTGATACCCCCTGTTAGCTCTGAGAGGTCCAACTAGAGGTCTATTGTTTGGATGTATCTGGGGCTTCTCTTTTTTTTTTTTTAAGATTTATTTATTTTTAACTATTTCTCTCCCCTTCCTACCCCTCCTCCCATTCTGGAGTTTCTCCTGACCCCAAAAAGATTTCCAAATGGGATCTCATGGCCAGGATCTCTTGGGATCTTTCTGGCTTTGTTCTTTAGTAGCTATCTTCCCCTCAGAAGATTTCTGGGTGGGGCATCATGGATATATTGTCTGCCAGCCATGTTCTCTGCTGGGTCTGAGCCATCTTACCTCTTTCACTAGATGAAACTCCCTCAGAATGGTAATTGAAAGGAAGGGGCAGAATTAATTACAGATAGTGCAAATAGCAGAGGTTCTAAAGGCATCAACCTATAAAAAGTGACTAGAAATCAAACTGTGCAAATATTAGCAGCCCATCCTTGTATCCATCAACAAATATTTATTGAATGCCTTCTGTGCACCTTGTGTTATTTTTTCCTAGGGAATTAAAACAGATAGATTTCCTGCCCTTATTGCAACTTACTTATTAGCAGTGGTGGAATGAAAATTGGCAGACAGTAAGATATAATAATAGATATATAAAATAAATTAGAAACTTGTTAGAAGGTGACTCAGTTTTTGCTAGTCTGATATCACTAATACCATGAGCAGCATTTGGCTTAAACAACAGAAATTCATTCAGTAAGAGTTTCAGTGGTGGAAGGCTTACTTATTCCCAGAATTGATGGTGTTGTGGCTGTCTGGCAATCATGGGGTTCCTTTACTTTCCTATCTGATGGTGATGTCTTCTCCTTTCTCTTCCAGATTTGGTAAACCTGCAGCTTCTTCTCATAGCTTTATTTCAGTAAGTTTGTATTTCTTCCATTTATAAAGTCTCTAGTAATTCAGATTATGGACTGACCTTATTTAGTTGGGCCATACCTCAACTAAAATAACATCTTCCAGAGATTCTATTTACAATGTGTAAACATTCACCAGAACCCAAATTAAGAATATGTTTAAAATGAGGTACATGACTCAATCCACAAGAAGGAAAAGTGTTTTGGGAAAAAGGAAAGCAGGAAAGGGTGAAGGAGATGAAGAATGGCAGTGAGATAGTTTGCTCTAATAAATAGGGTCATGCAAGCAGTCCTAGTCAGAGTGTTGAAATTGAATAAAGCCTGATGGAGGAGGTGGGCCATGTGCATATCTGTGGGAGAGTGTTCTGAGTAGAGGCAACAGCCAGTGTTAAAGCTCTGAGGTGACATCGGTCCTGGTGTACTGGAGGCAGAGCAAGGAGACTAGAGAGCCCAGAGCCAAACATGGGGTGTGTGAGCAGAGAAATGCCAATGCAGGGATGCATGGGAAGACCAGGCAGGAATTTGATGAGCTTTTACTCTGAGAGCAACAAGGGGCCATCACAGGCTTAGGAGCTTTGCATCTGGTTATGAGCTAACATGTTTTGACAGGATCCCACTGGCTGCTCAGTGGCAATGGTAGGCATAGTTAGGAGATAATTACTGTAAGTCAGTGAAGATTTGATGGCAATTCAGATCAGGTTAGTGGCCAACATCAGATTCTAAGGTATGTTTTCAGCTAAAAGTCATCTGATTTGCTGCCAGATTAGATGTGGTTTTTGACAGAAAATTTAGGAATGACTCTAAGGTGATTAATATGTAGAAAACTAAAATATTTATTCTCTCTAGATAAAGAAAAAGAGGTGAAATTATGAGGCAGGGGGCCCATGGGAGTGAGACACTTCTTTCTAATTCTTCACTCACACACCACAATGAATTTTGAAGAGTAGGCAATGGTCTTGCAGAGCCTCTTTTGGGACCTGTCTTGGAGAGTATAGTGATCAAAATGACATATCACCATCTTTTGGTTAGATTATTGTTATTCTCATGCCAGTCCACTCAACCCCACCATATTAATTTAGTCCTCTCAAATAGGAGACTAGGTCCTCAGATAAAATCAATATCCCAATATATGTCCACTTTTGTTTCTTCACCCAAGTTCCACTTTTTATTTGAAGACCCAATGTTTGTTAATTTTAAATAAGACTAATAACAAAGGTATATTCTTAAGTAAGTGACTATAAGGGTATTCAATATTCATATTTTCTGGTTTTTAGTTTTTTAAACACTGAAAACACAAGGAAGCTAGAAAATGGAAAAAAAAAATTCAAATAAAGTACCAGAAATGAGTCAATGGACAATGATTTCAATATTATTGCTTTAGGAGGAATAGGGAGTGACAAAAGACAGAGTCTCTAAATTAGGGGTGGGGGAGAAATTTACTTTTAAGTTAAGACCCTAGTTCTGTTTCTCAGTTTTAATAAACACTTGATTAGGTTCATTTTATACATACATTTTTAAGTGTTGCAAAGGAGAACTTTTAATATAGTATCTATAAATATCCTTCACATCCTACAAAGGGAAACACTTCAAAAACAAACACTTTACTTGGGCTTATAAGCAAATGAAATGGGACTCAGAGTCCTGGATTCTGTGCTCGCCTCTAATATACTTGCCAGGTAAATGCTTAAATTTCTCTACCCTTTCTCAAATGTCCTCCTTATGTTTACTGTTTCCTTACTTCAAGGTGCTATTGCTTTGTTTTCTGATGATTCCCTGGGTCTATCATAAATGGTTCATTTGTGTCTAAGGAAAACCTAGCCATTGATGAAGAGCAGGATAACATACACTTAAACTCCAACATAGTGAGTGGCACAGTGAGCTCCAGGAAGAATTGCCCTGTCCACACCTGTCAAACTCACTTTTCAGCACATACAAGTGGGCAGAAATCAAGCTCTTTGAGTGTTTGGAAATTTCTAAATACCACATTGTTAAATCCAGTAGTGAAAAAAGTATTTTCTTTCAGTTGGTTCTTTCTCTCTAGATTAAATTACCAGGAACTACACACTGAAATTGGAAATTAAGCTGGATGCTTGAATTTCAGCTTTGAATGAAAACTGTTCTCTCAACCTAATGGGAATGATAGGAGGCCAATTACAACTTGAAGTCATGTTTGTTGTTGGGAAGGGAATCAGGTGGTTCATTTCATTAAGATTTTTAAAGTTAAAGTCATTTTACCTTTTGAGGAATTCCTGACGTCCTTAAAAAAATGAAATGAATCTCAAGTCTTTAGTAATTAGTGATGTTGTCCATTCTTGGCAATCATTTTTGCCCCTTCTTAATCTAGCACAAATTAATTTCCCTTTTGGAACCCCAAATTTCCTCACCTGTAAATGGGATGATAACAATACTCACCTCAAAAGTAATTTTGAGGATTAAATGGATTACTATTTGTAAGGCTCTTTGGCAGGAGAATGAGCCCATTAAGGCCCCTTTCTCTGTAAATAGGATCTGGGCCTATATTTCTTAAACCATGATCTTCAGAATACCTCCACCCAAATCTCTTTAGGAAACATGTTTAAAATGCAACATCTTGAATTTTATGCTAAGTGTCTTGTAGGAGGGTGCGGCGGCTTGCTCGGTCGGTAGAGGTGGGGTCTGGCTGCGGACGAGGGGTCGGTCCCGCTTGGGACGAGGGGTCGGTCCCGCTTGGGACGAGGGGTCGGTCCGGCAGCAGACGAGGGATCGGTCTCACAAGGGGTTGCGCGGTTCGGCTGACGGGGTCGCCCGGCGAAGCCGGCGACGAAGGGGTCGCCCGGCGAAGCCGGCGACGAAGGGGTCGCCTGGAGAAGCAGGCGACGAACTGGGGACAAGGGAGGCCAGGCCCTTGTCGGGGGCTCTCAGGACTGGAGGGCGCACGGCAGAAGAACTACCGTGGAGACAAGGTAAACACGCAAGTCCACTTTACTGAGGGAGAGGCAACAGTTTTATAGGGGCTGGGGAAGGCTGATTGGTCAAAGCCACGCCCTGTTCTGATTGGTTGCCGGCGAAAGGTCAGTGGGCGGTACTGGACGGGGGAGGGGTGGTAGTTAGGGATTGGCTGTCGCTGTTGCTGGGGGAAGGGGCAGGGTTTAGGGATTGGTGGCTGCTGTTGCTGGGGTGGAGGGCAGACTTGAGTTTCCCGCCCACGCCTGGCTGTTGCTGCTGTCGGGGGAAGGGAAAAGGGCGGGCTGGATTTTTCCACCCACACCTGGCTCTTGCTGCTGTCGGGGGAGGGGAAAAGGGCGGGCTGGATTCTTCCACCCACACCTGGCTGCTGCTGCTGTCGGGGGAGGGGAAAAGGGCAGACTGGAATTTTCTGCCCTGCGCCTGCGCAGGGAGAAGGAAGAAGAAGGGTGCCGCCCCACAAGGCATCGGGTGGCGCCATCTGGGAGGAGGGGCGGCCGCGGAAGCATGGCCGCTGAGAAGGGGAGACCCGAGGGCACTCTGCGCCCATGCCGAGCTCCCTTCAGGGGTGGCGGTGAGTCCGACCAGCCACCCTATTATAGGGGCAGCGGCTTGGCCTGCCGCGGCTGCTCCCCCGCCAGGCCAGCAAACCACACTTCAGCCCGAGGGGTGACCGCATTTCCCCCTTCTTTTCAAATATGGGCCAGGATGGCAGCAGCAACAAGTAGCTGAGGCCCAAGAGGCAGTAAGCAATGAGGGAAGCGGAGCTGAAGAGGGAGGTGAGTATGACGGGGATACAAATGTACAATTTGGGGGGCGGTATCTTGCCGTTTCAAGCAAGGGTGGCCAATGTCCAATTCTTGTTGATCTCGGTGGCTATAAGGTCTATCTGTTGTTAAAAGTCCTGAATGACAGCGCGTTACAGGTAGTTGATCTCTTCTTGGCGGCGAAGAGCGGTAGAGGCAGACTGTGTGATGGTCTGGAGGATCGCAGCGGTGAGGACAAGTTGCGTCAGGGCACCAGCGACGGTGGTGGCGGCAGCATCGGGAGTGGTGGAGACGTAGGCGAGGACAATAAGAAGGCCAAAGTCTTCACGGGCGCAAGAGAGGCCGATGTTAATGGGGCAGGCCGACATGGGGCGGCCCAATCTGCAACGCAATAGGGGTTCAAGCGAAAAAAGGAGGGGGGCGGGGGACGAGAAAGGACGCTTTGGATGGCTGAGAAGAGGAGTGAGGTCGAGACAGGAGGAAGCTCCGCAGAAGTATGGGGAGGCAAGAGCAGAAGTGTTATTGGATGCTAGAAAGCAGGCCGCGGGCCGGGGAAAGCAGGTTGCGGGCCGTTTTGCAGGGCTGGAGCTGCTTGAGAGCGATGGCGGCATGGGGGGCCGTGGTTACAATCTTCTGGGGTGGTAGTGGCTAGACAGATGGCAGAAAATATTATCAAGAAAGCAAAGGTTATGAGGAAGAAATAGAGTATTAAAGGCTGTGGGGGAAGTGAGAAGATCATTTAGAGGATAGGGTTGAGAATGGTATGTTTAAGACAGAAGCTTTGTGGTTTGTAGGAGACTGCTTTATAAACGAAGGAGAATGAGGGCAGTAAATATAGTAATGATAGATAGGAAGATGACAGTGAGGAGGAGTCTTTGTTTAAGGTTCCAATCGTCCGGCGCAACAGTGGCTAGGCCGATAGCGAGGGATGTTGCTAAATAGACAATGGCTGCAAAGACAAAACCATTTTTTGTTTCCTTAAGAATAACTTTTCTTTAAATACTTAGTAGCATGCAATATTAGAAACCGTTTCCTAAAAGCAAGTTGGCAGGGGAGCTTGGTTGCTGTTAATCTTTCCTGTTATAAAATTACCTTTTATTATTATTATCATCAATTTAGTTTTATATATATATATTTAAGAATGACCTTTTGGAATTAGCCATTTAATACCTTAATGTAAACTATTGAAGATAAATTTTATCCTTACAGAACACATTCCCTTACGTAAAGTTATCACAATACCTTTTACACTTGCCGCATGCAAATTAAGTTTCAAGAGTTTATGAAAAATTAGCCATCTTACTTTAGGACAAAATACGTCTTTTTGCAAAACTTATTACATTTCCGTTAGCATTTTTACAAACTTTTAACCTTTTTAGTATTCATATAAGTTTTACATTCTTCATATTATCCTGTGAAGAAAAATAAGTTATTCATTTTAATCTAGGCAAGAACAACTTTTTATGAAGACGTACAGTTAATTTTGTTAATTAAGACTTACAATTTTTTTTTAAATTGTAGATATCTTATTAACATTTAAACTTATGTATTAATATAATAAACTTAAGTATTAATATAAGCGCTTATTTAATTTTTGGCCATTTGAATAGAGCTCTTTTAAAGATTTCTAGTAATTTATATTTACCATCCGGAGGTATCACAATATACGTTGACATTGAACGAACAGACAGACAAACACAGAACAATTACAACACATTAACAGAAATATATAATTTATTTACAGTTGACTCATAATTCTTACTTTCTTGGTATAGCTGCTTTTAAATCCTTGTTTATATAGCATATTATAGATTATACCCTTTAAGATTTCTTCTGGACTTCATGTTGCCTGTAATAAGCCAGGAGGGAATCTTTTACCTTCCTGCTCCACAGCAAAAGTGACCCTATCTATAAGGCGAGTATAGGTATCCGGGTCCCAAAGCTGACACGTGGTAAGCCACGGATTAAAGGGGAGAAGAAGGTCCCGATATACTTGAAGCTGTTTGAAAGAGATCTTACACCGGTGAGTGTCTAGGAGACCGGTGAGGGCCCGAACTTGTGGGGCTTGCTTAGCAGATAGGATGTTACCCATTGCTAATGGCCTTTTGGAGCCGATAAGAAAAGGGGCCCTTACCTTGAGAGTGCGGCGATGGGAGCCGAGGTGCGCGGTGAGACGAGGGGTCGGAGCCGGTGGGGCTCCGACGGTGGTCGCGGGCCAAGAGAAGGCCCCGACGAGGGGAGGGCGGGACGACGAGCAGTGGAGCAAGGCAAAGGGGAGCAAGTGCAGAAGGGAGGAGGCAGAGGTGAAGGCAGGGGTGGAGGTGCTCAGGCACGCGCTCCTGAGAGTTTTATTGGCGCCTCTTAATCATAGCGGGTCGGTATAAGCCCCCGACATGGAAGGAGAAAGCCATCCAGCGATTCTCCCAGACCACCGTGGATCATATGAGGTCACCAAGGTTCAGGAGCAGCAATGCAGAGCGAAAAGATAGGGGTGAGAAGAGAGGAGAGCGTAGGGCTATGGTAGGGTTACTTCAGACGTGCAAGCGCGTGCTCCCGAGAAATCCAAGGCTCCTCTTAATCATAGCGGGTCGGTATAAGCCCCCGACATGGAAGGAGAAAGCCATCCAGCGATTCTCCCAGACCGCCGTGGATCGTATGAGGTAGCCAAGGCTCAGGTAGCAGCAATGTTGCATGAGAGAAGTCCCAAGGTGAGAAGAGAGGAGGGGGTAGGGCTGTGGTAGGATTACTTCAGACGTGCAAGTGCGCGCTCCCGAGAAATCCAAGGCTCCTCTTAATCATAGCGGGTCGGTATAAGCCCCCGACATGGAAGGAGAAAGCCATCCAGCGATTCTCCCAGACCGCCGTGGATCGTATGAGGTAGCCAAGGCTCAGGTAGCAGCAATGTTGCACGAGAGAAGTCTCAAGGTGAGAAGAGAGGAAGGCGTAGGGCTGTGGTAGGATTACTTCAGACGTGCAAGCGCGCGCTCCTGAGAAATCCAAGGCTCCTCTTAATCATAGCGGGTCAGTATAAACCCCCGACATGGAAGGAGAAAGCCATCCAGCGATTCTCCCAGACCGCCGTGGATCATATGAGGTAGCCAAGGCTCAGGTAGCAGCAATATTGCACGAGAGAAGTCCCACGGTGAGAAGAGAGGAGGGGGGGCCGCCAGGTTATGGAGTGAGGCTGTGGTGGGGTTGCCTTGCCCCACGTTGTGCTGTGGTGGGGTTGCTTTGCCCCACGTTGGGCGCCAACTGCGGCGGCTTGCTCGGTCGGTAGAGGTGGGGTCTGGCTGCGGACGAGGGGTCGGTCCCGCTTGGGACGAGGGGTCGGTCCGGCAGCAGACGAGGGATCGGTCTCACAAGGGGTTGCGCGGTTCGGCTGACGGGGTCGCCCGGCGAAGCCGGCGACGAAGGGGTCGCCCGGCGAAGCCGGCGACGAAGGGGTCGCCTGGAGAAGCAGGCGACGAACTGGGGACAAGGGAGGCCAGGCCCTTGTCGGGGGCTCTCAGGACTGGAGGGCGCACGGCAGAAGAACTACCGTGGAGACAAGGTAAACACGCAAGTCCACTTTACTGAGGGAGAGGCAACAGTTTTATAGGGGCTGGGGAAGGCTGATTGGTCAAAGCCACGCCCTGTTCTGATTGGTTGCCGGCGAAAGGTCAGTGGGCGGTACTGGACGGGGGAGGGGTGGTGGTTAGGGATTGGCTGTCGCTGTTGCTGGGGGAAGGGGCAGGGTTTAGGGATTGGTGGCTGCTGTTGCTGGGGTGGAGGGCAGACTTGAGTTTCCCGCCCACGCCTGGCTGTTGCTGCTGTCGGGGGAAGGGAAAAGGGCGGGCTGGATTTTTCCGCCCACACCTGGCTCTTGCTGCTGTCGGGGGAGGGGAAAAGGGCGGGCTGGATTCTTCCACCCACACCTGGCTGCTGCTGCTGTCGGGGGAGGGGAAAAGGGCAGACTGGAATTTTCTGCCCTGCGCCTGCGCAGGGAGAAGGAAGAAGAAGGGTGCCGCCCCACAAGGCATCGGGTGGTGCCATCTGGGAGGAGGGGCGGCCGCGGAAGCATGGCCGCTGAGAAGGGGAGACCCGAGGGCACTCTGCGCCCATGCCGAGCTCCCTTCAGGGGTGGCGGTGAGTCCGACCAGCCACCCTATTATAGGGGCAGCGGCTTGGCCTGCCGCGGCTGCTTCCCCGCCAGGCCAGCAAACCACACTTCAGCCCGAGGGGTGACCGCAGGAGGGAGTAAAATATCCAGCCAAGGCTAAGGAAACATAACTTTTACTTCCTGGTAGTTACAATACTTGGTGAATTTCACTGCTTCATAAAATATTATCAGTCATGATGTCCAGGGGCCTTGGTGGGTATTTCTAATTTTAAATGGTGGCATGTCATGAATGAACCATTCTCTTTCCAAATGATAGGTGAACACACAAAACCTCTTTTTGTCTATTGGCAAGAGACAAGCTGTTCTAACCTAGGCTGTGATCCTATCTTTTATAATGGAACTGTGTCCAGCTACAACCCTATCTTCACTTTTATAGTTCTCATGGCCTCCATTATGCTGATGTTTGGTTTATAAACATGTGTAAAACTGAAATAAGATTTTTCTGCAGAACACTGTGCAGTGGGAGGTATAAAAGAGATAGCAAAAAATTGAAATACCTCTCTACTGAAAAAATGGAAAATATAAAAATGTCAAACAAAATGCTTTATGTTTTTACTTTGTAAAGTTATATTTTATCACATAGACCAGGAGCACCTTAGAGTTTTAAAATTTAAGGTTCTGGAATCTGACTCTCATCTGTGTCAATTATTGGCCGTGTAATTTTGGGCAATTCACTCATTCTGAGCCCATTTTCCTCATTTAAAAAGAGAAATAAAAATAATTCCAACCTTAGAGATTGGCAGAAGGAAATGACATAATAAAATATTGAAAGCAATTGTCATCACATATAATTTTGGGTGAATTAACCAGGATGTTATTTTAAAGTAGCTAGGCCTTCCACTTAATTTCATTCAACCTTTAACATTAAGAAGATGGTATCAATTTATTAGTCTTAAAATATGTATTTTACTAGCTAATTATTTTAATACTTGTATAATTTATCATTTATTTTCTTCCTCTCTTTCTCTCTCTGTCCTTTTCCAGGATATGTGGATTATGTACAAATTTCAGGCTTTCATAATATAGCAAAAGACATATTTGAATTTGATTTTACATTCTTTCTAGAAGAGACATTTTATCAAAATTATTTCACATAACATAATGCATTTGAGGTTCATCCATGTTGTTTAATGAATCTGGCATATGCTCCTTTTTATTGCTTGGTAGTATATAATTGTATGAATATATCACAATATGTTTATTCATTCATTAATTGATAGATAAATGCGTTGTTTCCAGGTGAAAAAAATTCTTTTAAATATTTATGTTGAGGTCTTTAATGGATATAAATTTTTATGTCTCATGGGAAACATTTTCATTTTTCTAAGAATGGATTACTGAGTAATATAGTATATGATTTTTTAAAAAATTACATGAAATTTGAAAAATGGTTTTTAAAAGTTTCTAACACTTTGCTTTCCTACTGGCAATGACTGAGAATTCCATTTGTTCTGCATTGTCATCAGCACTTAATATTGACTTTTTTTCTTATCTTTTCTCTTTTCTTCTCCATCCTCAAATTTCTCTTTTTCCTTTCTTTTCTTCTCTCTTTTTGAAAAATTATATAGTCATTTATAAAATTTTAGCCAGCTTAGTGGGTATGTATTAGTATCTCATTGTGGCTTTGATTTGCATTTCCTTGATGGTAAATTAATTATGTCATCTCCTTTCATGTGCAAATTCATGGGAAAGGGCTTGTACTTGGAGCATCCTGTTATCCAATATGATGTGCTAGTTCACATTCTTCCCTTAGGGGGTGACAATATTTTGGTTGGATTTCTTAACCACATCTATGGCAATTAAACCTTCCTACTGAGCTCAACCAAAGATGGAATAATTCACATCCTGTATCTCTTTGGAGGGACTTGAATTAAAGTCATTTATTGGCCTTGGGTTTTGTAAACTCAAAAGTTATTAATCTGTAGTTTACCTGCAGTTTTCTCATTACTAGGGTGGGAGTATTATTCTCTTGTGACTTTCTATATCTTAATCAGAAGCAGAAATTTATATACCTATTTTTTTTTCATTTAAAAATTATCTCCAATTCATATTTCTGTATGGATTGTGTTAAAGGTAAAATCTCCTTTTCCCAAATTTTATTGTTTTTCCAGTGTTATTTAGAGAATGAGTCTTCATTTCCAAATGGTTGGCATTTTTAAAAAAATGTGCTAGTCACTTAAAGAAAGAGTTTGTCCAAAATACTAAAAAATTAGAATGCATTGGAATATTTGTCCCCCTACATTCTGCAAATGTTTATTTCTATGTTAATGAATGTACAGTTCTCATCAGTGGAAATGAGTACATAGTCCTGAAACACTTAAGGAGATGATTAACATTATAATAAATTCCAACACAGTTTCATCATAAAGACACTCAGAAGAATAAGAATTCAAAGTAACTTCTTCAACATGATAAGTATATTTGTAAGAACACAGGTAATCTTATCCTCAATGCTGAAAGAGTGAAAACCATCCCCTTGATGACTGGATTAAGCCACAGATGCCTGCTTTCACTATTCATATTCACTATTATACTGTAAGTTATGGAATTAGGCCATAAAACTAATAAAAATCATCTAAACTAAAATGGAAAAGTAAAACTGTTTTCAGTGATATTGTTGTAGAATTTGAGAGAGGTTCAATTATTTGCATATAGAAAGGCCAGGACTCAGGAATGATATTGAGAAGGAAAAATTGTTTATTGATGGCTGCCTGGACTCAGGAGCTTTCTGTTTCAAACCCAAGCCCTGAACAAGAATTTTGAGTTGCTTTTGTACATAGAGGAAGGGTCAAATTGTTCTTTGTTTCAGTGTTCAATAGGCTTGAATTAGCATATATCATTCACATCCTAGGTAAGCTTTTAGCATAGACCTTATACATTCTAAATAAGCTTTTTAGCACATTTGGTTTGCATTTTCCTTGAATATTTAAAGTTTATAGAGTTTGCATTGCTAAACTGTTTCCTGGGACTGGAGTCATTTCCATGGTCACCGAGGGCAGGACTGCAGCCTCTTACCATCCCACACCCACAAGTCACAGACAGCTTAGGTTATCTACAAAGAGATGAAGAGCCTTCCACCCATAGCCCACATCAGTGAGAAGTAAACTATGCACTGGTTATGAAGAAAAGGGTAAGATATTTTGCTTCCTCTCAAACATCTTGCAGACTAAGCATGACAAGAGATAAGGAAATAAATAATTTCAAAACCCTAAGGTGATACTGGAGTCCTCCTGAAGTATATTTCCATATAAATCAGGATCAGCTTTTCATTTCTGCTAAAATGGCTCCTGGGATTTAGATGAGGATTATATTGAAGCTATAGAACACTTTGGGTAGTATGGACACTTCACTAATATTAATCTTTCTATCAATGAACACAGAATGCCTTGCCCTTTACTTAGGTCTTTCCTAATTTCTTGCAGCATTTTTTGAAGTTTTCATTGTTCAACTTCTTTAGTTAAAATTATTCCCAGGCATTTTCCTCTTTAGGAGGTTATATTGAATAGATTTTTTAAAAATGTCCATTTAAGAATGTTCTTTGCTGGTGTATGAAACACAACTAATTTTTGCATGTTAATCTTGTAGCTTGCATTTGAATCTAGTAGCATTTGAATCTTGTAGCATTCATTTATGAGCTCTAGAGTTTTTTTTGTGTGGAGGTTTTGGCATCTTCTATATAAATAATCATGATATTGATGTGGGTTATGGGTGGGAGGCTCTTTGTCTCTTCAGAGATAACCTTAACCTAAACTATCTGTCCTGACTTGTGGGTGTGGAAATGTAAGAGACTGCAGTCCTGCTCTTGGTGACCATGGCAATGACTCCAGTCCCAGGAGGCCATGTAGCAATGCAAACTCTATATTCATACCAGTCAGTCCAGGGTAACTCTGATGGTGGTGATGCCGAAACTTAAGGGAACTTAGACTTGGCCTCGAATGAGAAATATAATATAGCCTGTGCATAAATTCAAAATCATCTAATTCTGTATCCAAGTGTGCCTAGTCTCTAGAAATCCTGTTAAGTGATATGGGCTTTGAATGTTCAAAAAGGATGTAAGACTGAATGTGTATTCAAAGTTGCATCCCGACGGAATGTGGGCAAGATGCTAATTCAAGCTCACCTGAAATGTGGATGATATGTTAATTAAAACCTATCTGGTACTCAGGCAAAGACTTAACTGAAAAAAATGTCATTTTCTTTGATAAAAGCACCATTTGACTCCCCACCCTGTATAAAACAAACTTGAAAATCTTCTTCAAGGCTCTGGTTTGAAATAGAAAGCTCCCGAGTCTGACCGGCCATCAATAAATCATTTTTCCTTCTCAAAATCATTCCTGAGTCCTGGCCTTTCTATATGCAAATAATTGAACCTCTCTCAAATTCTACAACAAAAAGGGTAGAAATATCCCTGAATGATATTGCAGGGACAGATGCAGGACTTTATATATCATGCCATAACCCACTGAATGGACTGGGGGAAGAATATAAATTACAATGTCTACTATTGTTTATTTCTTTAAGAGAGTATATCTACAATCTTTTTTTAGCTTAATTTTATTAAGGTGAACTTAAATTTTTATTACTCTAAAGATTTTGTACATATAATGTTAATTTAGTTTATAAGTTAACTATGGGAGATTACACTTAAGCTAAATAAAATTGAAACCATTATAGTTTATGCAAGGAATGTTTTCTTTTTATCTTTACAGGTAGCTAAAACTTTTTCTTTGTTTAAGTTATGAAAATGAATAATTTTTTTAAAAGCACATTGACTACCAGGTTTCAAAACACATTACACAATTACTTAATTTGTTTAAATCATAATCCTGGAAAGATCTCTCCATAGTTTTTATGGACTTTTCTTTACTTACTGAAATTTGTCAACAGAACCACTAATTACCTTTATTTTTGTTAGAAAGAAACCTTCTTTTGGAAGAAAATAAGGCTCACCTGATTGTGGAGAAGAAAATAATTTATTCTCAATCTTGCAAGAAGGGGCGCACAACTAGAAAACATCGCTGGCGCCCCAAACAAAGAAAAAGGACACAATTTATACCCCTAAGCCTAGCATGCAAGCTTTTTTTAACCCATAGATTGGATACTTTAGAAGTTACAGCCTATCCGAGAAGATTTAACTTTCCCATGCAAAAGTTTGTGATTTAACCGCTTCTTTCATCACATTCCAACCATTTTAGTTTTTACCTGCTCCCCTTTGTCAAATAAGGAATGGAATTTAGTGCTGATTTGGTATTGTCTTAGCTCTTTCTTGGGCATCTTTTTTATTCCCTATAGGACTGGCTTAAGCTGGTTTCCTTTGTTGCTGTTTAACCAGGGAGTGGGAGACTAAGGCAGTAGGCTGCCAGATTACATTAATCAATATTTTCTTCCTTTATGTGAAAACTAAACTAATCTTTGTTTTTCACATTTTATGGCTGACAAAAGGTTTAAACTGGGAAATTACATGGCAAACTAATTCTTAATTTCTTAACCTAGTCGATAGCTTTAATCTGCCATGCCTAGTTCTGCCCTCAAAGCTCTTGCAAGAGGAGGCCTTACCCAATAGTTTCTATAAGTGGAGTTTTATATGACTTTTCCATCTTGATTAGTTTAATTTGGACTCCAAGAATACTTATTTACATATATAACTGCATGTTTAATTTTTAACAATTTGAATAGAGCTTTTTTAGGAATTTTCACTTATTAATTTGATATTATCATCCTGATGTATGAAGACATACACTTAGCAAATGGGCAGACACAAATAGAGTTAGACATAGAAACACAACTCATTGATGTTACTTATAATTTGCATTTTTTATATACTGCTTAGCTTAATTTGGCTTCCAGAAATATATATTACTTATATAACTGCATATTTAACCTCAACAATTTGAGCAAATAGGCAGACATGAATAGTTTGACACAAAAACATGACTTTAGTTACTTAAAACTTCCATTTTTTACAATATAAGTGTGACTGCAAAGCATTTCAAAGACTCCTGAAACTTTTCTTAATTTGCACTATGACTGTGCAGTTTTACACTATGATCATGCAGTTTTACACAAGAATTTTGTTTCTTAACTAATGGCTTGTAACCAAAATGTTCCCAATGTTTTAACACAATTCTCTTTTGTTTCAGAACTTTATATTTTATCTTGAATTTAGCAGAATTTTCATAAGCAACACGATTAATTCTATGTATATTTACTGAGGCTATTGGAATCCTCAGGGAGACAAACTGGTTTCTCTCATGAATTGCCACTCTTAGGAACACTGACAGTTAAGGCAGGAGACTCCCCCCCCCCCTTTTTTTTTTCCAGTCCTTGGAGATAATAAAACTCCAGTGGTCCTTTAACCCTAAGGGCTAAGAATTCCACCAGGCAGTAATTTAGTTTACACTTGGATTCATGAGAGAAAACAGGGTTATTAATACCAGGACAGGAGACAGGGATGTCCCAGCTCTTCTCTGGACTTTAGGGGCAGAAGCTATTATGAAATAACCATAGACAAAGGCAAGGGGTGAGGTTAGGCTTGAAGTAACCATAAACAAAGGAAAGGTTAGTTTAGAATTTACACTTACAATAATAGTCTCAGTCTAAATTCACCCAGTTATAATTTCAGTTATTATTTTCCACTGTTTTATAATATAAATGCATTTATAAATGATCTTAACTCTTAGTTGCAGTTTTTATTAATTTTTTAACCTTAAGGTGAATTGGATGCCTTCATTAATTAAACTATAAGAATTTTATTAGTAACAATTCTTTGAAGTCCTGTCTTTTCTTAGTAATGGAACAAATTCTTATCTTCAAGTTATGCAATGCAATTAATCAACAGCAAGAGTGTATTGGTATTTAAAGATTCATTTTAAACTATGTTTTTACCTTTTTACTGTGAATTCTTAGGCACCAGCAACTAACAAAAGCCAAACAGACTTTAAAGTAGCATTTCATTCCTTTCTTTTTCTTTTTCCTCTGTAGTCTCAAAACCCTGAAGTTCCCAGCCAGACCACTGAAAAGGCTATCAAGTGATTAGAGGTCTTTTGTTTCAAGTGATAGCCTCCTTTCTTCAGACAACTTTACAGTTCTAAAACATTTCAAAGTATTTCTACAGTTTTACACAGAGAGATTTGAAGAACTGGGCAGAATGCAAGTGTATTCTGGGCTTTGATGCCCTAGGGAGGGAACTTTACTGCATTTATTTTGATTTTGCTTTTCACCCCTTTACCTTCCCCCTTCCAGGCAGTTGGATGCACAACAATCAAATAGGAATGCGGCTTATGAATAGAAGGTGTGGACTTACTGGAAAGGGACAAGCCACTCTTCCCTTTCCAGCTTTCTGCCAAAATGGGCAGACAGAACTTACTCAAATTTGGCACCCCTCCTGGGGACCCAGCCACCCTGACTGGGGCAGCCCCAAAAACTCAGGTGCATGGCACGGATGCAGAAGGCCTCCAAACTCTGGCAAAGGGGCAGACTGGAGATGAGGCAGCAGAGCATGCGCAAACATCCAGACTCCACAGTTTTGCCCCATAATCAATTCACCCCCTTGCCAATGGCAAGGGAGGGTTCCAGCTCAACTAAATTCTACTTTACATAACCACACAACTCCAACACTTGCATTGAGCTGACACAGACAGAAGCACAAAGGTCACTAATCTGACCCACAAGTTCTATATATATTTTTTCCCAGCATGGCAGCTCCCACAACCATCACAAACCTTAGAGAGAACACTTAACATTAATATCTGGTATAAAGAAAATTCATTTGCAATTCAGCACCATAACAAAAGATTCCAGCTAGACTGTTTAACTTTACACCCAGACCAAGCTTCACTAGAAAAGCTGATCCATTCTCCTGTAACCAAGTTTTTAAAAATCTAGACCAATTTCCAGGACATCAGGACTTGAACCTATAAACAGCCCTTCCTGTTATAATCAAACCTCCACTCCTTCAGTGGATATAAGATCAGTACCAGATTCCAACATACAGGTAGACAAACCCAAAACAACAGGGTTTTTCCTGGTTTTTCTCCTTTTTCCAGACCTAGAGAGAATGGCTTCCCCCCAATTTTCTGGGGCTACTAGGGTTCCCTCGGGAGGTGATCAGGCTCCCTTCCTAGCAATTAAAGCTAGGGTTTTCCAGACTGTGCTCACCTGGGGAGTCTTACGTTCTTTCATGTTCAGAGTTCTTTTTGTTCCCAGAATCTTTCTCTTCAGACCTTCCATTGTCCTCAATTTTCATTGGGAAGATTCTGGTGGAGCCCACATCTTTTCTGGATTAAACTTAATCCAGGGGCACCCAGATTTGGGGTTTACCTGAGTCCTCCCGGCTTCCTTGGGGATTTGGAAGGGGAAGCAAAATGCTACCATCTCTGACCTTCATTTGCAATCCTGGATGAGCCCCCAAAAATGTTGTAGAATTTGAGAGAGGTTTAAATTATTTGCATATAGAAAGGCCAGGATGCAGGAATGATTTTGAGAAGGAAAAATGGTTTATTGATGGCTGGCCAGGCTCAGGAGCTTTCTGTTTCTATCCTGAGCCCCAAACAAAATTTTTGAGTCCCTTTTATACAGAGAGGAAAGGCCAAATGGTCCTTTTGTTTCAGTTCTCAGTAGGCTTGAATTAGCATATCTCTTCCACATCCTAGGTAAGCTTTTCACATGGACTTCATACATTCTAGATAAGCTTTTAGCACATTTGGTTTGCATTTTCCCTGAATATTTAAAGGTTATAGATTTTGCATTGTTAAGCTGTTTCCTGGGACTGGAGTCATTGCCATGGTCACCAAGGGCAGGAGTACAGCCTCTTACCATTCCACACCCACAAATTAGGACAGACAGTTTAGGTTAAGGTTATCTCTGAAGAGAAAAAGAGCCTCCCACCCATAGCCCACATCACTATGAGCCATGCTGTATAGCAGTGCTCCAAAATGTATTCATCAAATGCAATGAATGTACCAAACTTATGAAGGAGACAGTTGATGTGGGAGGAGTTGGGGTGGGGTGGGAGTGGATATATGGGAACTTCATATTTTTTAATGTAGCATTTTGTGTGATCTATGAATCTTTAAAAAAAAGGCCAATTAAAAAAATTTTTAAATTAATGTGATAGAAGAAAATTTTAAAAAAAGAAGGTAGTACACCAAGAAGAAATAACAGGATTCAAATTTTGGATCAATACAATCATAAGGTGTTATGAGTTTTCAAAAATAGTTATTTATATCTGAAGAACATTGAAGGGCAGAGCATAAAAAGTGGAACATGAGCCTGGACAGATTGATTGTAGCCAGATAATCTAGAGTTTTGTGTTTTGTCCACAAGTTGGGTATTTATGTTTGAAATGATTGGAGAGACAGTGAGGGTTTAGAGAAGGTAAAGTTCATAAAAAGTCTCGCCATGACAAAAGCTCACTCTATGTCATTGTGACTATCACTGTTGTCAAATTCCCAGAGAGATGATGAGGGAAGGAAATAGAGCAATGAAAGTTGGATGGAGGTGTGGGGAGTGAGTCTGTGTGGGTTTGGGTGACAATAAATAATAATATTTATTGCTATACTTGCTACAATGTCAGACATTTTCTATATCTTATTTTATTTAATTCTTTCAGTTACTGTACAAAATCATTTTTCACTATTCTGATTTACTAGAGAAAGAATGTGTGACTAAGGGCAATGTGATAGTCTTGTCCAAGGCTTGTAATTTTGTCTGGAGTGAACCTTAGAGTTTGATTTTCCTAGGCTTTTGCATTTCACTAATAATTTCTATTTTAATAAACGTAATATCTTAGAATGGTGTTACATTTACAGAAAAATTTCAAGGATAGTAGAGAGGGTTTGCAAGAACCTCTCACCTACTTTCTCTTGTTCTTAACATCCTCCATTGAAAACACCACATTATATTTATTTGTAATAAATTTCAAGGCCCTTCCTGGCAGTGACAGCTTCTCAGACTCTCCTCATTTTGATGACCTGCATAGTTTTGAGGCATACAAGTCAGGTATTTTGGAAAGTTTCCCTCAGCTGGAAATTTTCTGATGATCTTGTCATGATGATATTAGGTTTATAGGATTTGAAGGAAGACACCTGATATAAAATTAAATCATATCCAGGGTACATCCTATCAACATGGCTTATCACTGTTTTGTTGATGTTATCAACAGTGTTTTGAGGTCCTCCCACTATGAAGTTCCTCAGTTTTCTACCTTTCCATATATCACCTTTGGAAAGTAGTCACTATATGTAACTCACATTCAGGAGTGAGATTTTTGCTCCATTGCCTTGAGAGAGCAATATCTGCATAAACTATTGGAATTCATCTTCATAGAGGATATCTCTCTTATTTATTTAATCAATAATTTATATCAGGATTGACTCATTACAGTTATTTTATACTTTGGGCTGAGTGCTACTTTATTTTGTTGTTCAGTTTGTTCAAATTTTGGCCATGGGAGCTCTGTCAGCTGTGCCCTATGTCTATTTGACATTATCTGCATTGTTGAGCATTTTATTTCAGTACTATAAAATTATTCAGGCTACTTTTGTATATTTCTTGTCAGAGTACTGCTGTCAGTTTCTCCAAGAAGACTCATATTGTAGAATGTTATTAAAATCCAAAGTCCAGACATTATATGTATCTTTCTACTGGGCATTCTCCATGGAGATTGTAAGGAAATATATTTGTGTATACTACCATATATATATATACATATCTATAAATATTTATACATGAAAACTTCTATATCTATGAACACCTCCACGTGAGTTCACATTGATGTGTCTAAATACAAACTATTAACACAAAACAGCACAGAGTCCTCCTTGTTTATCTGTAAACTCTCACACCACAGTGAGAAGCATATTCCCCCATCTGCCCTCCATTTACTTGATTGCTTGATACCAGAGTAATGTATTGAAGTAAAAGAATTGTTAAAACCATACCCTGGTAGGGTACAACTTTATCAAATAGAGTACTTATGTACAGTGTTTATTGACTTAATTTTACAGATTCCATTCATATCCAATATTACTATTTCAACAAATTTACCCCCATAATTTTCAGTGAGGGCATTTCATGCATTTTCAGAAGCTCAGGTCATTTTTTAACATTTTGCATATCTTGTAAATTAATTTTTATTTGTGTAAATTAATGTTCCCTCTTTGTGTTGTCACTTTCAATGGATTTTGACAAATGCATAATGTCACATGCCTACAGTTACAGTATAATATAGAACAGTTTCATTGTTCTAAAAATTTTCCTGTGCTTTATGTATTCACCCCTCCTGTCCCCTCCCTATGCCCCTGGCAACAAGTGATCATTCTATTGTCACTGTTGTTTTGCCTTACTCAAAAGGTCATAAAATGTTAATATACATATGTAGCGATTTAGACTGGTTTCTCTAATTTGAGATTCTTCATTGTCTTTTTTTAAATTATTTATAAAGGATATTTATTTGGGATAGTAGCTTACAATTACCAGACCAAAAAGTGTAAGTTACTTCCCTCACCACACTCTGTTGCCATGTGTTGGAGCAAGATGGATGCCAACATCTGCAAGAGTTCAGGCTTCCTCTTCCTCTTAAGGTTCCATGTTTCCAGCTTCTTCCAATATCAGCTGTAGGCTGGGATAAGTCTTGTCTCTCTCCCAGGGCTGATTTCTCTCTGGGCTCAGCTGCTCTATTCTTTCCACCAGGTCAGTTCTAGACTATCAGACTAATGGCTCTTCTGTCTTCCTGGGCCTCTGCTGTGTCTAATTGAGGCTTTTCTCTGTGTATTTGCCAACAAGTGTGTATCTTCTTGGTTAGGATTCTGTTCAGATCTTTTGCCCATTTTTTTTCAGGAAGTACTGGGGATTGAACCCGGGGCCTTGTACATGGGAAGCAGATGCTCAACCAGTGATCTGCATCTGCTCTTCAATGAGATTTGAGGGTTTTTTTTTTTCAGTTTGCTGGTTGTTTTTTTGTTTTTTTTAATTATTTATTTATTTTTAAAAATTACATTAAAAAAATATGAGGTCCCATTCAACCCCACCGCCCCCACCCCCCATTCCCCCCACAGCAACACTCTCTCCCATCATCATGACACATCCATTGCACCTGGTAAGTACATCTCTGAGCATCACTGCACCCCTAGTCAATGGTCCACATCATAGCCCACACTCTCCCACGTTCCATCCAGTGGGCCCTGGGGGGATCTACAATGTCCCATAATTGTCCATGAAGCACCACCCAGGACATCTCCTCGTTGGTTTTTAAGAAGATGCTGGGAATTGAACTGAGTGCTCAACCACTTGAACTACATTCACTCCTAGCTTATTTTATAAACATTTTTATTAAAGAAGTTGTGACCTTACAAAACAATCATGTAGATATACAGAATTCCCATACAACCCATCTTCACTAACACACCACACCATTGTGGAACATTTGTTACAGATTATGAGATAATATCATCAGACTATTACCACTAACTATGGTCAAAAGCATACATTTGGCATATCTCTTCCATACCCCCCACACTTAACAAAGAACATTTTTGAAATTGATGCAAGAATATTACAATATGGTTGTTAATAATTTTTAATTGGGTTTTTGCTTTCTTAATGTTAGGTGTCAATCTTTGTATTTTTTAATGCAAATAATTTATTGGACATATTTTTTGCAAATATTTCCCCACATCTATTGACTTTCCTTTCATTCCCTTATCAAAGTCTTTCACTGAGCAGATGCTTTTCATTGTAATAAAGTACAACTTATGAATTTTTTATGTCATGTGTCATACTTTGAGTGCTATACCCAACCACCCATCAACAAACCTGAACCCTTGATTTTCATATATGTTTTATTCAAGAAATTATACATTGTATTTTACATGTGAGTTTATGATTCATATTGAGTTAACTTTTGTGAAATGTATATATTCTGTACTTAATTTCAGTTTTTGTTTGGCATGTGTACTTCCCATTGTCCAGGACCATTTGTTGAAAAGATGACACTTACTCCATTGAATTGACCTTTATCCTTTGTCATAGAACATTTGATGGCATTTGTGTGGATCTAGTTTTGGGTTCTCTAACATTAGATAATGTGTCTATTTAAAAAAGACAACACTGATTATTTTTTTTAGTAAGTTTCAAAATCAGTTAGTGTGGTCCTACAACTTTGTTCTTCTTCAGTATTATATTGGCTTTCTAGGTTTTAGCCTTTCCATAACATTTTAGAATTAGTTTGTCAGTATCCTCAAAATAACTTGCATGCATTTAAACCTGGGTTGAGTTAAATGTACAGATCAGGTTGGAAAGAAATGGCATCATAGCAATATTGTGTATTACATACACTAAAGCAGAGTACCTCTAATTAATCATTTAATTAATTATTTTAAACTCTTAAGTACAGTAACAACTCAAAATTTCCCTTTTTACCTATTTACAAATGTACAATTAGTAATATTAATTACATTCAGAATATTGTACTACCATCACCAATATCTAGTATCCCAATATTTCAATACAGGGCAAAAAATGGCTGACCAAAATCTTTGTTGAATAAAATAAATTCTACAGAATTTGTGCTGAAAAGTGTGCCATGATAAAATATTTGAATTATCAACAAGGAATGCTAGTCAGAAACTGCATCCAGGAGAAGCAGGTGTGCAGAGCAGGTGTAGTTTGGTGTTGAATGTCTGCTTTGCATAGATGAGGTCCCTAGTCCAATCCCTGGTAGAAACTTTAAAACAAAAGAGAATAAGCAGCCTTTGTTTTCTCAGTATTTCCATATTAAGTACACTAGATGTAGTTAATATAATAATTAATTTAATGTGTTTACAAACCATAACAGTTAACTTAATTTGGTGATACTGTTTGTGACTAAATTTGCATTTCTCTGGTCTCTTTTCCAGCATTTGCATTGTATATATGGAAACAGAAAACCAAACATGTATTTTAGAATATATCCTGCTGGGCTTCTCTGAAGATACAGTAATGCAGCTTCTGCTATTTGGACTGTTCCTGTCCATGTACCTGGTCACCATCTTTGCAAAGTTGTTCATCATTCTGGCCATCATATCAAACTCCACATCCACACTCCCATATACTTCTTCCTCTCCAAACTGTCTTTTACAGATATCTGTTTCATCTCCACCACTGTCCCAAAGATGCTGCTGAATATCCATTGAAAGCAAAGCCATAACTTATGAAAACTGTCTCATCCAAATGTATTTTTTCATGCTTTTTTCAGGATTAGACATCTCACTCTTGACTGCAGCGGTGTATGAACATTTCATGGCCACCTGTCACCCCCTGCTCTACATGGTCATAATGAACCCCCAGGTCTGTGGCCTCCTGCTACTGACATCCTGGTTATTGAGTGTATTGGTCTCCCTTTTGCATGACTTAATGGTTTTGCAATTGACTTTTGGTACAGAGTTGGAAATGCAAGACTTTTTCTGTGAACTTAATCATGTGGTCCAACTTGCTTGTTCTGACACCTTCTTTAGTAACCTAGTGATGTATTTTGCACCTGGACCTCAGGGTTTAATTCTACTCACTGGGATCCTTTACACTTACTCTAAGATTATATCTTTAATTTTGAGAATTTCAACAGCTGGAGGTAAATATAAAGCATTTTCTACTGTGGGTTTCAGCTCTCCATAGTGTCCTTGTTTTATTGTATAATTTTTGGAGTGTATCTTAGCTATGCTGCTACCTAAAATTCAAGGGCAAATACAATAACCTCAGTGACCTTTTTTTTTTTTTTAAAGATTTATTTATTTATTTAATTTCCCCCCCTCCCCTGGTTGTCTGTTCTTGGTGTCTATTTGCTGCGTCTTGTTTCTTTGTCCGCTTCTGTTGTCATCAGCGGCACGGGAAGTGTGGGCGGCGCCATTCCTGGGCAGGCTGCTCTTTCTTTTCATGCTGGGCGGCTTTCCTCACGGGCGCACTCCTTGCGCATGGGGCTCCCCCATGCGGGGGACACCCTTGCGTGGCATGGCACTCCTTGCGCGCATCAGCACTGCGCATGGCCAGCTCCACACGGGTCAAGGAGGCCCGGGGTTTGAACCGCGGACCTCCCATATGGTAGACGGACGCCCTAACCACTGGGCCAAAGTCCGTTTCCCTCAGTGACATTTTTAAGACCATCAAAAATGAGAAATATTCTCTCTATAAAATATTCTTTGCCTCAAGTTTAGAAAATTTCTCATGATTAACTGAGGCCAAACACTGGGAGATTTAAATCTAGATACATTTATTAGTGCATAGGAAAATAATCTGCTAGATGCCCTATTTCTAGAATTCTCTCTATTTAATTTTTTACATTAAAACACCTCTTTATTATGTAATTCGCTTTAAATCACTTAACTTCTCTGTCATACTCCCTACTGCAATATTAATGACAGAATCTTTTACCTGAATTTTCACCAGTAAACTTTTAAATTCAGGTACATATAAAATTATAGTAGTTGTTTTGGAATAATGAATGTGTACTTCAGTCTCTGCCAGATGAAAGCAATTATTCCTTTCTGTGGGGAGCCATCCACTGTGAAACCTATTTACAACCTGCCACAACATGGTGGATCTCAACATGGTGGAGTTCACAAATCTGCCCTGTCATTTCCTTGTTCTTCTTCCTCTTTGTTTCTTTGTTCTCCCCTTCCCGCTGCAACTCTGGCGACCACAGGAATATGCATGTGCAAGGCGTGAGACTCTGCAGACCCAACGCAAACTGTCGGCCAATCCCCTCCTTGGACGTCTGCCATCCACAAAACCAGCCTATCACCTATGTACACGTTACCTTCCCTCCCTATAAATTCCCATGTTTTACCCCCAATAAGCGAGACTTGATCAGAATCCTGTCTTGTCTCCATTCTTCTCTCGACTCCTGCCCCACCCTGCTTCTTTCCACAGGTCCCTGGATTGCCCTCAGTGGCCGGAGCAAGTGGCGCCCGATGTGGGGCCCCACCTACCATTGTTTATGGGACCCGAGGGAAGAAGCAAGCCAATACACAAAGGAAAAACCTGTGCAGGTGGTTTTTGTAAAAAAAGGAAGACCTGAGAATTCTTGGGTGGAAGACCTCGGCCGCCGGCCTGGGCGGAAGACCTGAGCTTTCAGCTTGGTTGGAGGAGACCTTCAGGGAACTGCCTATTCCTTGGAAGACATCTCAGTAAGTGATCGGCTACAATGGGGCAGGGCTCCTCTAGTGATCGTTCCCTTTTCCTATCTGGCCTACAGGCCACGCTTAAGACGAGAGGAGTAAAGGTTCATGTTAAAGAACTTTCTAAATTTTTTGCTTTCCTTGAAGAAATTTGTTCCTGGTTTCCCCAAGAAGGTACTATTGATGAACAATGGTGGCGCCATGTAGGCGATGCCCTACATGACTTTTACAAAACCTTTGGCCCCAGTAAGTTCCCTGTTACTGCTTTTAATTATTGGACTGTAATTAATGATCTTTTAGCTGTGCGCCATCTCTGCCCCCAAGTGACTGAAGTGGTTAAATAGGGTGAAAAAGTTCTTTGTTCGCCTACCCCTCCCTCCCTCCTATGCAAGACAATAAGGCTCCTCAGCCTTCACCTCCTGTTCCTCAGGCTGTGCGACCTTCCAGTCGCTTGAGTTCAGTCTCCATCACTATACATAGTGAGGGTGAAAGTTCCCCTTCTGATGATGAAAATAACTCAAACACACATCCAAAACTTAGTATTTCATCCCCTAAAGGTAACCTCCCCATATCTCAGCCTCCGGAGCTCACATAATACATGCCATTATCCCCTGCCCACGGGGCCTACGCCTGTTCCTCCACCTCTCTATCCCACCCTTCCACCCTTCCTACCCCCAGGTAACTATCTCCCTGTGCCTCAGGCTCTGCCTCCCCCTCCCGCTGCTCCTTTACTCCTTCCTTTGTCTCAGCCACCTCCTCCTGCTTCCTTTCCTGTTTCTGAACCTCCTGATGCAAATGCTCAATTGCGCGCTGAGGTTTCCACTTTAACTGCTCAGTTACTAGAAAAGAACCGCCTTTTGGAACAGCGTAACTCCCTTATCCATCAGCTGGCCATATACCCCCCTGCCTCTCGTTTGTCTGCTGTGCCCATGCAGGCCGTTACTCAAACCCCCCCTTTTTTGCATATCCAGTCACCCAGAGGCAAACCGAGGGGCAAAACAATGAGGCAAATAATGAGGCAAATGGTGAGGTGAAGGTACTTCGTGTGCATTCCACTTTCCCCTTTAAATCTTTAAAAAACTTAAAACCGCCGCTTCCACCTATGGGCCCACTGCTCTGTAACAGGCTCAGGAGATTATGAAAGCACTATGCAACAAGCAAGATATGACCCTACCCTTTTCTCCCAAATTCAAACTGCAGCCCTTAGGGCCTGCAAAAGGCTGCCCACAAATGAACGCCCTGCTTCCTCCCTCACTAATATTAAGCAGGGGCCAGAGTAACACTTTTCAAATTTTGTAGGCAGACTGTGCACAGCTGCAGAAAGACTGTTTGATGATACCAACACAGAAACAGACTATGTAAAGCAAATTGCCTTTGTAAATGCAAATACGGCTTATCAGGCCGCAGTTAGACCTTATAGAAAGGAGGAGAACTTGTCTGGTTACATTAGGCTTTGTTCTGAAATTGGCCCCACCTATCAACAAGGCCTTGCTAGGGCAAAAGCTTTTACAGCTACAGTAAAAAGGTCGCTGTCAGTCCCAAACCAACATGCACAGTCACCCTCTCCCTCCCCATCAGGGAAATGGGAGGCAGGGCCAGCCACAGGCCCCAAAATCCTTTCACAACTCTTTGGGCTCCCTGTTCTCTACATGACAATGTAGCTCTGAGCTAGTGAAGGCTAATATAGTTAATCCACTGGAAAGAAAGAGAAACGTGGCAACATTTGTGTTTTGTTTTGTTTCCATTCTAGTTCTGATTGGGCTTGCTTAACCAAGATAATAAAATTGGTACCAAGTTTTTATCAAGGTCTAAAGGAAGTTTTCAGTTTTAAATCAATAGTTTTCTCCAGAACTTCAAGTCTCAGTTTAATCTTACAGTAATAATCCAAAAATGTGTGTTAATGGTCTGTCTAAACTGCAAAATGAGAACTTAACTACATTTTGCTGCTCAAGTTATTTTAACTAATTACTGATAACTAATAAAAATGTTTCCAAGCACAAGCTTGCATATTACAGGCAACATGAATTCCAAAAGAAATCTTGAAAGGTATATCTATGATGTGCTATATAACAGAGGATTTAAAAGCAGCTATACCAAGAAAGTAAGAATTATGAGTCGATGGTAAATAAATTGTATGTTTCTGTTAATGTGTTGTAATTGTTTTGTGTTTGTCTGTCTGTCCATTCAATGTCAGTGTATATTGTGATACCTCCGGATGGTAAATATAAATTAGTAGAAATTTTTTAAAAGAGCTCTATTCAAATGGCCAAAAATTAAATAAGTGCTTATATTAATACTTAAGTTTATTATATTAATACATAAGTTTAAATGTTAATAAGATATCTACAATAATAAAAATTGTAAGTCTTGATTAACAAAATTAACTGTAAGTTTTCATAAAAAATGGTTCTTGCCTAGATTGAAATGAATAACATATTTCTTCACAGGATAATATGAAGGATGCAAAACTTAAATGAATATTTGATTAAAAGTTTGTGGGAATGCTGACTGAAATTTAATAAGTTTTTTCTAAAAGGCCTATTTTGTCCTAAAATAGGATGGCTAATTTTTCATAAACTCTTGGAACTTAATTTGCATGTGGTGAGTTGTAGAAGGTATTGTGATAACTTTAAGTAAGGGAATGTGTTCTGTGAAGGTAAAAGTTGTCTTAAAATAATATAATCTATATGGTCATAAATAATTATAAGAAGTTTAATGAAGCATTGTTTAAATTAAGGTATTTAAATGGCTAATTCCAAAAGTCAATATTAAATATATATAAAACTGAATTGATGATGATAAATAATAAAAGGTAATTTTATAACAGGAAAACTTGTTGTTGGCTAGTCTTCCCTGCAAACTGCCTTTTAGGGGACTGTTTCTGGTATTACATGCTACTAAGTATTTAAACTGAAGAAAAGTTCATTAGTTTAACAAGCTCATTTAGTGTTGATGGCAGTGATATGTTGTAAGAAGTTTGCCTGGTAACTTAGTATGTGGGATATATGGAATGTGTTTTTATTACTAAGGAAACAGGAGATGATTTCATCCTGAAATAAAATGATTGATTATTGAGAAAGAGTAAAATGTGGGACAAATGAATACTGAAAGTGTAGAAGGTTTGTGGAAAGAAATTTTTATGGTTAAAGTTAAGTTAAGATTTGATGGGTCTATCTATAAAGTTTGAAAAAGCCTTAGTATCAAGTAGTATGTATCAAAGTTAAAAATATTGTTCTTTTTCAAAGTCTCTGAAATCATTAGTCTGTTCTGGTGAAAGTTTATGGAAAGTTTATATCCTGAATAATCAGTATACAAAGAGTCTGTTTTATCAAAACAGCTTCTTATGCTTTAACCTCATCATTTCCTCAGTGTTCAAGGAAGAAAGGGTCTTATCTCTTTTAAAGGAAATAATGTTTAAACCTGCTTTCTAAAAATCAGATCCTGAAAAGCAGCTTTTTATTTCAAACTAATTACAAGAGATTTGTTCTTTTATCTTGAAGGAAAAAACAGTTAAGTTCATTTAATATGTTATAAGTTGAGAGTGTTTAAAAGTGTTATAAAATTAACAGGATTTTTTAACCTTCTGTTAATTAAAGTTGTATGAGTAAAAGATTCCTATGAATGCTTAAGGGTGTATAAAGTTACCAATATTTCAGCATAATATTAAAGAGAAGTACAATGTGGTTAATTATGGTTTCAATTATTATGAAAGAGTATGTGTCACAGAAACAACCTCTTATCATAGATTAAATTAACAGCACTAGTATGCAGCAATCCCAAACACTGCTAGTTTGTTGCAAAAAGTTAAAGTCCAGCTGTATTGCTATCACTTTGTTTTAAAACTTGCTAAGACTTTCTTTAGTTTCTTCTTACACAAATCAAGCCAGCTGCATTCCTCTATCTATAAAATACCCAACAATAAAATTTTGCAGTACTTTTCAGGACTATGTGCATAGCCCAACCATCTTGTACAGTATTTACTGATAGTAATAGTAATGGAAAAGCAGCATACGTTACTTCTCAAAAAGAACAGGTTTGACAAACTCCTTGTCTGCTCAATGCACAGAGCTTTCAGCTGTCATTAAAGTTTTACAAATGTTTTAAGAGCCCTTGAAAATTGTCTGACTCTGAATATGTATGTCTTACTGTCAAGCATATTGAAACAGCTCATATCTTTGCTACTAAGTTATCTCAACTTTTCGCTGACTTGCAACATATTATTAGGTTAAAACAGCATCCTATTTACATTACTCGTATATGCCCTCATACCTCTTTGCCTGGTCCTATGACAGCAAATAATGCAAGGCCTGGTTTATTAGTAGAATGTTTGCAGGATGCCAATAAATATCATACATTAACTCATACTAATACTAAGGGACTTAGACATAAATTTCCTCAATTAACAAAACATCAAGCTCAAAAAATTATTTGTACCTGTCCCACCAGTGGACCCTTAACTACAGTGCCTTTTCAGGCTGGGACTAATCCCAGAGGCCTGGCTCCTAATCAGTTATGACAGATGGATGTTACTCATGCACCATCCTTTCATAAATTACAATATGTTCATGTTTGTATTGACATTTATTCTCATTTTTTGTGGGCTACTGCTCAAAGTGGGGAACGGTTTCATCATGTTCGCTCACACCTCTGGTTTGCTTTTGCTGTAAGGAGATGCCCTCTGAAAATTAAAACTGATAATGAACCTTCTTACATTAGTAAATCCTTTGAATCTTTCTGTTTAAAATATGGTATTGAACATGATACCAGCATTCCTTATAATCCTACAGGTCAAGCTATAGTTGAATGCAGCCATAATACCCTAAAAACTATGCTTTTAAAACAAAAAGGGGGAAATGATGGTATTATAACATCAAAAGATTAATTAGCAAAAGCTTTATTTACTTTAAATTTTCTTAATGTTTATAATTCATTAACACCTGTGGAATGTTCACTTAGAAAATGTCAAACATCTACAGTAGACACAGGAAATGAAGATCAACCAATATTCTGGAAAGATATTTTAAGCAATGTATGGAAAAAAAGGCAGGATTACAGTAAGGGGGTGAGGCTATGCTCTTATCATTTCAGAAAATGGAGAACAAATTTAGTTATCTGTGAAAAGGATTAAACCCCAGAATGAAGAGATGGAGTCTTCTACAACTTCTGATGATGGTGATCATAAGTAATAAGGAAGCTGCCAGTAATTACACTTATTAGGCCTATGTACCTAACCCCCCATTACTTAGAGGGTTAACCTGGAAAAATCCATTCTTTCATATATATCTGAATAAAACCCATATATTCCCTAAACCAATTGATAATCGATTGCCAATTAAACCCTATAAAGAAAAAGAATCGATAATCTCATATTACCATTTGATTATCAACCCTTATGCATTAGTAACCATCCTTCCTGTATGTAGGTTAAAAATCAGGCCATAACTATCTTCAAAAATAATAATACTCAGTTTATTGTGACTTTATTTCCCTCTTATGATTTAATCATGACTAAAAATCCTACTTATGATTGTCTGCAAAAAGACAGTAGGGATAAAGAAGGATGGCAAGAATGCCATATTGGAAGAGAAATCTGTCATTTTTAATGATTCCTATGGAATACTGTGGGAAAGTGCCCCTATGGGGAGTCCCATTGAATATGATGACAGATTTATTTGGCATGGTCTAAATAGTAAAGGACAACAAAAAATAATTTTTACTAAAATAATAGTGTTTGGAAACAGAAAGAGAAATGAATCCCTTCTCCATGGTGTAATATTACATGTATACACAAGCAGAAGAATCTGGGGAAAGTTTTTCTAGGAATAGCTCCTACTATAGAATGGATTGGGAATAATAGTAAGAATAGTCAATATCTGCATTTAAATCAAATTCATTTTCAGGCATGTGTAAGAGATCCTTATGTATTTGTGGTTGGAAAATTAACTATAACCCAAAAATGCTCTATTCTATAAAAATGAGGCCTTGCATCCTAGCAACCATTACCCCGCAACTAACATACTATGGAGAAGGCAAACTAAAACTTTTACTATCCCCATCTGTGTCAAAGAGAGCTGCCTTCCTCCCTATATTGGTAAAAAAATTAACCCACAGGTTCAGTCGCTGCAGCTGCCACAGCACATGGTGCTCTTGGTCATGGCCTCATCAGCTTGCAATACTTTAAACAACAATGACAAATTAGCCTAGAATCCAGTGTGCAGTCTCTTGACTCTCTGCAGCAGTGACTAACATCCCTCGCCCAAGTAGCCTTACAAAACCGTAGGGCCTTAAACTTACAGCTGAAAAAGGAGGAACCTGCCTTTTCCTCCAGGAGGAATGCTGCTACTATATATATGAATCTGGTATTGTTGAGCAAAATGTTAAGATTCTACGAGAATTGCGGGAAGGGATACTGCTCTCCCAGTCAACCTCCTCCCTGATGGCCTGGCTCACTTCCCCTCTCATGACATGGCTGGCTCCCCTCCTCAGCCCCCTAATCGCTCTCATATTAATCTGTGCATTTGCACCTTGCCTCCTTAAATTTCTCCAAGAAAGGATGAAGCAGATCTCAGCCCATGTGATGTATCTTGCCGCTGTTCATCAGTACCAGCCTGTCCGGACCGAAGAACAAACAACCGACCTTTGAAAATGCAAATTTCTTATGTTGTTTCATAATAGTATTTCTTTGCCTGTTTTCTCCTTACAGTCACCACTTCCCCTATCATGGCTTAACCTTTTCTGTTTAATCTATATCACTGAACGGCTTCAGCAGAGATCCAGCAGCTCGAATGAGCAATGGGCACCCTGGCCTGACAAGACCGGGACGGGCGTGGCCACACCCACCAATCTCAGTACATCATGCTTGTCATACATGGTCTATGAGGGCTCCCCATTATAGCTTGCTGTAATTGCAAGCCATCTGTCGCTGAAGCACTGGACTGGTTAGCCAATGACGGGCAACTGGGCTGACCCATCAGTCAACCTAAGACAGGGATGTGGCCTTTTGCTGCCATGCTTCCCAATGACGGGTAAGACTGATCACATGCCGGGTAAGACTGATCACATGCCGGGTAAGACGAATCACTTACCGGGTGCAGCCCCAACCTAAGACAGGCACAGCCCCCCTTTCAGCACAGGAGCACCTTGCAGCCACATGCCACTACTGAAAATAAGCCCTGCTCTAACGTGAGCCGTGGCTGGCCGTTCCTTTCTTCAATTCATTACGCTTTAAACAGAAAAGGGGGACCTGTGGGGAGCCATCCACTGTGAGACCTATTTACAGCCTGCCACAACATGGTGGATCTCACAACATGGCGGAGTTCACAAATCTGCCCTGTCATTTCCTTGTTGTTCTTCCTCTTTGTTTCTTTGTTCTCCCCTTCCCACTGCAACTCTGGCGACTATAGCAATACGCATGCGCAAGGCGCAAGACTCTGCAGACCCGAAGCGAACTGTCAGCCAATCCCCTCCTTGGACGTCTGCCATCCACAAAACCAGCCTATCACCTATGTACACATTCCTTTCCCTCCCTATAAATTCCCGTGTTTTACCCCCAATAAACAAGACTTGATCAGACTCCTGTCTTGTCTCCATTCTTCTCTCGACTCCTGCCCCACCCTGCTTCTTTCCACAGGTCCCTGGATTGCCCCCGCTGGCCAGAGCACCTTTCCAATATGGATTTGGTGAAAAAATAATCTGTCATATCGAAGACTTTATAATTGTTGCAAAGTTGTTGTTAATTGGCTCCAGAATCTCAGTCTACATATAATACCAGGAGTTAAAAATGCCTTTTGACCTGAATAAAAGGGGGAAATGGAAAGGACAAATGAGTTTATATAGCTATGAGTCTCTAAAAAGAGCCAGGAGGTTATCAGAGGAGTTGCCCTTATGCACACCTCAGCAGAGTCCCAGAGACAGATTAAGTAGATACAACCCCAGGTATTGGTTCTTCTGAGGGCTACAGAGACCCACAGGTTCTATGGTCATGGCAGATGGAGTTCAGTGCCATGTCAGTTGGCCCTACTTTGGTGTTTGTGTTTCTGTGTGATGAAGATGGACTCAGATGTGAAATTTGTCCACAAGCCTCTCCTGTTACTTTTAATGGATCTGTAGTTGGTGCTGGGGGTTAGTGTATACCCAGGGGACCTGAATCTCTGGACTGACCACGTGATAGCCAGGCCCTGAGCCTCAACAGACTTCAGCTCCTACACTCTGGTTTATTGGACTTACCCCACTCAGCTAACATGGAGGTGAAGAAGGTCAACCACCACACCAGGGAGCCAAGAGTGCCTACAACTGAAAGGAGAATTGGCATCCTGCATCCATGTGGAATCTAAGCTCCCTCTTGTTATTGTTGTGGAGTGGACACAACCATTCTAAGGTCCACAGGATGGAGGAATAGAGTATGGATTAGATGGACTTACTGATATTCTATTCATGAACTATTGTGATTAGTAATTGAAGAAAATGTGACATTGGTGTGGAGAAAGTAGCCATGGTGGCTGTTAGGGGTAGGGAGTGGGAGGAAGAGATGTGATGTGGGGGTATTTTTGGGGGTTGGAGTTGTCCTTGGTGGTGCTGTGGGGACAATTACCAGACATTGTATGTCCTCCCATGACCCACTGGGTGGCCTGTGAGAGAGTGTGGGCTATGGTGTGGACCATTGGCCATGAGGTGCAGTGGTGCTCAGAGATGTATACACCAAGTGCAATGACTGTCTCATGATGATGGAGGAGGTTATTGTTATGGGGAGAGGAATGGGTTGAGGGGGATAGGGGGTATATAGGACCTCATATTTTTTTAATGTAACATTTAAAAAAATAAAGACAAAAAAATAAAAGAAGTCAGGATGCAAAAAAAATTGGCTGCAGAATATGATCACACAGAATATGATCAAACTTCATTTATCATCTGATTAATTTTTCAATAATCCACATTTCATCCCTGTTATGTGCCTTTCTTCTATCATTCAACAAAAGAGAGATGCATCTGTAATAGACATTACAACCCCTGATTATTCAAACATTGATGATGTCACTAATCTCTGATTCTTCTGGAGATACAATGTTGCTTTTTAACAATTTTTTTGATAGGGAGCACATTTCAGGAAATTTCTCTTGGAGTTTCCTACAATAGTCTTCATTTGCAGATCATAACAAGCAAAGTAAAATGAAATAAAAGACCAGAGCAATAGAAAGGATATTCTTTGTTAATCAATTAGAAGATAAATACTATGAAAATATCAATTAAGCAAACCGATTTATATTTTCAACCCACTCACAATTAAAATCCCAACAGCCTGCTTTACAGTAATTTAAAAGTCAATTACCAAATTTATTTGGAAGTTACAGGGGCCCCAAATAGCCATAATAAGCATCCTAAAAAATAAGAGTGAATTCAGAGGACTTATTCTTCGTGACATTAAAGTGTAATACCAAGCTACTCTAGGGAAAACAGCATGTTATTGGCATAAAGATTGGCATATTAATCATTGGAATCAAACTGATCATTCATAAACAGGCTCTCACATCTACAGGCAACTGATTTTTTATAAACCTACCAAGTCCATTTTACTGGGATATTGCAGTCTCTTCAACAAATGACCTTGGAGAAATGGATATCCTTAAACCAAAGAAAGAGGACCATTCTCCTACTCTCTAAGAATCATCTCCAAATGCATCAAAGATCTCAACATTAATGCCAGGAAAATTCCTGGAAGATAAGATATGGTAAATTCTTCAAGGTCTTATGCTATGTAGGGTTCTCTTAAAACTTCACCCACAGCAGGAGCAACAGTGGAAAAAACTAGAAAAATAGGACCTCTTCAATATTAAAAATGTTTGCACTTGAAAGGACTTTGAGATAAGGGTAAAAAGGCAGCCTACCAAATGGAAGAAAATATTTGGAAATCACACATCCAACAAGGGTTTAATATCCATGATATATAATATCCATGATATATAAAGAGATTCTACAAATGAGTAATACTAAGACAAATGGACATTGTTAAAAAGTGTGCAAAAAGCTTGAATAGACCTTTTTTCTAAAGAAGAAATACAAATAGTGAAAAGTCATGTGAAAATCTTCAATAATAGTTATTAGAAAATGTAAATCAAAACTACAATTTCATACCTAATAGAATGGCCACATTTTGAAAAAAAAAAAAGGAAACAAGTGTTAGAGAGGAGATGGAGTGATAGGAGTGCTTACTAACTGTTAGAAATGTAGAATTTCACAGCCACTGTGAAAGTCTGCTTGGAAGTTCCTAAGGAAGTTAGATACAAATCTACCATGTGATCAGCAATATCATTACTAGGTGCATATCAAGAAGAACTGAGAGCAGCGACATGAACTGACAGCTACAGAATGATGCATGACAGCATTTTTTAAAACTGCCAAAAGATGGGAATGATCCAGGAGTCTATCAGCTGATGAATGGATAAACAATTTATTGTATATACGTGAGATCACTATTATTCAGCAGTTAGAAGAAATGAAATCATAAAACATATGAAAACATGCATGAATCTGGATGATACCAGGTTGAGTGAAGCAAGCCAAACAAAGAAGGCCAAATATTGTATGATTTCAAAATTACAAACAGAACATAATGAGCAAATTCATGGATATAATGACTAGTATAAAAGTCACCAGAAAATAGTGTGAGGTTAAAGAATGGGAATCTGAGTTTTAGTTTATGGAGGATTGCTAAAAAGTGTATTTGTAAATATTTGGAAATGCATAGAAATGTGTTTGTAATTAGCAGCTCTAATATATCAGTATAGTAAGGGTTGAAAAAAAAGCCAATGGTTGTGTTTATCACTAGAAGGAAAGCTAAAAAATGATACTTGAAACTGTATAGTGAAGCAAACACTTTTGTGAAAAATAAGTACTGTCAATAGTGCATATATAAGAAAGTTTAGCTATGAATCAGAACAAATATATGTTAATGTTATAAATGTTAATATTAGGGTGATATGTGGGCAAAAATACAACCAAAATATATTATGGACAGTAATGTATAATAACGGATTAATAACCATCCTTCAATGTTAAAAATATGTACAGTAAGTGAAAGAAATTAGACAAAATATATATTGTTAGACTCTGTCTATGACAATGCAAACGCAAATAAATTTAGAGATGAAAACAGATTAGCAATTATGTATGACAGGAGAAGGACAGCAAGATTGAGAGGTACTAAAAAAGGGGTAGTGTTTGTTTTTATTGTTTTCTTCTTTCCATTTTTTTGGATTAATGAAAATGCTCTTATATTGATTGTAGTGATGAATGCACAATTCTGTAATTATACCAAATGCCAATAATGATATGATTTAGATGGATTATATAGTTTATGAATATGTTTCAATAAAATTGATTTTAAAAAGTAATTTGGGCGTTTTATCCACAACCAACTATTACTTTTTCAAATATTATTCCCAGATCCTGGGAAATATGATCAGGGTTCTTATGGAGACCTACTGTTTTATTTGTGAACTTGAAAAAGGCTAGTATTTTGTTCACCACCTGGCTCCAGAACCATCTCTTTGGTTGGCAAGTCAGAGTGGCATTTTGGGATTAATAACTGCTCTGAGCTTGTGTCCAACTTTGGAAAAAAATGGGATCTGGTCATTTCTTTTTATCACTTCATATTCTTTGGCAAAGCTGTGAATTCAATGTATGTTGTAATTTATCAACCCACAGGTTCATACTCTGATTTGACTGTAGTTTTTAGACAAAATGAATTTGACTCATACAGTCCAAGAAGATTTCTGGTTTTTCATTATCCCTTAATATGAGAATTAAAAATCCACAGATTGTCCTTGCTTCATGATTTTCCAGTGCAATTAAAGGATGCAACTCAGTCCACCTTTCTTGAATTATGATTCTGAACAAAATAATTTTTCACATAAACCAGTCAACTTGTCACAGTTTTCCCAAGGCACTGTCTTTAGGGGAGAATTCAAGCAATGTATTGTGAATCAGAATTGACAGTGTTTGACATACACTTGTGGTGCCCATTTATCTAATGGAAATTGTGTCATTCTTGTTCTCACACACAATAACATATAAGTCAATTCCCAGATTCCTAGCCTGGGAATCTGTCTCCGCAATAAATTCTTGTATCAAATTATTTCTTGTATGAATGATTTTATTCAGGCAGAACCTCTTTTTCATAATATCTCAGAATGTTAAGAACAAACTTAGTAAGCATGCACTCTGACTATTGTTGAAAATTCTAGATGTATGTCTTTCAAGCAACTGGAAGTAGAAAACACTGAAAAACAGGCCAACCAAGAAAGTTGATACATCTGTTATCACCAAGAATATTGAATAATCAAGAAGATTCCACTGAAATTGTTGGTTCAACAAATATGCTGCATTTTCTGCAATCCAGGCTGTAGGACAGTCTTGCCATAAATGAGTGTTAAAAAGGCACTGCACATGCTAGTTTACTTTCCTCTGGAGTACTGGCATTCAAACCAAAAGAAGGAAGACTTGGTTGCTAAGAACCAGTCCACCCTACCCACCTCATACCATACCATGTAGAATTGATGGTGAATGTCAAGCTTAATCTTTGTGTGTATTTTAGGAAAGAGGGAAATTGTAGCTCTTTCAAGACTCATAATATCTTTTCTTAATTCCTAATACAGCTGACTGAAAAGACGATTCTTAAGAAAATGTTTGTAGAGCATGTCCCTACTGAGTTATACAGACCATTTCAACAATACCTTATTCTCCTAGACCTCTACTTACTTTATTTTTTATTTAGATCTTCCCTTATTTATTTTTATTGTCTTTTTCTAAAGATAAATAGATCACACAAAACATTACATTAAAAGACATAAGAGATTTCCATATACTCCACTCCCCACACCCCACCACCTCTCTTCCCACATCAACATCCCCTTCCATTGGTAAGGCACATTCACTGCATTTGATGAATACACCCTGGAGCAATGTTACACCATGTGCACAATAGTTTACTTCATAGTTCACGCTCTCCCCCAGTCCATCCAGTGGGTTATGGCAGGACATGCAATGTCCTGCATCTGTCCCTGCAATATCATTCAGGACAACCCCAGGTATCAAAAATGCTCCATATCATAACTTTTCCTCCCTCTCCCTGCCCTCTGCAAATCCCATGGCCACATTCTCCACATTAATGATATAATTTATTCACAACAGTTCTATAGAAGAATATTATCAAATCCACTCCAATCCATATTATATTCCTCCATCCAGTGGACCCTGGGATGGTGATGTCCACTCCACCTCTAAATTGGGAGGGGGTTTAGATCTCACATGGCTGATGGTTGCAATTCTCCTGCTTGCAGTTGTAAACAATCTCTGTTCCCTGGTGTGGTGGTTGAAATTTCTCTCACCCCATCAGCTGACCTGGGTAAGTCCAATGAACCAGAGAGTAGGTCTTAAAACTCTCCTGAGCCTCAAGACCTGGCTGGCACATGGACAATACAGAGATACAAATCTGAGCATACACAAACTCCACCATCAGTCACAGTTTCAGTAAAAGTGACAGAAGAGGCATGTGTAGACAGGTCACATCTGAGTCCAACTCCATCACATTCAGAAGCACTAATTCCAAAGTGGGGCCCAGTGGCAAGGCACTGAACTCCAGAGCAATCTGCCATCACCATAGAACCTGTGTGTCTCTGTAGCCCTCAGGAGCACCAGTACCTGGCATTGTATCTACTTTGGCTGTCTCTGGGGTCCTGCTGAGACATGCCTAAGTGTGAACCCTCTGATGACTCCCTGACTCATTTTGAAGATTCTTAGCCATATAAACTCATTTTTCTTGTCCATTTCTCCCTTTAATTCAAGGTTTATTTTTTTAGTTCCATAACTAGCTGGTGATGGTAGTAATCTCTTCACACCAGGGAGGATCATACCTAGGAGACATGTTCAACATTCAGGAAGTATAATGCATTTACATGCTGAGTTTGGCTTAGAGAGTGGCCACATTTGAGCAACATGAAGGCTCTTAGAAGGTAAATCTTAGGCACTCTGCAGCGCTAGGACTAGTTGAAATTTCAAGTACACAAGCTCATAGGCATAGTCGTTACTATCAAGGGCCCATCATTGAGACATCCTTCTTCACTGTTCTTGGTCCCTGCACTTGGGGGATTGTTGCTTTTCCATTGAGGAATGTGACAGAACTCCCCAGGATGGGAACTCAGTACTCCAGCAGTTGTCATGTGTAACTCTATCCATTATGGCCATACCCAATGAACATCTGAACATATCTATATGCATACCCTGAAGAACTCCTCCCACTCATGCATCCTCCATCAATGACACCCCATACCAGTGCTCCTCCCCAGCTATAGGTGAACCCCTCTGTGATCCAAAACTTATTAAAAAATGAAAACTAATATATTGCCAAATTCAATTGGTAGGTAAATGAAATCATATCGACAGGTTTAAAGATTAGAAATAGACTATGTAATAATAAAAAATAAAATAAAAAATAAATTGGGTTATTAAAAAATGAAAAATATCATAAAACTTTGTTTTTAATATTTTGACTTTTGTCACAGTAATAGGTTTTGTCCTGCATGTACAGTGGCAAGGCAATCTCCTTCATTCCTTCCTCAGTGTGTATATCCAATTTTTTATTTTTAATTTTGTCTTCTAAAAAGTTTTAGATCACAGTAAAGGCACATATACAATATAAGGAACTCAAATGTACCCAACATCAAATACTTTTCTCACTTCCCCAGCAATGATCTTTTTCATATGGATCCTATATTTGCTACAGCTGATGTACAGATATTGAAACATAGCTACCAACAATGGTTCCATTATGGCTACATTATGGTTTATATTTTAGACTGTATACTTTTATAAATTTTTGGTGAAATTTAATGTGGCTTATATCCTCATTGCACAATCTTATGGAACATTTCCATTGCTCCCCAGTTACTCCCTCTTTCATCTATTCTATTCCTCTCTCCCCCTCCTGTCAGGGCCCAAAGTGACAACCAAGCTTTACTGCTTGAAAGACAAGATTCATAGATACAACAATGCTGAGGGCTTGACACTCTAGTCTGTTCTCCCCCTTTGGTAGCCTCACATGCTCTATAGATTTCTTCTTAAGAAAATCTAAATTTTCTTCTTGAGTAATCTATAAATGACTAAAAGAAAATCCTCCCATTATCTGCTATTGATGAAACATATGATTTTTTTGTTTTATTATATCTACTCAAAGATATAACAGAGTAAACCAAGGACAATTTCCCTTATGTATATTGACGCTAAAACCCTCACCAAATAACTAGCCTATCAAATCCATCAGAATATTAAAAGAATTATCCACCATGACCAAGGGAGATTTACCTCAGTTTGCAAGGGTATCCAAGAAATTCAATCAATGTAATAAATCACACCAATATAGTGGAGGGAAAAATCACATGAAAATCATTTTTGATGTAGAAAATGAATTTGACAGAATTTAAATCCTTTTCATGTTAAAAACACTCAGAAAAATAAGATTACAAGATATCTTATCAACATGAAAAAAAGAATATATATATATATATATATATATATATATATATATATATATATATATATAACACTGACATTTAAATATTCAATGTTCAAAGAGTGAAAGCCTTCCTCTTCACATTTGGAATAAGACAAGGTACCTGATTTCACTATTGCTAGAGAATATTGTACTGGAAGACTTTTCCTAGAGGATGCAATTACTGCAAAGCTCAAGTAATGAGCCAATGCCTGTGCCATAGAACAAGGAGACAACTCACAGGAGAGACCCAAAAGTGGAAAGGCTTTGTGGCTGATGAAATTCTCAGAATGAAGTAGTCAATCTGAGAATAGATGAAGAGGATCCCAATGAAAGGAAAAACACCTATAGCTTTAATCACAGAGTACTGACATAAGTTATTTATGAGGGAGTCAAAACAGATGAGCTTATGTATTTCAGAAATGTCCCCAAAAAGTGTATAATTTCTAAGTTTGTTCAGAAGAACCTCAAGATGGGCAAGTTTGTTCAGTAGGCCATCAAGACAGTGAGACACCAGCAACCAAAACCCCAGGGCACAGAGCTGGGGTTCATGATGATCGTATATTGCAGGGTATGACAGATGGCCACAAAGTGGTCACAGACCATCCCCCCAGGATTAGGCCCACCAAGGATCCACAAACAATGAAAAAGAATATCTTCATGAGGCAGATTGCATACATGATAAATTTTCTGAATATGGATGTTTACCAGCATTTTTGGGATGATATGGTGGGGAACCTGAAGTCAACAAAGGGCAGATTGGAGAGGAAAAATGAACATAAGTGTGTGGAGGTGGGAGTCTGAGATGATAGTCAGGATGATGAGCAGGTTCCAATGAAGGTGACCAGGTACAGGGACAGGAAGAGACAATGGAGAATGAGTTAAATCTCTGACTTCACTGAAAATCCCCAAAACACATATTCTGAAACTCTTGTTTGATTTTCTGATTCCATGTGAATGAGATACCTGCCAGGGCAGGGACAAAGCAAGAACAAATACTCAAAAAACAGACCATGCAAAAAGTAATTGGATTTAATCGGAAGTGAAAAAATTAATGAAGTCTTGTGTTTTTATATTTATCTACAATGGTACAAGTTGATCCTATAATATCTTATCTCATATAGTTCGATTTTGTGAGATTCAATTCTGTTTCATTGACCAATTTAGAACATCTAAAAGCTGCTAATTTCTTTTGGAGAATTTATAATTAACCATATTTGATTCAAAATAAGGTAGAATAGATTCATACCCAAAGAAGTAATTGAACAATCAACAAGAATTGCCTCTACAAATTAACTCCCTTGGGGGTGGGTCTTTGTCACAGGAAAATGAAAAATTTTCATTAAAATCATAAAGCAGATGCTTGCTAGAACCATTATCCATTAATTTGATCTAAAGACTTAAGACAATAAAAATAAATTAGTTTCTTTTGGAAAGGAAAATCATCTCTTACAGATGATGATAGACAACTGAAAACACTGATAGACATCACTTGGGAAATTATCAAAACTGATGAGAGGGGTTATGAAAATGAAGCTCCTGCTTGGACCCAGGACCCAGGCCTCTGGGGTTTGGCTCAGCTGCTGATGGTAGAGCTCCTGCTTGTGTCTGCTATGCTATCCAGTGTTTTCTTACATCCTGATTCACTGAACAAAACTGTTCTCAATCCAGATGATTCTATTCAAAATATGAGAGCTTTGATACATGAAGGTCAAACCAAACTTTATATTTCCCAGGTCAGTAGCACGCTGCCTCTCATGAATTGTACAGAGAAAAGTGGAGCAGCATCTGTGGCCCCTCTTCCCTCCCCTGCTTCTTTTCTATCCCAAGAGGAAGCTGATATCAATGCAGATCCTAGCATAGAGGAGGAGGGTCTCCTCATGCTCAGTATTTCTCCATCCACAGCAAAAGACACTCGGGATAATGGACATTATGGAAAACCACACTCTGATTGGACCACCAGCCCCAGAGCTGATGAGTCTGATGAAGACTTGAAAGAAAACCAGGGTTACATGAAAATGGAACAGTGAATAAAATTTATTATGACTCCATCCTCAAATATGGAAGAGGAAGACAGTCATTTCTTTTTTTCCTTTGTATTATTTTTGCTTTTTTATTGCTGTGGTTGAAATCATATTTCACAACAAAAGGAAGATGTTACTTTCAATTCAAAGCAGGAAATGGCCGGGTGGTCTTTGTTCGAAAGCAGTGGAATATCATCTAGACCAGAATGTTAATGAAGCAATACCTTCTATGAAGATAATCAATGATTATATTTCTTGAAATACTGTGATCTGACTTTGGTTATTATGTTATTATATCTGTTTGACTCCCTACACCAAGATGGCTCCCTCATCTATTCGCTCATTGATAATCGCTTGTTGTCTGCTCATTTATTCTTTTAGGACACACCTGGAACTGCCCATTTGGAAGGGGGGGACCCAACTGCTTGAGCCACATATATCCCCTGCTCTTTTTTTTGCACATTGTCTGCTTGTTGTTTTCTCATTGTCTTGATAGTTGTCTACTTGTTGTTTTTTCTCAGTGTCTGCTCATTGTCTGCTCACTATTTTCTGTCACTGTTTGCCATGTGGGAGGCAGGCACCCAACGTCCTGAACCACATCTGTTCCTTGCTTGACTTTTTATATGATATTGTGCAGATGTTTGCCAGAAGTAATTGATACTAAATGAGAAGTAGGTCTCTCTTTATTTTGCCTTGGTCCTTTAGAAATTAAATATCATAAAAAGGAATATATAATTTTTCACCTATGCTTCAAGAGCCGAATTCAATTAGGGGTTCACAATGTGGAGCTAAGCATAAGTTAATACTCACTTTTTGTTTTAGACTTCTTTATCATACTTCTTCTGGAAGTATTAATAATGCTACTTTTGAGACTTCCGGCAAGATGGTGGCCGAGTGAGCTTGCCTTGCCGTCTCTCCTGGGAAGAGGCAGCTGGGCACCGCTGGAGGTTCTCTGGGACCAGGCTTTTTCAGGATTTTTTCAGGGCAGGAAGTGTCTGGACATCGATTTGGTGGGAAGGTAACGGAAAGGACTGGTCTATAAGATATAAATTGAGACTTTTCAGGAGGGGGAGGCAAGATGGTGGCTGAGTGAACTTCCCGGTTACTAGCTCCTGGGGGGAATTGGCTGGGAGGCGTCGGAGACTCTTTGGGACCGGCTGTTTTGGGATTTTTCCTGGTCTGGAGGTGTCTGGACATCGATTTGGAGGGAAGGTAACAGAGAGGATCATCTGTGAAATATACACGGAGATCCCAGCTACGTGTGGAGGATTCCCTCCTTGGGTAGGTGGAGCCGAGGCAGCTAGCACCGCGTGGAGCCCCGGTGGGCGGCGGCCAAGGTAGCCGAGTCCGGCCGAGCCCGGCTGAGCCGCGGCGGGCGGAGGGGCGGAGCCCAGCTGAGCTCGGCCGAGCCCAGCTGCGCCGCGCCGGGCGGCGAGCCAGAGAGCCGAGCCGCGCTGCGCTGCGCCGGGTGGCAGGCGGGAAAGCCGAGCCCAGCCGAGCCCAGCCGAGCTGCGGCGGGCGGCGGGCGGGGGACCAGAGCCCAGCTGAGCCCAGCCGAGCCTGGCGGCGGGGTTTCTGTTCTTTGGTTTTTTTTTTTTGTTGTTGTTGTTGTTCTTTTTTTTTTTTTTTTCAATCCTCTCTTTCTTGTCCCCAATATTCTTCTTATACTATTTTACCTTAACAATACAATAGGTCCTACAGGAAATACCTCACATTTGCTGGGTTTCCTCACCCTCCACTGCCTCATTTCTCTGTGAATAGATTTAGCCTATCTACACTATCCCCTTTCCCCTACAACTTGATATCCTCCACCATCTGCTATCTCTCCTATATTCCATCTCCCTTTCTTTGATCCACAAAGTGTCTAACTCTTAATTTCTAATACCTTTGTTTAGTTTTCCATCTGGTATTCATCCCTGAAACTATTACCTTTCTTTTCTCTTTCCCTCTCTCACGAAAACAATAGCCTCTTAGTACGTACCACATTCCTCCCATATTCAGTCGTCTACCTCATTATAGGTACTTTCCTACTACTATAACTCTACACAATTTACATGATCTAACCTCCATCCTCCCAGAACTCATATTGTTGCTTTGTAAACATATATCACCAATACTACTTCACACTTTTTCCTTCCTTACACAATTGAATTTCCCCAGCACTAATACTTTCCTTTAAAGTGAGCTTAACTAGCAATAAGAAATTGGAATAAGAAGAACAAAGTGACAAAGAGAAGATATAACACTTACGCAAAAACAACAGCTAATTAATCTCCAAGACTAGACAAAGAAGCTAAGGAACTGATTAAACCCGTCAAGAAAAAATGTTGACAAGACAGCAACAAAAATCTACAAACCAAACCAGTAATCAGGAAAACATGGCTGAATCCAATCAACAAACTGAAAATCAGGAAGGGGGGCAGGACTTCGCACAAGCAATGAAAGATCTCAGAACATTTATCACCGACAAATTTGATGAAGTAATGAAAGAGGTTAACAGCGTGAAGACAACACTTGGAGGGGAAATTGCAGACATGCGCAAAAAAATAACAGATATGATGGAAATGAACACCACAATTCAAGAAATCAAAAATACACTTGCAGCAAATATCAGCAGACTAGAAGAGGCAGAGCAGAGAATTAGTGATGTGGAAGACAGTGCATTGGAAATCAAACAGATAGAAGAAGTGGTCAATAAAAAGGTAGAAAAAATCCAGATAGGACTTAGGGACCTGAATGATAACGCAAAACGCTCAAACATACGTATTATAGGCATTCCAGAAGGAGAAGAGAAGGGAAAGGGGTCAGAAGGAGTGTTGCAGGAAATAATGAATGAAAACTTCCCAAATCTACTGAAAGAGACAGATGTACATATCCAAGAAGCACAGCGCACTCCACTGGTCATAAACCCCAACAGGCCCACCCCAAGACATATACTTGTCAAATTATCCAATGCTCAAGACAAAGAGAAAATTCTAAAAGCAGCAAGAGAAAAGAAAACCATCACATACAAGGGAAATTCCATAAGATTAAGTGCTGATTTCTCATCTGAAACGATGGAGGCAAGAAGGCAGTGGTATGATATAGTCAAGGTACTAAAGGAAAAAAATTTCCAACCAAGAATACTCTATCCAGCTAAACTAGCATTCAAAAATGATGGAGAGTTCAAAATATTCACAGATAAACAGAAACTGAAAGAGTATATCAACAAGAAACCTCCCCTTCAAGAAATTCTTAAGGGAATTCTGCAGGAAGAAAGGAAAAAACAGGACAGTCAGAGATGGAGGAGAGTGTAAAAGCAACAAGAAAGACAAAAATAGAAGGGGAAAATAAAATAATACAAACAAAATATAACAAACACAAATCCAACCAAAATATGGCTACCATAAATAACTCTCTAAACGTAATAACACTGAATGTCAACGGATTAAACTCACCTATCAAAAGATTCAGACTGGGACACTGGATAAGGAAATACGACCCATCTATATGCTGCCTACAAGAGACACATCTTAGACTCAGAGACTCATGGAGGTTGAAAGTGAATGGCTGGAAAACAATCATACAAGCAAACAACAACCAAAAAAAGGCAGGAGTAGCTATATTAATATCAGACAAAATAGACTTTAAATGCGAAACAATTGTGAGAGACAAAGAAGGATACTATATTTTAGTGAAAGGGACAATTTGTCAAGAAGATCAAACAATCATAAATATTTATGCTCCTAAGAAGGGCGCCTCTAAATATGTGAGGCAAACGCTGGAAAAACTAAGTGAAAGAATAGATGCATCTACAATTATAGTGGGGGATTTTAATACACCACTATCAACTCTGGACAGAACATCTCAAAAGAGAATCACTAAAGAAACAAAACATTTGAACAGTATATTAGAAGAGCTGGATCTAATAGACATATATAGATCATTACACCCAAACAGAGCAGGATATACATTTTTCTCAAACGCACATGGAACATTCTCCAAGATTGACCATATGCTAGGCCACAAAGAAAGGCTTAATGAATTCAGAAAGATCGAAATCATACAAAACAATATCTCTGACCACAGTGGAGTCAAGCTGGAAATTTGCAAGGGACAGAGACCCAGACTTCACACGACAATTTGGAAATTAAACAGCACACTCTTAGAAAAACAGTGGGTCAAAGAGGAAATCTCAAAAGAAATCAATGACTACCTTGAAACAAATGATAATGATAACACAACATACCAAAATTTATGGGATGCAGCAAAAGCGGTACTGAGAGGGAAATTTATAGCCATAAATTCATATATCAAAAAAGAAGAAAGAGCAGAAATTGAAGAATTAACTGCACATTTGAAAGATTTAGAAAAACAACAACAAAGTAACCCAACAGGAAGAAGAAGGAAGGAAATAACAAAGATAAGAGCAGAACTAAATGAAATAGAAAATAAGAAAGCACTTGAAAAAATAAACAAGACCAAGAGCTGGTTTTTTGAGAAGATCACCAAAATTGACTAACCTTTAGTGAGACTAACAAAGAAAAAAAGAGAAAAGATGCAAATACACAAAATAAGAAATGAGAAAGGTGATATCACCACTGACCCCACAGAAATAAAGACTATCATAAGAGGATACTTTGAAAAACTATATTCCAACAAAAATGACAATTTAGAGGAAATGGACAAATTCCTAGAAATACATAAGCAGCCCATACTGACGAAAGAAGAAATTGATGATCTTAACAAACCAATCACAAGCAAAGAGATAGAATCAGTCATTAAAAATCTCCCAACTAAGAAGAGCCCAGGGCCAGACGGCTTCACAGGTGAATTCTACAAAACATTCCGGAAAGAAATAACACCAATCCTGTTGAAACTATTCCAAAAAATCGAAACAGAAGGAACACTGCCTAATTCCTTCTATGATGCCAACAGTACCCTAGTACCAAAGCCAAAGAAAGACACCACAAGAAAGGAAAATTACAGACCAATTTCTCTAATGAACCTAGACGCAAAAATACTTAACAAAATACTTGCTAATCGTATTCAACAACACATTAAACGAATTATACACCATGACCAAGTGGGATTTATTCCAGGTATGCAAGGATGGTTCAACATAAGAAAATCAATCAATGTAATACACCATATAAACAGATTGAGAGAAAAAAACCACATGATTATATCTATAGATGCAGAAAAGGCATTTGACAAAATACAGCACCCCTTCCTGATAAAAACACTCCAAAAGATCGGAATACAAGGAAACTTTTTGAACATGATAAAGAGTATATATGAAAAACCTAAAGCCAACATTGTTTACAATGGCGAAATCCTGAAATCCTTCCCTCTAAAATCAGGAACAAGACAAGGATGCCCATTGTCTCCGCTCCTATTTAACATTGTCTTGGAAGTACTGGCTCGAGCACTGAGACAAGAACCAGATATAAAAGGCATTCAAATTGGAAGGGAAGAAATCAAAATTTCATTATTTGCAGATGACATGATCCTATATATAGAAAACCCTGAGAGATCTACAACAAAGCTCCTAGAACTCATAAATGAGTTTAGCAAAGTCGCAGGTTATAAGATCAATGCACAAAAATCAGTAGCATTTCTATACACCAATAATGAGCAAGATCAGGAGGAAATCAAGAAACAAATACCATTCACAATAGTAAATAAAAAAATCAAATACTTAGGAATAAATTTAACTAAAGAGGTAAAAAACTTATACATCGAGAACTATACAAGATTGTTCAAGGAAATCAAAGAAGACCTAAATAAATGGAAGAATATTCCCTGTTCATGGATAGGAAGACTGAATATTATTAAGATGTCTATCCTACCAAAACTGATCTACACATTCAATGCAATCCCAATAAAAATCAACACAACCTTCTTTAAGGAACTAGAAAAACTAACTATGAAATTTATTTGGAATAAAAAGAGGCCCCGAATAGCCAAAGACATATTGAAAAAGAAAAACTAAATAGGAGGAATCACACTTCCTGACTCCAAAACATACTACAAAGCTACAGTAGTGAAAACAGCATGGTACTGGCATAAGGAGAGACACACAGACCAATGGAATCGAATTGAAAGTTCAGATATAGAACCTCATGTATATAGCCATATAATATTCGATAAAGCCACCAAACCCTCACAACTGGGAGAGAATGGCCTATTCAACAAATGGTGTCTGGAGAACTGGATAGCTATATGTAGAAGAATGAAAGAGGATTACCATCTCACACCTTATACAAAGATCAACTCAAGATGGATCAAAGACCTAAATATAAGAGCCAAGACCTTAAAGACCTTAGAAAGCAGTGTAGGGAAACATCTACAGGACCTTGTAATAGGAAATGGCTTCATGAATATCACACCAAAAGCACGAGCAGCAAAAGAACAAATAGATAAATGGGACTACCTCAAAATTAAAGCCTTCTGCACCTCAAAGGAGTTTGTCAAGAAAGTAAAAAGGGAACCCACACAGTGGGAGAAAATATTTGGCAACCATATATCTGATAAGAGACTGATAACTTGCATATATAAAGAACTCATATATCTCGAAAACAAAAAGATAAACAACCCATTTAAAAAATGGGAAAAAGATTTAAACAGACACTTCTCCAAAGAAGAAATACAAATGGCTAAAAAGCACATGAAAAAATGCTCCAAATCCCTAGCTATCAGGGAAATGCAAATCAAAACTACAATGAGATACCATCTTACTCCCATAAGATTGGCAGCCATGAAAAAAACAGTAGAATACAAATGCTGGAGAGGATGTGAAGAAAGGGGAACACTCATCCATTGCTGGTGGGAATGCAGAAGGATCCAACCATTCTGGAGGACAGTTTGGCAGTTTCTCAAAAAATTATCCATAGATTTGCCATATGACCCAGCAATACCACTGCTGGGTATATACCCATCAGATCTGAAAACAAGGACACAAACCGATATATGTACACCAATGTTCATAGCAGCATTGTTCACCATCGCCAATAGTTGGAATCAATCCAAAAGTCCATCAACAGATGAGTGGATCAATAAAATGTGGTATATACACACAATGGAATACTACTCAGCTGTAAGAACCAATACACTACAATCGCACGTGATAACATGGATGAACCTTGAGAATCTTATGTTGAGTGAAGCAACCCAGGCATTGAAGGACAAATACTATATGACCTCAATGATATGAAATAAGTTAACTGCCTCAGAGAGCTAGAGTCTGGAAAAGTGGCTTACTGGAAATCGGGGGGTGGAGGAAGGCTGTGAGTTAATGTCTGTAGGGGTGGAATCTGTGATGAGCTGGGGGTAAGTATGAGCTCAAAGAAGGGACAAAATGGGGGCAAGGGGTTACCTTCGGGTGGGGTTTTCTGGGTTTGAGGGGGGCTGGGGATGGGAAGAGGGGTAATATGGTCCAAGAAATAGGTGGGAGGGAGGGGCATCATACAAACATGGGAGAGTGCCAGAAGTTCGTTGAGAACTAAATGTTGAGTAAAACGTATCAAAGTATAAGTAGGAGGGTTACCTGGTTAGGACGCTCAGGGGGTATGGTCTGATGCGGGACGGACTCCGGAGGGAATAGCTGAAGGCTCATTTTGCCAAGGTGGGTTCTACCATTGGGTGGGGTGGACCCATATCCTGGGGAAGACTAATGCCGTCGAATAGAGAGAACTGTATCTCTCGTGAGAAAGGACGGCTCCCAGGGCATTAGATTGGCAGGCGTTGTGGGCCCTAAGGGGAGGGGAAAATGGACGTGCAATGGATGGAACAAAGGTAAATAAGGGGGCAAAAGAGGAGTTATGTGAGAGTACACGAGGATGAATATAAAACAGCTAATATTACACCAAAAACACATAGGGGATGACAGACTAATAATGAAAACCATAAGACAAAACATAGGATAACTAAAAAATTTAGAAAACTGTACAACCTAAAGTATGGACCACATAGTAAGCACAAATGTTACCTTGTTTGAAAACTATAGTTTCGGAATCTGTACATCAGTTTCAGGAAATATGATATGAATAAGTTAAAAGATTATTGCTGTGGAAGGGAAAAGGTTTTATGGTGGATCTGGGGAAATACTGTATATTGTATATATGAATTTTGGTGATCTAAGACTCTTCTGAAGCTGACATTATGTTGGGATTCACTTTACGGGAAGTTTTGGATCACAGAGTGGTTCAACAATGGCACCGGAGGAATACTGATATGGGATGTTATTGACAGGATATATATGGTTGACAGGGAGTTATACAGGGCATATGCCCAGGGTATATGGTAATGTCTATATATACGCATAGTGGAAACAATTAATAACAACAGCTAGGGGGGTACTGGGCTCCTGGCTGGGGGGTCACTGTTGTGGGCCCTGGGAGAGCAGCGGCAATCCTCCAGGTGCAACGGCAAGAACCAGGAAGGAAGGAGGGCCCAACAGTGGGCTCTTGATACTAATGGCTACACTTTTGAGCCTATGCACCTGCAATAAGAACAAGGCCTAGAGTAGCATTGTGCCTGGGGGTTTCCTCCTGACAGCCTTCATGTTACTCAAATGTGGCCACTCTCACAGCCAAACTCAGCGTGTAGATGTGATACATTCCCCCCAGCGTGGGACACGACACCCGGGGATGAGCCTCCCTGGCACCGAGGGATCACTACCACATACCAGCTGAAGAAGCAACTAGAAAATGACCTTGAATTAAAGGTTCAATGTGGAACAGCAGAATATACCTGTCTACATATAATAACATGACTTCGGGAAGTGGTTTGACCTAATGTAAGGGGGAAATGGAAAGGAGAAATGAGATTATAAGGCTGTGAGTCTCTAAAAAAGAGTCTGGAGGTTGTCAGAAGGAATACCCCTATGTACAACTGAACAGAGTCTAAGAGACAGATAAGGTAGATACAACCCCAGGTATTGGTTCTTTTGAGGGATAAAGAGACCCACGGGTTCTATGGTCATGGCAGAAGGGGTTCACTGCCATGACAGATGGCCCTTCTTTGGAGTTGGTGTTTCTGTGTGATGGAAATGGACTCAGAGGGGACCTCTTTTCACAAGACTTACATGCTACTTTATTGGAATTGTAGTTGGTGCTGGGTTTAAGATATATGTAGGGGATTTGAATCTCTGGACTGATAATATGACACCCAGGCCCAGAGCCTCAACAGACTTCAGCTCCTACACTTTGACTTATTGGACTTACTCCACTCAGCTAACATGGAGTTGAAGAAAGTCAACCACCACAACATGGAGCCTAGAGTGTCTACAACTAGAAGCAGGAAGAGTGCATCCAGTACCCATGTGCAATCTAAGCCCTCACTTGACATAGGTGTGCAATGGACACAACCAATCCAATGTCCACAGAGAAAATGTGGAATGGGTGTGGGAACGGTAGCCATGGGGGCTGCTGGGTGTGGGGAACGGGAGGAAGAGATGAGATGTGGAGGCGTTTTCGGGACGTGGAGTTGTCCTGGATAGTGCTTCACGGACAATTACGGGACACTGTAGATCCCCCCAGGGCCCACTGGATGGAACGTGAGAGAGTCTGGGCTATGATGTGGACCATTGACTATGGGGTGCAGTGATGCTCAGAGATGAACTTACCAGGTGCAATGGATGTATCACGATGATGGGAGAGAGTGTTGCTGTGGGGGGAGTGGGGGGCGGGGGCGGTGGGGTTGAATGGGACCTCATATATTTTTTTTTATTGTAATTTAAAAAAATAATAATAAATACATATTTAAAAAAATAAATAAAAAAAAAGAAAATACACGTGCATGAATAAAGTATAAATGATAAAGCAAAAAAAAAATAATGCTACTTTTAAAAGATCTCAAGCTTGTAACTAAATTCTCAAATATCTGGTGTTTGATCCAAATACCATGTTTACAGCATACATTTCTTTGTGCACCCAAACTGTAATGTAAAAGGATATATGTGCTAATGCTTTGATTTAAGTAACTTTTTTTCTTTCAAGAAACCTGCTCAGGATATTTGGGTAATTTAAACATAATTCAAGATAATGATATTGCTCCAACTGATCATCATTTTAGGTAACACATTAAAGTGTTTAGAAATTCTGGAAATAGAGACTGTGCAATTTGAAGTTGCCATAGATAAAATGCTATTTGAGATAGCTTTTTCTTTGGTTTGAATTACTGAATCAAATTTAAAGATAGAAATGGGTGTAAAATATTAAATACACATACATTTGCTTTTAGCTAGCAACTGATTGTAGCAATGGTTCCTCCAAGTTTTCAAGCAAGAGGTAGAGTCTAAAATTATATCAAATTGTTCACTTTTATGTATTAATTTATAGTATGTATGAATTAATCTTAGAGGCCATTGTCACTTATATAAAACTGTCTCTAGGCCTTTCAAGTTAAAATTCAACCTGAATTAAATTGCATGTATACCTAAAGGATATATATGTACACTGATCTTTTTCATCCCTGTTGTTTTATTTTCTTTGCTTTTTGTCAGTGACTAGAAATGCTTTACTGTATTTCATTTTAATTTTTTTTCTATCATAAATAATTGATCAGTATGTAAATACATTTGAATCATGGTTAACTACAACTGCCACTGTACAACTTTTTAGAGAACATAACACATACCATACTCTAAACACCTACTCACAAACCCCAGGGTGAGTTTGTTGGCATGCACTTTGTATAGAGATAGAAAAAGTAGATCTGGAGTCTAAAATTTCTCCCAGGTGAGCATTTGGTTGTCTTAATAAGGAAGGGAAATTCATCTGAACTGTCTTATTGCAGTACTTTTCATATCTGAAATTGTATTATTTAATATTTTGAATAAAAGTTTAGAAAAATAAATACCAAATATATTAAAAAACTGGGTGATGTTGATTTGTGAATATCCAGAAAACATTCCAAAATAATTAACTTTCACGTGTATTGCACTGATCAGATAGGAGAGAAAATAGAAAAAGAATTCTTATCAAAAAACAAACAAAAGGATTGTTTATTTATCAATAACCATAGTAGATTATATTTATTGAGAGGAAGCTGTGTTCCTGGCCTATTGGACAGTGCATCTTTTCATGCATTATGCAACTGTATGATGGCACAATCTTATGATGTAGGCAGTTATTTTTATTTTACTCATTTTACAGGTAAATATTTGTGTTCAGTGAATGAACCTTAAATTAATGAATGAAGAAATTAATATGTGAGATCTCACTTGTGGGAAAGGGACACAAAGATGAGAGTAAGAAGAGAGCAACTGACTATTTGAAATATGCTCTGGAGAATATAGGTTCTAGCTGGTGAAGAAGGGAAGACTGTGATGTAGAATTTGTGAATGAGCAAGCCCAGATTTGAGAGAGAACAGAAGGCAGTGAAGACACAAAGACCACTCAGACCCATAGGTTTAAATGGCATGGGATTCTTACTATATAGGCTTTCCCCCTCTCTCTTTCTCTCTCTGTCTTTTGGGAGTTACTGCTCACAAAAGCCTCCTCTCCTTCCTTTCTCTGTCTTCAGAAAGGGAAGGAGACCATGTAGGTGTGGGTGAGCTGGGCCAGTGTGATGTCTCTGGAAGGCATAAGTGAGTTTATTCTATATGGGAAGGGAGGGCTGTAGGCAAATATCATAGTATAATATTTGCAGTTTGGGACTTCAGCAGTTGAATTCTCAATTTTTTTAAAAGTTTGTATAGTCTGTAAGAACATTTACTTATTGTGAACATGATGTCCAAAAAATACAGGAATTTCTTTACTCATTAATATCACATGGTGCTAGTTTGGGCCCAATTAATGAATCCTCAAGTACTAGAGTTTATATCTTACAAGAATTTTTCTTTCTTAAATTATGACATTCACTAGGCAGAATCCCCCAAATAAATATTGTCAGATGCCCTGAGCTTCACTCAGAGGGAATGAGTTTTACCTTGATTCAGGGTCACTGGGACCCACTGCCTTCACCCAGAGATGTGGAGATGCCTCCTGAGCACACCCAGTCTCACCTAGAACACCCAGAGCATCCCACCACTGCTCCTTAAATCTCCTGAGTGCAGACTCAAAACCAGGGAAATCATTGTGGTGGGAGAGATAAAGAGAAAAGCCGACTGCCCAACTTCACTGCAGAGCTAATGGAGCATCTCCCACTTCACATACAACCCCCTCCAGAACCTTGTAATAATGTGTTCAGGTTACAAACTTCAGGGAGGGGAAGATTTTTAAAATGGAACTCATGCATGATTGATGCTTAAAAATCATGATGTTCTTTTGAAATATGCACAGACAGACCCTTTAAGAGTTTCAACTGCAAATCAAAGGAGGATCAGATGACTTAATAATTGGAACTACTAAAATCATAATAAAAACAGAGGAGGGAAGCAGACTTGGCCCAGTGGTTATGGCATCCTTCTACCACAAGGGAGGTCTATGGTTCAAACCCCGGACCTCCTTGACCCGTGTGGAGCTGGCCCATGAACAGTGCTGATGCGTGCGAGGAGTGCTGTGCAATGCAGGGGTGTCGCCTGCATAGGGGAGCCCCACGCACAAGGAGTGTGCCCCATAAGGAGAGCCACCCAGCACAAAAGAAAATGCAACCTGCCCAGGAATGGTGCTGCCCACACGGGAGCTGACACAACAAGATGACACAACAACATAAAAAGAAACACAGATTCCCATGCCACTGACAACAACAGAAGCAGACAAAGAAGAAGATGCAGCAAAATAAACACAGAGAACAGACAACCTCGGGGAAGGGAGGGGAGAGAAATTAAATAAATAAATCTTAAAAAAAAAACAAAAACAGGAAACTGGTCAGAATTATGGAGGTGCAGCTCTCCTGTCTTCACTACCAGAGAGCCTGAAAGATTTTTTCACAGAACTAGGTGTTGCACTTTTGCCCAGGTCATGGTTTTCTGCTCATATATGCATAACACGTGCATGTCAGGGTCATGATATACTGCCCTGTCTCCCCCCTCCCTAGGAGGTAGTCTCTGTGTGTGAGGTCTTCAGCCCATAGTAGGACATAGTTCTGTTGCAGAAGTCAAGAGGGGTTCAATTATTTCTGTTTAGAAAGGCCAGGACTCGGGAATAATTTTGGGAAGGAAAAAAAGATTTATTTATGCCCAGCCATGCTCAGAGCTTCTCATTAAAAATCTGAGTCCCAGAAAAGATTGAGTTCTTTTTATATAGTTCTTTGTTTCAGTGCTCAGTAAGCTTGAATTAACATATATCTTCCACATCCTAAGTAAGCTTTTAGCATGGACTTCATACATTCTAGATAAGCTTTTAGCACATTTGGTTTGCATTTTCCCTGAATATTTAACATTTATAGAGTTTGCATTGCTAAACTGTTTTACCAGGACTGGAGTTGTTGTCATGGCTACCAAGGGCAGGGCTGCAGTTCTCCCTGTCCCAAACATACAGCTCAGGAAACAGACAGCTCAGCTTATTTACAAAGAGATGAACAGCCCCCCACCCCACCCATAGCCTACATCATTCCCCCCTTTTGTGCCAGCTTATCTTGCTAAGCTTTGGCATAATTACTGTTGGAATTATGAGGTGGGTGGTTGTTCATTGTTTTGATTGATTATCCCACTTATCAATTTCCTGGTGAGGGCTCAAAGACAAAGTTTCTGGGGAACATTTGGGGTTTATCCTGTTTTCAGAAGAAGTTCTCATCCTGAACAGTAGAATCCTGGAGGTGAGGCTCCCGAGCAGTCATCCTGGGGGTTATTGGTGCTTATGTGGATTTCTTGCTAAGCTCCAGATCCATCTATTAATTTTATTTTACCCTTAGAGAGTTTACACCTTTAATCTAAAGGGGTAATAAAGGGAGATGATCTCTTTTCTCTAACTACTTCCTACTGGCCATGGGTTGTATTCCTTACCTAACAAGGTGTAAAAACTTTGTTATTTTATTTTGACTGGAGGAAGATGGATCTGGCATTATATACAAAGCTGAATGAAGTTTTCATATGGTTAATAAGATGTTCATTCTGAAAGAAACAAACGTAATTAAAATTTTGTAATACCTATTTTCTAAAAGATGACATTAGATTACAGAGGTAGATAAGGTTGGGTGCCTATAAAGATGGCATCCTTTTGTAAAAGTTGGTGGGGAACAGTATATATATATTTATATATTTTTTAAGTTATTTATTTTCAAAGAGAAATTGTAATAGATAATGATAATAGGCACTTAGCTTTGTTTTGATGATGCATTCCAGGCTGTTTAATGATTGGCACTCCTGTGCTCCATCAGGTGTTTCTGGTGAACTGGCACCTTTTGGACAGTTGGTTTCATTCAGGATTAGTGCACCAAGTTGGAAATTCCCTTAGTTTTAACTGTGGAAGTGATCAGAACAACAGAATGAAACTTTTTACATTTTGGTTTTAATTGAATAATTTTTGACAATTTTGATTGTTCAATAGATGACCCATCACTAGCAAGCAAGCCTAATTTTTCTACATAGTAGAGTACAGTAGGGTGGCTGAGCCTGGCACCAATTAACCAGCTACCTGCAAGCCACTGGTGGCCCCATTTGTTTTCAGCTAAGACCACCACCTTATTTTATGGACATGTTTATTAACTATTTAGAAAATTAAGTTACCAGGAAATTAATGTGTCTAATGTACTTTTGTACCTGACCCAGGATAGAAAAGGTAACGTTATAATTATTAGGCACATATTTAGAACAAGATAAAAGTACAGTGCTTAATATTAATTAATGCATCACTTAATGCATAATGATTCTGAGTTGCAATTAACAGTTTTAAGTTTCAGGTTTGTAATATTTTACATGTTTCTCTCCATGGGAGCAGGCCACAATGCCAATTGTGTTTAAGTTTTACTTACAGTATCCTGGTAATCATGGCCCCACTTAGCATGTTCTTCACACAGTGAGCAAGTTGCAGCATCGTTGATCCTAAAGAGAGTTTCCAGTATTTTACTGACCTGGTGCACAGTGCTCTCTGGCACTATGGAACAGTGCCAGTCTGGAGGCGATATCCATTGTACACTTGGCTATATTGAGCCATCATTAGCTGCTGCAGGAGTTTGAAACTGCAATGTAGTTTCTGTCAACTTCAGGAGCACAACCAGAGGCATAGCCAATATTTTTATTTGAGGGGTCAGCGACCAGCCTAGGCAATAACATGGAGAGGCCACCTGTAATGTATTCAAGGCCTGGTTTGAATGCACAAGAGAGTTTGACGATGCTAAAGTTTATCCCTTGATTTTATATATATTTTTAAACATGTTTAATGCAACACAATATATATGAATGACTTTGTTTATGGTTACACTTTTACCATGAAGATACTAGCAGGCATTTTACCTTAGTAGTAGGAGGAAAAAAACCTATTTTTAATTGTTAAAATGGAAATGGAAGGTTCTCAATAGAATTAAGGTAATCTTTCATTACCACTTACTTAAATATGCATCTTATGGTGATGTTCAGACAGGTTTTATTATCACGAATTTATTCTTTGCCACCAATACCAATCTGGGTTTTTAGTTAACAATGGCTTCTAGAACTAGAACCATTTAAATGCTTCAGTTTGGAAGATACTTTTACAAACTCTTTATAATTGACCACAATCACAGACTGACTAATTTATCTTAAATTACAATTAGCAACTAATGGAATTTACTTCATGTACCTAAGAGAGAAAGAGAGCAGTTTACACTTAATTTCATGAAACATAAGTTTACTGTTTCCATTATTCTAAAGTTGCAACACACACAATGCTAATTTATCAACCTGGTATTTTACAAACCTAAGAGATAATACTTAAGCCAAACAAGTTGAAATTGTTATTGATTAAATAAAGAATGTTGTTTTCCTTTTTACAGGGGTGTAAAACCTTTTATTTTTGATAATTTCAAAACTGAATAATTTCAAAAGCATACCAACTTTTAGGCTCTAGAATATAAAGCAATTTTAACCTGTTTTAATTATAATTTAATGAGGATTTCATGACCTTTTAACAGTTCTGTATATTTAGATATTACAAGACCTTTCCATCCTGCTTAGTCTAATTTGGGCTCCAAGAATATTTATTCACATATATAACTACATACTTAATTTTTAGCAATTTGAATAGAGCTCTTTTAAGAATTTTCATTTGTTAATTTGGTATTATCATCCTGATGTATGAAGATATACACTGAGCAAACAGGCAGACACAAATAGAGTTAGATACAGAAATACAACTTAGTACTTAAAACATTCATTTATTTTTACAAATAAGTGTGACTGCAAAACATTTGAAAGATCTCCTGAAACATTTTTTTCTCTTAATTTGCACTATGACAATGCAGTTTTACACAAGAATTTTGTTTCTTAACTAATGGCTTGTAACAAAAATTTTCCCAATGCTTTAATACACTTTTCCTTTGTTTCAGAACCTTATATTTTACTTCGACTTTAGCAGATTTTGGATAAGCAAGACTAATTCTATACATATTCACTGAGGCAACTGAAGCCTCAGGGAGACTGGTTTCTCTCATGAATTACCACTCGTAGGAACCCTGACAGTCAAGGCAGGAGGCCTCCTTCATTTCCCAGTCCTTGGAGATAAAAAGACCCCAGTGAATGTTCAATCTCGAGAGTCAAGAATTCCACCAGGTAGCAATTTAGTCTACATGTGGAATCATGAGAGAAAGCAGGGTTATTAATACCAGTAGGAGAGGAGACAGGGATGTCTCATGTCTGCTTTTCCCTGAGCTATAGGGGCAGAAGTTCTTAAGAAATAACTGTAAGCCAAGGCAAGGGGTGAGGCTAGGCTTGAAGTGACCAAAAATGAAGGTAAGTTTAGTTTAGAATTTACACTTACAATAATAGGTTCAGGCTAAATTCATCCAGTTATAATTTCAGTTATTATCTTTCTGCTGTTTTATAACATAAATGCATCTATAAATGATCTTAACTCTTAGTTACAGTTTTCATTAAGTTTTAAACTTAAGGTGAATTAGATACCTTTATTAATTAAGTTACAAGAATTGTATTAGTAACAATCCTGTGAAGGTCTGCCTTTTCCTAGTAAGGGAACAAATTCTCACCTGTGAGTTATGCATTTAATTTACCAGCAAGACAGTACTGACATTTAAAGATTCATTTTTAAACTACCTTTTACCATGAATTCTTAGGTGCAAGCAAACTGACAAAAGCTAAATACAGATTTTAAAGTTGAGGTTTATCCTTTTTTTCTGCAGTCTTACGACCCTTACTGCTGATGTTCCCAGACAGACCATTAAAAGGTCTATCAAGTGATTAGAGGTCTATTGTTTTCAAGTAATAGCCTCCTTCCTGTAGAAAAGTTTACAGCTTAAAAATATTCCAAAGCATGTCTTCATAGACTTACAAAGAGAGATTCAGAAAAGCAGAACCTGGGCAGAATGCAAGTTTATTTTGGCCTTTGTCACCTTAGGGAGGGAACTTTATTGCATTTGTTCTGGTATTGCTTTGCACCCCCCTTCCAGGCAGTCAGGTGCATAGCAATTAAATAGGAATGTGACTTATGAATAGAAGGCATAGACTCGCTGAAAGGTGCAAGCCAATCCCCCCTTTCCCAGGGACCCAACCACCCTGACTAGGGTCAGTTTCAAGAAACTTGGGTGCATGGCATGGATACAGATTGTCCCCGAGCCCCGGTAAAGGGGCAGACTCAGAGATGAGAGTGCAGAGCATGTGCATTTAGATTCCGCTGTTTTGCCTTCTAAACTGTAATCAATTCACTCCTTTGCCAATGTCAAAGGAGGGTTCCAGTTTAACTAAAGGTTACCACTTTACATAATTACACAATTCAACACCAGCATCTGCGCACAGAAAGAAGCACAGGCTTATCAATCTGACCTACAATCTCTATATTTTCTGAACACGGGTGCCCCTCCAACCATTGCAAAACTTAGAAAGAGAGAACTTTCAATACTAAACTTTAACAGATTTTCTGTTTACCCTGACTGTCTACAAAATGAGTTCATCTGCAATTCAGCACCAAGATAAAAGACTCCCAGCTAACCTTTTCTCACTGTTTAACCTTACACCCAGACCAAGCTTCACCAGAAAGCCAATTCATTTTCCTGTAACCAAATTTCTCAAAATCCAGACCAATTTCCAGAACATTAGGACTTGAACATAGAAACATCCTTTCTTATTATAATTATGTCTTCACTACCTTAGTGGAGACAAGACAAGTACCAGATTCTAACATGCAGTTAGACAAACACAAAACATCAGGCTTTTTCCCTTTTATTTTTCTTTCCTTTCAGACCTGAAGGAGATGGCTTTCTCCCAAATTTCTGGAGGTAATGGGGTCTCCAGGGAGGTGATCAGTCTCCCTCCCTAGCAATTAAAGCTAGGGTTCTCCTGACTATGCTCCCCAGGGAGTTTTACCTTCTTTCGTGTTTGGAGTCTTTTTCATTCCCAGAATTTTTCAGACCTTCCATTTACTTGATTTTTGTTGGGAAGATTGTGGTGGAGCCCACATCTTTTCTGGACTAAATTTAATCCAGGGCCATCCAGATTTGGGGTTCACCTGAGTCCTACCAGCTTCCTTGTGGATCTGGAAGGGATAGTGAAATGCTACCTTCTCTGGCCTTCATTTGCAAATCCTGGATAAGCCCCCAAAATGTTGTAGAAGTCAAGAGAGGTTCAATTATTTGCATAGAGAAAGGTCAGGACTCAGGAATAATTTGGGGAAGGAAAAAAGATTTATTTATGCCTGGCTAGGCTCAGAACTTCTCATTAAAAATCTGAGCCCTGGACAAGATTTTTGAGTTCCTTTTTATACAGAGGAAGGGCCAAGTGGCTCTTTGTTTCAATGCTCAATACATTTGAATTAACATGTATCTTCCACATCCTAGGTAAGCTTTTAGCATGGACTTTATACATTCTAGATAAGCTTTTAGCACATTTGGTTTGCATTTTCCATGAATATTTGACGTTTATAGAGTTTGCATTGCTAAACTTTTTCCAGGACTGGAGTTGTTGTCATGGTTACCAAGGGCAGGGCTGCAGTTCTCCCTGTCCCAAATACACAGCTCAGGACACAGACAGCTCAGCTTATCTACAAAGATATGAACAACCCCCCCCCACCCATAGCCTACATCAGTTCAAGAACCTTAAAATTCATTGTTTTCTTGAGGTAAATGGGCTGAGGATGTTGCTCATTACATCACACAGTATGTCCTTTTTAAGAGAATCAGGAAGATATGTGTCTTTATTTTGGCATTGGTATATGAAATTGTCAAACTTCTATTTGAAGAGCAGCTTGTTTTAATATTATGGACTCTGTGAAATTAGTAATCAATACTGGTGCCAATGATTCCTTCCCCAGTATACATATTCTTCTCCACCTTATTAAATGACTCATCACCCTTGATTGTTCCCAGGAAGACAAGTTAATTAAAGCTTTCCTTTTCCCCAAACCCCATGAACCAGACACCTACTTCTCCCAACAGCATCACTGGATGGACTTGGCTCTACTGGACTGTCCTTGGACAATGTGTGCAAGAAGCCCAAGGAGGTGTTGGGCAGTGTTAGCAGCAGTGGAAGGACATTGTGCAGATCCCCAGGGATGTTCTCTTAACCTGGCCTGGTGTCCTATAGTGCTGTGGCAGAGGGAGAATTTATAGCCTCAGTAGGTCCAGAGGCTGAATACTTAGAGCTACTTATTATATATATTGTTCTATTTTTACTTGATATGCTTAGCAACTGAGTTCCCTGGAGGCCCAGGGACCATAAATAAAAGTACACATTTCTTCCTGTTCTGTCCCTGAAAGTACATGTTTGAAGCTAGATGCATATTCCTTCCCTATCAATGGAGCCATTCCTCCTTAAAAAGACCTCCAATACAGATAAGACCTAGCTTGTGGGATATATCACAAGGGCCAATCATTAGCCTCTAGGCTGCTGTAAGCCAACCTGAGTCCCCATGCCTGACTCAGTGATGTGAAAATGCCCCCTGGCCACACTGAGCCCAAACAGGGTCCTCCCTGGAATATCATCTTGACATCTATCGTAAATTTCACAGATAGCAGAATTTAAATAGGCTCATTTTAGGTTAAAGAGAAGGAAATTTCATGACAAACATCCTCAGGTCCACTTTTTCAGTCTGCATCTTTGATATTTTTTTCCTTGATATAAACCTAGTTAAGATTTTCAGAATATATCATGGAAGAGACCTGTGGATATATTATCAGTTCATGGCAGAGACTTGGAGTGTGGGTTATCAGCCATTTTATGTAAAGGGCTAGATGCTAAATATTTTAGGCTTTGTGAACCATAAGTTGTTCTCTCTTCTAACTACTTATCCCTGTAGTGTACGTAAACACCACTGTAGACTATACTGCAGGCATGAGATGGTTGTATTACTGTCCTATGTCTGCTGTAAAAAAAATAATAAATTGGGTGACCTGAAGCAACAGTAATTATTCTCTGACAGTCCCAGGTGCCCAAATTCCAAGAGCAAGGTGTCTGCAGAGCTGTCCTAATTCTGAAATTGTTGGGGTGAACCCATCCAGGCCACCCCTAGACTCTACAGACTCTCTTAGTTACTGGGCTTTTTGGTTGCATCACCCCAATACCTGATTGACCTCACATGGCCTTCTCCTCTTCCTTCTGTGTGTCTCCTCTGTGTTCCCCTTACAAGGACACTTGTCATTGGATTTCAGATCCAACTGGATAATTGGGGATGATCTTATTAGAGAGCCTTAAACTTTTAACTGCAAATACTGTTATTCCAAACAAGTTCACACTTATTTGTTCTACAGGGGTATTAGGATGTGGTCATATCTAATAGGGCCCCAGTAAAATTGGTAGACTGTGTTCCAACAAGACTTTGTACAGAAACCGATGTGATGGGTTATTGCCAGCTGTATATGGGTGACCCTTGACTTAGAGAGTCTTGGAGATGTGATAACACAGAGAATACTGTAAAATTAAAAGTACAAACCACACACTTCTATTTCTCTAGTGAGATTCAACAATGGTCCTTCTCTGAGGGTCTGTTCTGACTTCCTATTCCAGTATCATTTCATTGTCAGACCCTCCATGCAACAGAGCTGCTTCCTGTGGCTACTCAGGTCTTCAACACTTAACTTCAGGAGAGGGCATTGTGCTGACCCAGATAGAATCTGTCCTTCAGCTTTTGTGCTAATGGGCCCAGCAGCCTCAGAAGAAATTCTCTTATTAAGGTTTTGGATAGAGACCTTCAGGTCCCTACAGCACAACTTAAGGGATAAAGAAGACAAGGTAAAAATTATGGCCATGTCCAAGAGGCAGATGTGTGATCTCTGAGCTCAGTCTCCTTATCTGTTAATGAGGATGAAAGTACCATGTACCTTTTAGGTAAATGTGAAGTTTCAGAAAATATGTGCAGGTAAAAGTGTTAGTACTTTGCCTGGTACATTGCCAGCATTCCCTAAGAAACCTGCTCTTTCTGATCTGTGGGTGCAGATGCACTTTCTCCAGCTTCCTTGACGTAGTCTTCTCCTCCTGCTGGATGAATTCAATCAGCTTGATGGCTTTGATCTTTGCATCTCATCAGTGGGTGGCCAGGGTCTGCTGTTTCAATTTAAATGGGCAAGTCTTGAGAGAGTAGTGGAAACTTGAAAGGAATCTTGAGGACCAGGTAGGAAATATTATGCTGGCACATACACACATATGCCATTAGACAAAAGAGACTACATGGAATCAGAAATTATCAGGGAAGGGACCCCTACATGTTTTGTGAGGATGAATAATGGACTTCCACAATGTCTACATCTTTTATTGACATGTTATTTATAATACATAATTTTATTATAATCACAACCCCTTATATTTGGTATAAAGTCCCTGTTGAAAACCCTCTCTGTACTTCCTACCTACTGTCATTGCAAAAACAAAGTATATTGCCTCATTAGTGCTATTTCAACCAACCAACCACACATAAAGAGGTTTGAGAATATGAGCACTGTATGGATTTTCTTATTCTAATTGCTTCTAATCAGTGAGATCATACAATATTTGTACAATTGGGTCTGAGTTCTTTCATCCAACATGATGCCTGTAAGCTCATCCATGTTGTATGCATCAGGACTTCATTTTTTAATGGCTGAATAATATTCCATTGTTTGTATAAACCACATTTTGTCTATTTGGCAATTGTGAATAATGCCACTATGAACATTAGGGTTCAAAAATTTGTTCTGAGTTTTGATGGTGGTGAATATAGCACAATATTGTGCATTCAATTAACAGCACTGGATTATAAATTTGAATGTGATTCAAAGGCGAAATGTTAGATATATAAGGTACTAGAACAAAAATTTGAAAACATCCAATGGAACTGTACAACACAAATAGTAAATCCTAAATTAAATCATGGACAATGGTTAAAAGTAAATTTATAAAAATGTGCTTTCAGCAAACATAACAAATATACTACATCAAAGGAAGGTCTTAATAAAGGGTAGTCTATGGGAATCCTGTATTTTATGCAGGATTCTTCTGTAAACCCACAATATTCTAATAATTGAAAATTTAAAAAATAAAAGAAGAAACTAAATATCAGTAGAAATTAGGCCTTTTTAAGAATTCTAAAACAGCATATATGGTTTGCATAATTTTGATGTTAGAAAATGTGTAGATTAAGAAATTCATTAAATGCTGCCAATTTGCAAAAGTTTGTCTAAATCATTATGCTGGAAAATCTCCAGTACTTTATAATATCAATGTAAGAAAAACCAGTTAGAAATCAGTCTCTTTTTTTTCTTTAAGTTAATAAATTATACATTTATTTTTAGTTTATTAACTAGCTTTTCATTAGAATAGCAAGTGTATACATTAGTAAAGAGTAGACTGTTAAGATTGACAGATGTGTTTGGAAAAAACCTTCAATGTAGAATATGATTTGAAAAATACACCTTTGTAAAGAGAGATAAGATTTTTAGACATTGTTCACCTTTCAAGTTAAGCATTTTTACTGTGTGTGTGTGTTTTTTAAGAGATAATTAGATTACATAAATGTTACATAAAAATGCAGGGGATTCCCATGTGCCCCACTCCCCACCCTTCCCACATTTTCCCACATTAAAAACATCTTTCATTAGTGTGGTCCATTTGTTATAATTGACGAAAAGATTTTGGATCATTGCCAGTAAGTGTAGATTATAGTTTATATCATAGTTCAAACTCTCTCCCACACAATTTTGTAAGTTATAACAAGATAAATAATGGCCTGTATATGTCATTACAAATTCATTCAGGACAATTCCAATGTCCCCGATGCCCACTCCATCTCTAATTTAGAGGGGGATTAGATACAATGGGGCAGATTGATCAGACTATCTTGCTTGCAGTTGTAGACTCTCTGTTTCCTGGGATAGTCATTATCCAATATCATTTCCTTGATAGTTGTCCTGGGTGAGTCCAATGAACTGGAGAGGAGGTGTTGCAACTCTGTTGCGATACAGGGCCCAACTGGAACATGAAAAGTCAAAGATTTAAGCCTCCAAGACATAAATCTTTCAGCTATAGTACTAACTGTAGGTTCAAATATAAGGGACAGAAGAATTACGTGTAGAGAAACCACAAGTAAGTCCAACTATGTCACAGTAGAGTCTGATACACACAAAAAAAGCACAGAGAAGGCAGGGACCTATCTAAAGGAACTGCTTTGGATATATATAGAATGGAAGATGCTCTGAGTCTGAGACTTTTAACTCACACTTTATACAAAAACCAACTGCAAATGGATCAAAGACCTAAATACTATAGCAGGAATTATCAAACTCCTAGAAAGGCACATGGGGAATAATCTTCAGGAAAGTTTGTTAGGCAGTGGTTTCTTAGACTTTACACCCAAATCACAATTATCACTAAAAAAATAAAAAATAAATTAAAAAAATAAAAATAAAAACAACTTTTGTGCATCAAAGGATTTTGTCATCAAAATAAAATGAAAACCTACATGGTGGGTGAAAGTATTTGGAAACCACATATTCAATAAGGGCTTAATATCCAGAATATATAGAGCAATGCTTCAGCTTAACAACAAAAAGACAACCCAATTAAAGATTGTGCCAAACATCTCTCCAAAGAGGGTATACAGAGGGCTAGAAACCTCCTGAAAAGATGTTCCTCATCACTAGCCATCAGGAAAATGCAAATAAAAACCAAAGAAATAATATTTCACACCTATTGGAATAGCTGATATTTTAAAAAACCCAGAAAATAACAAGGGTTAGTAAAGAATGTAGAGAAATAGGGACACTCATTCATTGCTTGTGGGAATGTAAAATGGTGCAGCTGCTTTGGAAGACAGTTTGGCAGTTCCTCAGTAAGCTAATTACACAATTACCATATGACCTGGCAATACCGCTATGCAGTTTATACCTAAAATAATTGAAAGACCCATGAAAAAATATTTACACACCAATGCAAGTTGTTGGTAGTGCATTGGCATATTTTATGCGCAACTATTCTGGGTTAATTATTTTTAGCTTGGGAATAGAGAGCTGGAGGTAAGGGGAAGGGAGGTAACATTTTTATTTGAGGGAGCCATGATATTCTGAAAGATAATTTCATGACTACTTATTACATATATATTTAGGCTCTCACCTCCTTCACCAAGAAATCAGCACAGCTGTTGAAGGTAGAACTGGAAGCCAGGGATCTTGATGATTCTAAGAGAACTTTGCTGATTTGTAGTTTATATGGGTGGTAGAAAGGTTGCAGAGATGGGTCCAATTTATCAAACTTTCTCTGAATCCATATTTTTTAAATAGAACTATAGCTTCTACTTTTGATTCTGGGATTGACTTCAAGTATCTTATTTACTTTAGCCAAGAGAAAATTCTGGGACTGTCAGTATGCTTCAAGAAGCTTTGAGAAAAGGGGGTTTAGCTCAGGTAACTGACCTCCCATCTACCACATAGGTGATCCAGGTTTGGTTCCTGGTGGGTCCTGGAGATGCACAAGACAGGGAGCTGACATGATGGGCTGCCATGGTGAGCTGATGCAGCAAGATGATGCAGTGAGATGATGCAACCAAGAGACACAGCAAGGAAATATAATGAAAGATGCAACAAAGCTGGGAGTTGAGCTGGCTCAGGTGGTTAGGTATCTCCCACCTGCATGGAAGCCCTGGGTTAAGTTCCTGGGGCCTCCCTAAAGGAAGGAAGATCAGCATAAAAGAAACAGACAGAACAAAGAGGGTGGGGAAAATAAATAAATAAAATAAATATTAAAAAATGCAAAGTATTGAAGTGTTTCTCCGGAAAATCTGAGTTTGCATTTGAACAATTCCAGCTTACATTTTGGGAGATTTTGGCACATGTGTAGCAGATACCAGTTTTCCCAGTAAAGACCACCCTAAGCAATCCTCTCTGCAGAACATCCAGGAGTATAAAAGCAGGTCCAGGCAGAATCAGCAGAGCCTTACCTACTGACACAGCTGAATCCAGCCCATGAGATGCTCTGCAGAGATCAAGACAAATCCAGCTGATACATGGATCCAGCAATAAGAGCATTGTTTTAAACCATTTATATTAGGATGGCCTGTTATGCAGCAATAGTTAACTGATATGATCACAATAATCACCTGATGCTTTCTAGAATTCCTTCAGATATTTGAAAACAGTCTTCATGATCACTCTGTTATTCCACATGATTGCAGATAAGTGTATTAAAAAGTGACTACTTCTGATTTTCCATTGTGAATAAGCATTAGATGTTGAGTGAACATGTGGGTTTGGCCAGGAATAACTTGTGCCTGACTCAGAACATTCCATTCTGGGGAATCGTGGTGCATGATTTCAAGTTCTTCTTTAAGTCATCCTTTCATCAAGATGATTGAAAGGAATTTTAAACATTAAAGCTGAAAAACTGGATCATAGAGTGAATAAACAGATTGTTCACTAAAAAACCTTCGATGTTTAAGAAGAAAGTTAGAGAAAGGGCAGGTATTTTGTTTACAGGAACCGAAAGAGTCTTATTGGGAAGCAGACTTGGCCCAGTGGTTAGGGCATCCATCTACCACATGGGAGGTCTGTGGTTCAAATCCTGGGCCTCCTTGACCCGTGTGGACCTGGCTCATGTGTAGTGCTGATGCGCACAAGGAGTGCCATGTCACACAGTGGTGTCCCCCACGTAGGGGAGCCCCACGCACAAGGAGTGCACCCCGTAAGGAGAGCCACCCAGCGCGAAACAAAGTGCAACCTGCCCAAGAATGGTGCTGCACACACGGAGAGCTGACACAACAAGATTACGCAACAAAAAGAAACAGATTCCCGTGCCGCTGACAACAACAGAAGTGGACAAAGAAGATGACACAGCAAATAGACACAGAGAACAGAAAATCGGGATGAGGGGTGGTGGAGAGAATTAAACAAATCAATGAATTAAAAAAAAAGAGTTTTATTTATTTTCCATTAACCGAATGCAGAACATGCCACTCAGTCCTGTTCTCCATGGCATAAAATATCTTGCAAATGGAAAACAATGTCATAGATAATGTGTAGATATAAGTTGCCTAAAGCAATTCTTGTCCTTGGAAGTACAACACACGAATTAAAGTTTTTTTTCAACATATTTAAGGTCATATTTGACTCTTCTAATGTATGTCCTAATTCCAGAAATTTAGAAGAACCATAATTTCTGTTTCTGTGGCTTTGAGCCCTGCAATCATAGCATTTTTTCAAATCCAGGACCAGGAACATTTTGTGGCTTTCCACTAAAAAATCTTTTCAAAGCCTCCTTTATGTCTTTATTCCTCAGACTGTAGATGAAGGGTTCAACATGGGTATGAACACAGCATACATAATGAGGATGGTGCACTTGCATGTACATTATGCAACACAAAAGAACTAAGGTACACTCCTAGACTCATATGGTAAAATAAGGAGACAACAATGAGGTGACATGCAAATGGTGACATGGAAAATGTGTTCTATTTCCCCAGAGATAATAAGATTTCACATATGGAGGAAACAATCTTAGAATAGAAGAAAATGATGCCAATGAATGGTCCTCCACCCAGCAGCCTAGCTGCAAAATACATCACAATGTCATTGATGAAGGTGTCAGAACAGGCAGTTTGGGCCATATGATTATAATCACAGAAAAAATGGGGGTTTCCAAGTGTTTACAAAATGATAGTCACAATACCAGTGAGCTTTATATTAAGAAATGCAGGTGGCGGACTTGGCCCAGTGGTTAGGGTGCCCGTCTACCACATGGGAGGTCCGCAGTTCAAACCCCAGGCCTCCTCGATCCGTGTGGAGCTGGCCCATGTGCAGTGCTGATGCGCACAAGGAGTGCTGTGCCATGCAGGGGTGTCCCGGCGTAGGGGAGCCCCATGCGCAAGGAATGCACCCTGTAAGGAGAGCCACCCAGGATGAAAGAAAGCGCAGCCTGCCCAGGAATGGTGCCGCACACATGGAGAGCTGACACACAGATGACACGCACAAAAAAAAAGAAACACAGATTCCCGTGCCGCTGACAAAAACAGAAGCGGAGAAAGAAGACTCAGCAAATAGACACAGAGAATGGACAACTAGGGTTGGGGGGGAAGGGCAGAGAAACAAATAAATAAATCTTAAAACAAACAAAAAAAAACCTTAAAGACACAGAGAGTTCCTTCTCCACATGTTGTACATCTTGCAATTAATTTATTTACAAATGTAGACCCCAAAATTAAGTGGAGTCACTCTTCTTGCCTTCTATAGGTTTACATCCAAACTCATTGTTATATGAGACAAATATTAGAATTTATAAGCTCAGATACTCCTACTCTGCAGACAGTCACCACCAAACACACACACACACACACAGAACTCCTGGGCTTTCTAGGGCCCTGATGATATCTTTTTCCCTGAGGTCGTCTCCACCCTGGGTTTCCAAATGTGAAAATGTGCTCAAGAAGCTGAGGCACAGCATGATGAAATAGACTTGAAGGAAACTATAAGACATAAATTTAGGTCTTCACTGAGAAAATCTCACGAAGAAAACCTATCTGGTTTCTTGTGGCATTCCAACCCTTTTATTTTCCCTCAATGTCCAGGGGGAAAAAAACACTTATAAAAAGCAAAAATTACTTATCCAAACAAAAGTAGTGGTATCTTTTTAGAATGCCAGTACACCAAGCAGAGTGACCACCCCAAGAGAAAAATGAGCAAAGGGAATAAAGAAATATCTCACAAAAGAAAATGTAACAAGTAAAACAAATGTTGGGAATTTTTAAGTTATGAATAGAAAGCTTTTCAAACTTAAATGCAAATTTTTGGAGTACGATAAAAATGATTTTGAATCTTGCATGTACCATGTATTTGCTGATAAACTTTGATAGGAAGTGAACCAATATCAATCTTAATCATATATTATAGGGAATAGCATCCATTCTCCTAAAAAGGAAGAGAGATATTTAATATACATTAAAAGTTCCATATTGTTCCACCCTTCTTGTAAATATGTGGCTATAAATGTTAATAAAATGAGGCTGACTTGTTTCCAAATGTCTTGTTCTTCCCACCCTCATGTCCCCAAATCCATGATCCTTTTTCTTTTTTTTATTTTTTTTATTTTTTTATTTTTTAAATTTTTTAAATTTTTATTGACTTTGTAATAATATTACATTAAAAATATATATATGAGGTCCCATTCAACCCCACCCCCCCACCCCACCTCTCCCCCCCCCCCCAGCAACACTCATTCCCATCATCATGACACATTCATTGCATTTGGTAAGTACATCTTTGGGCACCTCTGCACCTCATGGTCAATGGTCCACATCATGGCCCATACTCTCCTCCATTCCATCCAGTGGGCCCTGTGAGGATTTACAATGTCCGGTGATTGCCCCTGAAGCACCATCCAGGGCAGCTCCATGTCCCAAAGACGGCTCCACCTCTCATCTCTTCCTGCCTTTCCCCATACCCATCAGCCACCATGTCCACTTTTCCCAATCCAATGCCACCTCTTCTATGTGGATATTGGATTGGTTGTGTCCATTGCACCTCTATGTCAAGAGGAGGCTCAGATTCCACATGGATGCTGGATGCAATCCTCCCACTTTCAGTTGTAATCACTCTAGGCTCCATGGTGTGGTGGTTGTCCTTCTTCAACTCCATCTTAGCTGAGTGTGGTGAGTCCAATAAATCAGATTGTAGGTGCTGAAGTCTGTTGAGGCTCAGGTCCTGGCTATCACATTGTCAGTCCAGAGATTCAAATCCCCTAAATATATCTTAAACCCCAACACTAACTGCACCTCCAGCACATTAGCATGAAAGTCTTATGAAGAGAGATCCCATCTGAGTCCAGATTCATCACATATAAACACCATTTCCAAAGAGGGGCCATCTGACCTGGTAGTTAACCCCATCGGCCATGACCATAACTCCCATGGGTCTCTTTAGCCCTCAAAGGAACCAATATCTGGGGGTTGTATCTGCTTTATCTGTCTCTCAGACTCTGCTCAGTTGTGCATAAGGGCAATCCTTCAGCCAGCCTCCAGACTCTTTTTTAGAGACTCGTAGCCATATAAACTCATTTCTCCCTTCCATCTCCCCCTTACATTAGGTCAAACAGCATTTTAAAGTCATGTTATTTTATGTAGATAGGGATATTCTGCTGATCCGCATTGAACCTTCCGTATAAGGTCATTTTCCAGTTGCATCATCAGTTGGTAGTTGATAGTGGTCCCTCGGTGCCAGGGAGGCTCATCCCCGGGTGTCATGTCCCACGCTGGGGGGAAGACACTGCACCTACATGCTGAGTTTGGCTTTAAGACTGGCCACATTTGAGTAACATGAAGGCTGACAAGAGGAAATTCCCAGGCACAATGCTGCTCTAGGCCTTGTTCTTATTTTAGGCTTACCATGATCCTTTTTCATTCCCTCATGTCCTCTCCTACCAATCACAGAATGAGCAACCTTCAAGCTGATACTCATATAGAGCCAGCCTTCCTCTATATTACAAAGTTAATGTTAAAATTCCATGACATGCAACCCCTTCTGGACAAAGAAATATTCTGCAACTTCAAATATAAACTTGACTCTCCATGGTCAACCTGCCAGCATCTCCTCTCACTGCCCCCTGCCCTTGTCCACTCTGATTTCCAAGATGTTGAACTTGACATGCACCTTTAACAGAAGCTCATAGTTTCTATATTCAGTGACTTTACGTTTCTTCTTCCCTCTTCTGGTGTCTCTGCAACAGTTCCAGTGGAAGTTTTTTCACTCTTGTTCTTTATGAGAACCCCTAACCGCCTTCAGGATAGCCTGGCATCATCTCTCTCTCTCTCTTTTTTTTTTAAAATCCTTATAGATGCACACAATTTGGATGATAGTGAAGCAGGCTAGTAAGATAATGAATCAATAGATGGATCTGGAATCTGGCAGAGAGTCCATGTGGACATCAGTAACTCCCAAGATGGCTGCTGGAAGACCCTCCCCAAGATCCTGCCATCCAGAACAAGACTTCTTCTGGAACCCAGAGAAGCCCTGGATATTCTCCAAGGACTTTATCACTGGGCCTTCATAAGGGATTGGTGAGTGGGATAATCAATCAACACAGTAATTAGCTGGGACTCCTCCTATGCCATTAACAAAGGGGTGGAATAATTTACAGTTCAAAAAGTGAGGCCTGAATGCTCTCCCTAGTGATCTCTCCCCTCTGGCCCCATCCCTACCCTCTGCACACTGCTCTCACAATATTTCTTCCGCCATGTCACTACACAGGTAAAACCTGGCATTTATAACCTTTATAATGGAGAATTGTGGTCTGTAAATCAGCGCGCTTGACCACTTTTCACCCCCTTCCACTCTACCTGGGACCCGTGATCTGTTATTTTCTCCAATTTCTCTTCTCTCCCTACATGAATAAATTACTGGCCTAATTAACCCCATGTGCTTTTGAGAATTCATTTCTGTAGCACAATTAAGAACCTAAATAAAATCTGATAACATATTTGGTGAGCCAGTCCAGGAGTTTATTGGTGAGTGAAACTATGGCCTACGACTCATTTAATGCCTTCTTTGATTCTCCATTTTAAATGAGTTCACCTACAAGTCTCCACAGGACATAATCACAAGCAGGAAGGGCCCATGGCTTGGGAATTCTCCACATCCTTGCTGCACACCCAGGCTTGTGAGATCTGACTGCTGCCAGGATGCCTGGGTGATAGGGCAGTGGCTTAAATCACAACTCTGCCAAGACAGAGGTTCCCTGGCAGAGTGCTGGGCCCTGTGAAGCTTCTTTTTCAAGCTCTTTTAACAGCTGGAATCTGTCCTCAGGCCTACCTGCCATTGCCTTCTCCAACCCTCCACTGCTGCTGTTCGTTGGTTGTGCGTGGTGCCACGTGTGTGTGTGTGTGAGTATAAGACACTCTCATTGTTACATGATATCCTTCCTCTCCTCCCCACATCTTCATAAATCCGGAGCCTGCCTCAAATCCTTTCATTCAGAGCTGCTATTAACAAGGCAGCAGCAGCATGGGCTTGGGCACACAGAGTGGGTCTGCAGCCTCCGTATGCACTCCTAGAGGGAGGCTCCGCGGGTGTCTGCACAAGAGTGTGCGGGCTGCGGGAAGCGAGGCCAAGGTTCTTTTGCCCCTGGCGAGCATTGAGACTCTGAGGAGTGCAGAAAAGGAAAGTGACTCAGTGTTGGGCACCAGGGAGGCTACCAAGAGAGGTCTTCTGCAGCAGGCGACAGAACGTTTAGCTCTACTCCATGAAATCTCACTTTTAAAAAAAATCCCTTTATCCTTTGATGTTTGCTGTTGGTGTTTGGAAAAGGGTATTTCCTTCCCGGGGGTCCCTAGGGAGATTTGGCTGCAGCAACCCGTGGTCCGCCCGGATACTGGTTTCAGGAGAAGATCCCTCCTGGTATACACGCGGAAACAGCCTCGCTGCACCTGCTGGTTTTTCTATTTTAGATAGTTTGTTTTACCTTCCTAGACCATGTCTTGAAATGGTAATATGGAAAAAAAGTTGCCCTTTCAGGACTGATATATGGATGGAAGAGATATACTCCTGGGCCTTGCAGATATTTAATTGGTCCTGGATTGTACCAATTAAGTAGCACTGAGGGACAGTTGCCATCTTCTGGGGCTGGGGTGCCTTGGAGTCTGGATGAGACCCTACATGGGGGTTCCTTGGCCCCATCCATTGTGAGTACAGGCCGGGTCTCTCCATTTTCAGGGCAGCATGTCACCCTTGCCTACTGCCTCATCTAGTATCCCAAAGCAAAAGGATTCTGACTGGGATGTGGAGAAATAAACATCTCTATCCCAGGTTCTCAGAGCCCATTCACCATGAAAATCAACTGCCTGCCCTCACCGCTGTCAGAAGCCTACTTGAGACAATTGATATTTGAAGGCAGGTTCTGGTTTCAGTTGGACAATCAAAAAGATTTGGAGCCTTAGCACACTGCAGAAATGGCCTTTTTGAGGTTGCTTTTAGTGTAATGATCTTGGCATAGACATGAAATGCTGCAAGGACCATAAACAGCTTTTGGAGACTCTGTCCATTATATTGTCCAACGTTCTTATGTAATAACCCATTGGAAAAATTCCTTTTAAATGTTAGTACCAGTACTTTTTTGAGTCTCAGAACTTGCTGGGATTGTTTTTGTTTGCCATCTCTGAAAGCACAGTGCTAAAATTAGTGATTATGATAGCCATATTAGCCTAGGTTTTTGCTAGACTTATTTACCCTTTCCCTTAAATGAATTGTGGATTCTGTTTTCTTTTCTAATGATTATATGTCTGAAGTTCCCCAAATGCCTTTTTGGAAGTAGACACAGCTTCTTCAGATTGAGCTATAAAATAGACTTAGTGACAGCAAACTGGAGACCCAGAGGAAATGTAACTCTACTTTAGGCAAAACAGACTTTCTTGATAATCCATGTAAAGTTTTTTTTTTAAGGACAGATACTTAAATATGTTACATTTAGCAGCAGAATGCAATAAAGCTGGTAAAATTGCACTTGATAAAATTTCATTTGTCTTCTAATCTTTTCAATCTCAATTTAATATTCCTCTAATAAACATGGTAATTCAGGGAAGATTGTCTACTTTTCTTTTTGATGGTCCAAAAGACAGCTTCCATGGGGAGCAGATGTAGCTCAAGTGGTTGAGCACCTGCTTCCCATGTACAAGGTCTCAGGGTTCGATCTCTATTACCTCCTAAAAAAATCCAAAAATTATAAAAGACAGCTTCCATATAGAAAATATACTGACCATTCTTCTTTGATCCCACTCCAGGTAAAAATGAATGTCAGATTATAATTCTGCATTTTGTTTTTAATTTTAAAAAGTAAAGAAGAGCAACAAGCTATTGAAAGTAGGTTTTTTATGCATAGGAGTGGAAATTTTAAAAAATTATTTGGACTTTATGCATTTAAAACATTTGATCATGTGCTATGAGTGGCTTGGAAATTTGCAGTCGAAATAAGACATTTGGAATGTGGTGCTAATTCAGGATACATACCAATCAATACCATTCATTTTTCTGTTTTGTCCCTCTTGTAAAATCTTCTCTGCAACAGACTTCTTCCTGAGAATAGATTTGCAGGTTTGCCCTCAGTCATATTTTTCCTGATTTTGAAGTTTCCCATTTCTAAAAAAAAAATTAAATATTTTTGCTGAACCATTTCAAAGTTACAGACATTGAGACTCTTACACATAAATACTTTTTTTTCTTTTCTTTTTTTTTAAATTTTATTTACTTTGTAATAATATTACATTAAAAAATATATATATATATGAGGTCCCATTGAACCCTACCTCCCCCACCCCACCGCTCCCCCCCCTCAGCAACACTCCCTCCCATCATCATGACACAGCCATTGCATTTGGCAAGTATATCTCTGGGCACCCCCGTACCCCATGGTCAACGGTTCACACCATGGCCCACACTCTCCCGCATTCCATCCAGTGGGCCCTGTGAGGATTTACAATGTCCGGTGATTGCCTCTGAAGCACCATCCAGGGCAGCTCCATGTCCCAAAGATGCCTCCACCTCTCATCTCTTCCTGCCTTTCCCCATACCCATCAGCCATCATGTCCACTTTTCTCAATCCAATGCCACCTTTTCTATGTGGACATTGGATTGGTTGTGTCCATTGCACCTCTATGTCAAGAGGAGGCTCAGATTCCACATGGATGCTGGATACAATCCTCCCACTTTCAGTTGTAATCACTCTAGGCTCCATGGTGTGGTGGTTGTCCTTCTTCAACTCCATCTTAGCTGAGTGTGGTGAGCCCAATAAGTCAGATTGTAGGTGCTGGAGTCTGTTGAGGCTCAGGTCCTGGCTATCACATTGTCAGTCCAGAGATTCAAATCCCCTAAATATATCTTAAACCCCAACACTAACTGCACCTCCAGCACATTAGCATGAAAGTCTTATGAAGAGAGATCCCATCTGAGTCCAGATTCATCACACATAAACACCAGTTCCAAAGAGGGGCCATCTGACCTGGTAGTTAACCCCATCGGCCATGACCATAACTCCCATGGGTCTCTTTAGCCCTTGAAGGAACCGATATCTGGGGGTTGTATCTGCTTTATCTGTCTCTCTGACTCTGCTCAGTTGTGCATAAGGGCAATCCTTCTGCCAGCCTCCAGACTCTTTTTTAGAGACTCGTAGCCATATAAACTCATTTCTCCTTTCCATTTCCCCCTTACATTAGGTCAAACAGCATTTTAAAGTCATGTTATTTTATGTAGACCGGGATATTCTGCTGATCCGCGTTGAACCTTCCGTATGAGGTCATTTTCCAGTTGCATCATCAGTTGGTAGTTGATAGTGGTCCCTCGGTGCCAGGGAGACTCATCCCCGGGTGTCATGTCCCACGCTGGGGGGAAGGCATTGCATTTACATGCTGAGTTTGGCTTTGAGACTGGCCACATTTGAGTAACATGAAGGCTGACAGGAGGAAATTCCCAGGCACAATGCTGCTCTAGGCCTTGTTCTTATTTTAGGCTTATCAGCTCCCAAGCATAGTCATTAGCGTTATGGGCTCACTGTTGAACCCTCACTCCCTCCCGGTCCCCGCCGCTGCACCAGGGAGACTGTCGCTGCTCCCCTAGGGACCACGACAGAGCACCACTGGCCAGGAACCCAGTACCCCCCCTGCTGTGGTTTTTAATTGTTGCCACTATGAGTATATCCAAACATTGCCATGCACCCTGGACATATGTTCTGTACAGCTCCCTGTCAGCCATATATCCCCTGTCAATGGTATCCCATACCAGTATCCCTCCATTGCCTTTGTTGAACCACTCTGTGGTCCAGAACTCCCTGAAATTTGAAGCCCAATATAATGTCAGGGTCCCTTACTAGGAAATGGCATATAGCTATGGGTTTAAAGGTTATATAAAGAATACGTGTTGACTTGGAAAAAATTCTACATCCTATCTTCCCCGCCTCCCCCCTAATTATTGAGCTTCTCTTCACAGGAGCCCTAGACCACATCAATGCATATATATAGTATACAGCACTCCCATACATCCACCACAAAACCTTTCCCTTCCACAGCGATACTCTTACACCCTATTCACATCATATTTACTTAACGTAATGTACAGAGTCTGAGACAATAGCTTTCAAACAAGGTGACATTTGTGCTTACATTGTGGTGCATACTTTAGGATACACAGTTCTTTACATTCTTAGTTATCCTATGTTTTACATTATGGTTTACTTTATCAGTCTGTCATCTCCTATATGTTATGCTGTAATATTACATGTTTTATATCCATCCTTGTGTACTCTCACGAAACTCCTCTCTTACCCCCCATTTACCTTGGTTACACACATTTAACGTCCATTTTCCCTTCCACCTTGGTGCCCACGGTGACAGCCAGCCTCCGTTTCCCGAGGAGCCACTTCCAGATATAGATGGAATAGTGTTCAGGGTCTAACTTGCTCAACGGCCCCAATGCCCTGGGAGCCACCCTTTCTCTCGAGGGATACAGTTCCCTCTATTTGATGGCATTAGTCCTCCCCAGGATGTGGGTCCACCCCCACTCTCACTACTTGGGTTTCTACCCCATGGTGTCACCCACTCTGGCAGAATGAGCATTTAGACATTCCCCAGGAGCCTGTCCTGCATCAGACCCTCCCCTCCGAGCATTCTAAACAGGTAACCCTTTTTATTATATTTTGATATGATTTTCTCGGCATTTTACTCTCCACCAACACCTGACCCTCTCCTGTGTTCGTATGCTACCCCTCCCTCCCCCCACTTTTGGGCAATGTTACCCATCCGCCCATCCCCAGCCTCCCTCAAACCCGCAAAGCCCCAACCAAAGGCAACCCCTGCCCCCCTTTTATCTCTTCTTTGTGTTCATACTTACCACCATCTCGTCTTAAGTTCCACCCCTGTAGACATCGGCTCACATCCTTCCTCCACCCTCCGATTTCCTGTAAGCCTATCGTTCAGTCTCTTGCTATCTAGGGCAGCTTGTTTATTTCAAATCATTGAGGTCATGTAGTATTTGTCCTTTAATGTCTGGGTTGCTTCACTCAACATAAGGTTCTCAAGATTCATCCATGTTATCACATGTGTTTGTAGTGTGTTTGTTCTTACAGCCGAGTAGTATTCCATTGTGTGTATATACCACATTTTATTGATCCACTCATCTGTTGATGGGCATTTGGGTTGATTCCAACTTTTGGCAATAGTGAACAATGCTGCTATGAACACTGGTGTACATATATCGGTTTGTGTCCTTGTTTTCAGTTCTGCTGGGTATATACCCAGTAGTGGTATTGCTGGGTCATATGGCAAATCTATGGCTAGTTTTTTGAGAAACCGCCATACTGTCCTCCAGAATGGTTGGATCCTTCTGCATTCCCACCAGCAGTGGATGAGTGTTCCCCTTCCTTCACATCCTCTCCAGCACTTGTATTCTTCTGTTTTTTTAATAGCTGCCAATCTTATTTGTGAAGATGATATCTCATTGTGGTTTTGATTTGCATTTCCCTGATAGCTAGAGATTTGGAACATTTTTTCATGTGCTTTTTTGCCATTTGTATTTCTTCTTTGGAGAAGTGTCTGTTTAAGTCTTTTTCCCATTTTTTAAATGGGTTGTTTATCTTTTTATTTTCAAGATATAGGAGTTCTTTATATATGCAAGTTATAAGTTTCTTATCAGATATATGGTTGCCAAATATTTTCTCCCACTGTGTGGGCTCCCTTTTTACTTTCTTGACAAATTCCTTTGAGGTGCAAAAGGCTTTAATTTTGAGGAAGTCCCATTTATCTATTAGTTCTTTTGCTGCTCGTGCTTTTGGTGAGATATTCATAAATCCATTACCTATTACAAGGTCCTGTAGATGTTTCCCTACACTGCTTTCTAAGGTTTTTATGGTCTTGGATCTTATATTTAGGTCTTTGATCCATCTTGAGTTGATCTTTGTATAAGGTGTGAGATGGTAATCCTCTTTCATTCTTCTACATATGGCTATCCAGTTCTCCAGACACCATTTGTTGAATAGGCCACTCTCTCCCAGTTGAGAGGGTTTGGTGGCTTTATCGAATATTATGTGGCTATATATGTGAGGTTCTATATCAGAGCTTTCAATTCGATTCCATTGGTCTATGTGTCTCTCCTTATGCCAATACCATGCTGTTTTCACCACCGTAGCTTTGTAGTATGTTTTGAAGTCAGGTAGTGTGATTCCTCCAATTTCGTTTTTCTTTTTCAGTATGTCTTTGGCTATTCGGGGTCTCTTTCCTTTCCAAATAAATTTCATAGTTAGTTTTTCTAGTTCCTTAAAGAAGACTGTGTTGATTTTTATTGGGATTGCTTTGAATGTGTATATCAGTTTTGGTAGGATAGACATCTTAATAGTGTTCAGTCTTCCTATCCATGAACAAGGAATAGTCTTCCATTTATTTAGGTCTTCTTTGATTTCCTTGAACAATCTTGTATAGTTCTCGGTGTATAAGTTCTTTACCTCTTTAGTTAAATTTATTCCTAGGTATTTGATTTTTTTATTTACTATTGTGAATGGTATTTGTTTCTTGATTTCCTCCTGATCTTGCTCATTATTGGTGTACAGAAATGCTACTGATTTTTGCGCATTGATCTTATAACCTGCAACTTTACTAAACTCATTTATGAGTTCTAGAATCTTTGTTGTAGATCTCTCAGGGTTTTCTATGTATAGGATCATGTCATCTGCAAATAATGACATTTTGACTTCTTCCTTTCCAATTTGAATGCCTTTTATTTCTGGCTCTTGCCTCAGTGCTCGAGCAAGTACTTCTAAGACAATGTTAAATAGGAGTGGAGACAGTGGGCATCCTTGTCTTGTTCCTGAGTTTAGAGGGAAGGAGTCTAGAATTTCTCCATTGTACACAATATTGGCTTTAGGTTTATCATATATACTCTTTATCATGTTCAAAAAATTTCCTTGTATTCCAATCTTTTGGAGTGTTTTTATCAAGAAAGGGTGCTGTATTTTGTCAAATGTTTTTCTGCATCAATAGATATAATCATGTGATTTTTTCCCTTCAATCTGTTTATATGGTGTATTACATTGATTGATTTTCTTATGTTGAACCATCCTTGCATACCTGGGATGAATCCCACTTGGTCGTGGTGTATAATTCGTTTAATGTGTTGTTGAATATGATTAGCAAGTATTTTGTTAAGTATTTTTGCGTCTAGGTTCATTAGAGAAATTGGTCTGTAATTTTCCTTTCTTGTGAGGTCTTTGTTTGGCTTTGGTACTAGGGTAATGTTGGCATCATAGAAGGAGTTGGGTAATGTTCTTTCTGTTTCGATTTTTTGGAATAGTTTCAGCAGGATTGGTGTCAGTTCTTTCCGGAATGTTTTGTAGAATTCACCTGTGAAGCCATCTGGCCCTGGGCTCTTCTTAGTTGGGAGATTTTTAATAACTGATTCTATCTCTCTGCTTGTGATTGGTTTGTTAAGTTCATCAATTTCTTCTTTTGTCAATATGGGCTGCTTATGTGTTTCTAGGAATTTGTCCATTTCCTCTAGATTGTCATTTTTGTTGGAATATAGTTTTTCAAAATATCCTCTTATGATAGTCTTTATTTCTGTGGGGTCAGTAGTGATATCACCTTTCTCATTTCTTATTTTGTGTATTTGCATCTTCTCTCTTTTTTTCTTTGTTAGTGTCGCTAAAGGTTTGTCAATTTTGTTAATCTTCTCAAAAAACCAGCTCTTGGTCTTGTTTATCTGTTCAAGTGCTTTTTTATTTTCTATTTCATTTAGTTCTGCTCTTATCTTTGTTATTTCCTTCCTTCTTCTTCCTGTTGGTTTACTTTGTTGTTGTTTTTCGAATTCCTTCAAATGTGCAGTTAGTTCTTCAATTTTTGCTCTTTCTTCTTTTTTGATATATGAATTTATGGCTATAAACTTCCCTCACAGTAGTGCTTTTGCTGCATCCCATAAATTTTGGTATGTTGTGTTATCATTATCATTTGATTCAAGGTAGTCATTGATTTCTTTTGAGATTTCCTCTTTGACCCACTGTTTTTCTAAGAGTGTGCTGTTTAATTTCCAAATCGTGGTGTGAAATCTGGGCTTCTGTCCCTTGCAAATCTCCAGCTTGACTCCACTGTGGTCAGATATAATGTTTTGTATGATTTCAATCTTTCTGAATTCGTTCAGCCTTTCTTTGTGGCCTAGCATATGATCTATCTTGGAGAATGATCCATGTGCGCTTGAGAAAAATGTATATCCTGCTGTGTTTGGGTGTAGCGATCTATATATGTCTATTAGATCCAGCTCCTCTAATATACTGTTCAGATGTTTTGTTTCTTTGGTGATTCTCTTTTGAGATGTTCTGTCCAGAGTTGATAGTGGTGTATTAAAATCCCCCACTATAATTGTAGATGTATCTATTGTTTCACTTAGTTTTTCCAGCGTTTGCCTGACATATTTTGAGGCACCCTTGTTAGGGGCATAAATATTTATGATTGTTCGATCTTCTTGACAGATTTTCCCTTTCACTAAAATGTAGTATCCTTCTTTGTCTCTCACAATTGTTTCACATTTAAAGTCTATTTTGTCTGATATTAATATAGCTACTCCTGCCTTTTTTTGGTTATTGTTAGCTTGTATGATTGTTTTCCAGCCATTCACTTTCAATCTCCATGCGTCTCTGGGTCTAAGATGTGTCTCTTGTAGACAGCATACGGATGGGCCATATTTCCTTATCCAATGTCCCAGTCTGAATCTTTTGATAGGTGAGTTTAATCCGTTGACATTCAGTGTTATTACTATCAAGGAATTATTTGTGTTAGCCATATTTTGATTGGATTTGTGTTTGTCATATTTTGTTTGTATATATTTTTTTTGTCTTTTTTTTTGTTGTTGTTGGTCTTATACTCTCCTCCAACTCTGCCTTTCCTGTTTTTTCCTTTCTACCTGCAGAATTCCCTTTAGAATTTCTTGAAGGGGAGGTTTCTTGTTGGTATACTCTTTCAGTTTCTGTTTGTCTGCGAATATTTTGAACTCTCCATCATGTTTGAATGCTAGTTTAGCTGGATAGAGAATTCTTGGTTGGAAATTTTTTTCCTTTAGTATCTTGACTATATCATACCACTGCCTCCTTGCCTCCATGGTTTCAGAAGAGAAATCAGCACTTAATCTTATGGAGCTTCCCTTGTATGTGATGGTTTTCTTTTCTCTTGCTGATTTTAGGATTTTCTCTTTGTGTTGAGCATTGGATAATTTGACGAGTATATGTCTTGGGGTGGGCCTGTTGGGGTTTATGACCAGTGGAGTGCGCTGTGCTTCTTGGATATGTACGTCTGTCTCTTTCAGTAGATTTGGGAAGTTTTCAGCCATTATTTCCTGCAACACTCCTTCTGACCCCTTTCCCTTCTCTTCTCCTTCTGGAATACCTATAATACGTATATTTGAGTGTTTTGCATTGTCATTCAGGTCCCTAAATCCTAGCTGGATTTTTTCTATCTTTTTATCGACCCCTTCTACTATCTGTTTGATTTCTGATGTACTGTCTTCCACATCACTAATTCTCTGCTCTGCCTCTTCTAGTCTGTTGATATTTGCTGCAAGTGTATTTTTGATTTCTTGAACTGTGGTGTTCATTCCCATCATGTCTGTTATGTTTTTGCATATGTCTGCAATTTCCCCTCCCAGTGTTGTCTTCATGTTGTTAACCTCTTTCATTACTTCATCAAATTTGTTGGTGATAAATGTTGTGAGATCTTTCATTGCTTGTGCGAAGTTCTGCTCCCCTTCCTGATTTTTAGTTTGTTGATTGGATTCAGCCATGTTTTCCTGATTACTGATTTGGTTTGTCAATTTTTGTTGCTTTCTGGTCATCCTTTTATCTTGACGGGTTTAATCAGTTCCTTAGCTTCTTTGTCTAGTCTTGGAGATTAATTAGCTGTTATTTTTGTGTAAGTGTTATATCTTCTTTTTGTCACTTTGTTCTTCTTATTCTAATTTCTTGTTGCTGGTTAAGTTCATTTTAAAGGAAAGTATTAGTGCCAGGGAAGGCAATTGTGTAAGCAAGGAAAAAGTGTAGAATTGTATTGGTGATATATGTTAACAAAGCAAGAATATGAGATCTGGGAGGATGGAGGTTAGATTCATGTAGATTGTGTAGAGTTATAGCTGTAGGTAGAGTACCTTTTATGAGGTAGATGACTGAATATGGGAGGAATATGGTATGAACTACAAAGCTATTGTTTTCGTGAGAGAGGGAAAAAGAAAAGAAAGGTAATAGTTTCAAGAGTGGATGCCAGACAGAAAACAGAACAAAGGTATTAGAAATTAAGAGTTAGACACTTTGTGGATCAAAGAATGGGAGGTGGGGGGTGGAATATAGGAGAGACAGTAGATGATAGTGGCTATCAAGATGCAGGGGAAGGGGGATAGTGTAATTAGCCTAAATCAGTTCACACAGAAATGAGGCAGTGGAGGATGGGAAAACCCAGCAAATGTGAGGTGTTCCCTGTAGCACCTATTGTATACTTGAATTAAAATAAAATAAGTGGAAAATGAGGGACAAGAGGGAAAGAGAAAACCGAAAAAGAAAAACTAATTATAATAAAGAAAAAAAGAAAGACAAGAAGAAAGGAAGAAAGAAAAAGAGGATGGGCAAATGGTGGGGAACAGATAGGGGAAGAGAGATACAGGTATACACGTGTCACAATTGCAACACTATCTAAAACAACAATGAAAAAAACCCCTAAATAACTGTATAAAAAAAAAAAGGACTTTGGGGGTCACGCTAGGAGAAAAGACAAGGGAATAATGCAATATTAGCAATCAGGGTGTCAAAAAGAGTAAAAAATAAGATAAAGTGAAAATAAAAACAAAACAATATGAGCCAATAAAGATAAAACGCAAACGTTAAGGTCTAGGGCACTCAAGGACTCCAGGTAGACCCCAGGGCGTGATGGATTCAGGGGTGGAAAGTCTGAGACACTGAAGACTCAAGAGGTGTGAGTCTGGGGTGTGGACCGCCAGAGTCCAGGGGACCCAGACCTGTCAACCTCAAATCTGGTCCACAGGAAGCTTAGGAGCCCCGCAGTGCAACACAGCCCTCAGGGATCCCCGTAGCTGGGTGCCAGCCCCATGGGGGAAGCCAGGTCCGCAAACTCTATATTAAATGTCTGATCCCTGCAATTCACCTACTCCTCAGGGTTTCAGCCTTTGGACAGCTCCCTCCCTGTGCTCCCACAAAACGGCCACTTGAGGGCGCCTCTACACCACAGCCAGTTCAATGACCCAGATCCCAAGCCCCGTCGGGTGGGCTGGGCTTCAGCTGGAAACGCCGAAAACAGACTCCAAGACCGGAAACCCCAAACTTTGCAAAATATTCCCCACTCGGCTTCCAGACGTGTCCCCCTCCCTCACTGCACCCTACAACAATCTCCCAATTGTGTCCCCTTATTGCCAAAAATCCAATTCCGTTGCAGATCGGCAGCCGGACCTGTGGGGATGGAGCTCCAGGCGGAAGCGCAACCCCCCCTGTCTGGCAACCAAAACGTCCCCCGCTTCACAACAAAACACTGTCTGTCTCCCCAAATCGATCTGCAAAGGAGTCTTGTCCCATCAACCCCTCACCAGCCAGCCCAGTATCCGCGAATTCCTCAGCACCACTAAGCCTCCAGAAAAAGGAAAAAAAAAAAAACCCTGGCCGCGGCGGCTCCCGGAGCTGCAGGAGCGCCCGATACCACGGCTCTGCCCACCCAAGGAGGGAACTTCCCGCGCCCAGCCGGGACCTCCATTTATATATTATAGACATATCCTCTCTGTTACCTTCCCACCAAATTGATGTCCAGACACCTTCCAACCAGCAAAAATCCCCGAAACAGCGCGGTCCCAGAGAGCCTTCAACGCTGCCCAGCCGCCCCTTGCAGAGACATTACCAGGCAAGCTCACTCAGCCCTACACATAAATACTTGAGCTTGCTTCTCAAAATATAAGAACACTGACTGTTAAACCATAGTTTCACTATCACACCTTACAAATTAAGAATAATCTCCCAATGTATTTAACACACAGACTAAATTGTCTGAAAATTATTTTTTATAGCTAGTTATTTCAGCTAGGGTGCAGTCAAGGACACCATGTTAAATGCAATCTTTAACATATACCTAAAACTTGAGGTTTAGCCATCTGCTAGGTAAGCTACTTAATGTATCTAACCTTGGTTTCATATGTGTAAATAAAATGGGAATAAATTCTAACTATATTGTACTGTGAGAATTAAATGAGGGCCTATGTAAAGCTTACAGTACAGTGCCAACATAAAATGGTGTCCGGGGTGGCTCTTTGCAGGGCACTGAGAATGATTTCTCACCGATTCAGCTGGCTAATTTTCAAACAACCATGTGAAGGAGTTGTTACCCCATTGAAATGACAGGGAAGCTTAAGTAAAGTTACTTGTTCCAAACAGCAAACATGTTTATAACCCTTTACTCAACAACCCTAGGAGATATGTGGTATTATTATTCCCATTTGTAGATGGAGAAACTGAGGCACAGAGAGAGAAAGTAATTTGCCTAAGGTCATATTGTTAGTACCTGAGGGAGCTGGGATTTGAACCCCTGGCAGTCTGGTTTAGGAAGGAGTCTGTGCTCTTAAAGGCAGTGAGGTGCTGCCTCAGAAGGGGTGCAGGCATCCAACTTTAAGTCATCCTGAATTCAGAGCCCACATGGTTTCTGCTGGTTATTCTGTCAGTACTTTTTCAAATTGGTGACAATCTATTTTTGCCATAATTTTTTCTACTTCACTTACCTTCTCTGAAAATGCTTTGAGGCACATACAGAATTAAAGCAAATTTAAATAAATTTGGGCTTGAGAATCTGTAATACACCTTCAGATAATGGGAAAGGTATGAATTCAGAGTAGTTATTTCTGGAATGTTATATGTAAATTCATTGAAATAGCAGATGTGGAAACTGATCCTGATATAGCAATTATTGATCCATTCTCTGCATTAGCCCTAAAAAGCAGGTATGTTTTGTTCAGCATGAGTATACTCCTTAAATTCTGACTAGGCAGAATTGGAATGTTGGTCTGTTCATCAGAAAATCTCAAAAGCAAAATAAAACAAAAAACTTGGAAGGATCTTATCTATCTTGTAAGCCAGAGCTGTCATTGTAGAAGGTTCAGTGTCTACTGCAGTGTCTACTGCAGGGTCTACTGTTTAGGTTACAGGCCTGGAGTAGACCTCCATCTGCTGAGGGTCCTCTGGATTTCCATGGGATTTCTAGCAAACAAAGCCTCCTTTCTGGCTTTTCTGCATGTCCTTTCTGCTTTTCTGTTTCTTTAACCAATACAAAAATATAAAAGTGAATTAGTACAAACATCAAAAATCATTCAGCCCCAACAATCTGCTTAGCTCTTGCTCTTTGTTCTGGAATTATCTTCTTTCTCTTCTCCAATAGGTGAAGTTCTGCTCATTCCCCTCAACTAGGGCTGAGCCATTCTCTTTTATGAGATGTTTCTTGACTTTCCCCACCCTGCCCCCACTCTTCAAGCCAAAATAGATTACTCTTTTTAATATTTTTTTCCCACAACTTATGGCAGTTAACACTGTTTAGAGTTGGGATTCTACCTAGCTTGATTCTGGACCAGAATATGAGCTTTTTTTTGGATTCAGGGCTCACACTCCACTCCTAGCTTTCTAGTGGTTGGCCCAGTGCTGTTGGGCACACTCTGCTTGCTTACTAAATGTCTTGAGCAAAGGAATGGATTTCATTATTTTAAAATGCTGTTTGGCCCCTGCTGACTAACTCATAGTTAATAATTTTTGTGTCTATTTTACTTAGAATGTATATAAGCTTTGTTCTGAGAAACTAGTGATGTGTGTATGAGGCCTTGCTGTGTTTGTGGAAATTGGACACAGACCTACCAGATGGTTGTCAATCTGTGATTGACATTTCAAAACCATTTTGATTCCAGTCACTGTTGTGGGAACTGGGATGGAGAAGATCTTGGGCTCAATAATTTAGGGTGTGTACTTCTGCCTCTGCAGGAGTATCTCTGCAGAATCCACAATATTAACAATCTAGGGAAGCGGTCTTGGCACAATGGATAGGGCGTCTGCCTACCACATGGGAGGTCTGCGGTTCAAACCCCGGGTCTCCTTGACCCATGTGGAGCTGGCCCATGCGCAGTGCTGATGCGTGCAAGGAGTGCTGTGCCACGCAGGGGTGTCCCCCGCAAAGGGGAACCCCACGCACAAGGAGTACACCCCGTAAGGAGAGCCACCCAGCACGAAAGAAAGTGCAATCTGCCCAAGAATGGCACCGCACACATGGAGAGCTGACACAACAAGATGACACAACAAAAAGAAACACAGATTCCCAGTGCCACTGACAAGGATAGAAGCAGTCACAGAACACACAGCGAATGTGGGGGGGGGGGGAGGGGGAAGAGGAGAGAAAAAAAATAACTCTTAAAAAAAAACAATCTGCAGTAGCCACAGGGTTTTGATGGAGTCTTCACACTTGAGGTTGGAGGCAGCTTGTGATGATGAACTCCAATTTGGCAGAGTTCCTGTATTCTGTGTTGAACACAAGTACACAGTCTTTAACAGCAGACCCTCAGACATTGTACAAGATGGTAATAGAGGCAGAGCAGGAAGTTTTGTGTGCTAGTAGTTGTTTAGGCTTATTTTCTCTTAAGCAAATTTGGCTGATTTTTTGTAAAGACATAATCCTATTGGTAAACTTGGTAGTTTTTTCTTGGAAAAGTTTCTTTTAAAACTGTATTTAAACTAGAACATGGGTGATGCTTTTCCAGCATTTTCTAGGACTTTTAGCACCTTTGAAGTAGTCTTACTATTTTGTACTGGTGTGCACAGTATATCGTGGAGCAAAGTGTGTTCTCTGTGAACTTACCATGAATAGGCATGAAGGATAGTGTCACAACTTGACACGTGGCCCATGTGATGAGAGGAAGTCAGGCCAGGGTCTTAGTAAAATACTTGCTATCTAGGGCCATAGGAGGTCCCTAATTTAAGTAATAGCTGTTTTATATTCACTTCCCTTTCTCGGGTAATCTTTATCAAAAATATGTTCACATGCAGCATGTGGCACACATGCTACCAAATTGTGCTTAAATTTTGAATACTTTACGAAATGTTATTTTTCCTTCGCAAACAGAAGGGTAGTTGAATATTTAGAAACAAAATTTCTGTGCTTATTTGCATTTTAAGGGTGAAGATGAAGAAATGGATTTTGATTTCACACCAGGATTTAGCATTTAGGATTGAAGAGATTAGAAAAAATACAGGAACTCTAAAGTGTATTTCTTTGAATTCTCAGTGTATTGAAGTAATGATTTTTTTTTTAAACTGATTGTTTTCATCCTTAGATATATTCCCTGTGGTCCATTCACAAATTCTTAAACTTAATTATCAGGTTAATTTTTAAAATTATCTTTTGTTCATCTGGTAATGATATAATTGCCTTTTCATTTTCAAAAATTTTTCTCTTTATTTCTTTTTCTCATTGCATGGCTTTGGCTCTGGCCTCCAGTACTGATTTTTGAGATAAGCACTGCTTATTTGATCTTTTCATCCCACCCTAAGAATAGGGCATGATGCATAGGGAAGCTTGGTCTGTCTCCCCTTTTAGATGTGGACATAATGGCTTATTGGTCCTAATACTGAGTGCTGAGCATATAGTAGGTTTTCTGTAAAGTTATTGAGTGTTGATGTAAGTATTAATTGAAAAACAACTTTACTTTATATAAATTTAGAACTGTTATTCATACTTTCCCTATATCCCAAAAGGCTGAGAGGTTGCTTTTTCCTACCAAGGGGAAGGTAGCCATGAAAGTAGTAGATAAAATGTGGTCTTATTGCCTCAGGGTTGACTGTTTTGGGGAGGTTTATGTCTTTCAATGGCGTGACTCCTCTTACTGTCAGTGTACCTACCCTATAGTAGCCTACTTGACTCCCTTGCCATCCCTGTCCCTTTCCTGATCTGTGGTCTGGAAACCGTATTAACAAGAGCATTAGAGTTGTTTCTAGAACAAGAGTCAATAGTCTTGATAGAGATGGGTGGGGCTGAGGGTTCTCTTAGGAATAAGTTTCCTTGTGGCTTGTTTTGTCTACTTACAGGTCATCTTGGTATTTTCAATTTTATATTTCCATCCAAAGAATAAAGTGGACAAGTGAATATAGATGTGCTGGACCAGAGGTTTAACTTAATCCATCAACATTCCAGTAATTAGGCTCATTTCAACCGGCCTTTTAAAGCTGCATAAGTGTGAAGGTAGATTTAATGTAGTTATTGACTTTCTCTCCTTTGCTTAACAAGTTAAATCAAGACTGTGATTTTTCTCAGGCTCAAAATATCAAAGCAAGTCTGTTCTGCTCACATGGTGTACGCTGGCTCAATATCTCACTTCTGGCCCTGAAGGCATAGTGGTTGTCTTCTCATTAATCTGGGTGTGAACAGGATTCAGAACAGGATTCTGCTGCTTAGAAATCAACTTTGAGGTCCTTATGATCTAGTCTTAGGTGTCTTCTATCCAAGGAAAATTATGGAATATTAGATGACAAGTGTTGATTTGGAGTGTAGTAGACTTTGAATCTAAAGAACTTGTATTTGGAATGTATTTGGAGCCCAGTTGCAAAACCTTGGGTAAACTATATTACTGGATGAAATAAAAAACAGTGGGGGTGAGGCCATGGGACAGGGAATAACTGGCTTTCGAGTACCTACCATATGCCATTCAGTACTGCCAATGTTGAGCACCTCCTCCGCCAGTCCATACCTGAGCTCAGGACATGGGTGCCCTCAGGGAGCTTATATTCTAGGGCTTGCCACACAGACATTTGGTTTACTGCATGGGCACTTGTGCAGGCATTCAGCTCACTACACAGGCATGCTTTCTCTTTTTTCACCAAGAGGCCTCAGGGATTGAACCAGTTCCTCCCATATGGTAGGGAGAAGCCCTACCACTTGAACCACATCTGCTTCCCAGGATTTGTTATTTTTAAGCAAGTTTTTATTTTTATTTTATTTTATTTTTTCAGGCATCAAGGCCAGAGATTGAACCTAAGACCTCATATGTGGGAAGCTGGTGCTCAACTACTGAGCTACATTGTCATCCCTGGGTTGGATTTTTTTTAGGAGGCCCTGGAAACTAAACTAGGGACCTCCCTTGTAGGAAGCAGGCTCTCAACCACTTGAGCTGTATCTGCTTCCTAACCCAAGTCTTTTGACTTCAGATCCCATGTTCATAGAATTACATGACTTTCAACCTCATGGATCCTCAGTTTTCTTTTATAGAAAATGACGGTTGTATGTACAGCTTAATTTATTCTATTGTTGAGCAAAAGAAATTAGAACTCACTTAAAATCCTATAAAATGTGAGGTGATACTTCTTTGTTGCTTTCTAGCTCAGTTCTTCCAAGTAGCAGGCCAGTGCCCATTGAGATGATGTGTGGAATAGAAGCCCTCTTCTGCACTGAGATAAACGCAACTCTGCAGATATTTTTGGAAAGAGAACTGGCCACCTTATCCCTGTTGGAAAGCGTGTGCGAGCAAGGTGGCTAACAAAGTCTAGTATTCACCTGGACCTGTATTTTAGCCTGGCTATTTTGAGAGGAGGAGCCCATACTAGTGCTTCTCAAACTTGAATGTGCACGTGGATCACCTGGGGGATCTTGTTAAATTGGAAATTCTGATTCAGTAAGGCCTGAAATTCTGCATTTCTAAGAAACTCACAGATGACACTGGTGCTGCTACTTTAAGTCAAAGGGCTTACCTGTGTTTGTGATGGTAGTAAGCTCTCAGCTACCAGGTTTGCGTCTTCACTCTCCAGGCCTTAAAAATAGTGCCTTGACATATTTGGCAGTTGGGGTTGCTTTGTTGAAGAAGTTCATTTGACAAGAAGGTGGTGCTTATACAGTGAGAGACGTTATCAAGAAACCTGTCCTTCCTCATCCCTGTCAGGATTTCCAGCTTTGAGGTACAGCTTGACTGAGGAAAATATGTTGGAAAAATTTTTTTCTCATGATTAAAAAAGAAAAGCTTGGTGACTAATGCTAGGAGGCCCAAGACAGCCATCACTTAAAAAAAGTGTTGTAATGTCTGACAGCTGCATTCTGCACCTTCCAAACAAACCAGTTATGTATGGAAAGCCTGCCACCCTGAGAAGCTGGGCACCCAGCCCTGGAAGAAATCATGGAAAGTAATTAAATGGAGAGGGCCAGAGAAGGAGGAAATGGTTGTGTTATTTCTGAGGTAACTAGCATTGTTAATAGGAATCAAGAAGAAGATGTTGGGAAGCAGATGTGGCTTAACTGATAGAACATTTGCCTACCATGTAGGAGGTCCAGAGTTCAAACCCAGGGCCTCCTGGTCCATGTGGTGAGCTGGCCCATGCACAGTGATGCTATGTGCAAGGAGTGCCATGCCATGCAGGGATGTCCCCCACGTAGGGGAGTCCCACGTGCAAGGAGTGCACTCCACAAGGAAAGCCACCCCACGTGAAAAGTGCAGCCCACCCAGAAGTGGCACCACACACATGGAGAGTTGACACAGCAAGATGATGCGACAAAAAGAGACACAAATTCCTGTGCTGTGTGATGAGAATGCAAGAGGACACAGAAGAACACACAGTGAATGGACACAAGAAAGCAGACAACAGGGGGAGGGGAAGGGGAGAGAAATAATATAAATCTTAAAAAAAAAGAAGAGGATGTTTAAGACTCATGGAATGTGACTGCTTGGGGATTTGATTGTATTTAAGTTGCAGCCTTTGAAGTTTATTTTTTTAGACATCAATCTAGTTAGGAAATGAATTGCTTTAGTTCTTATCAATAGTCCCCATGTGCCTAAGCAGAAGTCATAAACTGAAGTTGCTCATAGTTTGACAAATTGCACTTAAATGAAATGAGCGTCAAGATTATTAGAGGTTAATTTTAGGTGTTTGTGGCTCTCCATAATTCTCCTGATTAAACACTGTAACAATAGTTTGCTTCACTGGAATAATGATGGAATGTTAGCATGCATATTAAGCCAGTTGCCCAAATTTAAATAGGGTTAAAATACAAATTATCCATCACTTGTCAGTGCTTACTCTTTGGAGATAATTCCTGGTGAAAGATGAAAAAAACCCTGGAACATGGCTTTTTTCTTGAGGCAGCATTGCTAGGAAAGCCATGATTAGACCAGAGGACTGATGTGAAACCCACTGTTTCCCATAAAGGAGGTACTAAAAATACCTTGAATAGTGACAACTCCAACACGAACTGGGTTTTTACAAGGCCATGCACTGTCACATGGGTTAACTCCAGATAGTCAGGATTATTCTCTGTCCCAAATCACACAGCTGGAAATGTTGTGGCCAAGGGCATGTAGAAATGTAGCCTTGAAGAATGAAAGCAGTCCCCAAACCAAGACACAATGTTCCTGAGAGCCCAGGGGGAGACTCGATTAATCCCTCATCCGAGTTTTGTGGGGTTTTTTGTTTGTTTGTTTGTTTTTTCTGGCTAAAGTTTAGTCAACACAAAATAACTCCCACCCCAACGTTACTGAGAAGGCTGACCACGTCCACGACCAAATCCCCCTCTAAACTGGAATTCGGTTGCTGACGCAGCCCTAGCCTCAGCCTTCTTGTCGGCGCCAGGGCGCACAGCGCTCCATCTGTAGATGTCTCTGTCAGCTTCCCCTTGAGTGAGTCTTGCAGGTCGCTCGTCCTCCAAACTTTTGGGCCGCCGCCTGCCAGTCTCTGGACGGCTCCGGCGCAGGGTGGCAGGCACGATCTCAGGGGGCAGGTGGAGGTAATCACGGACGTTCTGGATACCCTCGTTGGTAAGTTACCAAGAGAAATGTCTCCAGGCAAACTGTTCCTTCACGTAGCCTCGTGATATGAGAGACTGCATGGCCTTCATGACGTGAAGGTTGGGCACGTTCTTGTCTGCCAGCTCAGGGTGCTTTGGCATGTGGACATCCTTCTCGGCCACCATCACTCCCTCCTGAAATAGGAGTTCACAAATGGCAATCCGGTTCTTCTTGGGCATCAACATCGTGGCAGCTGCTGCGTCCCAGGATAGGGCTGGAAAGTTGTTTTGTTTTATAATATAAAAGAATTTTTTAATTCTTGTGCATAGAAGTCATAAAGACTATACATGATTTGGAAATGAGACTGTACCAATCAATGGCCAAAGAAGAATCATCCATTCTATGCCTTCTCTTTTATCTGGTCACTCAGAAATAGGTAATCAATTACGATTGTTGTTGCATGTCATCTCACATTATTTTTTTCTGTGTATTCACCATAGTCTACTTTTCCTTCCATGTAATTTTTTAAAAGATTTATTTTATTTATTTATATCTCCCTACCCCTCATTGTTTGCACTTACTCTGTTTTGTTTCTTTAGGAGGCACTGGGAATGGAACCCAGGACCTCTGATGTGGGAAACACCTAATCACTTAAGCCACCTCTGTTCCCGGCTTTGCTTGTGTCTCTCATTATGTTTTTCCTCTTGTGTCTCTCTTTTTTGCATGTGCTATTTTCATGTTTAGTAATTTTTAAAAAATCACTGGCTTTTATAAAATTTCTTCCAAGAGCTTATTACAGTCTATAAAATAGCACCTCCCATAGGTGGCTGCTCCAGATCGCAACTGGCTAAAAATACTGTTTTGGGTCATGAAATTAGTATATTATGATAAATACTTTTACTATAGGGGAAGATTGCCTGTTTAAAGACACAATTGTATTTCCAAACAAAGGAAGTAGTGTTTCTGGGGTGTAAACAATTTTGGACTGGAGCATTTTAGGGGTTCTCAAGACTCCTCATCCTCCTCTTGAATTTCAGAAATTCTGTTCATAGACTTGAGGATTGCAGTGAAGAGATTCAACGTTTCCACTCCAGGAACGAGCTGCCTTGGAACAAACCCTATTGTTGGTGGTGTCCTCTTTTGAAAAGTTGAGATTCTTGCTTTTTAGAAACTCTTTAAAGGAGAATGGATTTGCCTCTTCCAGATTATCAAGTTTATCATTGTTGGGAATGAGGAGTCTCCAGGCTCTGGAGAGTGAGGTGGTGCCCAGGCAGTGCGAGTGGCCAGACATTCCTGTGGCCGGCCCTGCCTACCCTGGCAGCAGTGGCTCCATGGCCTCAGCTCCATGGGGGCTGTGGCCCCTGTTGCCTGCTCACTGCAGCCCCTCCATGCTGCTTGCTGCTGCTTCCACTTCTAGTACTGGAAGCACAAGCAGCAGAAGTGTGGGAGCCTTTGGGCCATCTTGTGTCCCTTGTTGCGTTACCTTGTCATGTCAGCTTGCTGTGGCTGGCTGGTCCTCTTTAGAAGGCACTGGGAATCTCTGCTCCCTGCTTCACTGAGTCTCTCCCTATGTTTTTCTTTTTGTATCTCTTGTTGCATCATCTTGTTGTATCAGCTTGCTGCACCTGCCCATGGTACCAGCTTCCTTCTTCTTTAGGAGGCACCGGGAACTGAACCCATAGTCTTCCCATGTGGTAGGTGAGAGCCCAATCTCCTGAGCCAATCCACTTCCCCTTCCACATAAATTTGAGACCCCTTTTTCATATACTGATATGTTACATCTCTGAGGCCTGGCTGGAATACTGATATTCTGTGCCATGTTGTCTTTTGACTGCCATCACCCATTTGGTAATCTTTGTTTTCCCCTAATTACCACATCTCATTTATTGCTAGAGAAAATATTGTGACCGGGTATTTTCCTTACACCTGTCTCATGAAGGGTCCTGACCCACTCACCCAAGTAAGTGCACATGATTTAGAGACCCTCCAAGAACCAAACTGTCAGCTACTTCAGACTCATCTTACAAACTGATGAAGCACCTGTAATAGAGGTCTTTGAAACATGACTTCTGTTTTCTTACAATCTAAGAGTTTCCACATAGACTCATACCCTTTTGTTCTCCCTCACCTGGTATTCAGGCCTGAAACCCCCATCTGTTTTTCATGTGTTGTTTGTTCAATTATTTATTTTATTTATTTCTACCTCTCTTCCCTCATTGTTTGCCCTTGCTGTCTGCTCTTTGCTCATCTTCTTTTTAGGAGGCACTGGGAACCAACCCTGGGACCTCCCATCTGGGAAGGAGGCACCTAATCACTTGAGCCACCTCTGCTCCCTGCTTGTGTCTCTCATTATGTTTCCTTGCTGTGTCTCTTCATTGTATCATCTCACTGCATCATCTTGAGTCAGCTCACTGTGCCAGCTTGCTGTCTTGCTCCTGTTCTTTAGGAGGCACTGGGAACTGAACCCAGGACCTCCCATGTGGTAGGCAGGTGCCTGAATCCTTGAGCCACATCTACTCCCCCTGCATCTGGTTTTAATGCTATATTATCCAGTCAGGATTCCCCTTGGTATAACACAATCTAAACTGCTTGTATAGAATAGGAAATTTTATTTGTCTTAGTTTTACTTCTTTTGGGCTTTTGGAGCCCCATCAACTGGATTGACCTTCTTCTTAATCAGTAAAAGTCTCCCTGTGAGCTAAAGATTCCATTGCTGAGTTCTGGGCTTCTCATTCCAGTGCTTGTGGGTCATGTGGATGGTCAGGGTGATTGCCTATAAATGGCTTTCCTGCAGGTTCTCCTTTCCTCATTCCTCTTGTTTAGGATGGAGAATGTGTCAGGTGTGCTCCCTCCCAGCATAGCCAGGATTTCAAACTCTTGCTTTCTCAGTCCTGGACCAATTGAATTAGAATTTCTGGTCTCTCAGAATCCAGAAGATTCTAATGTGCTTAGACTAATTAGGATTTGAAGGGAGGAAACCCTATCAAACGTAGAGGGTCACAACCCACCCAGATAATCACTTTGTCCACTCACTGCTGTTAATTTACCCTGATTGGTCCAGCATTTCCAAGGTTATTCAAAAGGTGGCCTGTGTCCACATATGTGAACATGAGAGTTTGAGGAATGCTGCATCTTCCACTCCTGACCTTTCCTCTTTGTTCCGTCTCATTCAAGTTAGATACTAACTAACCTCTTATGAAAGAAGACACCAAGTGATATTTCATGTAAAGTAATATCATAAGAGACAGTAAAAGAGAGATTCTAATTGTTGACCCCCAAAACAAAAAACAAACAAAATATACATTGGGTATTTGAGGGTTATCAAAATTTTTAAATTATAAATGATTACAAAGAGAGGAAATAAAATGTTCACAAAAAACTAAAGAAAGCAGTAAAAGGGGGAGGTGAAAGTAGAACCATTAAATACAACAATCAGAAGGCAATTACAAACTTGGTAAATATGAATTTCCATATGTTAATATTGATTTATAATCCCATCCATTGTGCCTTTCATTCCCATAAGGTCTGTTACTTTTCTTTGCAGGCTTTCAAATTGCTCTTTATGCTCTCCCAGTGTCCTCTTAAGACACTTAAAATGTATGAACTTGGTAACTCATGGTTGTTTCAGTTTCTTTATTTCTCTCTCCCTCACCCTCCTGGGAGTTGTGTAGCACTGACCTGATCTGCTGACCCCAAAGCAGGTCCCTCAGATAGTTTTGGATCTTTATTGTTTTTGTGAGAGCATTGAACCCTTCCTGTTAGTCCAATGTCATCTTTCCATAATCCCCCTGAATATTCTTTTATGTAATATGGATATGAACATCCTCTTCATGTAAGTATTGTCATTCTCTTTAATTAGGGTTTCTTTGTTTTTACTTAACATAGCTTTATATAATTAGGTAATTAAATCTGCCAGAATTTTTCTTTGAGACTTTTTATTCCATCTATTGATAGTGCTATTAATTCCTTACATACAATTCACCTTATTTTACCTAATTTTATATGCAAAAATTTTTATAGGTATCCTAATATTGAAATGATCTTGAGATTATTTTCCCAGAACATTTAAAGAAAAGCAGGAAACTATTATTCTGAAGATTGAAAAGCCTTTATCAACTAAGGCCCTCCCTATTGCAATGAATTAGAATAAACAACAAATTACATATTTTTGAATAAAAAATAAATACCATAAATATGCTTAAAAATTGTGAAATATTGCATATTACATACTGCATATCATATCCAAGTGAGAAGTTAATATCAGCAGAAACTGATGCTTTGTTTTTTATCTTCTCTCATAAACCATTTCTTAATTATAAAATTTCAAGACTATTCATGGAATTCAAATTTCAGTGGATTGGCCCTTACTCTTGAGCCTGCAGCTTTCCTAAGTAAATCAGTTGACAATATCTATGAACTTTACTCTTCTAAAATGGGCATTCAGGGAAGTGGACTTGGCCCAGTGGATAGGGTGTCTGTCTACCACATGGGAGGTCTGCGGTTCAAACCCTGGGCCTCCTTGACCCATGTGGAGCTGGTCCATGCACAGTACTCATGCACGCAAGGAGTGCCCTGCCACGCAGGTGTCCCCCGCATGGGGGGCCCCATGCTCAAGGAATGTGCCCCATAAGGAGAGCTGCCCAGCGCAAAAGAAAGTGCAGCCTGCCCAAGAATGGCATTGCACACATAAAGCGCTGACACAACAAGAAGGCACAACAAAAAGAAACACAGATTCCCATGCTGCTGACAACAATAAAAACAAAACAAAACAAAACAAAAAGCCTTTTAAAAAATAAAATAAAATGGCGGTTCATATTGTTGCAAGAATTACAGCAGTAATGCATATGCTGAAATGGGTCTTCAATAAATGCTGAAGTTCATTAGTCAATGAATATTAATTGAGGACATTTATACTGAACAGGCTTCCGCAGATTCTTCATGGAAGACTCTGTGTAATATTAACTGATGTTCTTTAGACATGATTCTCTCATAACAAACAAAAAATAATTGTACCTGGGGAACTTTTGAACACCAAGCATAGTCCTAGACAAACAGAGTAGCACAGTGCTATGTGCTATCAGGGAATTCCCTGTGGTCATGGCCATGTTTTGACCTGCTGAGGCTAAATGAGCACCCTGGGCCTCATCTCCAACCAGGGCTTCTGGGAAATCACCCAAAACCAAACCATTCCCCACCATTCCACAGAGACAGAATGGTCTAAGAGGACTGAATTTCTTCATTTTATAGATCCTTAAATATATAAATTCTTTACACAAATTGGGAAATGATTATATATCAAAATTGTTACAAAGTAACAAAAAATAAATTATGTACAATTCTCCCCCTGTACTTGTTCTTGGAAAAAAACAAAGTAAAATAAATTAGAGATAAAACAGCTTTATTGGCATGTTGGCAACAAAGAGCATGCTTTACTAAAAACAAAGAAACAAAATTTTAAATAAATCATAATTTTGGAGGAATAAAAATTATATTATTGTTTAAAAATAATATTTTCCTACACCTGTATATTGATCATCTGAAAAGGAATTAAGGTGATAAGCAAATTATTAAATAAAACAGACCATCACATTTATTATTCATCAAAAAAATGGAAAGGTTTAATTGAAAATTTCCTTTTGATTTTGGACACATGAAAATGTAATCCAAGTGTTTTGACTTGGAAGTCTTGGACAATAGTCTATTAAAGTCCCTAAGAAATTTAAGTATAAGGTTTGTTCTAAAAATCTAAGTATGCTCTATCAGACCTTAACTGTGAAAATGGTCATGAGTAGGTTGGGGATACTACATTATTTAAAATTTTGTGGAGAAATTTGGCCCGTCATCATACTTAAACCAAAAAGAAAAAAAGTTATTGTCAATGCCCCCTGAGATTTTTATCTGCCAAGGTATCTAATGTTAACATAAGAGTGTGATGGGGTGATAAAATGGATAAAAGCACAATAAAAATAATTCACAAAGATATAGTGATCATCTTCAAAATTACAAATTTAAATTTAGGACATCACAGATCCTGTGTTTGCACATAAACAGACACACAGCCTCCCTTTTCTATCATCCCACATAGGATAGTGACAACAGGAAATGACTGGGAGTTGGGCAAGATCAACTGCGTCAGGAAGGGTTGGTGACTTAATGGAAAGAGGTGTGGTGTACAATATCCTTGTGAAATGAAATTCCTAACACCTAGTCACTATTGGAGGAGTGAAGGAGAATGGTCTTGGATATCTGCTGTACCTCCAATCTGAAAGGGGTGAGGGTAAAGGAAGCTCTGGTGAAGGACTGTAGGTGAAGTAGAGTCTAAAGATGGTGACAAACAGAACCTTTCATCTGACTTCCTTGAGGCTGTGATATAGCCTGTGCATAAGTTCAAAATTGTTTCCAAGTGTACCTAGTCCCCAGTTTGGCCAAATAAGTAATATAGGCCCTACAGTCTTTGAATGTTCAGAAAGAATGTGAGACTGAATATGTATTTAGGGTTGCCTCCAGACAGAATGAGGAAGATATGCTATTCCAAGCTGGCTTGGATGTGGAGAATATGTAACTCACCTGGAGGAAATAACCTATCTGATACTAAGATCAAACACTGAAGAACCTAACCAAAGGTCTGTTTGCATACCATCACCGTTAGTCTCCCTAATCCTATATCCTCTGTATAAAAGGGTCTGAAAAAGGCTATTCGGGGCTCGGTTTTTATTAGGACAAGAGTCCGCTGAGCCCGGCTGGTTGAAATAAACCAACTTCCTTCTCTGTACTCTCATGTCCTGGCCTTCGATACCGCGCACACCCGATTTCTCTACAACAGCTGGGCAAACCCTTCTTACAGGGATATGGCTACTTCCACTTAGGTTGACTGCAGTGGAGCATATGTATGCAGAGAAGCACCATGTTTCAAGGACAGCAAAACAAAGAGGACATTCAGAGAAAAGGCCAGCGCTCTAAGGGATGTTGCTGCTGAATATCCAAAATTTCCAGGGAGCAAAGAAAACCATTTTAGCTTTTAGGAATGGATATGGAATGCAGTAGAAAACTGAGTATGTAGATCTATGTAGATATAGATTGTAGTATATAAAACCCTCTCCTCTGAAAAGCTTCTAAAGGCAGATGAACCTTGAGTATCTTTGAGTGTAGTCAGGAAAGGAGAGGGTGGGATTTGCACAGCAGACAGTTCTCTGGAGGGCCTCTCCCTTTTTGTTCCCTTTTTGGGGTAGGGAGAAACATGATGTTCAAAGCAAACCAATCTTTAGGCCTCCTGCTAAGCCACAAAACAAGAGTAACTAGGCTGCTTGCTCTTGGGCTCCCTTTTACTCTCACAGCCCATATCAGAAAATCTTCTTGGCTCATATCTCAAAATGGCATCCTAAGAAGTGTTCCACTACTAACAGTATTTAATTTCTATACTTAATCTATTTTAGATGATTTAATTTTTGGTGTAAGATCAGGGCCCATATCTTTTCATTCTAGATAGATAACAATTTTAAAAATCATTTAAGGAAATTTTTTTCATAGCTAGCTAATTGATATCTTTTCAATATTAATATAACGTATATAGTTGGAGGTGTCTGTAATATAAAGCTTCTTTAAAAATAAATAGAAAATATAAAAAATTAGAACAGAGCAATATGTATATATCAAATGGTGTGTTTTATTTACTGGTTTCTCTCATTTTTTATCCCCTTTATAAATTCCTAGCCTAATTTGATTCAAATTTTTTGTTTGCTTAGTAAAAATAATACCCTATCTGCTTTTCTGATCCTTGATAAATGGATTACTAAAGTGTTGACTCTTTATATGTGTTTATCTTATTTTGTGTTCAGATGTGTATGCCAAATTAACCCTTTAGTAACTGATGGATAATTTGTTTATTTCTGATTTTATTACAAATGTTACAGTAAATATTTGAGTTCAAAATAAAAAAGCAGTAGCCAGTAACTTCTTATAATGTCAGGTAGTATGCTTGCTTAGCATCACAACATCACAGTATTAACCTTTCCCCAAAACCTAAATAAAACAAAAGACAACTAGAACATAAAAAAGTGATCCAGAAATTCATTTCTAAGAAAATTAAAAAATTATTCACAAACATTTTGGAAAGGATGTGTTCATATCAGTCCTCAAACTCAAGAAGCCAAGGAGAAACAAGCCCCTGTCCACACCCCCACCCACTGTCCCCCCACCCGCTGATACTCTTCCCCATGAGTGTGCAGTGCTGGCCATGGTTTGTCTGATTGCATTTCTGGCATTTTTATGGCTAAGCATAGACCACCATCAGACCTCTTTGCTTTTAATCTAGTAAATGCCTTCTTATTTATCTAAAAAATTAGGTCTTGCTCCAGCAATATAAACTAATATCTTAAAGCTTTTATATGTATTAATGTAAGTTTAATTGCCCTCCTTCAGGCTGAACTGTCTTCAGTGGCAACATACTGTTTGTGAAGTGTAAGGATCAAAGGCTTCTTCACAGTTCAAGCAGTCAAAATTGATTTACAGTTAGACTTTAGGCTTCTCTGTCATTATTTGCATTGCTACATGTTTGTAAGCTTCTGATCAATTTGAATCCAGTGTGTTATGATTGCAAATAATCATATACAAAGCTGTAACCTAGATAAAGATCTCAAATCAGATTTTCTCTTCATTTAAAAATGAATCCCACTACCTTAATGTTGGATGACCTAAAGCTAACAGAATTGAGTGAGAAGTCTGTAACATTCTTGAGTGCTGTTTTCTGAGTCAATTTATTCAAGTTATAGATTTAACTGGCTTTTAAAAAGTAACTAAAAAAATTTTTAATCCTATATCTTAGACTGTATTTTAAGCACAGCTGGATTTCAAACAAAAAAAAGAGCTACATTTCTCAACTTTATTCTCTTGTTTTCTGCTTGTAAAACAATTATTTTCTATACCATTTTGGTTTGCATTTTCTTACTTTATAATTTCAAGGTCAGGAAACACATAGACCACTTCCAAGATACCACATTCAAGGAGTTTAGCAAATGTCAATGCAGACAACCAACTTGCTATATAGGTTATCTTACTGTCTACCAGCTTGCCACCAAGTCAACATCATTTATTTTCATTTTCTGTTAGAGCAGGGCCACTTTACATATTATTCAGTATAATTAATACCAGCTGCTATAAAAATTCTTGCCATAAAACATTAACATATGTCACTATGCTGATAGTAAGGAAAGGTAATCCCACTAAAAAGGAATAGGAAATGCAGAGAATATACTGAGATCTCTTTGGTTACTATATGCATGGAATATTTGTTCCATATTTTGGCTTTCAATCAACATGTGTTTTTAATTTAAGGTGAGTACCTTCTAGTGAGCAGAGTTGAGTCAGGTGTTCTTATCTATTCTGCCAATCTCTGCCTTTTTACTTTTAATATATTTACATTTAAAGTAACCACAGATAATGCAGGACTTACTTTTGTCATTTTGCTATGTGGTCTCTGTAATTTTTCAACTTTTTTGTCCAGTAATTCTTCTTTAATATCTATTTTCATTTTCTGTGCATTTGCTTCCATGTATATTTTCTTAACTATATACAGAGGAGGTTTCTATATAATAGGAATTAGAGGGAGATTTTGTATTACTGAAAATGTGGAAATCTAAGGCAACAAGCAAGCACAAACCAAGGAGAAAGGACAGACTCAAAAAAGACCAAGAATACCAGCTCTTCACTTTTGCTTCTGTATGATTTTCTAGATAGGTGGGTTAAACTTTGAAGAGAACATCAGCTAACTCAGGAAGAGTTTGCAAAGACTGAAAGGTGATTTTTCAAAAATTTGCTTTGATTGTTTTTTTGAACTCCTGGCACTCAAGGAAATCTCTATTATATCATTAGCTGGATGCAAAGTTAAGAAACAAATAGTTCCAGGAATAAATCCCAGAATTAATATACTAAAAATTTAAAATTTACAATGTTCAACAAGTGATTACAAGACAAAAAGAAAAATCAGAAAGAACAAGACAGAGTGTCTGAAACAATCAACAAAGTTTACCCACATTTGAGTCACAAGGAAAGATCTTTTTAAAATGATCTTCAGTGTACTCAAGGAGAGAAAGGAAAACAAGAAGAAAGGAGAAAAGGATATTAAGAAAATTGTGAATGGTTAAAATAAGATTTTCAATAACAAGATAGAAATATTACAAGGAAGCAAACAGAAACACTAGTTGGAGATGACAATAAATTAAATGAAAATACAGCAAGATAGCTTCAACAACAACACATTAAAGGTAGAAGAATCAATGAATTTGAAAACAAGACTATTTAAATGATTCGGGCTTTGGAGCAGAGAATAAAAAGAATACCAAAGAAATTAACAGTCTAAAAGTCTTATGGGATAATATCAAGCATATAAATATATGCACTCTGGGAATCCAAAAGGTAAACAGAAAAAGGGATTGAATGAATATACAAATAATGGCAGAACACTTCCCAAAGAGAAAGATATTAATACACACATATATTCAAGCAGCCCAATGAACCTCAAACCAGATATTCTCTAAGAGAACCATCCCCAGACACATAGTTGTAAAACTGTTGAATGTCAAGGATAAGGAGAGAATTCTGAAGGCTTAGAAGATATAAATGATGATACACAAGAGAATCCCGATAAGATCAAGTGCTGATTTCTTATCAGAAAATAAGAAGACATGATGGCAGTGGAAAGAAATATTTAAAGTGCTGAAAGAAAACAATTGCCCACCATAATTTCTACATACAATGATAATGTCACTAAAAATTAAGCAGCAGTTGAGACATTTCCAGGTAAACAAAAGGTGAGGACTCTCAACACTGCTATATGTGACCTACAGACAATGCTTAAAGGAGTCCAAAAAATTGAAAGGAAAGTACACCAGACAGCAGACTGAAGCATAAGACCTCAAGTAAAGGTAATATAGGTAATTATATAAATGCCATTAATATTCTATAATATGCGACACCACTCTTTACTTCTTAAAGTTCCTGAAATACAAATGCATAAAAAGTAATTTTAAATCTATGGTTATGGATATATAATGTTTAAAGATATCATTTCAGCAAGGTACAACCAACAGGTGGAGGGTCAAAGGAAAACAATGGGACACTGTTTATGCTCTTGAAGATAATTTGGTATAAACTCAAACAAGAAAGGACACAAGATAGTACAAAAAATAAATAAATAGGAAAGTAGGTATTAATGGAAAAATTTAGGAACAAAAATATGTAACATAAAGACAAAATAGTACAATGTCAGAGAAAGTTTTGCATTATCGGTAGTTACTTAAAAAGTAAGTAGAGTAGGCTTTCAAGTCAAAATACACAGCCTGGCAGAGTGGTTAGAAACACATGCTGGTGGGAAATGTGGAGAAACATGGGGTGAGCTATGGGCTGTGGTTAACAGCGATACTGCAATATTCCTGCATAAATGCCAAAGATGTACTATGTTGATAATGGGAGGGTATGGAAAAACTGTGCCAAATGTATGCTATGGACGATGGTTGGTGGTAATAGTCTGATGATATTATCTCATAATCGAACAAATGTTCCCCCACGGTGTTCTGTGTTAGAGAAGGGGTGCTGTATGGGAATTCTACACATGTGCATAGTTGTTTTGTAAGTTTACAACTTCTGTAATAAAAATATATTTAAAAAACAATAAGGTGGGTTGGGACAGAAGTACATCAATAAGATATGGTAAGATATGGACTATAGTTAGTAATATTTTGATGCTATCCTTTCATAACTTGTAACAAATGTTTCACGACAAGGCAGGGTGGTGGTGGTGGGGGATGGTATCCTTGGATGATGTTATGCTAGTCTGTAAAAGCTTTAGCTGGGGCTGGGCCATCGCAGGTTCACCCACGCCCTCCCGCTGCAAGCCCTGCCCAGGAAGCGGTAGTGCGGCGTCCTCCTCGCGGGGGAGCTTTGCAGGGAGGGGCTCTCGAGCAGAACCCGGTGAGCCTGACGGCAAAGAAACAATTTCTCACCCACAGCTCTCCACGGCCTCGGGTTACCCAGCCCCCTTGAGGAGCTATGGTGGAAGCTGGCGGGGGAGAGTCTGCTTGTTTATTTTGTAAGTTCACAACTTTTACTATACACTTACTGTTTATATATGTTCATGTATAAATGATATAGTTTAATAAAGTTTTTAAAGTCAACGAATAAGAAACACACACAAAAAAAATGAAAACACATGATCCAACTATATGCTATCTATAAGAAACTCATTGTAAAGCAAAAGACACAAAAAATTATGGGATTCACAAAGTCAGTGCTGAGCAGGAAATTTTTTTACTGTAAATGCTTACATTTAAGAAGAAGATAAATCTCAAAACAGAAACCAAACCTCACAAGTGGAGGATCTAAAACAGGAGTTCTTAACAAGGGGTCCATGGGATTGAGTTGAAATTCAAAGAAACATTGTTCTTATTGGGTTGCATTGGTATATTTTATATATTTATTAAGTAATACAGAGTATAATGGGGACTTAGTAAGGGGTCTGTGACAAAAGGGTCCACGAAACAAAAAAGTTTAAGAACACCTGATCTAGAGTAAAAGGAATTAAATTTACCTGTTAATAACAGAATAAATAATCAAGGTTAAAGTAATTAAATAAAGTATAAAAGAATAATAGAACCAAAATGGTTCCCACTTTTCGAGGTCCCTTACCTTCAAATAAAAGTCCATCATCACATTTATTTGAAGGGGAAGGGACCTCGAACTGTGAAAAACATTTTGAAAAAGAAGAACAAATCTTGAGGAACCACACTTTCTGGATTTTAAAACTTATTCCAAAATGACGGTTAAAAAACTTTATGAAGCGTGTGGCAGGCAGACTGGGAGGAGGCTCCCAGAGTCGGCTGGGGAGGTCGGGAGGGCGGCGGCCAAGAGAGCGAGGAGGGGGGCGAGGAGCCGGCAGGAGGCGCGCGCGGAGGGGGGCGCCGAGGGCTGCTCGGGTCTCTGGCCCAGGAGCCGCAGAGGGGGCGCCAGACTCTCCCCCGCCAGCTTCCGCCACAGCGCGCGAAGGGCGCCGGGTAGCCCGAGGGCGCGGAGAGCGGGGAGGCGAGAAATTGTTTCACCTGGTTCTGCACCCCGGAGCCCCTCCCTGGAAAGCTCCCCCGCGGGGACGACGCCGCACGACCCGGCCGTGGCCTGCGCAGGCGGAGCGCGCGGCGGGAAGGCGCGGGTGAGTCTGCGGGGGACCCTCCCCGGATGAAGCCGAGGCGGTGCGCAGCGCCGGTGGTGGCCCCGGGAGCCGGGAGCCGGAAGCCGGAAGCGCCCCCGGAGAGTGTGCTGAGCCGACCCCCGGCGGGGCGGGCGGCGCGGGGAGGCTCACGCCGGGAGCGGGCGGGTCTAGCGCCGCCGCCGCTGGGGCTTTGTGGACGCCTAGGGCACCCCGGGCATGCGGGAACCCGGCGGGGGCGCCGGGCTCTCGCCCACCGGCCTTGCGGCTCCCCCGACCGGAGTGGGGGCTGCCGGGGGAGGGGCTGCGGCTTCCGCCCTGATGCCTGAGGGAGGGACGGTGACTAGAGAGGAGGTGCCGCAGAGGGGAGCGGGAAGAGCTGCGAAGTAGAAGGCTGCGGGCTGTGCGGGCACCGGGGCGGCGGGGAGGGAGTGTCTGGGCCTTAACCTCTATAGGCCGAACCTCCCCAAACTGTTGCTGGGAAGAGCGGGGCCCTGGAAGTGTCGTGGAGCCGAGAAATGTCAGCGAGGCTAGGGGGGGGCATGACAGAGGCGGACTAGTGGGGTGGGCGCTCCCCAGGGCTCGGAGACTTCCCTTTCTTTGGAGCTTGGGTGTTTGTGGGGAGGGAAAAGGTGACCTTGGCATCTCTCCGAAATATTTGGAGACCAAAGCCAAGCTCCTTCTCGGCCGCCCAGGGTGTGGCCACAGCCGGGAATGGAACTTTTGGGGTGGGGAGTGGTCCGGCCTGGACTCCACTTCGGGCCTCTGAGAGTGGGAAGCCAAAATGAAGAATAGCTGGGGAGCTCTGCACCCACAGCAGCACCCAGGAGACAGGAGGGGATGGCCAGCCACAGGAGGTCCTTGTATCCTGAGGGAAAGGGTGACACAGCCTCGGGCTACCCAGGCAGCAGGGAGCTGCTGGGTAAGGGGAAACTGAGCTCCATTTGGGGTTGAGCTGAGAAGCTAGAGGTACAGGAGACCCGGTTCCTGGTGATGGGTTCTAGGGGTGTTGCTGTGCTTCCCCGTCGGTCTGTTTCTGTCCTTCCTCTCCCACCCAAGGAACAGGAAGGAAAATGTCAGCCAGGCTTTGTGCTCTGTTCCTTAGGCTGCCTCACCTCCCATCTGTTGAAGTCAAAGCAGCTTCTAATTGGGCACTAGCAGGATCAGGAAGGGGTAGGCTGAGCCCTGAGCTCACTAGAGATGGACAGGCAGGCCTCCTTCTGGAGACCCCAGGAGGTGGGGAGAGTTGGGAGAACAGCCTCCCCAAGCCAGGGGAGTAGGGGCGGCTGCCAGCCAGCCTGGTCACCATCTTCAGGAGAGATCTGGGTTTCCCCAAGCACCCAGGCCTCTGGCAGGCTCCATTCCTGCAAAAGCTTACAGTTCAAAGGCCATGAAATGTCCAAATCAAGGCACCATCACAGACTCTCTGATGGTAAAAGTCAGTTTCTGGTGACTCTAGCTTCCTGTTTCATGATATTTTCCACATTTAGTTTGGAAATCTCCTCAGCTAAATGTTGAAGTTCATCATTCTCAAGTTCTGCCTTCCCTATAACATCAGGAGTCAATTCTGCCAAATTTTCTCCCACTTCAAAACACTGATCTCCTTTCCTCCAGTATCCACTAACAGTTTCATCATTTCCTTCTAAGACTTGGTCCTTATTCCAACCAGAAATCTCTTCAGTGCAATCTAGTCTTTTTCTATCAAGAATCTCACAAATCCTCCAAAAAAATATCACTTATCCATGTATAAAATCACTCCAGCAATTTTGGTAATTGCAAGAAGCACAACCTTATTCTCCTGGTACCAATTTCTGTCTTAGTTTGTCGAAGGTCTGCCAATGCAAAGTATGAGAAATGTGTTGGCTTATATAATGGGATATTTATTAGAATAAAAGCTTACAATTCTGAATTTATGAAATGTCCTAATAAAAGTATCATCAGAGATGATTTCTCATCAAAGTTGGTTACTGGTGATCCTAGTATCCTGCCACATGGCAATCAGGTGAAACAATAGGTTTACTGGGGTCTCTCTAATTTCTCCTTCAGCTCAGCTGTGGCTGATCAGTCATCTCTCCCTGGTCCTCAGCTCCTTGAGCTTCTTGGGGCTTCTCTCCTTGAGCTGTGAGTGAACTTGGAGTCCTTTCTCTCACATGGTGGGAAAATATGTTAGAGCTCCCATTTCCTGTTTCTCTCTCTCTGTCTCTAAGTATATAATAACCAATAAGAAGACAGAGATTCAACCTGAGTCATGCTTCACTGATGTACTCCAAAAAAAGGGTCTTACACAGGGATTGATTAGTTAACATAATCTTTTTTGGGGATTCACCAAATTCTAAATATCACAATTAACTTTCCAGATAAATTTGATAATTGGCATTTCCATTTCTATAAAGTAGAAATCTTTTAGAATTTTGTTTGATATTGTGTTGAATCTAAATCATTTTGGGTAGAACTGACATCTTCATGTATGTTGCCTTCCAATCCATGAACATGGAGTGTATTTCCATTTACTTAGGTCTTCTTTGATATGTTAGCAATGTTGTGTAGTTTGTTGTGTACAAATCATTTACATTTCTGGTTAAATTTATTCCTAGGTATTTGATTCCTTCAGTTGCTATTTTAAATGGATTAATTTTCTTGATACCATTCTCTGATCATTACCAGTATATAGAAACACTAGTGATTTTTGAGTATTTATATTGTACCTCTGTCATGTTGGTGAATTTGCTTCTTAGCTCTATTAACTTTGTTGTGGATTTTTCAGGTCTTAATACATATAGGATCATGTCATCTGCTAAGAGTAAATTTTTCCATCTTCATTTCCAATTTCCATTCCTATTATTTCTTGTTCTTGTCTGACTGCTATGGCTAAAGTTTCCTGTACAATTTTGAGTAAGAGTGGCGACAGTGAGCATACTTTTATTGCTCCAAAAGTAGAGGGAAAACATACATTCTTCACCATTGAGTATTATGTTAACTGTTTTTTTCATATATGTGTTTTATCATGTTGAGGAAGATTCCCTGCATTCCTATTTTTCTAAGGGTTTTTTTTTTTAAGGTTTATTTAAGGAACCATCCCTCAGATGGTTCTCTTATGTGTCTACTCGTTGTTTGCTTGCCTTCTCCAGGAGGCCTTTGGAACCAAACAAAGGACCTCCTACATGGGAGGTGAGTGCCCAAAGACCTGAATCACATTCATTCCCCATGGCTGCAGTGTCTGCTGACTTGTGGTATCGGCTCATTTAGATGTCTGCTCATTAGGGTTGTGTGGCATATAGCTCACTGTGGCAGGTATGGTGTCTGCTCCTCTTAGGAGGCACCTAAACCTGGGACCTCCCATGTGGTAAGCAGGCACCTAACTGGTTGAACTACATCCACTTCTCCCTAAAGGATTTTTATCAAGAAAGATTGCTGTATTTTGTCATAGGCCTTTTCTGCATCAATAGAGATGGTTATTTGGTTTTATCCTTTCCATTTGTTAATGAAGTGTATTACATTGATTATTTTCCTTATGTTTTACCAACATAGCTAGGATAAAACACACATGATCATGATGTTTAATTATTTTAGCATGCTGTTGGATTTGAATTACAAGTATATTGTTGAGGATTTTTGCATCTGTATCCATAAGAAAAATTGGTCTGTAATTTTCTTCTTGTAATATTTTTAGTTTTTAGCTGGCTTTGGTATTGCTGTGATATTGACTTCATAGAATTGTTGTAGAATTTGAGAGAGGTTCAATTATTTGCATATAGAGAGGCCAGGACTCAGGAATGATTTTGAGAAGGAAAAATGGTTTATTGACAGCCAGGCCAGACTCGGGAGCTTCCTATTGCAAACCTGAGCCCTGAACAAGACTTTCGACTTTCTTTTATACAGAGAGGAAAGGTTAAATGGTCCTTTTGTTTCAGTTCTCAATAGGCTTGAATTAGCATATATATCTTCCACATCTTAGGTAAGCTTTTATCATGGACTTCAGGCATTCTAGATAAGCTTTAAGCATATTTTGTTTGCATTTCCCCTGAATGCTTAAAGTTTATAGACCTTGCAATGTTAAACTGGTTCCTGGGACTGGAGTCTTTGCCATGGTCACCAAGGGCAGAACTGCAGCCCCTTACCATCTCACACCCACAAGACACAGACAGCTTAGGTTATCTCTGAAGAGACAAAGAGCCCCCCACCCATGGCCCACATTAGAATGAGTAAGGTCTTGTAACCTTTTCTTCAATTTTTTGGAAGTGTTCGAACAGGATTTGTATTAATTATTCTTGGCATGCTTGGTAATATTCATTTGTGCGTGCATCTGGTCCTGGGTTTTCCTTTGGAGGTTTTTGATGAATGATTCAAAGTCTTTGCTTCTAATTGGTCTGGTATGGTCTTTTATTCCTTCTAGAATCAGTGTAGGTTACTCTTTTGTTTCTATGAATTTGTCCATTTCCTTTAGTTTGTCTAATTTGTTGGCTCACAGTTGTTCATTTTATCCTCTTATGATCCTTTTTATTTCTGTGTGGTCAGTAGTAATATCTACTATCTCATTTCCAGATTTTATTCACTTGTGTCTTCTCTCTTTTTTCTTTCTCAGTCTAGATAAGGGTTTACCAATATTATCGATCTTTTCAAAGAAAAATATTTGGTTGTGTTTATTCTATCTCTTTGTCTGTCTATGCTCAATTTCTAATATTTTTTATATCTTTCCTTCTGTTTGCTTTAGATTATTTGCAGTTGTTTCCTAGTTCTTCCAGGTGTGAATTTAGGTTCTTGATTTTACCTGTTTTTTCTTTTTTAATGTAAGCATTTGGGGTTCTTAATTTCCTCCTCAGCACTGCATTCAGTGCATCCTGTAAGTTTTTATATATTGTGTTCACATTGTCATTTATCTCTAGATATTTACTATTTCACTTACATGTTCTTTGAACTCTGATTTCTTGAGAAAGTGTTATTTAACTTCTATATATTCTGGAATTTCCAGTACTCAGCTTCATTCCATTGTGGTTAGAGAAGACCCTTCATATGAACTCAAACCTTTTAAATTTATGAAGACATGTTTTCAGACCCAATATGGGTCTATCCTGGAGAATGACCCTTGAGCACTTAAGAAGAATGTATATTGTTTGGGGGTATAATATTTTATATACAGCTGTTAGATCCAGTTCATTATCAACATTTTCAGTACTCTGTTTCTTATTAATACTCTGTCTAGATGTTCTGTCACTTGATGAGAGTGGTGCATTTAGGTCTCCAACTATTATTTTAATGGTATTCTTTCCTCCCTTCATATTTGCCAAAATAGTCCTCATGTATTTTGGTGAAGCATGGTTGTATGCATATATATTTTGAATATTTATTTCTTGGTTGAATGCCCCCATTTATTAGAAAATATTGTCTTTTTTGTCTCATTTAATAGTTCTTGATTTATCATCTATTTTGTCCAATATTTGTATACCTACCCCAGCTCTTTTTTGGTTACTCTTTGCGTGAAATATCTTTTTCCATCCTTTCACCATCAACCTATTCATTTAAAGTGTATCTCTTGTATACAACATATATTTGGCTTATAACTTTATTTCCATTTTACCAATCTATGTCTTTGGAGTTTAATCCATTAACATTCAGTGTTAATGTATACTTTTTCATCCATTTTGTATTTGGTCTTTTTTATGTCCATGCTGGCATTTTCTTTTATGCTGATCCTAGAAAATTGTATTCTTAAATTGATCTATTCCTGTATGGGTAGGACACTTTGATTGCATTGAATTCAGTTGGGGAACATTAATTGAATTATATCAGTGAGACATGACTCACAATGGACCTGAATCCCTTTACTGGAGTCTTATATAAATAGAGGAGAGGGCCATGAAAAGAGCCACCATTTTACCCTCCCGTGTGAGAGAGGACTCCACATTCACCTGTAGCTGCAGAAAGACAGAAATCCCAGGTGGCTGATAGAGAGATTGAAGGCTGGAATTAGTGGATCATGTGGAGCTGAAGTGGTGAGGAATGAAAGAGATGGGGAGACAAGCCACATGCCTGATCTACTACAACTAAATTCAGGGGGAAAGTAGGCCTGTAGGTGAAGGTAGAGACTGCCTGCCATTTTGCCATGCAATGTACCAGGTGTCCAGGAATGCCAGAAGCTAACTTTTGGTGAGACAGCATCTCTGATGATTCTTAGAGTTGGATGTTTTCACAATCTCAGAACTATAAGCTTTTGACTTAATACCTTCCCATTATAAAAGCCAGTCTATTCCTGTTACCTTGCATTGGCAGCCTTTAGCAAACTAAAACAATGTTGTATCTCTTTTTTTGTCTCTCTTTTATATATTGCAACCTCTTTTTTTCTGTATAGTTGATCTTTCATGGCATATCTGACTGATCTCTTTCTCATTTCTGTGTCTGGGTATGAAATAATTATTATTTTTTTCTTTTTAGCAGTTTAAATAATGTCATCTCATTCCCTTCTGTATTCCATGATTTCTAATGAGAAATTTGCTGCTATTATTGAGGTTCAAATGTACATGATGAATTGCTTCTGACTCTTCTCAAGATTTGGTTTTATTTTTGGCATTTATCAGTTTGATTATGAATTGTCTTTTATAACTTTCCTGGGCTTATCTTATTTGAAGTTTGCTGAAATGTTTGAATGTATGTATTTATGTCTTTCATCAAATTTGGAAAGTTTTCAACCATTATTACTGCAAATATAATTTTTCTCTCATTTTTCTGGAACTCTCAAGATGCATAAATTGCTTGTTGTTGCTTTATCACAGGTCTTGTTGGTTTTGTTCTTTTTTTTTTTTCATTTTGTTTTTCTGTTCCTCAGAGTGGATGATTATAAATATCCTATCTTCAAGTACACTAATTCTTCTGTGTGTTTACATTTGTCATTGAATCTCTTGTGAATTTTGAATTTTGTTACAAGTATTCTGCTATTCAGCTGCAAGTTTTTTGTTTGGTCCTTTATAAAAAATTCATCTCTTTAAAATTGTAAGCTTATTCATTTACCATTTTCTTGATATTTTTAGGTATTTATCCATCTTTTTCTTATTTAGTATACTTAGTAGAGTTGGTTTAATGTCTGATTATTATTTACAATATCTGCCTTCCTCAGGCATGGATTCTGTTGTTTAATTTTGCTCATTGAAATAAACAAGTTTTTCCTGGTTAATTATATGCCTTGTGAGTTTTTGGTTTGTTTTAATCTGTATATTTGTATGTTTTAATTTATTAAACTTGGAGTTCAGATTCACCCCCTTTCCTTGGGTTTGTAGATTTTTATTTTAGTTTAATTTTTATTTGTGAAGGCAGGAGTTGTCTATTTGTTTAGTGATTTTTCTAAGATATCTCTGCACCAATGTTATTCCTTGGATTGCATGATCATTGAAATGTATTTTACTTTATCTTTTATAAAGCCTTTATAAGGCAGGCATTTCTGTTAATATTGGGTTGTTTTCCTTTTGTTTCTTGATTTTTTTTGTCTTTTCCCTTTCTCTGTTTCATTTATTTCATTTACTTTTTTCTACCTACTTGTTTTCTTTCCTTCATTTTTCCATCATCTCTCTTCTGTTGCTTTTCCTTCATTCCATAGATCTGATGTTGATGAATGGCACAAGGCAAGAAAGAAAAAATAAGGTGGAAACATATAACACCTGATTCAAACATGCAGAAGAAAGAGTCGGTGATGTCAAAGACATTACATCAGAAATCAGATAGTGGACCAGATAGATAAAAAGATTAAAAAAAAAAAGTCCAGCAGGGATTTAAGGACTTGAATGATGACATGAAATGCACAGACGTATACCTCATAGGCATCCCAGAGGGAGAGGAGAAGGAAAAGGGGGCATAAAGAGTGTTGGAAGAAATAATGGCTGAAAATTTCCCAATTTTTTAAAGGGACATGGTTGTATATATCCAGGAAGCACAGAGCACCCCAAACAGTATAAATCCTAACAAACTTGACCCAAGACATATACTTATCAAATTGTCCAATGCTCAAGACAAAGATTCTGAAAGCAGAAAGAAAAAATGATTCATCACACACAAGGGAAGCTGTATAAGTTTAAGTGCTGGTTTCTCACCTGAAACCATGGAGGTGAAAATCAGTGGTATGATATATTTAAGGTGCTGAAAGGAAAAACTGTCAGTCAAGAATTTGGTATCCAGCAAAGCTAGCATTCAAAAATGAGGTAGCGGGAAGTGGACTTGGCTCAATGGATAGGGCATCTGCCTACCACATGGGAGGTCCATGGTTCAAACCCTGGGCCTCCTTGACCCATGTGGAGCTGGCCTATGTGCAGTGCTTATGCATGTAGGGAGTGCTGTGCCATGCAGGAGTGTCCCTCACATAGGGGAGCCCCATGCACAAGGAGTGCACCCCAGAAGGAGAGCCACCCAGCACAAAAAAAAGTGCAGCCTGCCCAAGAATGATGCCACATACACGGAGAGCTGACACAAGATGATGCAACAAAAAGAAACAGATTCCTGTGCGGCTGACAACAACAGAAGCAGACAAAAGAACATGCAGCAAATGAAAACAGAGAACAGACAACTGGGGCAGGGGGGATGGGGAGAGAAATAAATAAAAATGTATCTTTAAAAAAATGAGGGAGAGTTCAAAATATTCACAGATAAACAGAAGTTAAGAGAGTTTGTCAACAAGAAACCTGCCCTTCAAGAAACACTAAAAGGAGTCCTGCACGTTGAAAGAAAACAACAGGAGAGGAAATGTTGGAGGAGAGTGCAGGAAGGTAGATTACTGTTAAGAATAACTACAACAATTAAAAAATAAAACCAACACATGGCATATATAAACCTAAAGAAAATATGGCTAATGTAAGTAATGCCTTGACAGTAATAACATTGAATATTAATGGATAAGAAAATATGACCCATCTTTATGCTGTTTACAAGAAACTAACCTTTTTTTACACATTTTTAAAATGTTTAAAAGATACCTTAGATTACATAAGTTTTACATGAAAAATGTAAAACAGGGGATTCCCATATGCCCCACTCCCTAACCCTCCCACACTTTCCCACATTAACAACATCCTTCATTAGTGTGTACATTTTTTACAGTTGTTGAAAACTTATTGAAGAATTGCCACTAACCTTGGATTATAGTTCAAATTATATTTTACACTCTGTCCCACACAATTTTGTACATTATGATAAAATATATAATGGCCTTTATCCAGCATTGCAGGACAAATCTGATTTCCCAAAAATGCCCATGTATTACACCTATTTTTCCCTCTCCTCCTCAGAAACTCCAGTGGTCACTGCCTTCACATCAATGATAAAAGTTCTCCCACTGCTAGAATAACAGTAAGTTTTTAGTAGAGTAATTGTAAGTTAACTGTATTCCATTCATTCCCCAATCTTGAGGATTTTGGAATGGTGATGCCCACTCTGCCTCTAATTGAGAGGGGGCTTAAAGCCCATGGAGCAGATAGATGAGACTATCTTGCTTGCAGTTGCAGATTCTCTCTGTTCCTTGGGATGGGTGATGTCCATCATCTCCTTGTTAGTTTTACTGGATGAGTCCAGTGAACTGTAGAGTAGGTGTTGCAACTCTGCTGAAAATCAGGGCCCAATGGCACATTAATAGACCAAAGATTTAAGTCTCTCAGGCATACACCTATCAAATATATTACTAACTCTAGGTTCAAATAGAAGTGGCAGAAGAACCATGTGTAGGGAAACCACAAATCTGCCCAACTTTGTAACACTGTGGAGCATAAGTTCCAAAGGAAGGTCCACTGGCAGGGAGCCATACTTCTGAGCTTGCTGCCATGACTATATTGTCTCAAGGAATCTATAGCAGTCAGGAGCTCTACTGTTTGAGACAGTATTTCCTGTGGCAGTCAATGAGATCCTGCTGAGATGTGCATAAATGTAACCTCTGGAATGACCTCCCAACTCACTTTGTAATCTATTAGCCCTAAAGACTCATTTATATTTACACTTTCCCCCTGTTGGTCAGTCAAGGTCTTTTTGCAGGTTCATTGCTAGTGGGCACTTGGTGAAAATCCCCTGGTGCCAGGGAGGCTCATCCCTGGGAATCATGTTCCATTCTGTGGGAATGCAGTGCATTTATATGCTGAGTATGACTTAGAGGCCACATTTGAGCAACAAGTAGCCATCAGGATGTAACTCTTAGGCAACATATAATACTAGGCTAAGTTTCAATTTCAGAAGAAAAGGCTCATAAGTACAATCAAGATCATGGCCCATTGCATGGTCTGTCCATTTTCACTAGGCACTGCCCCTTTACTTGGGGGATTCTTGTTGTCCCATTAGAGAATATAGCAGAACTACCCAATATTGGAATTTGATATTCTTTTGGTTATTGTGTGGCCCTCCACCCACCATTAACATGTACCATGAACACTTTAACACATGTACCTTAGAGGTATGCCACAGGTGAACCCCTTCCCATGCATCCTCCCATCATTGACATTACACACCAATGATTCTCCCCTGCCACAGTTGTGACCCTTCTGTTATCCAAAACCTATCCAAGAATGAAGCCAACAAAATAACTAAATAAAATTAAGAAAAAGAAATGATAGTTTTAAAAATAACAAAATACAAAAATCATTTAATTGAAATCATAAAAAATTTAGAGAAGTCGGTGGTATGATATACTTAAAGTGCTAAAAGATTGCAGTAAGATATGTTGTCTTGTGTGCACAGTGACATTTTCTTCCATGTATTTCCCAAATGTCTTAGTTTTTCATTTATCTTCAAAGAACATACACATTACCAAAAAGTCACATATACAACATAGGGGATTCCCATATACCCAGCACCCTCCCTGATACCCCTCTCCCTGACTGATCACATTTTTCAAGTGGATAGTACATTTGTTACAATTGATATACACATATTGAAGCATTGCTACTAACCATGCTTAAAGGTTTACAATATGATTCACATTTCGGTGTGTACACATTTAAAAATTTTGATTAGATTAAAATGGCCTGAATCTGTTATAATAAGATCATGTAGAACAATTCTAACACCCTAAAAATGTGCTATGTTCCTTCTATTCTGTTTTCCCCTTCTTCTCATGTTTGGACCTATGGTAATCACTAAGCTTCAATTTTTGAAGAATTAGATCCATAGTTACTTGCAATAATATTGCGGGCCTGACACAGTGGTTTGTTTTCTTTTATTAGGCACTGCCTAAGTTCTTGAGAGACTCTTGTGCCTCTATTTAAGAACATAGCATGACTCTCCAGGATGGGAGCTTAATATATTCTTGAGAAACTCACCTTAGAACCAAGGACACGAGGTTGCAAGTGAATCATTGGAAAATGATTTTACTTGTAAACAATAATGCAAAAGGGTGGGAGTAGCTATACTAATATCAGGTAAAATAAACTTTAAATGCAAAACTATTTTAAGAGGCAAATTAGGACATTATATATATTTTAAAAGGGATAATCTATCAAGGAGAAAGGAAAATTATAAACATTTATGCATTTAACCAGAGTGCCTGAAAATACATGAGGCAAACATTGGAAAAATTAAGTGGAAAAATAGATATTTCTACAGTTATAGTGGGGGAATTTATACACCATTATCACCATTAGCTAGAATATCTCAACAGAGTCAATAAAGAAATAGAGACTTTGAATAAGACCTTAGAGGATCTAGACCTAATAGACACATACAGAACATTATCCATAAATAGCAGGATATACATTCTTCTCCAGTGCACAAGGATCATTCTCCATGATAGATCACATTCTCGGCCATAGAACAACTCTCAATAAATTCAAAATGATGGAGATCATATGAAGCAATTTCTCTGACCACAATGGGTAAAGCTGGAAATCAGTAAGGGGAAGAGAACCAGAGTAGACACTAAGATACAGAAGTTAAACAACACTTTATTAAATAATCAGTGAGTCAAGGAGAAAACTGCAAAAGGAATCAATATCATGAAACAAAAGTGAGAATACAATGAATCAAAAACTGAGATGCAGCAAAAGCATTGTTGAGAATGAAATTTAAAGCCATCGATGCCTATATTAAAGAGGAAAAAGGAGCTAAAATCCAAGATCTTACTGCCTACCTGTAGAAATTACAAAAAGAACAATTAATCCTAAAGCAAGCAAAAAGAAGGAAATACAAAGATAAGAGCAGAGCTAAATGAAACTGAAAATAAGAAAACACTGGAAAAAATAACAAAACCAAAATCTGGTTCTTTGAGAAAATCAATAAAATTGACAAACCCTTAGCTAGAGTAACAAAAAAAAGAAGATGCAAATACATAAAATAAATGAAGAAGGGGATATCACCAATGATCCTACATAAATTAACAATATCATATGAGGATACTTTGAAAAATTGTATGTCAACAAGATGATAACTCAGATGAAATGGACAAATTTCTAGATATACACAAGCTGCCTACGTTGACAAAAGAAGAAATTGATGAGCTCAGTAGACCAATCACAAGTAATGAGAATAAATTAGTCATCAAAAACCTCCCATCAAAGAAGATCGCAGGACCATATAACTTCACATGTGAATTCTACCAATCATTCAGGAAAAATCTAACACCAATTCTGCTTAAACTCTTCCAAAATATAGAAGTGGAGGAAATATGGCCTAACTCATTCTGTGATGCCAACATCACCCTAATACCAAAGTCACAAAAAAATGCCACGGGAACAGAAATCTACAGACTGATCTCTAATGAACTTGGATGCTATAAAATCCTCAACAAAATACTTGCTAATTGTATTCAATAACACATCAAACTAATTATACACCAAGACCAAGTGGGTTTCATCCCTGATATGCAAGGAAGTTTCAGTATAAGAAAATCAATTAATGTAATACACCACATTAATGGATTGAAAGAAAAAAAAGCATGTGAACATCTCTATTGATACTGAAGAAGCATTTGACAAAATATAGCACCCTTTCTTGAAAAAACACTTCAAAATGTAGGAATAAAAGGAAATTTTCTCAACATGATAAAGGTGTATATGAAAAACTCACAGCTAACATTGTATTCAGCAGTGAAATGCTAAAAACTTTCCCTCTAAGGTCTGGAACAATACAAGGATACACATTGTCACTGCTCTTATTTAACATTGTGTTAGAAGGACACAGAAGGATCACAACTGTGGCAGGATAGGATCATTGGTGTGGGGTGTCTGTGATGGCATGTGTGGGGTGGTGGTGAGCCTGGGGCATGCCTCTAAGGCTTATGGATATGTTCAAGTGTTCATGGGCATTGTCTTGGTGGTTGGAGACCCACATAATAACAGAAAGAATATTGAATTCCCATCCTGAGGAGTTCTGCTACATTCTCCAATAGAATGGCAAGAATTCCAAGCACAAGGACAGTGCCTAGTGAAGAAAGACCATTATGCCAGGTGCTTGATACTGATGATCATACTTAAGAACCTTTTCTTTTGAAATATAAACTTAGTCAAGTATTATATATTCCCTAAAAGTTAACCTCCTGAAAGTCTTGTTCAATTGTGGCATCTCTCTAAGTCAAACTCAGCATATAATTACACTACATTCCCCCTGCATGGGACATGACTCCTGGGGATGCTCTTCCCTGGCATTGATGTGTCCCTTCCAAGTGCCAACTAGCAATGCATATGGAAAAAGACCCTGACCAAAAAGGTGAAATAGTAAATAAAAATGAGTTTTTATGGTGAACATTTCAAAGCGAATTGAGCGGTCATTCCAGAGATTACTGCAATGCATGCCTTAGCAGGATCTCACTGACTGCCACAGTAAGTGCTTCAAACAGCAGCACTCCTGAGAGCTCTAGAGATATCCAGATACCATAAAGAGGGCAGAAGAGTTCAGGAATTCAGCACCCTGTCAGTGGACATGACTTTGAACTTTATGCTCACCAGTGTAACAGAGTTAGACTCATTTATAGTTTCCCTACATGTGGCTTTTTTACCCCTTTTATTTGAACCCATAATTAGCCCTATACTTGTTAAATATATGACCCAGAGACATAAATCTTTGGTCAATTCATGTGCTAGTTGAACCCTGAATCTTAACAGAATTGCAACAGTTCTCTTTACAGTTCATTGTAGTCACCCAAGACAACTAGCAAGGAGATGATGATGGACAATGCCTATCCCAAGGAATGAAACTGCAAGCAAGATAGTTTCATTTGTCTATCTCATGGGATCTAAGCCCCCTTTCAATTAAAAACATATCAGGCATCACCATCCCAAAATCTTCAAGATTGGAGAATGAATGGTCTCAAGTAGACATTATTATTCTATTATGGACTTACTATTATTTTAACAATTGCAGAACTTTTATCATTGATATAAAGGCAGTGGCTACCAGAGGTTCTAAGGGGAGGGAGAAGGAAGAATAGGTATAATAGGGCATTTGTAGGACATTGGAATTGTTCTGCTTGACATTGCAATGATGGATGCAGGCCAGTATATATTTTGGCATAACTTACAAAATTACATGGGACAGAGTGTAAAGTATAATATAAACTATAATTCATGGTTAGTGGCAATGTTTCAATATGTGTTTATCAATTGTAACAAATGTACCACATTAATGAAGGATGTTAATGTGGGAAATTGTGGGAGGGGAGAGGTGAGGCATATGAGAATCTCATTTTTTTATGTAACATTTATGTAATCTAAATCTTCTTTCAACAGGAACAGGAAGAACCTTATGACATTTCATTTTCTTATATGTAATTTGTACATTATAGGTAGAGGTCAAACAACCCATAAAGTAGAAACAGAGACTCTAAATCAACTTTTCCTACATGAACCTGTACTAACTTTAATCCAAATATGGGGCTTGATTTGAGATGTAGAGAAGTGAATGCACACAGTGGGATTGAAACAGTGGGAGAATGAAGAGTTGGATAAGGAGGTACCTGAAAGATAGAAAGGTATGTAAAAGGTAGAAAAGTCTGTAAAATGGAATATAAAGTAAATAGAATGTGGGAGTGGACATGGATATCTCTCTTCTGAGGAAAGACTGCTCCTTGGAACCAACATAATTGCTTAAAACTTCCTTCTTTTAACTAACCCATGTTGGATAAGTTGTCTTATTTAGTTTTGTATATGCCAGAAAAAATTGTTTAGGTGACATGCCAAGCCTCAGCATTATCTTAAATGCTGCCCTGACTCACTTATCCCACCAAACACATAAACACTTCTCTTTCCATAAATGCAAAAATTTAGTTTTATTGTGCTATTTTGTCCAAGAAGAAAGGCCAGACAGCAGGCTTATACTTCTGAATGATTCTTCTCATAGAATCCTTAACATTTTCTTTTTATCAGTATATAGACCAAGAGTTTTAACATGATGGTATCCAGGGTATAAAAAACAGAAACTACTGCCTTTGGCTCCATTGAGGAGTTTGCATTTGGTTGTGCATACATGAAAAGCACAGTCCCGAAGAGTAAACTGACAACCAGGAGGTGGGATGACAGGTGAAGAAGGCTTTTATCTGCATCTACCACTTGCTAGATCAGATTCTTAAAATGGCTTCTTTTCCTTTGGAGGAATTACCTTTATTCCTTCACTAATTGTTTCTTTTCATTGCCTTTGTTTGCCTAAATAATTTGTTTCTATCATTTTTGCATGTATGACTCATTAATTTTCATCTTTCATTATTTTAAAGTCCATTTTGTTTCTCATCAGTGAACATGTATTGTCTATTGAGCTCTTTAAATGCAAAAGACTTAAAAATACCAATGATGAAGTATACTGTCATTTGTTGTTATTGTCATATTACAGTTAGGTGGATAGAGATTATGTGGAATATCCTGATTTTTATTTAATTAATGTAGTTAAATGTATATTTTTAATTCTCTCTGAAGATTTGTAATATGGAATGGGCATAATATTAAGTAGAGAATATCCAAGGCAGAGTTATTAGATATTTTTACATCATATTTTGTACCCAAAGAATTAGAAAATATCAGGGAAAATTAATAGTGTATACAGCAAATACCCATAGGAAGAATTCTTCAGGGCAGCCCTCCCTCTTCAAAGAAGATTTTTCATCATCAAATTCATTCTTCTAATAAATTAAATTATCTGATAGATTGATATGTTCTTTAAATAATTGACATGAGATAAAAAGAATTACCTAATTCAAGTATTAGAAGTTCTGCCTGTTGATGTAATAAGCCAGGTTCTAATTCCAGCCTTGCAATTGCTTCAAAATCTTGTAACCTCCTTTTTCCTTCTCTCCTGGAACATCCCTTTTTAAAGTGCCTTGGGACCTCTGATTCCCTAAGTCCCAGAGTTGCACTCACTTCTTGACTGCTCAGATTCCCAAAGGAGCCCTACTTGCATTAGATACCTGATTTCTGGTTGTTACTCATGATGATTAATTTAGGTAGATACTCAGGAAGCACAAATCTGAGGATGACCTACATGGTAATTATTAGATGTCTTATTAGATTAATGATTCCCAAGACCATTGTTCACATACTTCAACAGAAAGTTTGCTGCATTCTCCAAAACATTAAAACATTGTCTCATTATTACAGCCATTATAGAATCTATGTTTTCCCTCACTGTCAAGATTCTATCCTGTTTAGTAGTTTTTACTATTCCAGGGTAGAGGAGGAGGGATGACTCTATGTTCTGGATGCAAGTTTTTTACATGCCTGGAACTGAGATACACAGGCATAGGTAAATAATCCTATGTGTGCCATAAAAAGATACCTTTGCTAGTGGCTCCTTCAAATCTATTTAGAAAATCAAAATATGCTTTCAGATCTTTCAAATTAATTGCCCACTGGAACATATAGAGCTCAGTGATAAGTGAACTATGATGATAATGAGATTAGACTACTTCAGATTGTTCATTCATCAGTTTTTGGTATCCAGTAGGCACAATCAATGAAAATATATTTTTATTAGATCATTAAAATATTTTCACACTAGTGAAAAATAAACTTCATTGCTCAGGCTCTGCTAAAAATATATCAGTAAAGTTATTTGCATGTAAAGTAGACTTACAATAAGAAAAATGAAAGAAAGATTTAACTTATAATAACAATTAAGAGGTTTGCAGAAAAACCACATTTTTTAACAAACTCACTTTCAAGAAGTGTTGGTAATTTGGGCCCGAAGGGTATTGGGAATGAAAGAGAGAAGGAAGAATGAAATAAAGAGAAAGAAAGAGAGCGAGCTGGGATCAGGGGGTTCTGTGAGTAGAGACTCATCAGACAACTTTATTGTTTACAAGGGGCTCTCTTATATACCCCAGTCTACATGAGAACAAGCAGCAACATACGGTTAACTATTGCATTACTCATAGTCTAAGTTACTCAAAAAATCTTATCTCAAGGTGCAAAGTCTAAGTGTTCTATTTACTACAAAGTATATGTGCTCATTTTTATCTCTGCCTGTGACATCTTCCTGATAGCCATCAAGCATTCAACTGCTGTATTCCTTAGGCTGCAAGCATAGCCATGGAAACAGCACATCTCTCCTTGAGAGACCACTATGCCTTAGTTTCCAAGAAGCTTATCTTTCAGTTTTATATTTAATTTAGACATTTAAATTCTTGTTCTAAATACATAAATATTCATTTTAAATGTCTCTTACTTCCATACATAATTTTTACCTTTCTCTTCCAAGGAAATCTAGAGAATTTAATTAAATAAAATTCCAATTATTAATGATATTCCAAAACACCATTAATAGGAATTGTTTTTAGTTAAACCCTTCTTATTGCTTTCTAAGCTATGCCTTCTCTAGGGAAAGTGGAAGTTTATACTGACACAGAAACAAGGAAAATCATAAAGATAGCCAGAAGAATAAGTCTCAAAATAGCATACACATATAATTGAATTATTTAAATCATCTTTTTCATTTTCTTTTCTGACATTGTGGTATTCACCCCATTTTATTCACCTTTAATTGATAAAATGATTTACTACTATTTTGAAGTTTTTATTCTACTTTTTAAATTCCACCCATGATTTCTTTGGCAGTGTTTTCTTTTTTAAGATTTATTTATTTATTTTATTTATTTATTTATTATTTATTTCTCTCCCCTTCCCCCCAGTTGTCTTCTCTCTGTGTCCATTCGCTGTGTGTTCTGTGACCGCTTCTATCCTTATCAGCAGCACCAGTATCTATTTTTGTTGCATCTTCTTGTTGTGTCAGCTCTCCGTGTGTGTTGCACCATTCTTGGGCAGGCTGCACTTTCTTTTGTGCTGGGCAGTTCTCCCTATGGGGTATACTCCTTGTGTGGGGCGCTCCCCTACACTGGGGACACCCCTGTGTCACAGGGCACTCCTTGCATGCATCACCACTGCACATGGGCCAGCTCCACACAGGTCAAGGAGGCCCGGGGTTTGAACCATGGACCTCCCATGTGGTAGGCAGATGCCCTATCCATTGGGCCAAGTCCATTCCCTTTGGCAGTGTTTTTAATCTTCACCTTTCGAGTAAAATTCAGCCTTTCATTTCCACCTAATTCCCTTGCTTTGGGTAGCTGTTGTTCTCTCAGGTAAAGTTTACATGTAATTGGTATGTTCTATTGTGAGTATAATTGCTGTTAAAGATAGAATAAATTCTCTATTAGATTGAAAAGCATTGCAGGCACTTAAAATGTTGCTTAAACTCCATGACTTTGCACCACCATCAGCATCTGGGCTACACTGACCAGAGAACAAAATGTGACTTTCCATCCAGATGGGAATCTCCAGGAATTTGCTCCATGCTACTTACATTGCCCATTCTGATTGTCAGGGTTCTTCTCAGTCAATCTTACACATGTCCTGCCCCCGACACAAATGTTGACTCACACCAAAACAACAGTTGGCTTTGCTGGGTGGATATTGTGTGTTACTCTCCATCTCGCTGGTCAGTCCATCAAACTATCAGACAACTATTGCTGTTCCTGGGTTCTGGGCACTGCCCATGGATAACCTCTGCCTGGAGGTATTCTCATGCCTGGACCCCAGAGGGCTAGAGGCAATCTTACAGGGGAGTAAACAAAAATCTTGGTAGATATATTTATGCAGTTTTGTCAAAAAAGCAGTTGTCTGTGACCTCCCAGATTAATCCTTATGAGCCACTTGTAAGAACTGCAGCCTCCATAGAACTTGGGCTCTGAGAGAGAGGTTTAGACAGCTAGAGCAGGGATACATGCATTGATGGACCTGCTCCAGGTAGGAACTGACTAGTTGCTTTGGAATCTGCTGACAAATGTGGCAATGTTAGTGAAAAGAAAGGCTACTTGGGATGGAAATGACCATTAACCGTGCCGTGGAACAAGGGATTCATGTGCTTATTTTAATTATGAATGTAGGATTAATTTCTACTTAATGGGGGAAGTTCATTAAAAGCCAACAGTTTGGGGACTGACAGGAGTAAGATGGTGTCAAAATCCTGTTCTCCCAAATAAAGTGTCAGAACGAAATTTCTCAGAACTTAAAAACAGTATAAAGTTTATATCAACCAAGAAAAGCTAAATCAAGAAAAATGAAACTTGAAAAGGGTAGGATGCTCACTTTGGCAACACATATACAAAAATTAGAATGATACAGAGAAAATTAGCATGATCATGTACAAGGATAAAACACAAATTTGTAAAGTGTTCCATAATTTTAGTCCTGATAACAGCAAGAGAAAAGAGATCTATCACATACAAGGGATACTCATAAGATTGAGTGATTTCTCATTTGAACTTTTGAAGTGAGAAGGCAGGGGTATGATATAGTTAAGATACAAAGATAGAAAAAAATGCCAGCTAAGAATTCTGTATCCAGAAAAAAAAGTCATTCAAAAATGCAGAAGACATTAAAATAAAACACAGATAAATGGAAATTGAGAGAATTCATCAAAAGGAGACCTAGCCTGTAAGAAATTCTAAAGAAAGTACTGCAACCTGAAAGGGAAAAATGGAAGTGAGGTTTTGGGGGGAGTTTAAAAATGAAGATTATTATTAAGGCTAACTAAAAGAGTAAAAAGATAAAAGATAGGCATAAAAAAAGCCTAAAGATAAAATGACATAACTACTGCCTTTACAGTAAAAACATTGAACATTAATGTATTAAAGTCCCCCATTTAGAAATAAAATAGTAAAAATATGATCCAAGTGCATGCTATGAGATTCACCATAGACCCAAGGGCACAAATAGGTTACAAGTGAAAGGTTAGAAGATCATTTCCATGCAAACCGTAACCACAAATGAGCTGGGGTGCCTATACTAATATCAGATTAATAGACTTCAAATGCAATTGTGAGATACAATTTATATTTTTATATGTATATATATATATGAATGAGTATATTATATATATATAGGAACAATCTACCAAGAAAGAATAGTCATAAATAATTAATTTTCATAATTACTAATCATAATAATTTTCAGACACAAATGTGCCTGAAAATACATGAGGTAAAAACTGACAAAAACAAGAAGAAATAGACACCTGAACAAACATGGTGGGGAACCTCAAAACATCACTCTGAGCAATAGAACAGCTAAGAAGAAAATCAATAAAAATAGAGCTCTTTAATAATATGTTAGGGAAACTAGACCTAATTGACATATAGAGATCTTTGCACCTGTTGGAGAAAAATGACGCTTCCTGGGACACAGAGATTGATATGACCACAGTCAGAGAATTTATTGGGAAGCTCAGACTTCAGCCCCCCCCCCCCCACCAGCATGGTGGGGGTTTGAAAAGAGACTTCAACCCACTCCTGGAAGGGAGAGATTTGAATTTATACAGAACTTTCCTAGGCAGGGAAATGATACTTGGTGGGAGGGCACTGAGGGTCCAAGTGAGGTTCAGGGGCCAATAGGAAGCTCTAGAGGTGAAAATTTTCCCTGATAGTGACTAGAAGATAGTGCATTAGGGAGTTATGGTTTTTTGGAATGCTGTAGGAGCAGATGTTTCTTTGATCTGTAGGGATTTTATCTCCCTCTGATATGCAGCAAGGGAGGTTTTCATTTCCCTTTACTCCCATCTCTATGTGGTTTCTTTGTTTAACCTGTGGGGAAGTTCTGTGCCCTTAGACATGTAGGCTTATGGGGGACGGGGTTAGCCTTTCTCCAGTGCTTATCAGGGAAACTGAGCTACAGCTTGTTAATTATTGCAAGCCTCTAACATTCCTAACTCTTTGTTTATATATATAAATATATAGGAGGACCTGGGTATTGGGGTATACAGTACTGGGAAGGATGGAAGGGTGAGGGGATTTGGGGCATCAGCTCCATTCTGGCTACTTCCTGCTGTTAAGGGGTGGAGAAAAGAAGTTCCCTTCCATTCTGTACAGTTGACTGTGGTTTCAGGTCCCACAGGGGTTGATATTGTTCATGCAGCAGAAAGGCACTGTTTACATATTCCTGGGTTGTTGGCTGTATGATTTGGTATATGAATTGGACAAGAAGATGATCATGGGTGACATCTTGAATGGCTGTCTGGATAAACTGAGTTATTGCATGGAAGATGTGTAGACCTGCTGATAGGAGGAGAATAAGAGTTATTATTGTGGTAAGGATAGGAATTAACCATGAAATTTAGGGTTGGCTGTGAGGTTATCACTTCCAGGAGTTTGAGGAGAAGGAATAATAAAGTTATACATTTATCATTGAACATTAATGACATTAATAGTTGACAGTGAAATTACATGATTTGATGGGCTTATACACAGAGTTTTAGCTGAAATAAAAGACTTTAGATTATTAACTGTGGTTTCATAAGTGTTTTTTGAGTGATTTTTAAAATGAATTTAAGAGTTCCAACCAGCAGACCTTCATAGACCAGTACAGTGATCAAATTGACCACATTTTCCCCAGTTTATATAGTTTGAAGCATAGGCAACAACAAATTATTATTAATTTGCCTTTTGGGCTTGGGGCAGCTAGTGCTTTTAACTTGTAGGTTAAACTAGTTTATTGTGAGGATCTGGTTACAAGAGTCCTGTTGCAGTATCTGCAGCACTGAAAGCATACCTTGCCCCTTCTGAAAGAGGGAGGTGACTAATGTAATCCACTTGCCATCATGCTACTGGAATCTGCTCAGATAGTATGTCTCATCCAGTGAGGTAATTGTTGCAGTTATTGGAGTGAGCACAATGGACACTCATGGGTGATGCTCATGAGCTGCTGGTGACTGACAGGCAGTTGGAACTGCTGGCCTAGGCACTACCAAGTTTGGTATCCATGATATTTGCTTTTTGGTGGAGCCACTCTGCTGCTTTTTGGGTTTCAAAGGTATGACTCTGGACCTTCGTGAAGGCATCTGCCTTAATCTCAAGAGATGTTAGAGGAGTGGGCAGGGACATGATAGACAGTTACCTCTTACTGCTGGCAGATGTTCCAGATGTTCTTTTACAAATTTTTCTTCTCCACAGAGGGCAGTTTGCAACAATTCATTGTTCTTGTTTTGCACTTTGTTTTCTTCTCATAATTATGACTAAAACTCAAGTGATATTTGCTTAGAAAGTTGCCTTTGCCACAAACTCTACTGAAAGCCAATATTGGTACTGGCTACATCCAATTTACAGGGTAGGTTAAGATCCACCTCCTTACTGCTTAAGCCTGTGTTATTGTTTTAAAAGCAGCCTGCTGGGGGGGATTTCATTTCCGTGCACAACTTTTTCTGTTAACCCGTATAATGATTTTAATATCTGAGCAAAATGAGGGATGAAGTGTTTTCAGTACCTTAATAATATGAGAAAACATTATACTTATCAGTTACAACAGAGGGTATAGTTTGTTTTTTTTTTACCTAACTAAACACCATTTAAGAATGTGATAGACAGTCAGGACTTTGTAGTTCTAATTTTTTGCCTATTTTAGGCTCTTAAGATCCTTAACAATAAAATACATTCTATACACCCTACATACATGTTACTAAAATGATTTTGGAAACTGTCTTGAAGTAAATTTTTTAGAACATATAATTATGATTACATTAACAGGTATTTTATTTTAGTAATACAGAAAAAAACTTATTTTTTGAAAACAACATTTTTAATGGAGTTAAAGTTATTTTTCCCTATTACCACTGTAATATGCAGATTGAGGTGGCTTTTAATCATTAATTCTGTTTCTGTTTAATAAAGATTTTTGTAATTAACCATTTGAATATTTCAGTTTAAGCAATGTTTTTACAAACTTTTTATAACTATTCTCAACCACATAGAGTATACTTTATTTTAAGACAAACTCTGCCTTCACAGAACACATCTTCTACAACTTGCCATATACATTCAAGTTTTGTTTTACATACTTCCATTCTGATTTTACAAAAACCAGCCATCTTATGTTAGGACAAAACACACTTGAACAAACATTAAATTTCAGTCAGCACTCCTACAAATTTTTCCCTTTTTTCAATATTTTACATTTCCTTCTGTTAAGAAAAATAAACTTCATTTTAATTTAGGCAAGAACCATCTTTAATGCAGATATTTGTAGCAATTTTATCAGTCAAGACATAACTTTCATCACTTATACCTGTTTATTAATATAAGTGCTTGTTTAATTTTTGGCCATTTGAATAGAGTTTTTTTAGGAACTAATATTACCATCTGGAGGTATTAAAATATATACTACCAGTGAACAAACAAACACAAAAAGTTATGGCATGCTGACAGAAACATAAAGTTCATTAATTTGACATAATTTTTACTCCTTTGGTATGGCTATTTTTACTGCTTTCAAGATTTTTTTGGAATCAGTGTTGCTTGTAATATGCAATCTTGTTTTTGTAAACATGTTTACTAGTAATCAGCAACAGTTGGAATATTTGAGTGTGATAAATGCAGTTGAACTTTAATGGTTTAGATAGACAGATATTTAACATATATATTTTGAATTATTACTTTTTTAGGAGTACACTCAGATAGATTTAAAGTTCAGGAGTAAGTTAAAGGTTTATTTGTAAGAGGTGAGTAATTGTAGGTTTGATATTTTGCAGGGTATCAAGAAGGACAGAATATTGGAGTTTGAATGAGATGTGGGTAGGATTTTTGTGTTGAACTGTGGCTGGTTTGTGATGGGCAGAGTATTTTAGATTTTAGGACTAAGTTTGATGGAAAAGGAGGGAGCAGAGAAGGGAGTGAGTGGGTGAACAGGTGGCTTTTTACTGGGTACAGCAAAAGATGGGTTGTGAAACTATTGATTTTCACCATTGAGACTGAGGAGTGAGTTAAGGATTTAGGGATTTGGGAAAGGGCAGAGTAAGTGGTTTTCATATTAATAAGAAATGAAATTGGCTTACCTGCTACCATCAGAATTACTGGAGGTTCTGCTTTGGAGATGGGTGTGGGGTCTGCACAGTTTCTGGGGTACATTTAATCATCTGTTGCTAGTTCCATAAATTCTGGCAGGTTGAAGCCAGTGGTTGGGTTTGACTGAGTACCTGATGCCTTTTTGCCTTGAGAGGACTGGGGACAGTCAGATGCAGTGGATTTCTTGCTTGCCCAGTGGGAGTGACCTTGGAGGAGGTTGTGGGTTTGGGCACTGCTTAGCTCAGTGCCCAGGCTTTTTGCCTTTGAAGCATGGCCTCAGTGGGTTTTTTGTAGTTGCCTGCAGTGGAGTGTCTGTTGTGAACTCTGGAGTGTGGAGGCTTTACAGCTAGGTTTTTTGGGGGGACTGCTGTGGCTCTGACAGGGCTGTTGGCAGTGTTTTGTTCGTTTAGGGTATTTGCAAGAGTTTGGGCTGCAAGTTAAATATATTCTTTATTTTCTGGGGATAGACAGGTGGAAAGAATGATGTAGAGGTTGGAAAAAATATATATTAACCAATTCTCTATCTGGTTTAAATCTGAGAGTGAGAAAGGAACATGTACTCTGGCTATTTTTTCATCTCCCAGAGGGGTGAAAGAGGAGCTGACATGTATGTGTAGTTAGGAGCCTGCATGCTGATGGAGGTGGAGGGCTGTGATGCAGAATGAGGGGTGTAGTTTCTGCAAGCAACTATGAGGAGGGGAGAAGCAGCAATGACTAAGGAGGGGTAGGAAGAAGGGGTGAATTCAGAGATAATCCCAGAGGATTATATGGAGGAGGTATGGGGAGGGATGATCTGAGGGGTCAAAGTTGGGGTTTTCAGAAGTTTTAGGGGGTGGAAGTGATGAGGAAAAAGATTTCTGAGGAAGTTTCTGGTGTAAAAGAGAATGTGGTAGGAAGAACCAGATTCGTAGAGGAAGGGAAAGAAGGAAAAGGAATGCCTGAATGTAAGGGATCTGTGGCCATCTGCCATAGCACTGGATAAAGTTCTCTAAGTCTTGGAGAACTTGAAAATTAAAAGTGCCATTTTTTTGGCCATTGACTTTCATTGTCCAATTTGTATTGCGAACATACAGAGGTTGAATAGAAAATGATTTTTTTAGGTCTCATATCCCCTTCCAGGTACAGAGTTTTAAGGTTATGAAGGAGACAGTTCAGAGGCATGGATTCTGAGGGGGCCAAAATTGAATTTTTCATATTAGGTGGCTGGAGTGAGACTAAGGATCTCTAGAATGGGGGCAGATTTTGAGTGAGACAGGCATTCCTGAATCAGTCAAATATCTCCAAGGAAATGGGAAACCGCACTTGAAGCCAGATGACTCTGGAGCCAAAGGGTTTCTTCCCAGAAGCATGCAGGCATACCTCCTGCCATGGCCCTTGGGGAATGGTAAGGATCCTGACCTAGCATTCAGTTTTCCCAGTGGGTTGCCCTGGACAATGGAAAAGGAGAGAGAGAGAGACAGCAAGATCTTCTGGCAGAGAAATCCTTAACTCACCCAGCCAAGATTCGATGTCTGGTGTTGGATGGGTGGTCATGGCAGAGGGGAGATTCCTCCCTAGTCAATCAGGCTCAACATGATCCCAGTCCTGGGTTTCAGCACAGTATGTTGGAGAAAAACAACACTTACTGGGTCATGGAGACTGATATGACCACAGGCAGAGAAAGAATTTATTGGGAAGCTCTCCCAACAGAGGAGGTCCAAAGAACAGACTTCAGCCCCCCCACCAGCATGGTGGGGGACTGAAGAGAGACTTCAGCCACTCCTGGAAGGGGGGGACTTGAATTTACACAGAACTTTCCTAGGTGGGGAAATGATAGTTGGTGTGTGTGTGGGGGGGGGCGGTTGACGGTCTGAGTGAGGTTCAGAGGCAATGGGAAGCCCTAGAGGTGAAAAATTTCCCTGATAATGACTAGAAGATATTGGTTTAGTGTGTTATGGTTTTTGGAATGCTGCAGGATCAGATGTTTCTTCGATCTGTAGGGATTTGATCTATTGCTGATATGCAGGTAGGGAAGGTTTTCATTTCCTTTTATTCCCATCTCTATGTGGTTTCCTTGTTTAACCTGTGGGAAGTGCTGTGCCCTTAGACATATAAGCTTATGGGGGATGGGGTTAGCCTTTCCCCATTGCATATCAGGCAAAACTGAGCTACAGCTTGTTAATTATTGCAAGCCTCTAACAGCACCCAAAATCACAGGATATACATTCTTCTTGAGTGCTCAAGGATCATTCTCCAGGATAGACCCCATGTTAACTCATAGAACAAAACTCAATAAAATTTAAAAAGAATATTTAAATGACAGAAAATACTGTCTCTTACCTCAATGGAATGAAGCTGGAAACTAATAATGGTCAGAGAACTAGGAAGTTAACAAATACTTGAAACTAAACAGTCTTAAGCACTAATTGGGTCAAGGATCAATGGGGAAATTGCAAGAGAAATCAGTAAAGATCCTGAGAGTGATAAAAATAAGGAAACAGCATATCAGAACATAAGGGATACAGCAAATATAGGGCTGAGAAGAAACCTTTATAACCCTAAATGTCTACATTTAAAAATAAGTAATAGCTACAATCAAAGACCTAACTGTACATCTGGAGGAACTAAAAATGAACAGCAAACTAATCCCAAAGCAAGCAGAAGGAAAGAAATAAAAATGATTAGAGTACAATTAAGTGAAATAGGTAATAAATAATAGAAAGCATTAACAAAACCAAAACATGCTTTTGAAAATATTAATAAATTGACAAATGCTTAATTAGACTAGCAAAGAAATAGAAGATGCAAATAAATGAAATCAGAAATGAGTGGGAATATCATCATGTACCCCACAGAACTTAAAAGATGATTAAAAAGAAAGTATACAAACTGAATGCCAGCAAATTAGACAACTTAGGTGAAAAGCAGGAATTTCTAGAAACACATGGACACTTTATATCAATGAAAGAAATAGAAGGCATCAACAGACAAATTGCAGAAGAACTAAAACCAATGCTACTCAGAGTTGACTGAAAAATTGAACAGGGAGGAAGATTGCCTATGTTATTCTATGAAATCAGCATCACCCTATTACCAAAGCCAGATAAAAATGCTAAAATAAAATTATCAACCAACCTAATGAAATTAGACAAAAATTACATCAATATAATAATTTAGAAAAACTAAAATAAACATAAATTGGTGTGTTAAAAAATAAAAAATATCATAAAACTTTGTTTTTGTTATTTTGCCTTTTTTTTCACTGTAAAAGGTGTTGCCCTGTATGTACAGTGAGTGGCAAGGCAATCTCTTCCATTCCTTCCTCAGTGTCTACATCCTTTTTAAAATTTTTAAATTCTGTCTTCAAAATGTTTTAGAGCACAGTAAAGTCACATACAATATAGGGGATTCCCATATACCCAACATCAAACCCTTTTCCCCCTTTCTCAGCAAGGATTTTTTTTTTACATGTGGAAGTATTATTTGCTACAGCTGATGCACAGATACTGAAACATAGCTACTAACCATTTTTCCATTGTGATTTACATTTCCAATTTGAATCCAACAACACATTAAATGACTTATACACCATGATCAAGTAGGTTTTAGCTCAGGTATACAAGGATAGTTCGCTAAAAGAAAACCAATTAATGTAATATATCACATTAACAGATCAAATGAGAAGAATTATATGACCATTTCTATTGATGTGGGCTATGGGTGGGAGGCTCTTTGTCTCTTCAGAGATTACCTAAACTGTCTGTGACTTGTGGGTGTGAGATGGTAGGAGGCTGCAATCCTGCCCTTGGTGACCATGGCAACGACTTGAGTCCCAGGAACCAGTTTAACAATGCAAGGTCTATAAACTTTAAATATTCAGAGGAAATGCAAACCAAATGTGCTAAAAGCTTATCTAGAATGTATGAAGTCCATGATAAAAGCTTACCTAAGATGTGGAAGATATATTTGCTAATTCAAGCCTATTGAAACTGAAACAAAAGAACCATTTAACCTTTCCTCTCCCTATAAAAGAAACTTGAAAGTCTTGTTCAGGGCTGGGGTTTGCAACAGGAAGCTCCTGAGTCTGGCTGGCCAACAATAAACCATTTTTCCTTCTCAAAATCATTCCTGAGTCCTGGCCTCTCTATATGCAAATAATTGAACCTCTCTCAAATTCTACAACACTATTGATGCAGAAAAGGCATTTGTCAAAATCCAGCATTTTTTTTTTTACATAAGAACACTTTGAAAGATAGGAATAGAAGGAAACTTCCTCAACATAATAAAAGGCACATGAAAATTCCACAGCTATCATCGTAGTCAATGTTGAAAGCCTTAAAGCTTTCACTGTATAATTCAGACACCAAGACATGGATGTCCAGTGTCATCACTCTTACTCTTGTGTTAGAAGTTCTTGCTTTTGCAATTAGGAAATAAAAATAAATAAAAGCATCCGAATTAGAAAGAAGTAAAACTTTCACTATTTGCAGAGGACATTATCCTATTTATAGAAAGTCTAGATTTATCTGCAGTAAAGTTATTTGTGCTCATAAACAAGTTCTGCAAAGTGGCAGGAAATAAGATTGACACAAAAATCAGTGGTGATTCTGTACACTAGTAATGAGTAATCTGAGGAGGAAATAATGAAAAAAAATCCTTTTATAATAGCAATTAACATAACCAAATATCTAGGAATAAGTGTAACCAAGGATGTAAAGGACTTACACACTATCCTAAAAATATTGCTAAAATAAATTTTAAAAGACCTTAATAAATTGAAGAACATTTAATGTTCATGGGTTGGAAGACTAAATATCACTAATTCTTTCTGACTTTATTTACAGATGCAATGCAATCCCAATCAAACTTCCAATAGCCTACTTTGAAGAAGTGGAAAAGCAAGTTATCAAATTTCTTTGAAAGGGTAATTGACCCCGGAAATCAGAAACATCTTGAAAAAGAAAATGTAAATTGGATGACTCCCACTTCCTCACTTTAATGCAGATTACAAAGCTAAAGTGGCAAAACAGCAATGCACTTGTAAAAGGATAGATCTATTGAGAAATGGAATTCAACAGAGTTCAGAAATTGACCCTCACATATATAAAAAATTGAATATTTACTAGGGTGTCAAGTTCATTCTACTAGGACAGAATAGTGCATTCAATAATGCTGAGAACGACCTCAGTAATAGGTTTGCTCGAAGGGAATGTGTTGGAGAAAATATGGCTCTTAATGGGACATGGAGACTGAGTAACAATAAGCAAATAATTTATTTATTGAGAAGCTCTCCCAATGGAAGGGGTCTGAAGAAAGACTTCAGACCACTCCTGGAAGGGTGGGACTTGAATTTATTCAGAACTTTCTGAGGAGAGGAAATGATAGTGGGAGGGGGTTGAGGGTCTGAGTGAGGTAGTGGGAGGAGGTTGAGGGAGCCTGTGGCTTCTTGGAATGCTGCAGGAGCAAATGTTTCTTTTGATCTGTAAGATTTTAAAGGGTTTGTAAATAGCAAAGGTTTCTTTCTCTGTCTATCTCTGATATGCAGGTAGAAGTAGTAAAGATCTCCATCTCCCTCTGATATGCAGATGGTGAAGATCTCTATCTCCCTTTACTCTGTCTCTATGGGCTTCCTTTGTTTAACCTGTGGGAAAGTGCCACATGGGGGAAGGCATTTGCCTTTTTCCCAATGCATATCAGGGGAAACTGAGGTATAGCTTGTTAATCATTGCAAACCTCTAACAGAAGGTGATGCAGAACTTACAGAAATAACAAAGAGACATATGGGAGGAACCAAGGTTGGAAACGGGAGGCTCGCAGTTTCTGGAACTGAGAGCCTCTACCCTAGTTTCTGCATATTTATTGGGAGCTCCAAAGCAGCTGTTCCTCATTAGCATGGCAACATTTACAATAATTGGGGGCAAGTGCAACAAATAGGGAAGACGTAAGCCAGTTTCCCACATTTCCCCCTTTTTGTTTTTGTAAAGCAAGGAAGGCAGATTCGGTGGTTTCTGCTGCTTCATACACGAAAGTGCTTATTGCATGCTTTTTAGGACGAAGTTGAAAAGAAACAAAGACAAACAAGGAACGTTTCTCTCAGAATACCCCCTCCCCAACTTTTCCCCCAAGTCATAGGGTTTAGTGACTGTAATCCATCAGCAATTCCAGCCGTCGTTACATTTTGTAATTTTTCTTCCAAGTTTAGATCAGCATTTTATACATAATCCCTAACTACAGCAGATTATAGAAACTTCCAACTAATGATGATTTATTTCTCATGGGCTTAAAATTTCCTATCAGCAAGGTTATATAGGTCAGTACTTAACCAAAAAAGACCTCATTTTCCCCAATTTGTATAGTTTGAGGCATAGGCAATGACAACATATTGTTACATCCCCATTTTGGGCTGTGGGTCAACTGGAAGTTTATCACATAATTTCAATGCCTTCCTTGGTCCTGCTCTTAGCATCTTCACTGGACCTGGGGCCACAACTCAGTGTTGAATTCAAACTTAGTCCATCACTGTGAGGACTCTTTTTCCAGGCAGAAAACAATAGCTGACCTGTTATAAGAGTCCCATTGCAGTGTCTGTATAGTGAAAGCATATCTTGCCCCTTCCAAGAGCAGGAGGGTGCTGATATCACAGTCATTGAAGTGAGCATTAAGGCCACAAGCTGTTGGTGAATAGCAGGCAGTGGGAACTGCTGTACTAGGCACCACAAGGTCTGGTATTCATGATGTTCACTTTTCTGGTGGAGCCACTCTGCTTCATTCTCAGGTGTCAATTGTATGGCTCTGGATCTTCATGACACATCTCCCTCAACAGTACTGAGAGGGATGTCAGAGGAGTGGGTAGGGGTATGACAGACATTTACCTGTCACTGCTGGCAGGCATCCCAGATGTTCTTCCACACATCTCTCCTCCATAGAGGGTGATTCACAACAGTCCATTTTTTCTGTTTTGCTTTTAGTATTTGCAATCCACCTCTGAATAGGGATGGCAGTCTTCAGAGTGACCAGACACTATTGGGTTAGGTCTTTCAGTGTCAGCAGGACTTGCTATGCTGCACACAATTGCTTTTTTTTATATTGCACTTTTGGCCTTTTCCTACATTAGTGAATAAAACCCAAGGGGTACTCAGAATATTGCCTTTGCCACAAACCACACCCAAAGCCAATATTTGTGCTGGCCACAGCCAATTCACAGACTAAGTCAATATTCTTCTTCCCCTCTTTTTTTTTATTTTAAAGCAGCTTGCTGGAGGTCCTCCTACTCCCATGAAGGACCTTTCCTAATTAACACATCTTAATGAGGGATAAAAGATTTTTAGTATTCCAACAATATTACTAATTCTATTGACATGAAAAAACATACTTTCTCAAATACAGTAGATGATATAGTTTTATCTTAATTTGATAGAGTAGCAGGGACCTTACACTTTGTCCCAATTGTTTGCCTATTCCAGGCCCTTAAGATACCATTGTCTCTGATGTTTCTTAGTAGGGTGGCTGCCACAGGTTTCTTCTATGCAGCCAGATTCATTGCCAACAGACCAGGGCAGAAAGCCTTGAGGAAGAACTGCAAAAGCCCATTGCTGACCTTTTCACACAGTTTTTGTACTTTTTGTATTCATTTAGGTTCATTTTACTTTTACAAAACACATTAACTCACTGAATATTATCACAATGCCTTTACAACTTGCTATATGCATACTAATTCTATCCCACATATCTCCATTTTCTGATTTTATAAAGCTAGCCATTTTAAGAAAAAATACACCTTAAATTTCAGTTACCATTCCCACAAATTGTTTACCTTTTTCAATATTCACTTAACTTTTACATCCCATATTAGGACAAAATACACCTTATAACATTTCAGTTAGCAAAATTTCCCACAAAATTTTTACTTTTTCCAATATTCACTTAAAAATAAATTATTCCTTTCAATTTAAGCAAGAATTATTTTTTATGAAGAGACATAGCAATTCTATTAACCAAGACTTACACTTTTTATTATTATAGAGATGTCATTAACATTTTAAACATAGGTAATAATATAAGTACTTATTTAATTTTTTGGCCATTTGTATCGAGCTCTTTCAGTTTTTTTTTTCATTTTTATCAAATTAAATCACCATCTGGAGGTATCAGAATATACACTGACAATGAACAATCACAAAACAGTTACAACATGCACTGAAACAATTGCAACATACACACTGACATTGAACAGTCAAACACAAAAGTAGTTTCAAATCTACTAACTAGAATTTCTTCATTGATTTTAAGCTGACTTTTTAATATGCTCTCGAGCTGCCCTGTCTTCTACCTTTTCCGTTTCTTTCCTCTAACACTCTTTTTATTAATTCTTCTTCTTCCTTTCTTTTATAACCCAATATTTCTTTTCCAGTTTTCCTCCTCTCAATTTCCTTTTAATCTTTCTGTCCCCAAACCATACTTGCTTTATGATACCATTCTTGAACAAGTTCTGTAGTTTAGATACTTTGATTTAAAGCCATTCTAGCCTTCAGAATGAGACCCAGCCTTGTAGTTTTCTTTTTTTAATTTATTTCTCTCCCCTTCCCCCCCCAACCTGTTGACTGTTCTCTGTGTCCATTTGCTGCATGTTCTTTTTGTCCACTTCTGCTGTTGTCAGCAGCATGGGAATCTGTGTTTCATCAACTCTCCATGTGTGTGGCACCATGCCTGGGCAGGCTGCACTTTTTTTCACACTAGGTGACTCTCCTTATGGGGTACACTCCTTGCATGTGGGGTTCCCCTATGTGAGGGACACCCCTGGTGGCATGGCACTCCTTGTGCACATTGGCACTGCATGTGGGCCAGCTCCACATGGGTCAAGGAGGCCCAGGGTTTGAACTGCAGACCTCCCATGTGGTAGACAGATGTCCTATCCACTGGGCCAAGTCCCCTTCCCTAGCCATGTAGTTTTCAGCGTCTGTTTCTCCATCCATATGACTAGAGGTTCTGGATTCCACAGGAACTTTCCTTGTCTTTTGGTATTCATGGTATTTTATCCAATGAGCTGGTACCCACACAGAATGTCTCCATGTAATCATTTAAAAAAATAATTAGTAATATATAAAAACAATTAAAAATTAAGAAAACGGGAAGACAAGTATCAGACTAGTTTTCATGTGTATATAAAATGAGGAATGTATATAAAGGAAATACATACTAGAATATATGGATGATATCAACAAATATATTTGAATAAAATATTCACTAATTTACCTCTTTTGTTGTATCTATTTAATCAATGCATATTTTACAACATTTAAAATATTGCAATATTTTTACTGAAAAAATCAATACATGGATTTTTTCCAATAAATATTTTTAAAAGTTTATATATTACTTTTTTGTTTATAATATAATAATAAAGACAATGTTTTAGAATGTTGCAAAAAAAAAAAAGAGCTTCCCTGTTGATCATTCATTGGTCAGTGGATCATTCCACCAAATTAAAGGTTTTTCAGACAAAGTTTGAGTTTTAGAATTAGTTTGGAAATGCCTTTCAGCTGCTGTCCCTTCCAGGGTTGTTCCACAGTTAAAATTAAGAGTGAATAATTCTCTGTGTAACTGCACCTGTAGTGTCTCCCTGTTCCCCCCCCCCCTTTTGTTTTTGTCACATGAGTTTAAGGGTTTGATTTCCTCACTCGACAATAGCTTGTCCATGGGGGCTATAAGGAAGCCCTGCAGTGTGTGAAATACTTCAAGTATCTAGAAACCTTTTAAGGGAGGCACTGGTATAAGCAGGAGCATTGTCTGTTTTTAGAGACTGAGGATGACCCATTACAGCAAAGCAAGCTAACAAATGCTGTCTTATGTTTTGAGCAGTTTCTCCAGTCTGAGTTGTAGCCCAAATGAATGCTGAACAAGTATCTATAGAGACATGAACATAACAATTTTCCAAAGGAGAAGATATGAGCTACATCCATTTGCCACAGAGACTTAACAATTAAACCATGGGGATTTATTCCAGGTTCTGATTGATTTGGATTATTGAGAATTTGACAGGATGGACAAGTGTGAACAGTGTCCTTAGCTTGTGTCCATATTAAAGGGAAATGAGCTCTGAGGCCAGTTGCATTCAGATGGGATAAATTATGAAAATGAATAGCTTCTTGTAAAACAGGAGTAACTAATTTGTCAGCTTCATCATTGCCCTGTACCAATGGTCTGGGTAAATTTGAATGTGATCGAATGTGAGTAATTAAAAAATGGACTTATTCTCTTCCTAATTTTCTGTTGAAGTTTGTGAAAAGTTTATAAAGAAATTGATTTATATTGGGTTTGAGTAAAGTGTTTCAATTAATTGGGTTACTTGAATGATGTAAGTAGAATCCAAAAGAATGTTTATGGATTCTTGTCTGTCCTTCCAAGCAATAAGCACTGCTACTAATTCAGCCTGCTGAGCTGAGAATCCAGGAGTATGAGTTTTCTTGGTTTTATAACGAGTATACCCAGCTGTACCATTTCCAGACCCATCAGTAAAGATTGTAGGGGCATCAGATATTGGTTGAAACCTAGTTATGTTTTGTAAAATCCATTGAGTGCACTTAATGAATTGTAATATGATTCTTAGGGTAGTGGTTATCTGTTTGTCCAATATAATCAGCAAGGGCTATTTGCCATTGTAAATGATTTTATAAGCAAGCCTCAACTTCTTTGCATAAAAGTGGGAGAATGATATGAGAAGGGTCCTGTCTGTGAAGGACATGATTTGAGTATAATCTTGGCCATAAAATCCACATAAGAAGATAAAGTTTTAACAATATATTAAGCAAAAATATCCATTCTGTGATATGATCTTGCTGTATAAGGACTCCCATGGGAGAGTGTAAAGAAGGCAAAATAAGCAATTGCAGCAGCTGTTCTGGATTAATGCATTCAACTTGGGCACTTTGAATTTTTTCCTCTATAAGTTTTAATTCTTGTTCTGCTTTTGTCAGAACTCGGGGGCTGTTTAATTGAGGATCTCCTCTTAATAACAAAAAATGATTAGTTTATATGTAGAAATCCCCACTTTGGGCCTCAGCCAGTTTATGTCTCCCAATAATATTTGCAAATCATTCAAAGTTTTTTTTTAAAAGATTTATTTCTCTCCCCTTCCCCACCCCCCCAGTTGTCTGTTCTCTGTGTCTATTTGCTGCATCTTCTTCTTTGTCCACTTCTTTTGTTGTGATTGGCACCAGGAATCTGTGTTTCTTTTTGTTGCATCATCTTGTTGTGTCAGCTATCCATGTGGGCAGCACCATTCCTGGGCATGCTGCACTTTCTTTTGCACTGGGCAGCTCTCCTTACAGGGCACACTCCTTGCACATGGGACTCCCCTATGCAGGGAACACCCTGCATGGCACGGCACTCCTTGCATGCATCAGCACTGCACATGGGCCAACTCCACCTGGATCAAGGAGGCCCAGCATTTGAACTGTGGACCTCCTGTGTGGTAGATGGACACACTAACCACTGGGCCAAGTCCACTTCCCTCAAAGTTTTAATAGTCTCTACAAATCTGAACTTTCTGAGGCTAATTGTAATTTTATGAAATGGAAGTAACCTTTTGAATATTCTCAGGGGCAAGTTTTTTTTTTCTTCTTTTTTTTAATTGACTTTGTAATAATATTACATTAAAAATATATTGAGATGTGGAGGCGTTTTCGGGACGTGGAGTTGTCCTGGATAGTGCTTCACGGACAATTACGGGACACTGTAGATCCCCCCAGGGCCCACTGGATGGAACGTGAGAGAGTCTGGGCTATGATGTGGACCATTGACTATGGGGTGCAGTGATGCTCAGAGATGAACTTACCAGGTGCAATGGATGTATCACGATGATGGGAGAGAGTGTTGCTGTGGGGGGAGTGGGGGGCGGGGGCGGTGGGGTTGAATGGGACCTCATATATATTTTTTAATGTAATTAAAAATAATAATAAATAAATATTTAAAAATATATATATATATATGTGAGGTCCCATTCAACCCCACCCCCCCACCCCACCTCTCCCCCCCCCCAGCAACACTCGTTCCCATCATCATGACACATCCATTGGATTTGGTAAGTACATCTTTGGGCACCTCTGCACCTCATAGTCAATGGTCCACATCATGGCCCATACTCTCCCCCATTCCATCCAGTGGGCCCTGTGAGGATTTACAATGTCCGGTGATTGCCTCTGAAGCACCATCCAGGGCAGCTCCATGTCTCAGGGGCAAGTTTTAACCGCACTGCAGTTAAGATCTTTTCTAAGGTCTGATATGCTAAAACAAAAGTCTGGGAAGAGGGAGCAGCACACAAAATATCATCTATATAATGTATAATGTAACAGGAAGGAAAAGCCATTCTGACTGGATCTAAAGCTTTGGCTACAAAGTTTTCACATATAGTAGGGCTATTAAGCATTCCTTGAGGAAGATATTTCCACTGAAAATGTTTCAGGGGTTCTTTGTTATTGAAAGAAGACACTGAGGATACAAATTGTTCATAGTCTTGGGGAGCCAAAAGTATTGTAAAGAAACAATCCTTTAAATCAATAACAACAAGTGGCCAGCTATGAAGGATCATAGCTGGTGTGGGCAAACCTGGCTGCAGTATACCCATAGGTTGAATGATTGCATTTTCTGCTCAGACGTCTGTTAAAAGCTTCCATTTTCCTGATTTTTTCTTAATAGGAAACAACAGAGAGTTCAAGGACTAAAAGATTCTTCAATATGCCCCTTGTCTAATTGTTCCTTAACTAATTTATGAAATGCCTTCAATTTGTCTTGAGTTAATGGCCACTGTTCAACCCAAACCAGAGAAGTTGTAGTCCACTTGAGAGGGATGGGTTTGGGTGATCCAAGGAGGCTAGACTGAGCAATGGCCATTATGGAAAAGGTGAATACCCTAATCCTTCATGATTACCATGAGCTGTGGGATCAGTTGGTTTAACAATTCCCTGGTGGGTTGAGTGAGTGCACCTGATAGTCTCTCCTGCAAAGAAGTGGCTGGGCAGCATTAGAAATTCTTCAGGACCAGGCGGTTTCAGGATTTTGCAGGGCAGGAGGTGTCTGGACATCAATTTCGTGGGAAGGTAACAGAGAAAATTCATGTTAAAGATAAAATTGAGGCTCTCTTACATGGAATTAGGGGCTGCAAATGGGATGCTCCCCCCTGGGGTGGGCGGAACCATGGCACTGGCACTGCGGCAGCTCTGTGGTACTGGGGAATTCATTAGCCCTGAGCGGGCTATTAAGGGGTTAACAGGGCAGGAGGCCTTCGCAAACCGATTTGGTGAGACAGACTGGAGTTATTTGCGAGGCGGGATTTTTGATTTCTGACACAAATAATAGTGCATCCAGCTAGAACCCTGCCCCCAAGGCCGGCTGCTGATCTGCAGTGGCCTTAAATTGCTCGCAGTAAAGAGACGTCACTAGGAGGCTATTTCAGGGGATTGCAGGGTGGGAGGCGGCTGGAAGCTGATTAGGGGAATCTTTTGCGAGGCATGGGATTTTTGGTTTTGGACACCAATACGGTGCTTCTGGCTAGAGCCCTGCCCCTAGGCCTGGCTGCAGATCTGCAGCATCCTTAAATTGGCTGCAATAAAGAGGCGCACCCAACTGGCTGTTTTGGGGGCTTGCAGGGTGGGAGGTGTCCTGAAGTTGAATTGGTGATACAGCCACAGAAGAGAACCTAGAAAAAGGAGGAATTGCGGGTTTTGGACACATAGGTCAGAGTTTGCAGATGTGACCTTTCCCATAGGGCTGGCACCCAGCTGCGAGGATCCCTGAAGGCTGTGTTGCACTGCGGTGCTCCCAGGCTCCCTGTTAAATGGATATGAGGTTGCCAGGTCTGTGTCCCCTAAACCCTGGTGGCCCAGACCCCAGAGACTCACACCCCTTGAGTCTGCAATATTACAGACTTTCCATCCCTGAATCCACCATGCCCTGAGGCCCATCTGAGGTCCTTGATAGCCCTAGCCCTCAACGTTTGCAGTTTTTTTTAAATTTAAATTTTAATTTTTTATTTTTAATTGTCCTGGTTGCTAATATTGCATTATTTCCTAGTCTTTTCTCCCATTGTATCCCCCAAGGTCTTTTTTTTTCATTTATTTAGGAGTTTTTTTGTTGTTGTTGTTGCTGTTGTTGGTGTTCTAATATCTTCTTTTCTTTTCCTTACTTGTTCCACTCCCTTTTCTTTACCCACCCCCCTTTCTCTTTCTTTCTTTCTTCTCTCTCTTTTTTTCTCTCTTTTCTCTTGTCCCTCATTTTCTTCTAATTTTATTTTATCTTAATTATACAATAGGGGCTGCAGGGAACACCTCACATTTTCTGAGTTTCCTCATCCTCCGTTGCCTCATTTCAGTGTGAATTGATTTTGGCTACCTACACTATCCCCTTTCCCACACATCTTGATATCCTCCATTACCTACTGTCTCTCCTATATTCCACCTCCCTTTCTTTGATCCCCAAATTGTCTAACTCTTAATTTCTAATACCTTTGTTTTGTTTTCTGTCTTTTATCCACTCTTGAAACTATTGCCTTTCTTTTCTCTTTCCCTCTCAAGAAAACACTACATTTTTTTTTATTTATTATTTTTTTTTAAATTACATTAAAAAAAATATGAGGTCCCATTCAACCCCACCGCCCCCGCCCCCACTCCCCCCACAGCAACACTCTCTCCCATCATCGTGATACATCCATTGCACCTGGTAAGTTCATCTCTGAGCATCACTGCACCCCATAGTCAATGGTCCACATCATAGCCCAGACCCTCTCACGTTCCATCCAGTGGGCCCTGGGGGGATCTACAGTGTCCCGTAATTGTCCGTGAAGCACTATCCAGGACAACTCCACGTCCCGAAAACGCCTCCACCTCTCATCTCTTCCTCCCGTTCCCCACACCCAGCAGCCCCCATGGCTACCGTTCCCACACCCATTCCACATTTTCTCTGTGGACATTGGATTGGTTGTGTCCGTTGCACACCTATGTCAAGTGAGGGCTTAGATTCCACATGGGTACTGGATGCACTCTTCCCGCTTCTAGTTGTAGACACTCTAGGCTCCATGTTGTGGTGGTTGACCTTCTTCAACTCCATGTTAGCTGAGTGGAGTAAGTCCAATAAGTCAAAGTGTAGGAGCTGAAGTCTGTTGAGGCTCTGGCCCTGGGTGTCATATTATCAGTCCAGAGATTCAAATCCCCTACATATATCTTAAACTCAGCACCAACTACAATTCCAATAAAGTAGCATGCAAGTCTTGTGAAAAGAGATCCCCTCTGAGTCCATTTCCATCACGCAGAAACACCAGCTCCAAAGAAGGGCCATCTGTCATGGCAGTGAACCCCTTCTGCCATGACCATAGAACCCGTGGGTCTCTTTATCCCTCAAAAGAACCAGTACCTGGGGTTGTATCTACCTTATCTGTCTCTTAGACTCTGTTCAGTTGTACATAGGGGTATTCCTTCTGACAACCTCCAGACTCTTTTTTAGAGACTCACAGCCTTATAATCTCATTTCTCCTTTCCATTTCCCACTTACATTAGGTCAAACCGCTTCCCGAAGTCATGTTATTATATGTAGACAGGTATATTCTGCTGTTCCGCATTGAATCTTTAATTCAAGGTCATTTTCTAGTTGCTTCTTCAGCTGGTATGTGGTAGTGATCCCTCAGTGCCAGGGAGGCTCATCCCCGGGTGTTGTGTCCCACGCTGGGGGGAAAGAAAACACTACATTTTAAATTCGTACCATATTCCTCCCATTTTCAGTTGACTACCTCATTATAGGTACTCTACTTACTGCTATAACTCTATACAACTTACATGAATCTAATATCCATCCTCCCAGATCTCATATTGGTGCTCTGTTAACATTTATTACCAATACTACTTTACACATTTTCCTTTCTTACACAATTGCCTTTCCCTGGCCCTAATACTTTCCTTCAAAGTGAACTCAGCCAACAATAAGGAATTAGAATAAGAAGAACAAAGTGACAAAGAGAAGATATAACACTTACGCAAAAACAACAGCTAATTAATCCCAAAGACTAGACAAAGAAGCTAAGGAACTGATTAAACCCGTCAAGATAAAATGATGGCCAGACAGCAACAAAAATCTACAAACCAAACCAGTAATCAGGAAAATATGGCTGAATCCAATGAACAAACTAAAAATCAGGAAGGGGAGCTTAACTTCGCACAAGCAATGAAAGATCTCAGAACATTTATCACTGACAAATTTAATGAAGTAAAGGAAGAGGTTAACAACATGAAGACAACACATGGAGGGGAAATTGCAGACATACACAAAAAGATAACAGATATGATGGGAATGAACACCACAGTTCAAGAAATCAAAAATACACTTGCAGCAAATATCAGCAGACTAGAAGAGGCAGAGCAGAGAATTAGCGATGTGGAGGACAGTACATCGGAAATCAAACAGATAGAGTTGATGGATAAAAAGATAGAAAAAATCCAATAGGACTTAGGGACCTGAATGACAATGCAAAATGCACAAACATACATATTATAGGCATCCCAGAAGGAGAAGAGAAGGGAAAGGGATCAGAAGGAGTGTTGCAGGAAATAATGGCTGAAAACTTCTAACTACTGAAAGAGACAGATGTACGTACATGTCCAAGAAGCAAAAGGTACCCAAACATCATAAACCCCAACAGGCCCACCCGAAGACATATACTTGTCAATTTATCCAACGCTCAAGACAAAGAGAAAATTCTAAAAGCAGCAAGAGAAAAGAAAACCATCACATATAAAGGAAGCTCCATAAGATTAAGTGCTGATTTCTCATCTGAAACCATGGAGGCAAGAAGGCAGTGGTATGATATAGTCAAGGTACTAAAAGAAAAAAATTTCCAACCAAGAATACTCTATTCAGCTAAACTAGCATTCAAAAATGATGGAGAGTTCAAAATATTCACAGATAAAGAGAAATTGAAGGAGTATGCCAACAAGAAACCTACCCTTCAGAAATTCTAAAGGGAGTTCTGCAGAAGAAAGGAGTAAACAAGGACAGACACAGATGGAGGAGAGTGTAAGAGCAACAAAAAAGACGAAAAGAGAAGAAAAAAAAACCATACAAAATATGACAAACAGAAGTCCAATCAAAATATGGCTAACATAAATAATTCCTTGAAAGTAATAACACTGAATGTCAATGGATTAAACTCACCTATCAAAACATTCAGACTGGGACATTGGATAAGGAAATATGACCCAACTATATGCTGTCTACAAGAGACACATCTTAGACCCAGAGATTCATGGAGGCTGAAAGTGAATGGTTGGGAAACAATCTTACAAGCAAACAATAACCAAAAAAAGGCAGGAGTAGCCTTATTAATATCAGGCCAAATAGACTTTAAATGCAAAACAATTGTGAGAGACAAAGAAGGATACTACATATTAGTGAAAGGGACAATCTGTCAAGAAGAACGAACAATCATAAATATTTACACTCCAAACAAGGGTGCCTCTAAGTACGTGAGTCAAACGCTGGAAAAAATAAGTGAAACAATAGATGCATCTACAATTATAGTGGGGGATTTTAATACACCACTATCAACTCTGGACAGAACATCTCCACTTAAGAAACAAAATATTTGAACAGTATATTAGAGGATCTGGATCTAATAGACATATACATATCATTACACCTAAACAATTTTCTCAAGTGCACATGGAACATTCTCCAAGATAGACCATATAGTAGGCTACAAAGAAAGGCTTAATGAATTCAGAAAGATCAAACTCATACAAAATAATATCTCTGACCACAGTGGAGTGAAGCTGGAAATCTGCTAGGGCCAGTGGCCCAGATTTCACACCAAGATATGGAAATTAAAAAGCACATTCTTAGAAAAACAGTGGGTCAAAGAGGAAATCTCAAAAGAAAACAATGACTACCTTGAAACAAATGATAATGATAACACAACATACCAAAATTTATGGGATGCAGCAAAAGCAGTACTGAGAGGGAAATTTATAGCCATAAATTCATACATCAAAAAAGAAGAAAGAGCAAACCTTGAAGAACTAACGGCACATTTGGAGGAATTAGAAAAAAAAAAAGTAATCCCACAGGAAGAAGAAGGGGGAACATAACAAAGATAAGAGCAGAACTAAATGAAATAGAAAATAAGAAAGCACTTGAAAAGATAAACAAGACAAAGAGCTGGTTTTTTCAGAAGATCAATAAAATTGAAAAACCATTAGTGAGACTAGCAAAGAAAAAAAGAGAGAAGATGCAAATACACAAAATAAGAAATGAGAAAGGAGATATTACCACTGACCCCACAGAAATAAGGACTATCATAAGTGGATGCTTTGAAAAACTATATTCCAACAAAAATGACAATTCAGAGGAAATGGACAAATTCCTAGAAACACATAAGCAGCCTATATTGATGAAAGAAGAAATTGATGATCTCAAACCAATCACATGTAAAGAGATAGAATCAGTCATTAAAAACCTCCCAACTAAGAAGAGCCCAGGGCCAGACAGCTTCACATCTGAATTCTACAAAACATTCTGGAAAGAACTAACACCAATCCTGCTGAAACTCTTCCAAAAAATCGAAACAGAAGGAACATTGCCTAACTCCTTCTATGATGCCAACATTACCCTACTACCAAAGCCAAACAAAGACACCACAATAAAGGAAAATTACACACCAATTTCTCTAATGAACCTAGATGCAAAAATACTTAACAAAATACTTGCTAATCGTATTCAACAACACATGAAATGAATTATACACCACGACCAAGTGGGATTCATTCCAGGTATGCAAGGATGGTTCAACATAAGAAAATCAATGTCATACAGCATATAAACAGATGGAAGGGAAAAAATCTCATGATTATATCTATAGATGCCAAAAAAGCTTTTGACAAAATATAGCACCCTTTCTTGATAAAAACACTCCAAAAGATCAGAATGCAAGGAAATTTTTTGAACATGATAAAGAGTATATAAGAAAAACCTAAAGCCAACATCATTTACAATGGAGAAATCCTAAAATCCTTCCCTCTAAAGTCAGGAACAAGAAAAGGATGCCCACTGTCTCCCCTTCTATTTAACATTGTCTTAGAAGTACTTGCTCGAGCACTGAGACAAGAACCAGATATAAAAGGCATTCAAATTGGAAAGGAAGAAGTCAAAATTTCATTATTTGCAGATGACATGATGCTATACATAGAAAACCCTGAGAGGTCTACAACAAAGCTTCTAAAACTCATAAATGAGTTTAGTAAAGTCAATGCACAAAAATCAGTAGCATTTCTGTACACCAATAATGAGGAAGGTCAGGAGGAAATCAAGAAACAAATACCATTCACAATAGTAAATTAAAAAATCAAATATTTAGGAATAAATTTAACTAAAGATGTAAAAAACTTATACACTGTGAACTATACAAGACTGTTCAAGGAAATCAAAGAAGACCTAAATAAATGGAAGAATATTCCCTGTTCATGGATAGGAAGACTAAATATTATTAAGATATCTATCCTACCAAAACTGATATACACATTCAATGCAATCCCAATAAATATCAACACAGCCTTCTTTAAGGAACTAGAAAAACTAACTATGAAATTTACTTGGAAAGGAAAGAGGCCCTGAACAGCCAAAGACATATTGAAAAAGAAAAACTAAATTGGAGGAATCACACTACTGGACTTCAAAGCATACCATAAAGCTACAGTAGTGAAGATAGCATGGTATTGCCATAAGGAGAGACACAAAGACCAATGGAATCGAGTTGAAAGTCCTGATATAGAACCTCATATATATAGCCATATAATATTCAATAAAGCCACCAAACCCTCTTAACTGGGAGAGAATGGCCTATTCAACAAATGGTGCCTGGAGAACTGGATGTCCATATGTAGAAGAATGAAAGAGGATTTCCATCTCACACATTATACAAAGATCAGCTCAAGTTGGATCAAAGAACTAAATATAAGAGCCAAGACCATAAAGACCTTGGAAAGCAGTGTAGGGAAACATCTACAAGACCTTGTAATAGGAAATGGCTTCATGAGCATCACACCAAAAGCACGAGCAGCAAAAGAACAAATAGATAAATGGAACTTCCTCAACATTAGAGCCTTCTGCACCTCAAAGGATTTTGTCAAGAAAGTAAAAAGGGAACCTACAAAATGGGAGAAAATATTTGGCAACATATAAAGAACTCCTATATCTTGAAAATATAAAGATAAACAACCCATTTAAAAAAATGGGAAAAAGATTTAAACAGACACTTCTCCAAAGAAGAAATACAAATGGCTAAAAAGCACATGAAAAAATGCTCCAAATCTTTAGCTATCAGGGAAATGCAAAAAAAAAAAAAAAAAAAAACTACAATGAGATAGCATCTTACTCCTATAAGATTGGCAGCTATGAAAAAACAGAGGAAGACAAATGCTGGAGAGGATGTGAAGAAATGGGAACACTCATCCACTGCTAGTGGGAATGCAGAAGGTTCCAACCATTCTGGAGGAGAGTTTGGTGGATTCTCAAAAAACTAAACGTAGATTTGCCATATGACCCAGCAATTCCACTGCTGGGTATATACCCAGCAGAAATGAAATCAAGGGCACAAACCAATACATGCACACCAATATTCATAGGAGCATTGTTCACTATTGCCAAAAGTTGGAATCAACCCAAATGCCCATCAACAGATGAGTGGTTCAATAAAATGTGGTATATACATACAATGGAATACTACTCAGCTTGAAGAACAAATACACTACAAACACACGTGATAACATGGATGAATCTTGAGAACCTTATGTTGAGTGAAGCAACCCAGGCATTGAAGGACAAATACTACATGGCCTCAATGATATGAAATAAGCAAGCTGCCTCAGAGAGCTAGAGACTGGAAAATAGGCTTATAGGAAATCAGGGGGTAGAGGAAGGATGTCAGGTGACTTCTACATGGGTGAAATCTATGATAAGCTGGAGGTAAGTATGTGTAGAAGGAAGAGATAAAATGGGGGCATAGGGTTACCTTTGGGTGGGGCTTTGTGGGTTTGAGGGGGGCTAGGGATGGGCGGATGTGTAGTTTGCCCAAGAAATGGGGGTTAGGGTGGGGCAACATACGAACATAGGAGATTGTCAGGTGTTGGTTGAGAGTATAATGCTGAGAAAACCTTTTCAAAATATAATTAGGAAAGTTACCTGTTTAAGATACTCAAAGGGGATAATCTGACACAGGACAGACTCCTAGGGAACATCTGAATGCTCATTTTGCCAGAGTGGGTTATACCATTGGGTAGAGACCCATATAATAAGAGTGAAGGTAGACCCACATCCTGGGGAGGACTAATGCCATCAAATAGAGGGAACTGTATCTCTCAAGAGAAAGAGTGGCTCCCAGGGCATTAGGGGAGTTGGGCATGTCAAGCCTTCAACACTGTTGCAAGTATCTCTGAACATGGCTCCTCAAGAAATGAAGATTGACTGTCACTGTGGGCCCCACTGGGAGGGGGAAATAGACATTGACTAGATGGAACCAAAGTAAATGTGAGGGCAAAAGAAGTGTTTCACAAGAATACATAAGGGTGGATATAAAACATGTAATATTACACCAAAAACACATAGGGGATGACAGACTAATAATGTAAACCATAATGTAAAACATAGGATGACTAAAAAATTTAGAAAACTGTATAGCCTAAAGTATAAAACACAATGTAAACACAAATGTTACCTTGTTTGAAAGCTATTGTCTCAATATCTGTACATCAGTTTCAGTAAATATGATATGAATAAATTAAAAGATAATCACTGTGGAAGGGAAAAGGTTTTATAATGGATATGTGCGAGTACTGTATATTGTATATAGGAATTACTGTAATCTAGGGCTCTTGTGAAGAGAAGCTCAATAATTAGGGAAAAAAGAAAAGAAAAAGATAGGATGTAGAATTTTTCCAAATAAATATGTATTGTATATCTAACCTTTAAACTCATCGCTATATTCCATTTTACTATTAAGGGAACCTGACATTATATTGGGCTTCACTGTTCAGGAAGTTTTGGATCAGAGATTGGTTCAAAAGTGGCAGCAGAGGAATAGTGGTATGGGATGTTAGTGACAGAGGACATATGGTTGACAGGGAGTTATACAGGGCATGTGTCCAGGCTGCATGGAAATGTTTTGATATACTCATAGTGGAAACAATTAAAAACAACAGCTGGGGGGGGTTCTGGGTTCTTGGGGGGGGGGCTCTGTTGTTGTCCCTAGGGGAGCTGTGACAGTCCCCCAGATGCAACAGCAAGTACCAGGAAGGTATGAGGGTCCAACAGTGACCCCCTAATACTAATGATTTTGCTTGTGAACCTATACACCTGAAATAAGAACAAGGCCTAGAGCATCACTGTGCCTAAGAGTTTCCTCTTGACAGCCTCTGTGTTACTCAAATGTGGCCAGTCTCAAAGCCAAACTCAGCATGTAAATATAATACCTTCCCCCCAGTATGGGACATGACACCCAGGGATGAGCCTCCCTGGCACTGAGGGATCACTACCAAGTACCAGCTGATGACATAACTAGAAAATGACCTAGAATTAAAGGTTCATCGTGGACCAGCAGAATATCCCTGTCTACATATTATAACAGGAGTTTAAAATGCTGTTTGACCTAAAGTAAGGGGGAAATGGAAAGGACAAATGAGTTTATATGGCTATGAGTCTCTCTAAAAAAGAGTCTGGAGGTTGTCAGAAGGATTGCCCTTATGCACACCTGAGCAGAGTCTCAGAGACAGATAAAGTAGATACAACCCCAGGTATTGGTCCTTTTGAGGGCTAAAGAGACCCACAGGTTCTATGGTCATGGCAGATGGGGTTCACTGCCATGTCAGTTGGCCCTTCTTTGGAGCTGGTATTTCTGTGTGATGGAGCTGGACTCAGATGGGATCTCTTTTCACAAGCCTTTCATGCTACTTTACTGGAATTGTAGTTGGTGCTGGGGTTTAAGATATATCTAGGGGATTTGAATCTCTGTACTGACAATATGATAGCCAGGCCCTGAGCCTCAACAAACTTCAGCTCCTACACTCTGATTTAGTGGACTTACCCCACTCAGTTAACATGGAGTTGAAGAATGTCAACCACCACACCATGGAGCCTAGAGTGCCTACAGCTGAAAGCAGGAGGATTGCATCCAGTATCCGTGTGGAATCTAAGCCCCCTCTTGACATAGACGTGGAATGGACACAACCAAGCCGAGGTCCACAGGAAGGAGGAACACAGTAATGATTAGAGTGGACTTAATGATATTCTATTCATGAACTATTGTGGTTAATAATTGAGAAAATATGGCATTGGTGTAGAAAAAGTGGCCATGGTGGCTGTTGGGTGTGGGGAATGGGAGGAAGAGATGAGATGTGGAGGCATTTTCGGGACTTGGAGTTGTCCTGAGTGGTGCTGCAGAGACAATTTCCGGACAGTGTGTGTCCTCCCATGGCCCACTGGATGGAACGTGGGAGAATGTGGGCTATGGTACGTACAGACCACATGCCATGGTGTGCAGCAGTGTTCAGAGATGTACTCACCTGATGCAATGGATGTGTCATGATGATGGGGAGAGTGTTATTGTGGGGGGAGTGGTGGGGTGGGGGGCAGTGGGGGTGAATGGGGACCTCATATTTTTTTAATGTAATATTTTTTAAAAAATGAATAAATAAAATTGAAAAAAAAAAGCAAACAATTCCCTGGTGGCGCTTACCCAAACCTAATCCTGGAACATGTCCTTGTTTTCTCATTAATTGTTGACTTTTTTTACTATATTGGCCCCCCTGGGGAATATAAATTTCAGCCTACCACTGTTCTAATAAATCACATCCCCAAAGATTGATAGATAAGTCTGCAACATATGGCTGCAAGGTGGCAGTTTGCCCATCAGGTCCCAGACACTGAAAAATCTGCACACTTTGTTCCAGACCTCTGGGAGTGCCAAGTCCCACAACAGAAATAGATGCATCTTGTAGTGGCCAAGTAGGGGACCAGTGGTTAGAACTAATGATAGAAATGTCTGCTCCAGTATCAATAAGTCCTTTAAACCATTTGTTCTAAATGTTTACTTCACAAACAGGATGACATTCTAAATATTTTCAGTTAAGAATACTCTTGTCATTCCTGTACTTCCAAAACCATCTTTTCCTCAAACTTTCTTACTAGTTCCTATCGAAACATAAGGGAGCAACAATTGTGCTATGCAGTCTCCAATATTGGCTTTCCAAGGAATTGAGGTGGACATGATAACTTGAATCTCTCCTTGATAGTCACAATTACTCCTGTGTGTACTCTAGCTCCCTGTTAAGTAAGACTGCTTCCCACAAGGAGAAGTCTGACCATGCCAATTATTAAAAGTCCCTTTATTCCTATTTTTACACAGACTGGGGTATCCCCTGTAAGAAAGATAACAGGTTCAGCCATAGGAATATCTATGGTTGCACTTCCTGCTGTAGCAGGGGATAAATCCAGGACACTGTGGAGTGTTGAGGAGTGCCAGAGTTGTGCTACTGAGCTGGGAAACCCCCTTTTGGAGTGGGGCTAGGAGCAGGCACCACTGGAAGTTTCTTGACAAGGGGGTGCCATTCTTATGTTATTTAGACCAACATAGGTTAGACTGATATAGCCTGTGCACAAATTCAAACTTGTTTCCAAGTGTACCTAGTCCCTAAAAGTCCAAGTAAGTAATATAGGCCCTACAGTCTTGAATGTTCAGAAAGGATGTAGGACTGCATGTGTATTCAAGGTAGCATCCAGATGGAATGTGGAAGATACGCTAACTCAATCGAAGCTGGCTTGGAATGAGGAGAATATGTGTTAAATCAAACTTACCTGGAGGAAATAAGCTATCTGATACTCAGATAAAACACTGAAGAAACTAACCAAAAGGCTGTTTGCATACAACCACCATTTGTCTCCCTAATCCTATTTCCTCTGTATAAGAGGGTCAGAAAAAGGCAATTTGGGGCTCGGTTTTTTATTAGGACAAGAGTCCTTGGAGTCTGGCCAGGTGAAATAAACCAACTTCCTTCTCGGTGTTCTTGTGCCCTGTCCTTCAATACCACGCATACCCGATTTCTCTACAACAAGACCAATAATATCCTTTACCACAGCGAGGACAAAGCTCAGGTCATTTCTGAGCTGAAATATTCTGTCTGAATGGCATTTTTCCCTCAGGCCTTTTCCAACAATCTTTTCTCGTGTGACCAGTTTTTCCACAATTAAAGCATTTTCCAGAAAACCTCTTATTGATTTTGATCCAGGCCATAGCCTAAGCCATCATTGCAGTATGTTTACCCTCCATCCCTACATCCTGGCACAATTTAATATATCCAGACAAATCCACTTTACCCTTCATAATTCCTATAGCTTTCTGACAATCCTGATTAGCATTTTCATAAGCCATTAACTGCAAAATAGTACCCGCAGCCTCTAAGTTATTGACCTGTTTTTTGACAGTCTCTTGTAATCAAGCAATAAAGTCAGGGTAGGATTCTTTAGGTCCCTGTAATGTTTTTTGGAATGACACTGGAGGCTGGCCTTTAACCTCAATCTTTACCCAGGCTCTTAAGCAACAACATCAAACCGGCCCAATGCTTGATCATTCATCGCTAATTGCTGGTCTACTCCTGCCTAGTTCCCCACCCTCACTAATTGGTCCAAGCAAATGGGGATGAACAGCCTGAGTCTCTGCATGATCCATCCACCAGGTTTTGAATTGTAAAAATTCTCCAGGCCCTAGGATGATGCATGCTAATGCAGACTAGTCAGCTGGGATCAGCCTAGATCCTCGGGCAGCCCCTGCACCACACCATGGGTAAAAGGAGAATTTGGACCATATTGTTACACTGCTGATTTTAACTCTTTCAATATTTTTAATGGGAAAGGTTCGTAGGTGAACTCATAAACTCCATTTGGGTTTTGAGGATCTACACCAGGAGCTATTCTTTCTTGTATGTTAACCAGAAAGGCCATTTGGAATGCTTCCAAATCACCCTCCCTTCTAGACTGTAAGATGCCCTGTTGTCGAGCAGACTACTTTGGCCAAGCATCTCCAGATATGGGAGGCGGAGGAGGAGAGGGAGTCAGTGGAGGGGAAACTGATTTTCTAAAGTCAGTCAATGAAGGGGCTGAAGGCAAGACGATGGGAGGAATTTCCTCACATTCTCCATCTTCATCCTCTTCTGTTTGTGAGGGTTCTAAAACAGATTTAATTATAATCAAAGTGGGCCAAATAGTATTGGGGAGTGGAACACCTCATACAAGTAATTTTTCTAATTCTTTTCCCGCTTTTTCCCAGTCTCCTAATTATAAACTTCCTATTGCTAGGAACCATGGGCAATCTTGTTCTATAACCTATAAGAGTTCCAAAATACAAAGCTCAGTGACCATAGCTCCTCTTGCTTTGAGAAGTTATCTCAAGAGACAGACATATGGGTGATATTTTGTTGAACTGTCTCTGTTTCCCATTGTAACCCTGCAAAAACACCCAAGAGTGTCCTTACAGGGGACTTGGAAGGTTTTCAGTACCACTCAGGGCTTTATGCCATTACTCCACCTTTTAGTTTCACACCAAGCGAGACTTCTTCCCTTCAGGCCCCATGTTGGGCACCAGCTGCTGAGAATGAGGTCAACAATAGGTTTGCTCAAAGGGAAGGTGATGCAGAACTTACAGAAATAATGAACAAAGAGAAATATGAGAGAGGAGCCAAGGATGGAACCAGGGGGCTCACAGCTTCTGGAACTGAGAGCCTCTACCCTAGTTTCCACATCATATTTATTAGGAACTCCAAAGCAGCTGCTCCTAATCAGCATGGCAACATTTACAATAATTGGGAGCAAGTGCAACAAATAGGAAACAGATAAGCCAGCTTCCCACAACACAATAATGGTGCTGGGATAACTGGATATCCATATCAAATATAATGAAATGTTATAGGCCAGCGATATTGACCAGACTCAGACTTTGCATATAGTTTCAATTGAGAGCTTTATTAGCCACGCGGCAACTGTCTCATTCCTCTGCAGGGGAGAGAGTAGCCCTGAGTCTCAGGGAAGGGGTGGTTTTATAGTTTTTAGGAAGACAGGCATCTACTAATAAGCGAGCAAGCAAGCAGGCACAGAAGTGAAACACCGTGGTTAGCTGAAGATAATGTATCTATGTTTTTTTCATTTTGAAAGGCTTCTTCTTGTAATCAGTCCCATATTATTTATTGGCACTCTCCTTACAATCCACCCTAAATTATTTATTGGCACTGTGTTTACAGACCGTCTTAAATCATTTATCTATTGGAAGGCACTTGCAATTCCTACCTCCCAATGTAGTTCTATTCCTATTTTCCCAATGTGGCCTTACCCTTACATTTCTCCCTTTCTTTTATGATAATTCAAATCTTTGAATTTCTTTGTGGGTAGTCACTAACTGGTAGGGGGGCATTTAAAATTATACATTTAGCAGTTTGGAATTTTTTTGTACTGATTATATATAGGCCACAGGTAAGCAGTACAAGGAGGATAAACAGGGGCATTTTATATTCGGTGACCTGGTTTTGGTACTTTTAACAAGTCGAAAAGCTCTCTGCTCTTAAGCCCTGGATAGCTATAAACTTGGGGGATTATATTTATTAGGACACAGAGATTGTTGGAGTCGGGGAGAATACAAGGGGTTATACCCAAGATGCAGGCAAATCAAGTTCTTGGAGGAGGGGCAACCAATACCCAGGATTTGTTTGAATTTGTCCAGTTTGTAGTTGCATGGTGTTTATAGGAATCAGCAGAAGTTTAGAAGTTTTTATTCTGGACATCAGAATTTTGGGGCAGGGCCTCTTGCAGTTATCTTGCAGCCACCGGCGCTCACATGGATTTCCAGTCATGCTCTAGATTTATTCATTAATTCTGATTTATCTTTAAAGAGTTTACACCTTTAATTTTAAAGGGATGCTGAAAGGCAAATTCTTTTCTGTAACTGCTTCCTGCTGGCCATGGGCTGTAGTTATTGCTTAACAAGGTGTAAAACTCTTATTTTATTTTAACTGGAGGAAGATGGATCTGGCATTCTGTACGAAGTTGGATGAAGTTTTCATATGGTTAAGAAGATGTTTACTCTGAAAGAAACAAACTTAATTAAACATTTAGAATACTCATTTTTAAAAGAGGACATTGGATTACAGAGGTAGACAAGGTTAGGTGCTTATAGATGGCGCCTTTTTTAAAAGTTGGTGGAAACAGTATATATGTATATTTTTTTAATTATTTATTTTTAGAGTGAAATTGTAATAGATAATTAGCTTTGTTTGAAGACACATTTCAAGCTGTTTAATGATTGGTACTCATGTTCTCTGTCAGATGTTTCTGGTGAACTGGCATCCTTTGGGCAATTGGTTTCATTCAGGATTAGTACACCAAGTTGGAAATTTTCTTAGTTTTTAGCTGTGGGAGTGATCAGAACTACAGAATAAAGGTTTTTACATTTTGGTTTTAATTGTACAATTTTTAGTAATTTTGACTTGTTTAATAGGTGACTTATTATTAGCAAGCAAGCCTCATTGTTGCTACACAGTAGAGTACAGTAGAATATAGTAAGTTGACTGAGCCCGGCTGAGACTGCTACCTTATTTTATAGACATGTTTATTAACTGTTTAGAAAATGAGTTTACTAGGAATTTAACATGTCTAATACACTTCTGCACTTGATTCAAAATAGAAAAGATAACGTTATAATTATTATGCATATATTTAGTACAGGATAAGAGTATAGCACTTAATATTAATTAATGTATTATCTAATGCAAAGGATTTAGAGTTGCAATTAATAGTTTTGAGTTTCAGGTTTGTAATACTTTACATGTTATCTTTCCATGAGAGCAGGCTATATACAATATACAATATTCAATATAAATGCCAATTGTGTTTAAGTTTTATTTAGAGTATTCTGGTATCATGGCTCCACTTAACATACTTTTTACACAGTGAGTAAGCCGCAGCATCGTTGATCCTAGAGAGAGTTTCCAGTATTTTACTGGCCTGGTGCATAGTGCTCTCTGGCACTATGGAACAGTGCCAGTCTGGAGGCAATATCTGTTGTACACTTGGTTGTACCAAGTTATCACTGGCTGCTGCAGGAGCTTGAAACTGCAACATAGTTTCCATCAACTTCAGGAGCAAAACCAGAGGCTGATAAAGCAAATCTCTCTAATTGAGGGGTCAGTGACCAGCCTAGCCAATAACTCATATGGAGAGACAACTGTAATGTATTCAAGGCTTGGTTTGAATGCACAAAAGTGTTTGACAATGTTAAAGTTATTCTTTGTTATATATTTTAAACACTTTAATGCAACACATTATATATTAAATGACTGTTTACCTATACAATTTTACTATGAAGATAATAGGTATTTTACTTTAGTAATAGAGGGAAAAACTATTTTTTATTGTTAAAATGAAAACAGAAGATTCTCAATAGAATCAAGATAATTTTTATTACTATTTATTTAAATATGCACCTTGCAGTGGCTTTTAAACAGGTTTTATTATTACAAAGTTATTCTTTGCAACCAATATTAATTTAAGTTTTAGTTAACAATGACATTTAGAACTATAATTATTTAAATACTTTCAGTTTGGAAGATGTTCTACACATTTTTTATAATTGATTATAACCACACTGACCAGTTACCTTATATTTTAATAAACTTATTAAATTAGAATTACTAACTAATGAAATTTACTTTATTTATTTAAGAGAGCAAATCTACAATTTTTTAGCTTAATTTTATTAACGTAAACTTATAATTTTTATTACTCAAAAGAGCTTGTACATACAATGTTAATTTATTTAATGGGCACTTTATAAACTGAGTGAGATTACACTCAAGCTAAACAAAATTGAAACCACTATAGTTTATGCCAGGAATGTTTTTTTTTCTTTACAGGAAGTTAAAACTTTTTTTGTCTAAGTTATGAAAATGAATAATTTTCAAAAGCATACAGACTACCAGGTTTTAAAACACATTATATAATTGCTTAATTTGTTTAATTATAATCTCAGAAAGATTTTTTCATAGTTTAATGGACTTTTTTACTTGTTGGAAACTGAGGCATGGTGGGCTCACAAAAGGAGATGTGCTGTTTTTATGGCTACGCTTTTAACATAGGAATGCAGCCATTAAGCTTTTCAAGTTAACAGGATAGAGCTGTCCAGGGCAGGGAGAAATATGCATAAACACACTCTGTAGTTTGAAAGGAGTGCTGAATCTTTGTACTTTGAGATAAGTTTTTCAATTTATAAGTCTTGTTAATGTGCAGTTACACTGCTTGTTATCTCTATAGTTTGAGTATATATAATGCTACATGTAGAAAATAAAGTTGTTTGAGGAGTTACTTGCAGATTCCTTGATTCCAGCTCATTAGTTTTTTTTTTGTTTCTTTCCCCCCTTTTTTCTTTTTTACATTCCTGATACCCTTTGGGTTCAAATTTTTAACATTTATTTACTGAAATTTGTTAACAGAACTATTAATTACTTTTATTTTATGGCTGTTAAAAGTTTAAACTGGGAAATTACAGGGCAAACTGATTTTTAATTTTTTAGTTCAATAGATAGGTTTAATATGCTATACTTAGTCCTACCCTCAAAACTCTTGCAGAGAGGAGGCTTTTTTAAATAGTTTTTTATAATTAGATTTTTACAAGTCTCCTTTCATCTTGCTCAGTTTAATTTGGGCTCCAATAATATTTTTTCATATATATAACTGTATATTTAATTTTTAATAATTTGAATAGAGCTTTTAAGAATTCTTACTTGTTAATTTAATACTATCATCCTGGTGTATTATCATCCTGGTACTATCATCCAAGCAAACGGGCAGACACAAATAGAGTTAGACACAGAAACACAATTCATTGATGTCACTTACAATTTGCATTATTTTATATACTGTTTAGCTTAATTTGGGTTCCAGAAATATTTATCACGTATATAATTGCTTATTTAACCCCAATAACCCGAGCAGATAGGCAGACATGAATAGTTTGCCACAAAAACATAACTTTAGTTACCTTAAAACTTTCACTTTTTACAAAAAAGTGTGACTGCAAAACATTTAAAGACTTGAAACTTTTTCCAATTTGCACTGTGACTGTGCAGTTTTACACTATGACCATGTAGTTTTACACAAAAATTTTTCTTCTTAATTAATGGATTGTAACCAAAATGTTTTTAATGCTTTAGCACCATTTTTTTGTTTCAGAACTTTACATTTTACTTTGAACTTAGCAGAATTTCGGGTAAGCAACGAGACTAATTTTATGTTTATTTACTGAGGCTATTTGAAGCTTCAGAGAGACAGATTGGTTTTTCTTATGAATTGCCACTCCTAGGAATACTGATAGTTAAAGCAGGAGACTTTTTTTTTATTCCCCCCTCCCCCCAGTCCTTGGAGATAATAAAATTCTAGTGGTCATTTAACTCTGAGTTACATTTTTATTAATTTTTTTAAACCTGTTAATTTCATAACACTTTTAAATACCTTTCATTCAACTTTAATATATTAAATGAACTTAACTATTACTTTAATTTTTCCTGTAGGGTAAAGGAACAAATTTCTTGGAGTTAGTTTGAAACAAAAAGCTACTTTTTAGGATTTGACTTGTAGAACATTATGTTCTTTTAAAAGAGATAAGACTCTTTCTTCTTTAAAAACTGAGGAAATGATGAGATTAAAGCACAAGAAGCTAATTTGATAAAACAGATTTTCTTTGAATACTGATTTTTCAGGAAATTTTTACCAAAACAAACTAATGACTTGAGAGACCTTGAGGAAGAACAAAATTTTTAACTTTGCATCGGTATACTACTTGATACTAAACCTTTTAAAACTTTATAGACAGAACCATTAAATGTTACTCAATTTTAATTATAAAAATTTCTCTTTCACAAACCTTTTACACTTTCAGTATTCATTCAGATTTTGTCCCACATTCTACTCTTTCTTTTTTTTTAAATTATTTATTTTTTAAAATTACATTAAAAAAATATGAGGTCCCATTCAACCCCCCTGCCCCCAACCCCCACTCCCCCCACAGCAACACTCTCCCCCATCATCGCGACACATCCATTGCACCTGGTAAGTACATCTCTGAGCATCACTGCATCCCTAGTCAATGGTCCACATCATAGCCCACACTCTCCCACGTTCCATCCAGTGGGCCCTGGGGGGATCTACAATGTCCCGTAATTGTCCGTGAGGCACCACCCAGGACATCTCCTCATCCCAAAAACACCTCCACATCTCATCTCTTCCTCCCATTCCCCAAACCCAGCTGCCACCATGGCTACCCTTCCCACGCCCATTCCACATTTTCTCTGTGGACATTGGATTGGTTGTGTCCATTGCACATCTATGTCAAGTGGGGGCTTAGATTCCACATGGATACTGGATGCACTCCTGCTTTCAGTTGTAGACACTCTAGGCTCCATGGTGTGGTGGTTGACCTTCTTCAACTCGATGTTAGCTGAGTGGGGTAAGTCCAATAAATCAAAGCATAAGAGCTGAAGTCTGTTGAGGCTCTGGGCCTGGGTGTCATATTATCAATTCAGAAATTCAAAACCCCTAAATATATCTAAAACCCCAGCACCAACTACAATTCCATTAAAGTAGCATGCAAGTCTTGTGAAAAGAGATACCCTCTGAGTCCAATTCCATCACTCAGAAACACCAGCTCCAAAGAAGGGCCATCTGCCATGGCAGTGAACCCCATCTGCCATGACCATAGGACCCGTCGGTCTCTTTATCCCTCAAAAGAACCAATACCTGGGGTTGTATCTACTTTATCTGTCTCTCAGACTCTGCTCAGTTGTGCATAAGGGCATTCCTTCTGACAACCTCCAGACTCTTTTTTAGAGACTCATAGCCTTTTATTCTCATTTCTCCTTTCCATTTCCCCCTTACATTAGGTCAAACAGCATTTTGAAGTCATGTTATTATATGTAGACAGGGATATTCTGCTGATCCATGTTGAACCTTTAATTCAAGGTCCTTTTCTAGTTGAATCTTCAGCTGATATCTGGTAGTGATCCCTCGGTGCCAGGGAGGCTCATCCCCGGGTGTCATGTCCCACGCTGGGGGGAATGCACTGCATCTACATGCTGAGTTTGGCTGTGAGAGTGGCCACATTTGAGTAACATGAAGGCTGTCAGGAGGAAACTCCCAGGCACAGTGCTACTCTAGGCCTTATTCTTATTGCAGGTGTATAGGCTCAAAAGCATAGCCATAAGTATCAGGAGCCCACTGTTGGGCCCTCCTTCCTTCCTGGTTCTTGCCGTTGCACCTGGGGGACTGCCGCTGCTCCCCCAGGGTCCACGACAGTGTCCCCCTGGCCAGGGGCCCAGTACCCCCCCCAGCTATTGTTTTTAATTGTTTCCACTATGAGTATATCTAGACATTACTATATACCCTGGGCATATGCCCTGTATAACACTCCCTGTCAACCATATATATCCTGTCAATAACATCCTATATCAGTATTCCTCCGCTGCCATTGTTGAACCACTCTGTGATCCAAAACTTCCCGTAAAGTCAATCCTAACATAATGTCAGCTTAACAAGAGTCTTAGATCACCGAAATTCATATATACAATATACAGTAATTCCCCAGATTCACCATAAAACCTTTTCCCTTCCACAGCGATATTCACTTAACTTGTTTGTATCATATTTCCTGAAACTGATGTTCAGATTCCGAGACAATAGCTTTCAAACAAGATGACATCTGTGCTTACTATGTGGTCCATACTTTAGGTTGTACAGTTTTCTAACTTTTTTAGTTATCCTATGTTTTGCCTTATGGTTTACATTATTAGTCTGTCATCCCCTATATATTTTTGGAGTAATATTACATGTTTTATATTCATCTTCATGTACTCTCACAAAACTCCTCTCTTGCCCCCATATTTACCTTGTTTCCATCCATTCCACATCCATTTTCCCCTCCCCTTGGGGCCCACAACGCCACCCAATCTCGATTTCCCGAGATACTTGCAGCAGTATTCGGGGCCTGACTTTCTCAACTGCCCTAATGCCCTGGAAGCCATCCTTTCTCACTGGAGATACAGTTCTCTCTATTTGACGGATTTAGTCCTCCCCAAGATGTGGGTCCACCCCACCTCTCACTTCTTGGGTCTCTTCCCAATGGTACCACCCACCTTGGCAAAATGAGCCTTCAGCAATTCCCCCGGAGTCCGTCCCGCATCAGACCATACCCCCTGAGCATCCTAAACAGGTAACCCTCCTACTTATACTTTCATACGATTTTCTCAACATTTTGTTCTCAACAAACACCTGACGCTCTCCCATGTTCGTATGTAGCCCCTCCCTCCCCCCAATTTTTGGACAATATTACCCCTTTGCCGATCCCCAGCCCCCCTCAAACCCACAAAGCCCCACCCGAAGGTAACCCCTTGCCCCCATTTTGTCCCTTCTTTGTGCTCATACTTACCGCCAGCTCGTCACAGATTCCACTCCTACAGACGTTAACTCACATCCTTCCTCCACCCCCCCATTTCCTGTAAGCCTCTTTTCCGGTGTCTAGCTCTCTGAGGTAGTTTGCTTATTTCATATCATTGAGGTCATGTAGTATTTGTCCTTCAATGCCTGGGTTGCTTCACTCAACATAAGATTCTCAAGGTTCATCCATGTTATCACATGTGATTGTAGTGTATTTGTTCTAACAGCCGAGTAGTATTCCATTGTGTGTATATACCACATTTTATTGATCCACTCATCTGTTGATGGACATTTGGATTGAATCCAACTTTTGGCAATAGTAAACAATGCTGCTATGAACATTGGTGTACATATATCTGTTTGTGTCCTTGTTTTCAGTTCTGCTGGGTATATATCCAGCAGTGGTATTGCTGGGTCATATGGCAAATCTATGGCTAGTTTTTTGAGAAACCGCCAAACTGTCCTCCAGAATGGTTGGATCCTTCTGCATTCCCACCAGCAGTGGATGAGTGTTCCCCTCTCTTCACATCCTCTCCAGCATTTGTATTCTTCAGTTTTTTTCATAGCTGCCAATCTTATGGGAGTAAGATGGTATCTCATTGTAGTTTTGATTTGCATTTCCCTGATAGCTAGAGATTTGGAACATTTTTTCATGTGCTTTTTAGCCATTTGTATTTCTTCCTTGGAGAATTGTCTGTTTAAATCTTTTTCCCATTTTTTAAATGGGTTGTTTATCTTTTTGTTTTCAAGATTTATGAGTTCTTTATATATGCAAGTTATGTCTCTTATCAGATATATGGTTGCCAAATATTTTCTCCCATTGTGTGGGTTCCCTTTTTACTTTCTTGACGAACTCCTTTGAGGTGCAGAAGGCTTTAATTTTGAGGAAGTCCCACATATCTATTTGTTCTTTTGCTGCTCGTGCTTCTGGTGTGAAGTTCATAAAGCCATTTCCTATTACAAGGTCCTGTAGATGTTTCCCTACACTTCTTTCCAAGATCTTTATGGTCTTGGCTCTTATATTTAGGTCTTTGATCCATCTTGAGTTGATCTTTGTATAAGGTGTGAGATGGTAATCCTCTCTCATTCTTCTACATATGGCTATCCAGTTCTCCAGGCACCATTTGTTGAATAGGCCATTCTCTCCCAGTTGAGAGGGTTTGGTGGCTTTATCGAATATTATATGGCTATATACCTGAGGTTCTATATCTGAACTTTCAATTTGATTCCATTGGTCTGTGTGTCTCTCCTTATGCCAATACCATGCTGTTTTCACTACTGTGGCTTTGTAGTATGTTTTGAAGTCAGGAAGTGTGATTCCTCCTATTTCGTTTTTCTTTTTCAATATGTCTTTGGCTATTCAAGGCCCCTTTCCTTTCCAAATAAATTTCATAGTTAGTTTTTCTAGTTCCTTAAAAAGGCTGTGTTGATTTTTATTGGGATTGCATTGAATGTGTATATCAGTTTTGGTAGGATAGACATCTTAATAATATTCAGTCTTTCTATCCATGAACACGGAATGTTCTTCCATTTATTTAGGTCTTCTTTGATTTCCTTGAACAGTCTTGTATAGTTCTCGGTGTATAAGTTTTAGTTAAATTTATTCCTAAGTATTTGATTTTTTAATTTACTATTGTGAATGGTATTTGTTTCTTGATTTCCTCCTGATCTTGCTCATTATTGGTGTACAGAAATGCTACTGATTTTTGCGCATTGATCTTATAACCTGCAACTTTGCTGAATTCATTTATGAGTTCTAGAAGCTTTGTTGTAGATCTCTCAGGGTTTTCTATGTATAAGATCATGTCATCTGCAAATAATGAAATTTTGACTTCTTCCTTTCCAATTTGAATGCCTTTTATATCTGGTTCTTGCCTCAGTGCTCGTGCAAGTACTTCCAAGGCAATGTTAAATAGGAGCGGAGACAATGGGCATCCTTGTCTTGTTCCTGAGTTTAGAGGAAAGGATTTCAGGATTTCGCCATTGTAAACAATGTTGGCTTTAGGTTTTTCATATATACTCTTTATCATGTTCAAAAAATGCCCTTGTATTCCGATCTTTTGGAGTGTTTTTATCAAGAAGGGGTGCTGTATTTTGTCAAATGCCTTTTCTGCATCTATAGATATAATCATGTGGTTTTTTCCTTCAATCTGTTTATATGGTGTATCACATTAATTGATTTTCTTATGTTGAACCATCCTTGCATACCTGGAATAAATCCCACTTGGTCATGGTGTATAATTCGTTTAATGTGTTGTTGAATACGATTAGCAAGTATTTTGTTAAGTATTTTTGCATCTAGGTTCATTAGACAAATTGTTCTGTAATTTTCCTTTTTGTGGTGTCTTTGTTTGGCTTTGGTACTAGGATAATGTTGGCCTCATAGAAGGAGTTCAGCAATGTTCCTTCTGTTTCGATTTTTTGGAATAGTTTCAACAGGATTGGTGTTATTTCTTTCCGAAATGTTTTGTAGAATTCACCTGTGAAGCTGTCTGGTCCTGGGCTCTTCTTAGTTGGGAGATTTTTAATGACTGATTCTATCTCTTTGCTTATGATTGGTTTGTTAAGATCCTCAATTTCTTCTTTTGTCAATATGGGCTGCTTATGTGTTTCTAGGAATTTGTCCATTTCCTCTAAAGTGTCATTTTTGTTGGAATATAGTTTTTCAAAGTATCCTCTTATGATAGTCTTTATTTCTGTGGGATCAGTGGTGATATCACCTTTCTCATTTCTTATTTTTTGTATTTGCATCTTTTCTCTTTTTTCCTTTTTTAGTCTTGCTAAAGGTTTGTCAATTTTGTTGATCTTCTCAAAAAACCAGCTCTTGTTCTTGTTTATTTTTTCAAGTGCTTTCTTATTTTCTATTTCATTTAGTTCTGCTCTTATCTTTGTTATTTCCTTCCCTCTTCTTCCTGTTGGGTTACTTTGTTATTGTTTTTCTAATTCCATCAAAAGAGCAGTTACTTCTTCAATTTTTGCTCTTTCTTCTTTTTTGATATGTGAGTTTATGCCTATAAATTTCCCTCTCAGTACTGCTTTTGCTGCATCCCGTAAATTTTGGTATGTTGTGTTATCATTATCATTTGATTCAAGGTAGTCATTGATTTCTTTTGAGATTTCCTCTTTGACCCACTGTTTTTCTAAGAGTGTGCTGCTTAATTTCCAAATCGTGGTGTGAAGTCTGGGCCTCCGTCCCTTGCAAATTTCCAGCTTCACTCCACTGTGATCAGAGATATTGTTTTGTATGATTTCGATCTCTCTGAATTCATTAAGCCTTTCTTTGTGGCCTAGCATATGGTCTGTCTTGGAGAATGTTCCATGTGCGCTTGAGAAAAATATATCCTGCTGTGTTTGGGTGTAATGATCTATATATGTCTATTAGATCCAGCTCTTCTAGTATACTGTTCAAATGTTTTGTTTCTTTAGTGATTCTCTTTTGAGATGTTCTGTCCAGATTTGATAGTGGTGTATTAAAATCCCCCACTATAATTGTAGATGCATCTATTTTTTCACTTACTTTTTCCAGCATTTGTCTGACGTATTTAGAGGCACCCTTGTTAGGAGCATAAATATTTATGATCGTTCGATCTTCTTGACAGATTGTCCCTTTCACTAAAATGTAGTATCCTTCTTTGTCTGTCACAATTTTTTTGCATTTAAAGTCTATTTTGTCTGATATTAATATAGCTACTCCTGCTTTTTTTGGTTATTGTTTGCTTGTATGATTGTTTTTCTACCATTCACTTTCAGCCTCCATGCGTCTCTGGGTCTAAGATGTGTCTCTTGTAGACCACATATAGATGGGTCATATTTCCTTATCCAGTGTCCCAGTCTGAATCTTTTGATAGGTGAGTTTAGTCCATTGACATTCAGTGTTATTACGTTCAGAGAATTATATGTGGTAGCCATATTTTAGTTGGGTTTGTGTTTGTTATATTTTGTTTGTAATATTTTATTTTACCCTTCTATTTTTGTCTTTTTTGTTGTTCTTACACTCTCCTCCATCTCTGACTGTCCTGTTTTTTCCTTTCTTCCTGCAGAACTCCCTTTAGAATTTCTTGAAGGGGAGTTTTCTTGTTGATATACTCTTTCAGTTTCTGTTTATCTGTGAATATTTTGAACTCTCCATCATTTTTGAATGCTAGTTTAGCTGGATAGAGTATTCTTGGTTGGAAATTTTTTTCTTTTAGTACCTTGACTATATCATACCACTGCCTTCTTGCCTCCATGGTTTCAGATGAGAAATCAGCACTTAATCGTATGGAGCTTCCCTTGTATGTGATGGTTTTCTTTTCTCTTGCTGCTTTTAGAATTTTCTCTTTGTCTTGAGCATTGGATAATTTGACAAGTATATGTCTTGGGGTGGGCCTGTTGTGGTTTATGACCAGTGGAGTGTGCTGTGCTTCTTGGATATGCACATCTGTCTCTTTCAGTAGATTTGGGAAGTTTTCAGTCATTATTTCCTGCAACACTCCTTCTGACCCCTTTCCCTTTTCTTCTCCTTCTGGAATGCCTATAATACGTATTTTTGCGTGTTTTGCATGATCATTCAGGTCCCTAAGTCCTATCTGGATTTTTTCTACCTTTTTATTGACCACTTCTACTATCTGTTTGATTTCCAATGTACTGTCTTCCACATCACTAATTCTCTGCTCTGCCTCTTCTAGTCTGCTGATATTAGCTGCAAGTGTATTTTTGATTTCTTGAATTGTGGTGTTCATTTCCATCATATCTGTTATTTTTTCGCGCATGTCTGCAATTTCCCCTCCAAGTGTTGTCTTCATGTTGTTAACCTCTTTCATTACTTCATCAAATTTGTCGGTGATAAATGTTCTGAGATCTTTCATTGCTTGTGCGAAGATCTGCTCCCCTTCCTGATTTTTAGTTTGTTGATTGGATTCAGCCATGATTTCCTGGTTACTGGTTTGATTTGTATTTTTTTGTTGCTGTCTTGTCATCATTTCTTCTTGACGGGTTTAATCAGTTCCTTAGCTTCTTTGTCTAGTCTTGGAGATTAATTAGCTGGTGTTTTTGCATTAGTGTTATATCTTCTCTTTGTCCCTTTGTTCCTCTTATTCCAATTTCTTATTGCTGGTTAAGTTCAGTTTTAAGGAAAGTATTAGTGCTGGGGAAAGGCAATTGTGTAAGTAAGGGAAAAGTGTAAAGTAGTATTGGTGATATATGTTAACAAAGCAACAATATGAGTTCTGGGAGGATGGAGGTTAGATCGTGTAAATTGTGTAGAGTTATAGTAGTAGGAAAGTACCTATAATGAGGTAGATGACTGAATATGGGAGGAATGTGGTATGTACTAAGAAGCTAGTGTTTTCATAAGAGAGGGGGAGAGAAAAGAGAGGTAATAGTTTCAAGGGGAGGTACCAGATGGAAAACTAAACAAAGGTATTAGAAATTAAGATTTAGACACTTTGTGGGTCAAAGAAACTGAGGTGGGGTATAGGAGGGATAGCAGATGGTGGAGGATATCAAGTTGTAGGGGAAAGGGGGTAGTGTAGATAGCCTTAATCTATTCACAGAGAAATGAGGCAGTGGAGTATGAGGAAACCCATCAAATATGAGGTGTTTCCTGCAGGACCTATTGTATTGCTAAGATAAAATAGAATAAGAAGAAGATCAGGGACAAGAAAGAGAGGATAAAAAAACAAAGCACAATAAAAAAAAAACACACACACACACAAAGAACAGAAACCCCGCCGTCGGACTTGGCCCGCCTCAGCCCCGCCCCCCCCCCACAGCCGCTGTTCAGCGCTGGGCCGGGCTTGGCTCCGCCTCCCACCCCCCGCTGCTGCCGCTCGGCCCGGCTCGGCTCCGCCCCCACGTCCGCCTCCGCTTGGCGCTCGGCCGGGCTCAGCCCCGGCCCCCCCCCCCCCGCAACGCCGCTCGGCGCTCCCGGCTCAGCCCCAACCCCCAGCTGCCGCTGCTCGGCGCTCGGCCCAGCCCCCCCCCCCCGGCCGGCGCTGCTCAGCGCTTGGCCCACCGCCGCTGGGGCGCCGGACGCCTCGGCTCCGCCTACCCAAGGAGGGACTCCTCCACACGTAGCTGGAATGTCCGTATATGTTTCAGAGACTGATCCTCTCTGTTACCTTCCCTCCCAATCGATGTCCAGACACCTCCAGACCAGTAAAAATCCCGAAACAGCCCAGTTCCAAAGAGTCTCCAACGCCGCCCAGCCGATTCCCCGCTGGAGCTAGTAACCGGGAAGCTCACTCAGCCACCATCTTGCCGGAACTCCCCTCTACTCTTTCTTAACAATCAATCATTTTTTTTTAAAGATTTATTTTATTTAATTCCCCCCTCCCCCGGTTGTTCTCTGTGTCTTTTTGCTGCGTCTTGTTTCTTTGTCCGCTTCTGTTGTCATCAGCAGCATGGGAAGTGTGGGCAGCACCATTCTTGGGCAGGCTGCACTTCCTTTCATGCTGGGCGGCTCTCCTTACAGATGCACTCCTTGCGCGTGGGGCTCCCCTATGTGGGGAACACCCATGCATGGTGCGGCATTCCTTGCGCCCATCAGTACTGTGCATGGGCCAGCTCCTCACGGGTCAAGGAGGCCCGGGGTTTGAACCGTGGACCTCCCATGTGGTAGGCGGATGCCATAAACACTGGGCCAAATCCGTTTCCCAATCATTTTTATCTTAGGACAAAATCATCTCCTGTTTCCTTAACAATAAAAACACATTTCATATATCCCACACACCAAGTTACCAGGCAAACATTTTACAACATATAATTGCCATCAACACTAAACAAGCTTGTTAAACAATGAACCTTCTTTCACTTTAAATACTTAGTAGCATGCAATACCAGAAACAGTCTTTTAGAAGCAAGTTGTCAGGGGAGGCTGGCCACCAAGTTTTCCTGTTATAAAATTACCTTTTATTAATAGTATTATTAATTCAGGTTTTGTTTAATAAGGACTTTTGGGAATTAGTCATTTAAACACCTTAATTTAAGCAATGCTTTATTAAACTTTTTATAATTATTTATAATTTTAAGACAAATTTCATCTTCACAGAACACATTCCCTTACTTAAAGTTACTGCAAAACTTTTTACAACTTGCCACATGCATCAGAGTTCTAAGAGTTCATGAAAATCAACCATCTTATTTTAGGACAAAACATGTCTTTCCAGAAAAACTCATTAAATTTCAGTCAGCATTTCCATAAACTTTTAACTTTTTACATATTCATTTAAGTTTTACATCCTTCATTTTATGCTGCCAAGAAAAATATTCATTTTAATTTAGACAAGAACTATTTTTTAATGAAAAGACATAGGAATTTTGTTAAGACTTACAATTTTTGTTATTGTAGAAATCTTATTAACATTTAAACTTATGTATTAATATAAGTATTTATTTTATATTTGGCTATTTGAATAGAGCTCTTTTTAAAAAAAAATATTTATTAATTTATATCACCATCTGGAGGTATCAAAATATACACTGACATTGAACAGGCAAACACAAAATAATTACAACACATTAGCAGAAACATACAGTTTACAATTGACTCATAATTTTTCACAAATTATACAGAACAGAAATACAAAAAGACAAACAATTAAGACAGATGAAAAGACAAACCAGATAACCTGAACCGAAGTCAAGAGCAACATCTCGCTCTGACCGGTGGGTGGGATCTAATTGCTGTGTCCAGCACATCCACTTACCCACATTCCACAGACTCTGCAGAGGTTTTCCAGAAAACAGACCTGAAGTCAAGAGCAACGTCTCACTCTGACCGGTTGGAGGGATCTATTTGCTGCATCCAGCAGATCCACTTACCCATATTACATAGACTCTGCAGAGGTTTTTCAGAAAACAGATTCACTGAGGGATGTCCCGTTTGCTGATCCTGGGCCCAGAAACTCCTGATGCTCTCCAGATAGAATTTAGAATTTAGGTGGAGACAAGTTCCAGGGCTGGGCAGTGTTCGGGGCAGAGGAAATTCCCTCAGAGGCCTTCCCCTAGACTGCCTGTCCGTCCCCAGAATGTGCCTGTCTCCCTGAGTCTGAGGAGATCAACCCTGCTGGAGTGGGGGATCTCATTGATCAATCTCGCTGGGGCCTCCAAATGTTATAGACCAGAGATATTGACCAGACTCAGACTTTGAATATAGTTCCAAATGAGAGCTTTATTAGCTGCACGGCAACTGTCTCATTCCTCTGCAGAGGAGAGAGCAGCCCTGAGTCTCAGGGAAGGGGGGCATCTACTAATAAGCGAGCAAGAAAGCAGGCACAGAAGCAGAACACTGTGGATAGCTGAAGATAATGTATCTGTTTTTTTTTCTTTTTGAAAGGCTTCTTCTAGTAAGCAGTCCCATATTATTTATTAGCACTCTCCTTACAGGCCGTCCTGTTATTTATTGGCACTCTCCTTACAGTCTGCCCTAACTTATTTAATGGCACTGTGTTTACAGACCATCTTAAGTCATTTATCTGTTTGAAGGCACTTGCAATTCCTACCTCCCAATGTAGTTCTATTCCTATTTTCCCAATGTGGCCTTACCCTTACAGAAACAGGATCCTTATCTCACACTACTTATAAAAATGAGTTCAAGATAGATCAAAGACCTCATATAAGAACAATGAGTAATAAATTCCTAGAAGAAAATGTAGGGAAACATCTATAATATCTAGTAGGTAATGGTTTCATAGATGTTATACCCAAAATGCAAGAAGCAAAAGAAAATATGGATAAATGTGATCTACTCAAAATTAAAGAGAAAATTGTGCTTCAAAGGATTTTCTCAAGAAATTGAAAACATTTGGAAACCATATATTGGATAATAATGGTCTCATATCCAGCATATATAAAGAAATCCTACAAGTCAACCATAAAAAGATAAACAACAAAATCCAAAAATTGACAGGGGCCTTGAATATACATTCCTCCAAAAGGAAATACATATTCCTAAAAAAGCACATGAAAAGATGCTTAACATTACTATTTGTGAAGTACAAATTAAAATGACATTGAGAGGGAAGTGGATGTAGCTTAGTTGGCTGAGTGCCTGCTTCCCATGTACAAGGTTCCAGGTTCAATCCTTGGTGTCTCAAAAAAAAAAAAAAATGACGCTGAGACATCATTTCATACCTACTACACAGGCCCCTATTAAAAAACCAGAAAACTACAAGTGTTGGAGAAGATGTGGAGAAATAAGAACATTCACTGCTGGTGGAAATGTAGAATGGTACAGCCATAGTAGAGGAGAGTAGGCAACTAAGTGTAGGATTGCACTATGATCCAGCAAACCACTATTAGGTGTATACCCAAAAGAATTGAAAACAGAGTCTCAAACAGATGTTTACACATTGATGTTCACAGAAGTATCATTCACGATTGCCAGTAGATGTCCATCAACCTTAAAATGGATAAAGAATATGTAGTTATTGTAGCTATATACACAATGGAATATTATACAGCCATAAAAAGATTGAAGACTTGATGCATGTAATAGCACGGATTAACATTTAGTACAATATCTTGAGTGAAATAATCCAGACACAGAAGTATAACTATTGTGTGATCTCATTTTTATGAAATAATTTTTATAAGCAAACTGATATAAATTGTATCTTGAGTGTAGGTTACCAGGAGATAAACTGGTTTAGAAAATTGGGTGTTGGTGCTTAACGTTTACAGAATTTCTATTTGGACAGATGGTAAAGTTTTGGAAATGGTAGTGGTGATGGTAGCACAATATTGTGAATATAATCAACAGAATGAACTCTAAAGGTGAGTATGGTTAAATAGGAAAAGTCTAGAATGTAATATTACTAGAAAATAATTAAAAGATCAAACGACAGTACAGTAGACAGAACACTATTATAGCCGATGGACTATAGGTAATAGTACAAGTATAAGAACGTTCTTTCATAAACTGTAACAAATCTATAATATTAATATAAGTTATTAGTAAAAGGTATTAGAAATCATATATTTTAAAAAGTGCTCTCATCATTTGTAGCAAATGTTCCACACCAATTCCAGGTGTTGGTGGTGGGGTGGCATATAGTAATCCTATATTTTATGCACAATTATTTTCTATACTCAGAATATTTCTAATTAAAAATAAACAAATTAATAATTATACCTAAATGACAATGAAAATATTACATAAAAAGCCCTCTGTAACAAAACTAAAGAAACTCCTAAGGAAAATACATCCACTTTTATTTGGAAAATAACCTCTGGAAGTTCTGGGGGTAGGAGGAGGGAATAACATGTGCAATGGTGGGGGGTAAATTTGGGACTTGGGAACTTTCCTGAATGACTTTACAATGACAGATACAGGCCATTATATATCCTGCCATAATCTACAGAATTGAATGGGAGAGAGTATAAACTACAATGTAAACTTTAATTCATGCTTACTGGCAATGCCCCAAAATGTGTTAATCAATTGCAATGAATGTACTACACTAAGGAAAGATCATGCCCATGTGGGAAAATGTGGAAGGTGTGTGGAGTGGGGCATATAAGAATTCCTTATATATTCTATGTAACCTTTATGTGATCTAAGCATCTTTTTAAAAATAAAAAATTAAAATAGAAAACAAAGCGAATACCAATGAATTAAACTAAATTTTCAATTTATTTAATATAGGTTAAAATAGTCTAAAATAATATCTGTGGAAGAAAATATTAAGGAGAATATATCAGTGAATTAAAAATGAAAATATATGACAGGATTAATAGATTAGAACAATTGGACATTTTTATAGGTACATTAGAATTTTCAAAAATTACAAATTACAGAATATAATGGTAATGGGCAGGAAACTCAGATTATATTAACACTATTATTTTCGATGAGTTGAAAGTTCTGAAAATAAGGAAGAATTATAAAACTTAAATTATTCTACAATAACATAGAAAATGAACCAGTGGACAAAAATATTTCTATGAAAGAAAATATCCAGCTTAAATACATTCAAAAATTCATTGTCTAGAATTCCCATAAAACAACACCCTTTCACCAAAAAAAACCCACACGATGGTGGAATATTTGTTAGAGATTATGAGAGATCATCATACTATTCCCACCAACCATGGTCCATTGCGAACCTTTGGCACACTTTTTCCATATCCCCACCCCCAATTATCAACACAGTATGTCTTTGGCATCTATGCAAGAATGTTACAGTGTTGCTGTTAATCACTGTCCTTGGTCACACCAAATGATTGTTTTGTAAGTTCACAGCTTCTGTAATAAAAGCATGTTTTAAAAATAATAGGGTGGATTGGTTGAAAAATTCACAAATTCAAGATATGGCGTATAGTTAGTAGTAAGATTTTGATGATATTCTTTCATAATTTGTAATAAGTGTCTTATTTGTTACATTTTTGTCTCAAATGTTACATTTTTTGCTTTCTTTCTAGTAATATACATTTTCTTAGACTTTCCCTTTCAACCATTGTCATACCCATATAATTCTGCTAGTCATAAACACCATGAGGTACTCTCACCATTTCCATTCATTTCCAAAGATTTACAGACAACTTTTTAACCATTCTGAAACACATATTTTTATATTCAAATTGGAGGATTTTACTGGTCTCTAAGATTCTTGTGAGAACATAGGGATGCTGACTATAATAATGCAATATCTCTTCTCTAAAGCCTAACTCGAGTTCAAATTTTACCTAATGTTTTATCATTATTTAACATTACATGGTACTATGCATACTTATTTATAATGTTTTATGAATTTAACTAATAAAAACACCTTTTTTCCTAACAATGCTTTACTTCACTAAAGCTTCTTGAGGAAAGATTCCATCCCCAATACCTAAAATAGGATTTAGGAAATTATATGCAGTTGTGCAAAACCCTTTAAACTAATAAAGTGATCCATTGGTTGTATTGTTTTGTATTTTAGCTTGCCAGTGCTACTATACAAATAACACACACTGTTTTATTTACACAGCATGATCTATTGTCTTCCAACTATGGAGACTCTAAGTACACAATCAAGATGTCATCACAAAAATGTTTTCTTTCAAGTCTGGAGTTTATTGATTATAGCTTACTAGCAACCCATAATTCAGTCTATGCCTTCATGGGTATTTCTCTCTGTGTCTTAGTGAGTCAAATGCCCTGTACTTACAAGGAGTGCAGTCATGTTAGATTAAGTCCCATCTTGATTCATTTTGGCCTCATCTCAACTAATAACATCTTCAAAGATCCAATTAACACATGAATTATATACACAGCACTGGGCATTGAACAAGTCTTTGTGGGCAAAGGGGGGCATGATCCCACCAATAAGATATCCTAAATCATTTTTGGTCTGGCAGTTGTTATTTTTTTTTTAAGATGTATTTATTTATTTCTCCCCCCCCCCCCCAGTTGTCTGTTCTCTGTGTCTATTTGCTGCATGTTCTTCTTTGTCTGCTTCTGTTGTTGTCAGTGGCATGGGAATCTGTGTTTCATTTTGTTGCATCATCTTCTTGTGTCAGTTCTCAATGTGGATGGTGCCATTCTTGGGCAGGCTGCACTTTCTTTTGTGCTGGGTGGCTCTCCTTACAGGGCACACTCCTTGCACATGGGGCTCCCCTGTGTGGGGACAACCCTGTGTGGAATGGTACTCCTTGCGTGTATCAGCACTGCACATGGGCCAGCTCCACATGGGTCAAGGAGGCCTGGGGTTTGAACCATGGACCTCCCATGTGGTAGGCAGATGCCCTAACCACTGGGCCAAGTCCACTTCCCTGTTACTGATTTTATTTCTACTGACAGTGAAGTTTTTTTTTAAGTTAAGTATACAGTAAAGTTTTTTTAAGTTCAGTATTCTATATATGGAGTTTGAAGTGTTGGTGTTTTAATAAATGTGAGTTACTATGATTTTAATGTGATTCCTTCCAAGTGTAAAGGTTGAGGTATTGATTGGCTCATTGATGTAAATTCTTTGTACTATGATATCCATGAAGTGAATTCTTGATTCCATTCATTAGTATTTCCAACCAAATAGTGAATTAATATTGAAAAAAAGCATTAAGAGATAAGCAGAATATATTCCCTTCTGTACTTCTTCATATTTTGATTGCTTTGTTGCTATTCACATTTAATGGGCCCATTTGGATTTAATGAAGATGTGGGTTGAATGGCGTTCCAACCTGCTCCATGGAGGAAGGGAACATGGCAGTTTCTTAACACTCAAGCTATTTTCAAAGATGAAGAAACTTTCCTGACAGCCCAACAAGAAAGTGATTGCTAGTCTAAAAAGAATATGGAGTTGCAAGTTGAAAATGTATAATGGTAGGCATGTCTATGCTATGATAAAGCAAGCTGTTTTTGAAGGATTAATGTTTTTCTTAATGTGTAATAAAAAATGAATAAATGCAATGGAAACATCACGAAATGTTTCCAGCACACAGTGATCTCAGTGCATGGATTCTTGCCAACCCAAAAGAAATTATGGCTCTCATAGTAATATTTCACATTTTTATCATACAAAATTAATGTCATAAAATTAGATATGGTTATTTTATATTTAGGTTGTTCAAACATCTGAGCTGATTTCACTTGGTTCATGCCAGGTTATTTCTCCTGATTAGAGGGTCAATCACTAATTTAATATATAGCTGTGAAATGATTCTTGAGTGTTTATCTTTTCACTTCCCACAGTCCACTTTTTATAGCTATCCTCATACCTAGTTGGATGAAGAAAAAGCAGAACCCCTATAATTAGGGAGATATAATCACAAAGGCACTGCTCTAACCCACAGATATTAGACTCAGACCTGAACCCTTAAACCCATTCTTATGATTTTACAATCCTCTGACCTGGGAGGAGATCTATCTCTACCATTATTATGTAGCTGTGAAGGAGGCAGAGATATTAAGCAACCACAACCTATGTGTTCGATGCTGCACATATAAACAATGACTGGCGTGTGGCACTTTCTAAGATTTTCTTTCTCTCCTATATTAATTATCTATATTATATTCTAATTTATACCATAGGCCTTGCTGATGTTTCATAATTCATGTGAGATTCAGCACAAATGTTTTTCAGTGTATCCTGAAATATTGGTCTTCAGTAATCATCACCTTATAAACACAAAGCACATATTTTCAGCTCATTGAACTCTGATGATATTAGTCAAAGCAATGTCCTTTGTAGGTCAAAAATCTCCCTAACCCATTCAAGACATACAGATATGAAATTCCTATCAATGTAACAGTCTCTACTTGGATATAACATAATACCTGACACACAAGCATGTCAGAAATGACCATTTCTAAACAACATTGTGGAGGAGTCTTTCTCAGATGAACTCCCCCACCTTTAATCCTGAAAGCACTTAAATATTTCTCTTAAATAGAGGTCCTGGGAAACGGACTTTGGCCCAGTGGTTAGGGTGTCCGTCTACCATATGGGAGGTCCGCAGTTCAAACCCCGGGCCTCCTTGACCCATGTGGAGCTGGCCCATGCACAGTGCTGATGCGCACAAGGAGTGCCGTGCCATGCAAGGGTGTCCCCCGCGTGGGGGAGCCCCACATGCAAGGAGTGCACCTGTAAGGAGAGCCACCCAGCGTGAAAAGAAAGAGCAGCCTGCCCAGGAATGGCACCGCCCACACTTCCCGTGCCACTGACGACAACAGAAGCGGACAAAGAAACAAGATGCAGCAAATAGACACCAAGAACAGACAACCAGGGGAGGGAGGGAAATTAAATAAATAAATCTTTAAAAAAAAAAAAAAGAGAGGTCCTATGTCATGACCAATTTTGTCTGTATCGTGTTGACATTAGCACTCTATACTATAACCCTAAATGTGAAGTTTGTATCAGTGGACCTTATTGAAGCTCAGTGGGTGTAATGAACATACTTACTTCAAAATTTGAGTTTAGTCATCAGTAGTGCAAGAAAGTGAAGTGGCATATAACATCATAGTTGTCAGAGACCAGCCCCAGAGTGTACTGTGATTCACCTCCCAAGATGACACTGAGTTTTTGTAGGCAGTGTCTGTTATCTACACTCAATCTTCATTCAGTTTATAGGATCTGTGGATGGAAATGTGAATAAATGGAAAGAGATACTTGTTCTCCAATCTATGGTCTAGGTACTATTGTTCAGGAAAAATAAAATATATGCTCTATCAGATGATGGTAAGTATTATGGAGACTGACAAAGTAAGGAAGGGAAAAGGGACTAGAGTATTACATAGTATAGATTTTACTCAGAAAAGGAGCAGATTATGATTTCTTAAAATCAATGTTAAGTGGTTTTTATTGAGCATCACTGTGTACCAAGCACAATGATAAATTTTAAGATTATCTTTTTTCAGTTATTACAACACACTTCACTATGCATGTTTTACTGATAATGAAATTGAACCTTCAAAGGATAAATAGTTTTCTACTGCCAGAGTAGAGGGATTGGTGTCTTAATCTACTATTTTTAAAGTGATGGACACTGAAGTAATACCATCATTAGAGTTGCCGTGAAGAAATTTGATGAGTTAAAAAGCAGCTGACATTATGCTGAGTAAAATAAGTAAGCCACAAATGGACAAATATTGTATGATCTCATTGATATGAACTAATTATAATAAGTAAACTCATTGACTTAGAATCTGGAATATAGGTTACCAGGAGACAGATTGATGTTAGAGAATGGGGGTTTGATGTTTAAAATGTACAGAATTTATTTTTTAGTTGATTGTAATGTTTTGGAAATGGATAGTGGTGATGGTAGCACAATATTGTGAGTGTAATCAGCAGCACTGAATTATATTGGTGAATGGGGCTAAAAGCAGAAACATTAGGTCATATATTTTGCTGGAATAAGTAAAAGATAAAACATAGGACTGTATAACACATTGAACCCTACTGCAGATGATGGAGTGTAGTTTACAATACAAGAATATTCTTTTATGAATCAAAATAAATATACAATACTAATACAAGGTGCTAAAGTTAGGATGAAGTTACATTAGGAAAATAATAAATAAATGATAAAAATAATAAAACCTAATATAAGCTATGAATGATAGTAAATAGTATTGTTTTAATAATTTTTCATTAATTATAACAGGTAATGACTGTTAAAAAAATTAATACAGGGACATGGCTGTGGCTTAATTGATTGGGCTCCCATCTACCATATGGGACATGAACTCAGGACCTCCTTGTGAAGGCAAGCTGGCCCATACCCATGGAGAGCTGTAGCCCTTGCCACAGAGAACTGGTGCAGCAAGATGAGGAACAAGGGGAGACAAGCAGACAAGCAGAAAAACATGCAGCAAATGGACAGAGAGAGCAGACAGCAAGAAAGCCATGGGGGGGGGGAGAATTAAGTAAAAGTAAAAAACTAAATTAAAAAAACTAATGCAATTACAAAAAAGTATCAGCAATTGTAGCAAATGTTCCACACAATAGCAAGTTGTTCATGGTGGGGTAGTGGATTAAAATATGTATTTTATGCATGATTGGCCTGTAAACACAGGCCAATCTAATAATTATTTTACAAAGCAGCCAAAATATGCAATCAGTTGATAATTTTTTTCATGGAATATATTATCTCTGGCTTCACTGTGTGTCCGATTCCAATTTCACTCAACTTAAAACCTTATTCAAAATTCTGAAGTGGGTTTATAATTTTATAAAGGCAGATTTTCCATTGGAAAGAGATACACCAAACCAGATTTAGCTTGATCTTCATTTGTATTTACTTATTCTTTTACCCATTTATTTGTTTGCTTGTGTATTTATTCATTTCACATTACACCAAGTTATTTCACTTCCTCCCAGGAAATTTTTCTATACAAATATTTTGTAATGATTTACATTAAGGTTTCTCAATAACTATGATGGAAAATGATTTTCAAATGAAGTAATAGAATTGTTCATATTAACAAATTAAAATTACTGAGCATAAATATGTTCTTGGATGTTTCCAACAAAACACATATTTCCAACATATTACTACAAGCTTAAACTATTATTCAAGTTAAATATTCAGTCTAATTATTTCTTAAAAATTTTATAACTCCTAATTTAGAAACACCTAATTTGCAAATTTTCATATCATTATTTAAAATTATATTTGGCATGGTAATTGTGGTTATTAAGATATTTCTTAGTAATCTAATCACCAAAAACTAAGTTTTTTAGTCCCAAAACTAAGTATTTGGGTGAAGTTGGCTTCATAGAATGAGTTAGGTAGTGTTCCCTACTCTTCAATATTTTGGAACTGTTAGGACAGGGTTGGCATTAATTCTTGGAATGATTGGCAGAATTCATTTATGATCCATCTTATCCTTGGCTTTTCTTTATTGGGAGTTTTCTGATGACTAACACAATCTCTTTTAATTTTTCTGTTTAGTAGTTCTGTTTCTCCTAGAGTTACTATAGTTTGTTCCTGTGTATCTAGGAATTTCTCCATTTCATCTAGTTTGTCTAATTTATTGCTCATAATATTCTCTTCTGATATTTTTAAAAAATTTCTATGGGAGCAGTAGTAATGCATCCACACATTTCTGATTTTGCTTATTTGCTTCTCTTTCTCAGTCTAGTTGTCAGTTTTATTATCTTCCAAAGAACCAATATTTGGTCTTGTTAATTCTCTCTATTGTCATTTTCTCTATTTCATTTACTTATAGTCTAGACTTTATTTCCTTCTGCTTGCTTTGTGACTTTTTTGCTCTTCTTTATCTAGTACCTCCAGGTAGGGAGAAGCCCTTTCTTCTTTTTTAATGTATTTTAATTTCAGAAGCTGTGAACTTTCAAAACAATCATGTACATGTGTAGAATTTCTATACAACACCCCTTCACCAACATACCACACTGTGGGAAACATTTGTGACAGGTTATTAGATAATATCAGTCTATTACCACCAAACATGTTCCATAGCATGCATTTGGTGCCCTTTTTCCATACCTACCCCAATATGAATACAGTACATCTTTGACATTGATGCAAGAATGTTACAGTATTGCTGTGACCTATGGACTGTTGTCATAGGTCACTTCAGTTGTATTTTTCCATGTTTCTGCACATTCCTACTATGCTGCAATAGTGATGCACATTTAGGGATGTAAATATCCCTCTCATCCTTGCCTTTACCTCATCTCATTAAGTTTTGATATGTTGGGATCTCTTTTACATTCATGTCAAGATATTTACTGATTTGCCTTGCAATTTTTTCTTTGCTACACTGATTGCTTAAGAATGTATTGTTTACCAACTCTATACTGGTGATTTTTCCATTTCTCCACTTTTTATTGCTTTCCAGCATCATTTCATTATGGTTAGTGAATTAGTCAGCCAGAGGGGTGCTGATGCAAAATACCAGGAATCGGTTGGTTTTTATAAAGGGTATTCATTTGGGATAGGAGCTTACAGATCCAGGCCATAAAGCATAAGTTATTTCCCCCACCAAAGTCTATTGGAGCAAGCTGGCTGCCAAAGTCTGTGAGGGTTCAGTCTTCCTGGGTTCCTCTCTTCTTGGGGCTCCAGTTTAAGTCTTGAGCATCAAACATCAACATCAAAACTCCAATATCAAAACCCCCTTTTGTCATGCATTTTATCTATGAGTCCCCACCCACCAAAGGGTGGAGACTCAGTGCCCTGTTAGCATAAGAGATTTTCATAATTGTTGGAAACTGAGGCACAATGGCCTTCAAGGAGAGACATGCTGTCTCCATGGCTACGCTTGCAACCTAAGGAATGTGGTAATTAAGAGTTCCCAGCAAATGGGATGAAGCTGTTAAAGGTGAAAGAAAAGATGAGCACATACCTTTTGTAGTGAATAGAACACTTAGACTTTGTACCTTGAGATAAGAGTTTTTTCTAAAATTCCTTAGACTACAGGTAATGCTGATAGTTAATACATGTTGCTCCTTAATGTCACATACGCTATGTTTGTGCTTATTGGCATGTAGGCTACCTATGCCTGCTTCTTGGCACGTACATTGGGATATATAAAGAAGCCCCTTGTAAACAATAAAGTTGTCTGATGAGCTTGAGGCTTCAATGCTCTCAGATCCCCTGATCCCAATCTCTCTTTGTCTTTCATTCCCGATACCCTTTGGGTCCGTGACTCTGACACATAATTATATCAAATAAACCTATGAATCCAATACAATCTAATATGCCCAGGGGAAAATTAGTTTACAATCATAATCCAATATTTCTTTTTGGAATTCATCAATAATATCAAACTGTTACAGTCAGAAAGTGATTTGCACAATTTCAATTTTTAAAAAAATTTACTGAGACTTGTTTTGTGATCCAATGTGGGCTAAGCTGGAGAATGATCTATGTGCTCATGAGAATATATATAGCTTCCATTTTACTGTTGTTGCAATGTTTTCACTATATTTGGTATGAGGTGATAATAATCTCATGGGATGAGTTGAAAATTGTCCCTTCCTGTTCTATTTTTTGGAAAAGTGTCTGTCAATATTGGTATTTCTTCTGTAAATATTTGGTTTAATCACACATTAAGACATGTTCCACCAGTCTTTCTGGTGGGAAGATTTTAATTTCAATTTCTGTATTGAAAGTATGACTATTAAAGCTATTAAAGCTATGAAGAAACAATTCTTCATTGTTTCTTACATGTCCTCTGGTAGTGTCCAAATCAGTGGCAAAGATTGTTTTTATCATTCCATTCCTACCCTTTTAATGATTGCAGAATCTGTTGGGATGGCAGGTTTTTCATTCAAATTTTTGATAATTTGTCTCCTCTCTCTATTCTTGTTCCATATGCCTGGAAATTTAAACATTTTATTTATTGTCTAAGTGAACTAGATTTTGGTGTCCTTGGTTTTATATCATTATCAATGGGTTTTTATGCTGGTCTCTTTTGTTTGCTTTCTTTCTTTTGTTGTTTATTTGTGTTAAATTTGTTCCCATTCTTCTCATCGCCACCATTAATACTGTGGTCAAATTTGAAATGTTTCTTTTTTCCTAGTGTAGGTGTTTACTGCCATAAATTTCCCATCATCACTTCTTTGGAACTTGTCCCTACAAATTTTGAATTTATTTTAATTATGTGCAAAGCAATTTTAATTTCCATTTTTATTTCCCTTTTAACCCATGTGTTCCTTAGCAGTGAGTGATTTCGTTTACAATATTTGAAGTCTGTCATAATAAATTTCCCATATGGAGTCCCAACTTGAATCTATTATTATCAGAGACCATATATTGTATGATTTGCATTCTATAGAATTTGTTTAAAAGTATGGTTTATACTTGCCTATTTTTCCATATGCACTTGTAATATAAATGTGTATGCATCTATTGCTATATGGCATATTTTATAAGTGAAAATTAGGTCAAGAGGGTTGATAATGCTGTTCAAATCTTGTATAGTATTGTTAATTTCCTTGTCTATATATTCTATCAGTTATTAAGGAAAGAGTGTTAACATTTTAAAAATAATCATGATTTGTATATTTCTTCTTGCATTTTAATCAGTTTTAGATATATACTTATATATTGAGTTATTAGATGCATATATATTTAGGATTTCTATGACATCTTGATGAATTGACCCATGAGAACTATGAAATGGCATTTAATTTTTCTGATAATATTATTTGCACATATATATTTTTATTTTTATTGGCAGAATCATATGCTATTTGCCATCTTTTTATTTGAGCCTATTTGTGTCTCTATATTTAAGTGTGATTTTTATAGACAAAATATATTGTCCTTGCATATTTATATAATCTAACAATTTTCAATTTTAATAGAGGTCTTCAGACCATTTACATTTGATAGGAATATAAATGTGGTTGGGTTTATACTATCACTTGCTTTTGGTTTTCTACTTGTCTCAATGATCATTGTTCCTTTTTCTTTTAATTGACTACAATATTTGAATTTAATTTTATATACTCTTCTGTATTATTCAATACAACTACTCTTTTTGCATGCATTTTAACATAAATTCTATTATACAGCAATCTTTTACTTCTCTCTAAGCAATCTAAGAAACTTACAATTTTATTTTTTTATTTCTCTGCTCTTGGCTTTTCTATTTCATTACATATTTTTTCCATATATTATTAACCTGTATCATGTTTATATATTTATTTAAATATGATATTTTAAAGAGATTGAATGAGAAAAAAATCATGTAATTCCCAATATATCATCATTTCTTATGTTCTTTCTTTACTTATGTTAATCTCATATATTATGCTCTACACTTATTATCCTTATGATTGCAGAATTTCCTTTAGTATTTATTCTTGTCTTGGACTGCTTTTAATGAGTTCTCCTTTTTTTTTTTGAAGAAAGAGATATTTTATTTTACTTTTTTCATTTGTATTCTTCTTAGAGTCCTCTAATTACTGGAATATTGGGCCACTTGAAGTTCTTCCATTGAACACAACTATTCTCTTTCTCATTGTTTCATTTTAGATACATTCTATTACTATTTCAAATTCACTTATCTTTTTTTCTTCAATGCTTAATCTGCCAGTATGTCCATCTGGAATATTCATATCACATATTTTACTTTCTAATCCACTGAAGTTTGATTTTAGTCTTTTTCATATCTTCCAAATTTAAAATTATATTTTCTGTACATATAGATAACATGTATATTTGACAAGGGAGCAAACAATTTATTGGGGAAAGCATAATCTTTTAATTAAATGGTATAAGGAACAACTGGACATCCAAATGCAAAATAATGCAGTTGCACTTCTACTTCATATCATATACAAAATTAATTCAAAATGGATTATAGCCCTAAATCTAAAAGATAAGTTATTAAAATCTTTGAAGAAAATACCAGGGTAAATATTTCTGGCTTTGCATTAGACAATAATTTCATAAATATGAGAGCTATGATGTGTATCAACAGAAAACATAGTAAAATTATTGTTGATTTCAAAGGATATCAAGAAATTGGAAACATTTATAGAATAAAAGAATAATAGAAGTGAGGAATATTTGCAAGAATTATAACATATATACATCTTTCTATATGTAGAAATAATATATCTGATAAGTTAATTATAATCAATATACAAATAATTATTGGAATCAGCAATAAAACATTATAAAATGATTAAAATGGGTAAATATCCAGTTTATTTTGGGGTTATGAAAATATTTGGGAATTAGATAGTAATGATGATTGCATGTCCTTCTGATTTTAATAAATCTGCACACTTTATTTTGATATAGCCACATTTATTAAATTTTAATGTTACATTAAAAAATAGGAGGTCCTTATATAGCCCCCACCCCCTCAGCCCACTCCTCCCATGTCAACAACCTCTTTCATCATCATGGGGCATTCATTGCATTTGGTGAATACATTCTGGACCACTGCTGCACCACATGGAAAATGGTTTACATTGTAGTTAACAATCTCCCCCAGTCCACCCAGTGGGCCATGGCAGAACATATAATGTCCAGCATCTGTCCCTGCAGTACCACCCAGGACAACTCCAAGGCCTGAAAATGCCCCCACATCATATCTCTTCTTTTCCTCTCCCTACCCTCAGCAGCTACCATGGCCACTTTCTCCACATCAATGCTACAATTCTTTCCATTACCAATCACAATAGTTCCATAGTAGAATATCAGTAAGTCTGCTCTAGTCCATACTCTATTCCTCCATCCTGTGGACCCTGGGATGGTTATGTCCACTCCACCTCTATATCGAGAGGGGGCTTAGATTCCACATGGATGTTGGATGCAATTCTCCTGCTTGCAGTTGTAGGCACTCTTGGCTCCCTGGTGTGGTGGTTGACCTTCACCTCCCTGTTAGCTGGCTGGAGTAAGTTCCTTAAACCAGAGGATAGGAGTTGCAGATCTGTTGGGGCTCAGGGCCTGGCTATCACATGGACAGTCCAGAGATTTAAGTCCCCTGAGCATACACCAAACACCAGCGTTAACCACAGGCCCAGTAGAAGTAACAGGAAAGGCTTGTGAACAAAGATCACATCTGAGTTCAACTCCATCACACTCAGGAACACAAACTCCAAAGGAGGGCCAACTGACATGGCACTGAACTCCATCTGCCAAGACCATAGAACCTGTGGGTCTCTATAGCCCTCCAAAGAACAATACCTGGGCTTGTAAAATTCACACTTTTAAAGTGTGTGTAACTTGCACACTTTAAAAGTGTGAATTTTATGGTATATGAATTTGTATTTTAGTAAAACTTAAAAGGAATGTATCCTATTATGATGATTAGGCTATTGTGTCAACCCAGCCATGTAAATGTGCCCAATTGTTTAGTCAAGCAAGCCCAGTTAGCACTGGGCTAACTAATACAAAGGCATTTTTGGACTTTAGGCACCACTGACTTTACTGCAGTTGTAAATCATAGACAGCTGGTTGTAACTATATCAATCAAGGAGATTGCCATCAGCAATGAGTAACGCTTAAACCCATTTAGTTGATTGCCTTAAAAGGAGAATGGTTGATCCTCTTCACCTCCCTGTTAGCTGGCCGGGCTAATTCCAATAAACCAGAGGGTAGGAGTTGAAAGTCTGCTGAAGCTCAGGGCCTGGCTGTCACATGGACGGTCCAGAGGTTAAGGTCTCCTGAGTATACACCAACCCCAGTGCCAACCACAGGTCTGGTAAAAATAACAGAAGAAGCATGTGTAGAGAGGTCACATCTTAGTTCAATTCCATCACACTCAGGAACACAAATTCCAAAGTAGGGCCAACTGACATGGCACTGTACTCCAGAGCCAACCACCATGACCACAGAACATGTGGGTCTCTATAATGCTCAGGAGAACCAGTAATTGGCTTTTATCTACTTTGGCTGTCTCTGGGACCCTGTTGAGGCATCAAAGAGTGCCTACAACTGCAAGCAGAAGAATTGCATCCAACATCCATGTGGAATCTAAGACCCTTCTTGATATAGAGGTGGAGTGGACATAACCATCCCAGGGTCCACAGGATGGAGGAATAGAGTATGGACTAGAGCAGACTTACTGATATTCTACTATGGAACTATTGTGATTGGTAATGGAAAGAATTGTAGCATTGATGTGGAGAAAGTGGCCATGGTAGCTGCTGAGGGTAGGGAGAGGAAAAGAAGAGATATGATGTGGGGGCATTTTCAGGCCTTGGAGTTGTCCTGGGTGGTACTGCAGGGACAGATGCTGGACATCATATGTCCTGCCATGGCCCACTGGGTGGACTGGGGGAGAGTGTTAACTACAATGTAAACCATTTTCCATGTGGTGCAGCAGTGCTCCAGAATGTATTCACCAAATGCAATGAATGCCCCATGATGATGAAAGAGGTTGTTGATGTGGTAGGAGTGGGATGAGGGGGGTGGGGGCTATATAGGGACCTCATATTTTTTGAATGTAACATTTAAAATAAAATAAAGAGAGAGGGGGAAGAAAGGGGGGCGGGGTTATTCCAGCTTTGGAAGAGAATTTCCCAACTCATCTTTGGATAGCCAACATCTCCCAGAACTCATCAAGAACCTTCCATTGGGTGTTCATTTATAGAATCATGTGCTATTGGCAGATATTGTAGGGGTCCCTGAAGTAATGTGTGGGGCTCAAGCCACATTGCTAGGGAGGATCAATGTGCACAGAGAGATGAGGGTGTAGTCAACTGTGCCTGTACCTGCAAGTAAGCAGAAAGGAGCTGACATCCTGATAAGAAACTCTAAGAAAACCCTCCTCAAGAATTCATGCCTGGGAAGTGGACTTGGCCCAGCAGTTAGGGCATCCACCTACCACATGGGAGGTCCGCGGTTCAAACCCTGGACCTCCTTGACCCATGTGGAGCTGGCCCATGCAGAGTGCTGATGCATGCAAGGAGTGCCTTGCCACTCAGGGGTGTCCCCCATGGAGGGGAGCCCCATACACAAGGAGTGTGCCCTGTAAGGAGAGCTGCCCAGCACCAAAGAAAGTGCAGCCTGCCTAAGAATGGTACCACCCATACAGAGAAATGACACAAGAAGATGATGCAACAAAGAAACACAGATTCCCATGCTGCTGACAAGAACAGAAGCAAACAAAGATGCAGCAAATAGACACAGAGAACAGACAACCTGGATGGGGGGAAAGGGGAAATAAATAAATAAATTGATTAAATAAATAAATAAATGAATCTTTTTTTTTTTTTAAAGACTTCATGCCTGATAGCCCCTACTCTGATAACAATGACCTAGTTAACTGCTTTAAGTAAAACTTTTGGTGCCAGATCGGGGCCTTGGCATTGTCATCAGCTAGCCATGGCCCACCTGATCCCCTCTAATCTTGTTTTTGTCTCTATGTGTCTTTCTTCAGCTCTCATCACCTCCCCTCAGGTTCTCAGTTCACCCACACAGGTTGTGACAGATATCTCTTGTTGGTTCTTTTTCTCTTGAGAACGCTGACTAATACCGCTTGCTATTGGGAGGGGTTCTTGAGGAACAGAGTCTTAAACATAGGATGTCTGAGGTGGTTCTGGGAGTTTTGCAATTGTATTTCTACTATAATTGGACTCAAGGGTACTGATGGTTCTCTTTCCAATAACAAAAAGGCTGCTAACAGTCCATGGTGTGAGTTGGAAATCAAAATATGCAAAATAGCATCACAGGATTCCCCTACTTACACACTTATAATAAGCAAGGATCTGGGTGAGAGCATTTTCAACACCTTAACAGAGTTTTGTGAAGTCAAATGGTATGATGATGTTGGATGGCTCCTCCTAGATACTCTGGATACTTTTACAAAAGGAAGAGATAAGTTAAAGGTTTCAAGTTTGAAACTTAATCACTGAATGAATGATGCAAAAGTTTCTATGTGTGCTCTTAAAGAAAATCTTGTCTCCTGTAGCCACAGGCTTCAAACATCTGAGGACCAAACTCGGACTCTCATTGTAAGAGTAACAAAGTTACAAAGGAAACTAAAATCTCAACCCTTCAGGGTTTCTGCAGTAACAATGAAGGCATTGATTGGAAAAGAGTGGAATCCAGAGTCTTGGGATAGAGACACGTGGGATGATGATGATATTGATGGAAACATTGGAACCCTGAATTCTAATGAGACTTTACCAAATAAGCATGCCTTGGCCTGCCATGTCCAGGCCACACCTTGTCAACCTTCTATCACCCAGCTTCCAGCCTGCCCCAGGGAATCTGAAACAACTTCCAGCTCTGAGGCAGGTACCAGCCAAACTGAAGCCTGCCCTGCCTATCCACCGACCTGCCCCAGAGAATCTGGACCTCCTCCCAACCCTGAAGCATGTACAACAAACTACAGCATGCAATGCTGAGCCTCCAGTCTGGCCTGAGGAAACTGCCTCCCAACCCCTGCCTAAAGCGATTAATCCTGTCTCACCAGAAGAAAATGCAAGCGAATGCTGTGAGGTCAGTAGCTTGCAAGGCATTTCTAATCATTCTCTTTACCCACCGCCACCCCTCTCTTGTCTTTGAGACCTATTACTAGACTAAAATCACAAGCCCCCAAAGGTGAAATACAAAGTGTGACCCATGAGAGAGTAAAGTATACTCAGGGTGAACTGCATGAGTTTTCCAAATTATATAGATAGAAATCAGGTGAATATGTATGGGAATGTATATTAAGGGTATGGAATAATGATGGAAGGAATATAAAGTTGGATCAGGCTGAATATATTGATATGGACCCACTAAGCAGAAATTCTGGATTCAATGCTGTAGCTCCAGGGGTTAGAAAGAGCTCTAACTGTTTGTCTGTGTGGCTGATTGAAACATGGTCCAAAAGATGGCCTACATGTCTGAGGTAGAGATGCCTGATTTGCCCTGGTACATAGTAGAAGAAGGAATTCAAAGACTTAGGAAGATTGGAATACTACAAGGGATTTACCATTTGAGAACTGCCCCACCCTCCCCAGAAATGTCCAGAGGACACACCTTCAACCAGGTCTGTGAGGAATAAATTTGTAAGACTAACTCTATCTTCCCTGAGGAGCTCTGTGGTTGCTCTTCTCTGTATTCCAGTTATTATTGTAGGGAGAGCTGTGATGAAATTAGAATCCTTAAACATTGTGGGATGATTGAGTGTTTTGGTCTGCTAAAAGTCAAGTATCTGGAGTTAATTGCCAATATCAAGGTGGGCATGGCTTCCATAATGAAAGGCAGATTCAAAAAAGCACTCAAAATGGTCTGAGTTGTGTAGAGTTATGGCATTGGCTAATACATCATGGGGTACCCAGCAGTGAAATAGAAAGTCTACTAAGTTTCTTTTGGATTTGTATAAACAGAAGAGTTCTAGGTCAAGTGAATGAAACCCTAACTCGAATTACGGATGCAGAGAATCATGGCCCCTTAGAGAATTCCAAGATTTGAAACAGTTTATAGACCCAGAGCCCCTTGAATATGGAGGAAGCAAGGTCTCCTTGGGAAGGATCCTGTTAACTTGCCCAAAATTTATACTGTTAATCTTCCTCCCAACTTTCCACAAGGAGATCTAGGGCCTTTTACCAGGGTAACTGCATTGGGGTAAAGGAAATGATCAGACATTTCAGGGATTCTTAGACACTGGCTCAGAAGTGACACTAATTCAAGGAAGCCCAAAACATCACTGTGGTCCACCAATCAGAGTAGCGGCTTATAGTGGTCAGGTGATTAATGGAGTTTTACCACAGGCCCATCTCACAGTTGGTCCAGTGGGTTCCCAACTCATTCTGTGGGTATTTCTCCAGTTCCAGAATGTATAATTGGAATAGGCATATTCAGTAAATGGCAGATTCCCCTCACTGGATCTCTGACTTGTGGAGTGAGGGATATTATGGTTGGAAAGGCTAAGTGGAAGCTACTAGAACTGCCCCTACCTAGCAAAATAGTAAACCAAAAGCAATACTGGATTCCTAGAAGGATTGCAGAAATTAGTGCCACCATCAAGGATTTGAAGGATGCAGGGGTGGTGATTCCCACCACATCCCCATTCAATTCTCCTATTTGGCCTGTACAGAAAACAGATGGATCTTGGAGGATGACAGTAGATTATCTATAAAGTTAACCAAGTGGTGACTCCAATTGCAACTGCTGTCCCAGATGTGGTATCATTGCTTGAGCAAATCAATACATCCCTTGATACCTGGGATGCAGCTATTGATTTGACAAATGCTTTTATTCTCAATTGCTATTAGTAAGGATCACCAGAAGCAGTTTGATTTTGCTGGCAAGGCCATGGGTATACCTTCACTGTCCTGTCTCAGGGGTATATCAACTCTCCAGCTCTATGTCATAATATTGTCCTCAGCAATCTTGATCATCTCTCTCTCCCACAAGACATCACACTGGTTCATTATATTAATGATATCATGTTGATAGGACCTAGTGAGCAAGAAGCAGCAAACACTCTAGACTTATTAGTAAGGCATTTGCATGAGAGAAGATGGGTGATAAATCCAACTAAAATACATGGTCCTTCCACCTCAGTGAAATTTCTAGGTGTCCAGTGGTGTAGAGCATGTCAAGATATCCTTTCTAAAGTGAAGGACGAGCTGGCTTATCCTTGCATCTGGCTCGTCCTATAACCAAAAAAGAGGCACAACCCTTAGTTGGTCTCTTTGGATTTTGGAGACAACACATTCCTCATTTGGGTGTGTACTCCAGCCAATTTACCGAGTAACTAGAAAAGCTGCAAGTTTTCATTGGGGAATCAGAACAAGAAGAGGGTCTGCATCAGGTCCAGGCTGCTGAGCAAGCTGCACTATCACTTGGGTCATATAATCCAGCAGATATAATGGTGCTTGAAGTTTCAGTGACAAATATGGTTGCTGTCTGGAGCCTTTGAGAGGCCCTTTTAAGAGAATCATTATGCAGACCCTTAGGGTTTTGGATCAAAGCCCTGCCGTCCTCTGCAGATAACTACTCCCCTTTTGAGAAACAGTTTTGACCTGCTAATGGACCTTAGTAGATACTGAACACTTAACCATGGGCCATCAAATTACCATGAGACCTGAGTTGCCTATCATTAGCTGGGTATTGTCTGACCCACCAAACCATGAAGTTGGGCATGCACAGCAGAACTCCATAATAAAGTGTAAGGGGTATATATGAGATAGGGCTCGAGTGGCTCCTGAAGGCATGAGTAAATTACATGAGGAAGCAGCTCAAATGTCCATGGTCACCACTCCTGCCAGTTACCTTCTCGTTACCAACCCACAGCTTTGGCCTCTTGCAGAGCTCCATACAATCAGTTGACTGAGGAAGAGAGAACTCATGCCTATTTACAGATGATTCTGCAAAATATGCAGGTACCACCCACAAGTGGACAGCTGCAGCACAGAGCCCCTTTCTGGTACATCCCTGAAGGACAGTGGTGAGGGCAAATCCTCCCAGTGGGCAGAACTTCGAGCAGTGCACCTGGTTGCTCATTTTGCCTGAAAGAAATGGCCAGAAGTGTGTTTGTACACTGATTCATGGACTGTTGCTAATGGTTTGGCCAGATGGTCAGGGACTTGGAAGGAACATGATTGGAAAATTGGTGACAAAAAGGTCTGGGGAAGAGGTATGTGGATTGACCTTTTTGAGTGGATGAAAAACATGAAAATTTTTGTGTCCCACTTGAATGCTCACCAGAGGATGATTTCAGCAGAGGAAGATTTTAAGGATCAAGTGGATAAGATGACCTGATCTGTGGCTAATACACAGCCTTTTTGCCCAGCCTCTCCTGTCATTGCCTAATAGGTTCATGAACAAAGTGGCTATGGAGGTAGGGATGGAGGTTATGCATGGGCTCAGCAACACAGACTTCCCCTTATCAAGGCTGACTTGGCTACATCTATTGCTGAGTGCCCAGTCTGCCAGCAGCAGAGACTCACACTCAACCCCCCCATACAGCACCATTCCTTAAGGTGACCAGCCTGCTACCTGGTGGGAGGTTTACTACATTGGGCCACTTCCACATGGAAGGGGCAGCAATTTGTTTTACCTGGAATAGAGACATACTCTGGATATGTGTTTGCACTTCCTTCATGCAATTCTTTTTCTGAAACTGCCATCCATGGACTTACCAAATGTCTTATCTCACACCATAGCATTCCACACAGCATTGCTTCTAATCAAGGAACCAATTTCACAGCAAATGATGTGCAGAAATGGGCACATGCCCATGCCCATGGAATTCACTGGTCTTACCATGTTCCCCATCACCCTGAAGCAGCTGGATTGATAGAATGGTGGAATGGCCTTTCAAAGACTCAATTATAGCACCAATTAGGTGGCAATATCCTGCAGGGCTAGGGCAGTGTCCTCCAGGAGGCTCTGTATGCTTTAAATCAGCGTCCACTCTATGATGCTATTTCTCCCATGGCCAGGATCCATGGATCCAGGAATCAAGGGGTGGAAATGGGAGTGGCACCACTCACTATTACCCTTAGTACCCCACTAGGAAAATTTTTGCTTTCTGTCCCTGCATCCTCAAACTCTGCTGGTCTACAGGTTTTAGTCCCCAAAGGAGGAGCACTGTCACCAGGGAACACAACAAAGATTCCATTGAACTGGAAGTTAAAACTTCCACCTGGCCACTTTGGGCTTCTCTTAACTCTGAATCAACAGTCAAAGAAGGAAATTACTCTACTTGCTGTAGTGATTGATCCTGACTTTCAAGGGGAAATAGGATGGCATCTACATAATGGGGGTAAAGAAGACACTGCCTGGAATACAGGAGCTTCTCTAGGACATCTCCTCGTACTGTCATGTCCTATAATTAAAGTCAATGGAAAATTGCAACAACTCAATCCAAACAGGACTAACAATGGCCCAGAATCTTAAGGAATGAAACTTTGGGTCACCTCACCAGGCAAAGAACCACAGCCAGTTGACGTGCTTGCTTAGAGTAATGGAAACATGGAATGCATAAAGAAGGTAGTGATAAATATGAACTTCAACCACATGACCAGTTACAGAAATGAGGACTATAATGGTAATGAATCTTCCTTGTTTCACTATGATGATGATTGTATATGTACACAAAACAGATTTGTCTTCTTCCCCAAACTTTCCCCTTATCATATAACAAGTTGTGTCAGTTTTGTCATATGTCATAATATTTGAGGATGTCAAGTTTGAGAGTGAATATTACCCCAAGAGCTTACACCCTATTCTGTGTGGAATGAATGTGTTTCCAGTTGTATGCAGGAAAGCTGAACATTGTTAGGTGGAAATATATATATATATATATATATATATATATATATATATATGCATGTCTGTTATTTTACTTAGAGACTATGTATGGTTTAAGGTAATGTGTATGACAAGGGGTAGACTGTGATGGTTAGGCTATTGTGTCAATGTGGCCAGGTAACTGTGTCCAGTTGTTTGGTCAAGGAAGCACTGGGCTAACTGTAATACAAAGGCATTTATGGACTTTAGTCACCATTGACTTTACTGCAGTGGTAAATCATAGACAGCTGGTTATAGTTATACATCAATCAGGGAGATTGCCATCAGCAATGAGTGATACTTAACCCAATGAATTGAATGTCTTAAAAGGGGAAGTGATTCCAGCATTAGAAGAGAAATTGCCCAGCTCATCATTGTACAGCCAGCATCTCCCAGAAATTTGTCAAGAACCTTCATTGGACTTTCATTGCAGCCCCTGGTTGTGGTCTGCCTGTGAAACCTGGAATTGTGCATCCCCATGGCTGTGAGTGATTCTTATAGAATTGCATACTATTGACAGATATTTCTTGTTGATTCTGTTTCCCTGGAGAACCCTAATACATATGGTCTTATATTTTATCTTTTTTTTACAGTAATATTTATGACCTAACATTTCCCCCTTTAACCACATTCACATATATATTTCAGTGAGTATAAATACACTCACAATAAGGTGACACCATAACAATCATCTATTGCCAAAACTTTAAAATCAACATTAATAGAAATGCTGTACAAATTAAGCATCAACTCTGCATTCTATAACCCTAATCTATCCACTAGTTACCTGTATACTTGATTCTAACTCTGTAAGTTTGTTCCTTATAATTAATTCATATGTGTGAAATCATAAAATATTTGTTCTTTTGTGGCTTATTTCACTTAGTATAATATTCTTAAGTTTCATCCATGTTGTCACATAAATCAAGACTTCATTCATTTTTATGGCAGAATAATATTTTATTACATGTATATGCCACATTTTGTTTATCCATTCTTCAGTTGATGGACACATGGATTTCTTCTACCTTTTGATAATTGTGAATAATAGTCCTATCATTACTTGTACACAATAAATTTTGAGACCCTGCTTTCAATTCTTCTGGGTATGTACATAGATGTGGCATTGCTGGGTCATATAATTCTATATTCAGCTTCCTGAGGAAATACCATATTTGTCTTCTAGAGTTATTGGAATTTGGATGTGGAGTGCATTAAATATATAAATCATTTTGGGTAGAATTGCCATCTCAATGATATACCTCTAACCCATGAACATGGAATGTCCTTAACTTTATTTATGTCTTCTTTGACTTCTTTTAGCACCATTTCATAGTTTTTTGCATACAAGTACTTCGTTAAATTTATTCCTAGATTCTTGATTATTTAAGTTGCCGTTGTTAATGGATTTTTTTGTGTGTGTGATTTCTTCCACAACCTGCTCATTCTTACTGCATAGAAACAGTACTAAATTTTGAGTGTTTATCTGGTACCCTTCAACATTCCTGAACTCATTTATTAGCTCTAGTAGAAATGTTGTAGATTTTAGGGGACTTTATATGTATATACAGGGTCATGTCATCTGCAATTAGTAAAAGATTTATTTCTTCCTTTCCAATTTGGTTGCCTTTTACTTTTATTCTTGCCTAATTACTCTGGATAAAATAAGAGTGTTGACGGTGAGCATCATTTTCTTTTTCCAGAACTTTGAAAAATTTCAGTCTTTCAGCACTGAGTATCATATTAGTTTTGGCTTCCCTTTATCATGTTAAAGAAGTTTCCTTCTATTCCTATTTTCCTACGTGTTTTTTTCTTTGGGGGGGGTGGGGAATTATTTTTAAAGGATTTTTAGATTACGTAAGTGGTACATTGAAAATACAGGGGATTCTTATATACCCCACTCTCTCCCCCTCCCACACCTTCCTCCATTAACAACATATTTCATTAGCGTGGTACATTCCTTACAGTTGATGAACACATATTTAAGCACTGCTACTAAGCATGGTCTGTAGTTTATATTATGGTTTACACTTTGCTCCACACAATTTTATAGGTTTTGACAAAATGTATAACACCTTGTATCCGTCATTGCTATATCATACAGAATAATTCCAGTGTTCCAAACGTGCCCATGGTACAATTATTCTTCCCTCTGTTTCCCCTCAGAAACTCTGGTGATCACTCTCTTTACATGAATGTTACAAGTTCTTCCATTTATGGAATAATAAGTCTACTTTAGTCCCTAGTTGCATTCCCCCCTTACCTTTGTTCATTCTTCAGTTAAGGATTTTGGGATGGTTATGCCCATTCTGCTTCTAATTGAGAGGGGGCTTAAATCCCATGGGGCAGATGGATGGAACTGTCTTGCTTTCACTTGGAGACCCTCTCTGTGTTGGGGGTGGGTGTTGTCCATCATCATCCTTATATTGGTTGTCCTGGGCAAGTCCTATGAACTTGTGAGTACCCATTAAATCTATGTCACAGAGACTTAAATCTTCCCGCTGTTCATATGCTGGTTGAGTCTTGAATCTATAAGAGCTTTTATCAAGAAATAATGCTGGATTTTGTCCACTGCTTTTTCTGCATCAACAAAGATGATCATGTGTTTTTCCCCTTCTGTTAGCTAATGTGGTGTTTTATATTCATTGATTTTCTTATGCTGAATTACTCATGCGTACCTGGCAGGGGAACAATTGATATTGGTGTATAATTCTTTTAATTTGCTGCTGGATTTGATTTTCAAGTATTTTTTGTTGAGGATTTATGTGTCTATATTCATAGAGAAATTGATCTGTACTTTTCATTTCTTGTAGTACCTTTATCTGGCTTTGATATTAGTGTGACGTTGGCCTCATAGAATGAAGTAGGTAATGTTCACTACTCTTCAATTTTTGAAAGCGTTTTACTGGAAATGAAATTATTCTTGGAATGATGGTAGAATTGGTAGAATTGCACTGTGAAGTCATCTGCTTCCAGGTTTTTCTTACTTTGGCAGAGTTTTGATGACTGATTCAGCATTACTTGTAATGGGTCTGTTAGGGCCTTCTATTTTTTCTGTACTTATTGTAGGCTGTTGAAGAGTTTCTAGGATTTTGTCCACTTCACTCAAATGTTCTAATTTGTTCAATTTGTTCATAGTATCCTCTAATGCTTTTTCTTATTTCTGTGGGGTCAGTATTAATATCCCCCTTCTAATTTCTGATTTTATTTACTTGAATCTTCTCTCTTTTCTTTGTCACTCTAGCTAAGGGTTCATCAATTTTACTGATCTTCTCAAGGAACAAATTTTGGTTTGTTAATTTTATATATTGTTTTATATATATATATATATTTGCTATTTACCCCTCTAAGCTTTATTTCTTTTTCTTTCTGCTCACTTTGTGAGAAGTTTGCTCTTTTTTTGTTTCCTCCTGGTATCCTGGTAAATATTTGATTTAAGATCTTCCTTCATTTTCCTTTTTTTTTTCAATTTTTTAACTTTTATTTTAATGCTACATTCAAAGAATATGAGGTCCCCATATACCCACGACCTCCCTGACCCCACTCCTCCCCCATAGCCACAACCTCCTCCATCATCATGAGACATTCATTGCATTTGGTGAATGCATCTCTGAGCACCGCTACACCTTATGGTCAATGGTCCACACCATAGTGCACACTCTGCAACAGTCCACCCAGTGGGCAATGGGAGGACATACAATGTCTGGTAACTGTCCCTGCAGCACTACCCAGGACAACTCCAACCCCCTAAAATGCTCCCAGATCACATCTCTTCCTCCCACTACCTACACCCAGCATCCACCATGGCGACTTTCTCCACACCAATGCCACATTTTCTTCGATTATTAATCACAATAGTTCATGAATAGAATATCAGTAAGTCCACTCTAACCCATACTCTATTCCTCCATCCTGTGGACCTTAGAATGGTTGTGTCCACTCCATGTCTATATCAAGAGGGGGCTTAGATTCCACATGGATGCTGGATGCAATTCTTCTGCTTTCAGTTGTAGGCACTCTTGGCTCCCTGGTGTGGTGGTTGACCTTCTTCACCTCCATGTTAGCTGAGTGGGGTAAGTCAAATAAACCAGAGTGTAGGAGTTGCAAGTCTGTTGAGGCTCAGGGCCTGGTTATCACATGATCAGTCCAGAGATTCAGGTACCCTGGGTATACATTAAACCCCAGCACCAACTACAGTTTCCAGTAAAGAAACAGGAGAGGCTTGTGAACAAAGATCACATCTGAGTCCAGCTCCATCACACAGAAACACAAACTCCAAAGTAGGGTCAACTGACATGTCACTGAACTCCATTTACCATGACCATAGAACCTGTGGGTCTCTGTAGCCCTCAGAAGAACCAATACCTGGGGTTATATATACTTTATCTGTCTCTGGGACTCTGCTCAGGTGTGCATAAGGGCAACGCCTCTGATAACCTCCTGGCTCTTTTCGGAGACTGATAGGCATATAAACTCATTTGTCCTTTCCATTTCCCCCTTTTATTCAGGACAAAAAGCATTTTTAACTCCTGGTATTATATCCAGACTGAGATATTCTGGTGGTCTGAGTTGACCCATTTATTCGAGGTCATTTTCTAGTTACATCATCAGCTGGTACTTTTTAGTAATCCCTTGGCACCAGGGAGGTTCATCCCCAGGAGTCATGTCCCACACTGGGGGGAAGGCAACTCATTTACATGCTGTTTGGCTTCGAGACTGGCCACATTTGAGCAACATGGAGTCTCTCAGGAGGTAACTCTTAGGGACCCTGCAGCTCTAGGCCTTGTTCTTATTTCATGTGCACAGGCTCACAAGCATAGTGACTAGTATCAAGGGCTCATTGTTGGACCTTCCTTCTTTTACGGTCTTTGCCATTGCACTTGGGGGATTGTTGCTGTCCCTTTAGGGACTGTGATAGAGCTCCCCTGGCTAGGAATTCAGTTGTTTTTAATCGTAACTACTATGAAAATATCTAAACATTTTTAAGTACCCTGGAGATATGCTCTGGAGAACTCCCTGCCAACCTTGGGTCCCCTGTCAATAACATCACACACCAGTATTACTCCCCTGCCATTGTTGAAACTCTCTGTGATCCAAAACTTCTTCAAGAATGAAGCCCAATATTTTGCCAGGTTTCATTAATAGTAAAATGGAATACAGTGATGAGTTTAAAGGTTACATTTGTAATACATATTAATTTAGAAAAATTAAGGTAAAAATAATTTGGGGTATCAAAAAATTAAAAAATGCAAAAGATTTATTTTTTATGTTTTGCCTTCTATCACTGCAATAAGTGTTGCCTGTGTGCAAATTGGCAAGGCAACTTCTTCCATCTTGTCCTCAGTGTCTATGTCCTTTCTTTTTCTTTTTTTCCTAATTATTAAGCTTATCTTCATGAGTTTTAGATCACAGCAATAGCAATTCATATATACAATATACAGTACTCCCAGATATCCAACATAAAACCCTTTTCCCTTCCACAACAATAATCTTTTTACATATTCATACCATATTTACTGAAACTGATGTACAGATATTGAGACAATAGCTTTCAAACAAGGTAACATTTGGGTTTACATTGTGGTTTATATTTTAGACTATACAATTTTCTAAAGTTTTAGTTATCTTATGTTTACATTATGATTTACATTTTAGCCTATCAGCACCTATATAATTTAGGTCTAATTTAACATGTCTTATAGCCATCCTTGTATAATCTTTTGGAACACTTCTATTGCCCACACAGTTAGTTACATTGATTCCATCTATTCAATACCTCCTTCCCCATTTCCTCAGGGCCCACAGTGACAGTCAGTCTTCATTGCTTGAAGGGCCATGTTCAGAGATACTTGCAACGGTGTGTAGGGCTTGACATGCTCAACTACCCTAATGCATTGGGAGCCACCATGTCTCACAAGAGATACAATTCCCTCTATTTGAGGGCATCAGTCCTCCCCAGGATGTGTGTATACCTTCACTCTCATTATATAGGTCTCTATCAAATGATATAAACCACTATGGCAAAATGAGCACTCACACACTCCCTAGGAGCCTATCCTGCATCAGATTATCCCCTTTAAGCATCTTAAACAGATAACCTTCCTTATTATATTTTTGAAAAGTTTTCTGAGCATTTTACTCTCAACCAAATACCTGACAATCTCCTATGATCGTATGTTGCCCCACCCTCCTCCCAATTTCTTGGGCAATATTACCCATCCTCTCATCCCTAGCCTCAAGCCCACAAAGCCCTACCCAAAGGTAACCATATTCCCCCCATTTTATTCCTTCCTTGTACCAGTACTTACCTCCAGTGTATCATATATTTCACCCATGTAGGTGTCAGCTTAATTCCTTCCTCTACCCTCCAATTTCCTTTAAGCCTATCATCCAGTCTCTAGCTCTCTGAGGAAGCTTGGTTTACTTATTTCATATCATTGAGGTCATGTAGTATTAGTCCCTCAATACCTGGGTTACTTCACTCAACATAAGGTTCTCAAGATTCATCCATGTTATCTCGTGTGTTTGTAGTGTATTGGTTCATAAATCTGTGTAGTATTCTATTGTATGTATATATCAGATTTTATTTTTCCATTCATCTGTTGATGGGCATTTGGGTTGATTCCAACTTTTGGCAATAGTGAACAATGCTGCTATGAACATTGGTGTGCATATATTGTTTGTGTCCTTGTTTTCAGTTCTGCTGGCTATATACCCAGCAGTGGAATTGCTGGGTCATATGACTAATCTATAGCTAGATTTTGAGAAACACCAAACTGTTCTTCAGAATGGCTGGATCCTTCTGCATTCCCACTAGCAGTGGATGAGTGTTCCCTTTCCTTCACATCCTATCCAGCATTTGTAGTCTTCTGTTTTTTTCATAGCTGCCAATCCTATGGGAGTAAAATGGTATCTTATTGTAGTTTTGCTTTGCATTTCTCTAATAGCTAGGGATTTGGAGCATTTTTTCATGTGCTTTTTAGCCATTTGTATTTCTTCTTTGGAGAAGTGTCTGTTTAAATCTTTTTCCCATTTTTAATGTTTTTTTTTGTCTTTTTATTTTTGAGATATAGGAGATCTTTATATATTCAGGTTATAAGTCTCCTATCAGATATATGTTTACCAAATATTTTCTCCCATTGTGTAGGCTCACTTCACTATCTTGACATACTCCTTTGATGTGCAGAAGGCTTTAATTTTGAGGAAGTCCCATTTATCTATTTGTTCTTTTGCTGCTCATGCATTTGGTGTGAAGTTCATGAAGACATTTCTTATTACAAGGTCCTGTAGATGCTTCCCTACACAGCTTTCCAAAGTCTTTATGGTCTTGTCTCTTATATTTAGATCTTTGACCCGTCTTGAGTTGATTTTTGTATAAGGTGTGAGTTGGTAATCCTCTTTCATCATTTTACATATGGTTATGCAGTTCTCCAGGAACCATTTGTTGAATAGGCCATTGTCTCTCAGTTGAGAGGGTTTGGTGGCTTTAATGAATATTATATGACTATATATATGAGGATCTATATCAGAACTCTCAATTTGGTTCCATTGGTCTGTGTGTCTCTCCTTGTGCCTATACCATGCTGTTTTACTACTGTAGCTTTGTAGTATGTTTTGAAGTCAGGTAGTGTGATTCCTCCAATTTCATGTTTCTTTTTCAATATGTCTTTGGCTATTTGGGGCCTCTTTCCTTTCTAAAGAAATTTCATAGCTAGTTTATCTAGTTCCTTAAAGAATGATGTGTTGATTTTTATTGGGATTGCATTGAATGTGTAGATCAGTTTTGGTAGGATAGACATCTTAATAATATTTAGTCTTCCTATCCATGAACAGGGAATATTCTTCCATTTATTTTGGTCTTCTTTGAGTTCCTTGAACAGTGTTGTATAGTTCTTAGTGTATAAGTTTTTACATCTTTAGTTAAATTTATTCCTAAGTATTTGATTTTTTATTGACTATTGTAAATGGTATTTGTTTCTTGATTTCCTCCTGAGCTTGCTCATTATTGGTGTACAGAATGCTACTGATTTTTCTGCATTGATCTTATAACCTGTGACTTTACTAAACTCATTTATGAGTTCTAGAAGCTTTGTTGTAGACCTCTCAGTGTTTTCTATATATAGGATCATGTCATCTGCAAATAATGAAATTTTGACTACTTCCTTTCCAATCTGAATGCATTTTATATCTGGTTCTTGCCTCAGTGCTTGAGCAAGTACTTCTAATACAATGTTAAATAGAAGAGGTGATAGTGGGCATGCTTGTCTTGTTCCTGATCTTAGAGGGAAAGATTTTAGGATTTCACCATTGTAAATGATGTTGGCTGTGGGTTTTTCATATATACCCTTTATCATGTTCAGAAAATTTCCTTGTATTCCAATCTTTTGCAGTGTTTTTTTAATCAAGAAAGGGTACTATATTTTGTCAAATGCTTTTTCTGCATCTATAGATACAATCATGTGATTTTTTCCTTCAATCTGTTTATATGGTGCATTACATTGATTGATTTTCTTATGTTGAACCATCCTTGCATACATGGAATGAATCCCACTTGGTCATGGTGTATAATTTATGTGTTGTTGAATACAGTTAACAAGTATTTTGTTAAGGATTTTTGTATCTAGGTTCATTAGAAAAATTTTTCTGTAATGTTCCTTTCTTGTCATGTCTTAGCTTGGCTTTGGTACTTGGGTAATGTTCGCATCATAGAATGAGTTAGGTAATGGTTCTTCTGTTTTGATTTTTTGGAAGAGTTTCAGCAATATTGGCATAAGTTCTGTCCGGGATGTTTTGCAGAATTCACTGGTGAAACCCTCTGGCCCTCGCGTCTTCTTAGGTGGTAGGTTTTTTTTTTTTGTTTTTTGTTTTTATTCATTTTTCTAAAAAAAATTACATTCAAAAAATATGAAGTCCCATTCAACCCCACTGCCCCCACCCCTCACAGCCCACACAGCAACACTCTCTCCTATCATCATGACACATCCATTGCATTTGGTAAGTACATCTCTGGGCATTGCCGCACCTCAAGGCCAATGGTCCACATCATAGCCCATTCTCTCCCATATTCCATCCAGTGGGCCCTGCAGGGATCTACAATGTCCCGTAATTGTCCATGAAGCACCACCAAGGACAACTCCAAGTCCTGAAAATGCCTCCACATCTCATCTCTTCCTCCCATTCCCCGCACCCAGCAGCCACCATGGCCACTTTTCCCACACCAATGCCACATTTTCTCTGTGGACATTGGATTGGTTGTGTCCATTGCACTTCTATGCCAAGAGGGGGCTTAGATTCCACATGGATATTGGATGCAATCCTCCTGCTTTCAGTTGTAGGCACTCTAGGCTCCATGGTGTGGTGGTTGACATTCTTCAACTCCATGTTAGCTGAGTGGGGTAAGTCTGTTGAGTGTAGGAGTTGAAGTCTGTTGAGGTTCAGGGCGTGGCTATCATATTGTCAGTTCAGAGATTCAAATCCCCTAGATATATCTTAAACCCCAGCACCAACTACAATTTCAGTAAAGTAGCATGAAAGTCTTGTGAAAAGCGATCCCATCTGAGTCCAGCTCCATCATGCAGAAACACCAGCTCCAAAGAAGGGCCAACTGACATGGCAGTGAACCCCATCTGCCATAACCATAAAACCCATGGGTCTCTTTAGCCCTCAAAAGAACCAATAACTGGGATTGTATCTACTTTATCTGTCTCTGAGACTCTGCTCAGGTGTGCATAAGGGCAATCCTTCTGACAACCTCCAGACTCTTTTGTAGAGACTGATAGTGATATAAACTCATTTCTCCTTTCCATTTAACCCCTTACATTAGGTCAAACAGCATTTTATAGTCCTGTTATTATATGTAGACAGGGATATTCTACTGGTCCACATTGAACCTTTAATTCAAGGTCATTTTCTAGTTGCATCATCAGCTGTTATTTGGTACTGATCCCTCGGTGCCAGGGAGGCTCATCCCCGGGTGTCATGTCTCACGCTGGGGGGAATGCACTGCATCTACATCCTGAGTTTGGCTTCGTGACTGGCCACATTTGAGTAACATCAAGGCTGTCAGGAGGAAACTCCCAGGCACAGTGCTGCTCTAGGCCTTGTTCTTATTTCAGGTGTATAGGCTCACAAGCATAGACATTAGTATCAGGGGCTCACTGTTGGACCCTCATTCCTTCCTCGTTCTTACCGTTGCACCTGGGGGACTGCCACTGCTCCCATAGGGACCATGACAGAGCACCCCCGGCCAGGAACCCAGTATCCCCCCAGCTGTTGTTTTTAATTGTTTCCACTATGGGTATATCCAAACATTACCATGCACCCTGGACATATGCTCTGTATAACTCCCTGTCAACCATATATCGCCTGTCAATAGCATCCCATACCAGTATTCCTCCACCGCCATTGTTGAACCACTCTGTGATCCAAAACTTCCTGAAAAGTGAAGCCCTATATAATGTCAGGTTCCCTTACTAGTAAAATGGAATATAGCGATGAGTTTAAAGGTTAGATCTAGAATATGTATTGATTTGGAAAAATTCTACATCCTATCTTTTTCTTTTCTTTTTTCCTAATTATTGAGCTTCTCTTCACAAGAGCCTTAGCTCACAGTAATTCATATATACAATATACAGTACTCCCTCACATCCACCATAAAACCTTTTCCCTTCCACACTGATAATCTTATAACTTATTCATATCATATTTACTTAAACTGATGTACAGACTCTGAGACAATAGCTTTCAAACAAGGCAACATCTGTGCTTGCATTGTGGTCCATACTTTAGGATATACAGTTTTCTAAATTTTTAGTTATTCTATGTCTTACATTATGGTTTACATTATTAGTCTGTCATACCCTATTTGTTTTTGTTGTAATATTACATGTTTTATATCCATCCTTGTGTACTTTCATGAAACTCCTCTCTTATCCCCACATTTACCTTGGATCCATCCATTCAACATCCATTTTCCCCTCCGCTTGGGGCCCACAGCAACAGCCAATCTCCACTTCCTGAGGAGCCACATCCAGAGATACTTGCAACAGTGTTCAGGGCCTGACTTGCTCAACTGCCCTAATGCCCTGGGAGCCAACCTTTCTCTCGAGACATACAGTTCCCTCTATTTGATGGCATTAGTTCTCCCCAGGATGTGGGTCCACCCCCACTCTCACTACTCGAGTCTCTACCAAATGGAACAACCCACCCTCGCAAAATGAGCATTCAGACATTCCCCAGGAGTCCGTCCCGCATCAGACCATCCCTTCCGAACATCCTAAACAGGTAACCCTCCTAATTATATTTTGATATGGTTTTCTCAGCATTTTACTCTCGACCAACACCTGACACTCTCCTATGTTCGTATGTTGCCCCTTCCTCCCCCTAATTTTTGGGCACTATTACCCATCCGCCCATCCCCAACCCCCCTCAAACACACAAAGCCCCACCCAAAGGCAACCCCTTGCTCCCATTTTATCTCTTCTTTGTGCTCATACTTACCGCCAGCTCATCATAGATTCCACCCCTGCAGACCTCGGCTCACATCTTCCTCCACCCGCTAATTTCCTGTAAGCCTATCTTCCAGTCTCTAGCTCTCTGAGGCAGCTTGCTTATTTCATATCATTGAGGTCATGTAGTATTTGTCCTTCAATGCCTTGGTTGCTTCACTCAACATAAGGTTCTCAAGATTCATCCATGTTATCACGTGTGTTTGCAGTGTATTTGTTCTTACAGCTGAGCAGTACTCCATTGTATGTATATACCACATTTTATTGATTCACTCATCTGTTGATGGGCATTTGGGTTGATTCCAACTTTTGGTGATAGTGAACAATACTGCTATGAACATTGGTGTGCATGTATCTGTTTGTGTCCTTGTTTTGAGTTCTGCTGGGTATATACCTAGCAGTGGAATTGCTGGGTCATATGGCAAATCTATGGTTAGTTTTTTGAGAAACCGCCAAACTGTCCTCCAGAATGGTTGGATCCTTCTGCATTCCCACCAGCAGTGGATGAGTGTTCTCCTTTCTTCACATCCTCTCCATCATTTGTATTCTTCTGTTTGTTTTCATAGCTGCCAATCTTATGGGAGTAAGATGTTATCTCATTGTAGTTTTGATTTGCATTTCCCTGATAGCTAGAGATTTGGAGCATTATTTCATGTGCTTTTTAGCCATTTGTATTTCTTCTTTGGAGAAGTGTCTGTTTAAATCTTTTTCCCATTTTTAAATGGGTTGTTTATCTTTTTATTTTCAAGATATAAGAGTTCTTTATATATGCAAGTTATAAGTCTATTATCAGATATATGATTGCCAATTATTTTCTCCCATTGTGTGGACTCCCTTTTTACTTTCTTGACAAACTCCTCTGAGGTGCAGAAGGCTTTAATTTTGAGGAAGTTCCATTTATCTATTTGTTCTTTTGCTGCTCGTGCCTTTGGTGTGATATTTATGAAACCATTTCCTTGACAAGGTCCTGTAGAAGTTTCCCTACACTGCTTTCCAAGGTTTTTATGTCTTGGCTCTTATATTTAGGTCTTTGATCCATCTTGAGTTGATCTTTGTACAAGGTATGAGATGGTAATCCTCTTTCATTCTTCTACATATGTATATCCAGTTTTCCAGGCACCATTTGTTGAATAGGCCATTCTCTCCCAGTTGAGATGGTTTGGTGGCTTTATCGAATATTAGATGGCTACACATATGAGGTTCTATATCAGAACTTCCAATTCAATTCCATTGGTCTATGTGTCTCTCCTTATGCCAATACCATGCTGTTTTTACTACTGTAGCTTTGTAGGATGTTTTGAAGTCAGAAGTGTGATTCCGCCAATTTCGTTTTTCTTTTTCAATATGTCTTTGGCTATTCAGGGCCTCTTTCCTTTCCAAATAAATTTCATAGTTAGTTTTTCTAGTTCCTCAAAGAAGGCTGTGTTTTTATTGGGATTGCATTGACTGTATAGATCATTTTTGGTAGGATAGACATCTTAATAATATTTATTCTTCCTATCCATGAACAAGGAATATTCTTCTATTTATTTAGGTCTTCTTTGATTTCCTTGAACAGTCTTGTATAGTTCTCAGTGTGTAAGTTTTTTACATCTTTAAATATTTGATTTTTTAATTTACTATTATGAATGGTATTTGTTTCTTGATTCCTCCTGATCTTGATCATTATTGGTGTACAGAAATGATACTGATTTTTGTGCATTGATCATATAACCTGTGACTTTACTAAACTCATTTATGAGTTCTAGAAGCTTTGTTGTAGATCTCTCAAGGTTTTCTATGTATAGGATCATTTCATCTGCAAATAATGAAATTTTGACTTCTTTCTTTCCAATTTGAATGCCTTTTATACCTTGTTCTTGCCTCAGTGCTCGAGCAAGTACTTCTAATACAATGTTAAATAGAAGGGGAGACAATGGGCATCCTTGTCTTTTTCGTGAGTTTAGATGGAAGAATTTTAGGATTTCTCCATTGTAAACAATGTTGGCTGTAGGTTTTTCATATATACTCTTTATCATGTTCAGAAAATTTCCATGTATTCTGATCTTCTGGAGTGTTTTTATCAAGAAAGGGTACTGTATTTTTTCAAATGCCTTTTCTGCATCTATAGATATAATCATGTGATTTTTTTCCTTCAATCTGTTTATATGGTGTATTACATTGATTGATTTTCTTATGTTGAACCATCCTTGCATACCTGGAATAAATCCCAATTGTTCGTGGTGTATAATTCATTTAATGTTTTGTTGAATACGATTAGCAAGTATTTTGTTAAGTATTTTTGCATCTAGGTTCATTAGAGAAATTGTAATTTCCTTTCTTGTGGTGTCTTTGATTGGCTTTGGTACTAGGGTAATGTTGGCATCATAGAGTTAGGCAATATTCCTTCCGTTTCAATTTTTTGGAAGAATTTCAGCAGGATTGGTGTTAATTCTTTCCAGAATGTTTTGTAGAATTCAGCTGTGAAGATGTCTGGCCCTGGGCTCTTCTTAGTTGGGAGGTTTTTAATGATTGATGATTGATTCTATCTCTTTACATGTGATTGGTTTGTTGAGATCATCAATTTCTTCTTTCATCAATATGGGCTGCTTATGTGTTTCTCGTAATTTGTCCATTTCCTCTGAATTGTCATTTTTTTTGGAATATAGTTTTTCAAAGTATCCTCTTTTGATAGTCTTTATTTCTGTGGGGTCAGTGGTGATATCTCCTTTCTCATTTCTTGTTTTGTGTATTTGCATCTTCTGTCTTTTTTTCTTTGTTAGTCTCACTAAAGATTTGTGAATTTTGTTGATCTTCTCAAAAAACCAGCTGTTGGTCTTGTTTACCTTTTCAAGTGCTTTCTTATTTTCTATTTCATTTAGTTCTGCTCTTATCTTTGTTATTTCCTTCCTTCTTCTCCCTTTGGATTACTTTGCTGTTGTTTTTTCTAATTCCTTCAAATGTGCAGTTAGTTCTTCACTTTTTGCTCTTTCTTCTTTTTTGATATATGAATTTATGGCTATCAATTTCCCTCTCAGTACTGCTTTTGCTGCATCCCATAAATTTTGGTATGTTGTGCTATCATTATCATTTGTTTCAAGGTCGTCATTGATTTCTTTTGAGATTTCCTCTTTGACCCACTGTTTTTCTAAGAGTGTGCTGTTTAATTTCCAAATCGTGGTGGGAAATCTGTGCCTCTGTCCCTTGCAAATTTCCAGGTTCACTCCACTGTGGTCAGAGATATTGTTTTGTATGATTTTGATCTTTCTGAATTCATTAAGCCTTTCTTTGTGGCCTAGCAGATGGTCTATCTTGGAGAATGATCCATGTGCACTTGAGAAAAATGTATATCCTGCTGTGTTTGTGTGTAGTTATCTATATATGTCTATTAGATCTGGCTCCTCTAATATACTGCTCAAATGTTTTGTTTCTTTAGTGATTCTCTTTTGAGATATTCTGTCAAGAGTTGATAGTGGTGTATTAAAACCCCTATTACAATTGTAGATGCATCTATTCTCTCACTTAGTTTTTCCAGCATTTGCCTCACGTATTTAGAGGTGCCCTTGTTAGGAGCATAAATATTTATGATTGTTCAAACTTCTTGACAGATTGTCCCTTTCACTAAAATGTAGTATCCTTCTTTGTCTCTCACAATTGTTTCGCATTTAAAGTCTATTTTGTCTGATATTAATATAGCTACTCCTGCCTTTTTTTGGTTATTGTTTGCTTGTATGATTGTTTTCCAGCCATTCACTTTCAGCCTCCATGAGTCTCTAGGTCTAAGATGTGTCTCTTGTAGACAACATATAGATGGGTCGTATTTCCTTATCCAATGTCCCAGTCTGAATCTTTTGCTAGGTGAGTTTAATCCATTAACATTCAGTGTTATTACTTTCAAGGAATTATTTGTGTTACCCATATTTTGATTGGGCTTTTGTTTGTCATATTTTGTTTGCTTTTTTTTTCCCCTTCTCTTTTTGTCTTTTTTGTTGCTCTTACACTCTCCTCCAACTCTGCCTGTCCTGTTTTTTTCTTTCTTCCTGCAGAACTCCCTTTAGTTTCTTGAAGGGGAGGTTTCTTGTTGGAATACTCTTTCCGTTTCTGTTTATCTGTGAATATTTTGAACTCTCCATCATTTTTGAATGCTAGTTTAGCTGGATAGAGTATTCTTGGGTGAAAATTTTTTTCCTTTAGTACCTTGACTATATCATGCCACTGCCTTCTTGCCTCCATGGTTTCAGATGAGCAATCAGCACTTAATCTTATGGAGCTTCCCTTGTATGTGATGGTTTTCTTTTCTCTTACTGCTTTTAGAATTTTCTCTGTGTCTTGAGTGTTGGATAATTTGACAAGTATATGTCTTGGGGCGGGCCTGTTGGGGTTTATGACCAGCAGGGTGCACTCTTCTTCTTGGATATGTACAACTGTCTCTTTCAGTAGATTTGGGAAGTTTTCAGCCATTATTTCCTGCAACACTCCTTCTGAACCCTTTCCCTTCTCTTCTCCTTCTGGGATGCCTATAATAAATATGTTTGAGTGTTTTGCATTATCACTCAGGTCCCTAAGTCCTAGCTGGGTTTTTTCTATCTTTTTATAGACCAATTTTATTATCTGTCTGATTTCCGATGTACTGTCTTCTACATCACTAATTCTCTGCTCTGCCTCTTTTAGTCTGCTGCTATTTGCTGCAAGTGTATTTTTGATTTCTTTAACTGTGGTGTTCATTCCCATCATATCTGTTATCTTTTTGCATATGTCTGCAATTTCCCCTCCAAGTGTTGTCTTCATGTTAACCTCTTCCTTTACTTCATTAAATTCGTCAGTGATAAATGTTCTGAGATCTTTCATTGCTTGTGCGAAGTTGTGCTCCCCTTCCTGATTTTTAGTTTTGATTGGATTCAGCCATTTTTTCCTGATTACTGGTTTGGTTTGTAGATTTTTGTTGCTGTCTGGTCATCATTTTATCTTGACGGGTTTAATCAGTTCCTTAGCTTCTTTGTCTAGTCTTCGGGATTAATTAGCTGTTGTTTTTGCGTAAGTGTTATATCTTCTCTTTGTCACTTTGTTCTTCTTATTCTAATTTCTTATTGCTGGTTGAATTCACTTTAAAGGAAAGTATTAGGGCTGGGGAAAGGCAATTGTGTAAACAAGGAAAAAGTGTAAGTAGTATTGGTTATATATTTTAACAGAGCAACAATATGAGATCTGGGAGGATGGATATTAGATTCATGTAAGTTTTGTAGAGTTATAGCATTAGGTAGAGTACCTATCATGATGTAGTCAACTGAATATGGGAGGAATATGGTATGAATTAAAAAGCTATTGTTTTCGTGAGAGTGGGAAAGAGAAAAGAAAGGCAATAGTTTCAAGAATGGATAACAGACAGAAAACAAAACAAAGGTATTAGAAATTAAGAGTTAGACACTTTGTGGATCAAAGAAAGGGAGGTGGGATATAGGAGAGACAGTAAATGATGGAGGATATCAAGATGTAGGGGAAAGGGGATAGTGTAGGTAGCCAAAATCAATTCACACAGAAATGAGGCAGTGGAAGATGAGGAAACCCAGCAAATGTGAGATGTTCCCTGTAACACCTATTGTATAGTTAAGATAAAATAAAATAAGAAGAAAATGAGGGACGAGAGAGAGAGAGAAAAAAAAAAGAAAGGAAGAAAGAAAAAGGGTGTGGGTAAAGGGTGGGGAACAGGTAGGGAAAAGAAAAAAAGGATATATGCCAACCGCAACAGCCACAATCACAATAACAGTAACAGCCACAACAGCCACAATAACAATTTAAACAAACCCTAAATAACTGAAAGAAAATAAAAGACTTTGGGGGATACACTGGGAGAAAAGCCTAGGGGATAATGCAGTGTTAGCAATCAGGACATTAAAAATAAATAAAATAGAATAAAAATAAAAACAAAACAAAACAAAAGAAAAAACACAAATGTTGAGGGCTAGGACATTCAAGGACCTCAGATGGACCTCAGGGCATGATGGATTCAGGGATGGAAAGTCTGAGATATTCAAGACTCAAGAGGTGTGAGTCTCTGGGGTGTGGGTCACCAGGTTTTAGGGGACTCAGACCTGGCAACCTCAAGTCCAACTAACAGGGAGCCTGGGAGCACTGCAGTGCATCACAGCCTTCAGGGATCCCTGTAGCTGGGTGCCAGCCCTATGGGTGAGTTCACATCTGCAAGCTCTATTCTGTGTGTCTGTACGCCACAATTCACTCACTCACTGGGTTCTATTCTGTGGATATATCACCAATTCACCTTCAGGACACCTCCCACCCTGTGATCCCCTGGAACGGCCACCTGGGGGCACCTCTACACTGCATCCAATTTAATGACACAGATCAATTGCCAGGCCCGGGAGTGGGGCTCCAGCTGGAAATGCTGTCCAAACCCAAAATTCCCAAGCTTCGCAAAATATTCCCCTAATCGGCTTCCAGACGTCTCCCACCCTACCAGATCCTGGTGGCGTCTCTTTATTGCTATCAATTTAAGTCCACTGTAGATCAGCAGCCAGGCTTGGGGTGGGGGTGGGGTCATAGGCAGAAGTGCTATTGTTTGTGTCCGCAATAAAAAATACCCCCGCTTCGCAATAAAACTGCCGTTTGTCTCCCCAAATCAGTCTGCAAGCACCTCCTGTCCTATTAACCCCGGAATAGGCCGCTCAGGGCTTATGAATTCCCCAGTACGGCAGAGCCTCCAAAAGAAAAAAAAAAAACACTGTGGCAGCACCTGGTGCCGTGGCTCCGCCCACCCTAGGAGGGAGCATTCTGCACTCAGCCAGGACCTCCATGCAAAGATTCTCAATTATATTTTAGATGCATTCTTTGTTACCTTCCCACCAAATCGACGTCCAGACACCTCCCGTCCTGCAAAAATCCTGAAACAGCCTGGTCCTGAAGAACCTCCAACGCTGTCCATCCACTTCTTTGCAGGAGATATTATCAGGTAAGCTCACTCAGGCACCATCTTGCCCCACCGGTAGGTTTTTAATGACTGATTCTATCTCTTGTGATTGGTTTGTTGAGATCATCAATTTATTCTTTCATCAGCATAGGCTGCTTATGTGATTCTAGAAATTTGTCCACTTCCTCTGAATTGTCATTTTTGTTGGAATATAGTTTTCAAGATATCCTCTTATGATAGTCTTTATTTCTGTGAGGTCAGTGGTGATATCTCCTTTCTCATTTCTTATTTTGTGTATTTGCATCTTCTCTCTTTTTTTCTTTCTTAGTCTAGCTAAGGGTTTGTTAATTTTATTGATCTTCTCAAAAAACCAGCTCTTGGTTTGGTTTATCTTTTCAAGTGCTTTCTTATTTTATATTTCATTCAGTCCTGTTCTTATCTTTGTTCTTTCTTTCTTCTTCCTGTGGGGTTACTTTGTTGTTTTTTTTTTACTAATTCCTCCAAATGTGCAGTTACTTCTTCAATTTTAGCTCTTTCTTCTTTTTTGATGTATGAATTTATGGCTATAAATTTCCCTCTCAGTACTGCTTTTGCTGTGTCCCATAAGTTTTGGTATGTTGTGTTATCATTATCATTTGTTTCAAGGTAGTCATTGATTTCTTTTGAGATTTCCTCTTTGTCCCACTGTTTTTCTAAGAGCGTGCTTTTTAATTTCCATATCTTGGTGTAAAATCTGGGCCTCTGGTCCTTACAGATTCCAGCTTCACTCCAGTGTGCTCAGAGATATGGTTTTGTATGATTTCGATGAATTCATTAAGCCTTTCTTTGTGGCCTAGCATATGGTCTATCTTGGAGAATGATCCATGTCTACTTGAGAAAAATGTATATCCTGCTGTATTTGGGTGTAATGATCCGTATATGTCTATTAGGTTCAGTTGCTCTAATATACTGTTCAAAGTTTTTGTTTCTTTATTGATTCTCTTTTGAGATGTTCTGTCCAAAGTTGATAGTGGTGTATTAAAGTCTTCCAGTACAATTGTAGAGGCATTGATTCTTTCACTTAGTTTTTCCAGTGTTTGCCTCATGTATTTGGAGGCGCCCTTGTTAGGAGCACAAATATTTATAATTGTTCATTCTTCTTGAAGAATTATCCTTTTCACTAATATGTAGTACCCATCTTTGTCTCTCTAAATTGTTTTGCATTTAAAGTCTCTTTTGTCTGATATTAATACACCTACTTCTTCCCTTTTGTGGTTATTGTTTGCTTGTAAGATTGTTTTCCAGCCATTCACTTTAAACCTCCTTGTATCCCTGGCTCTATGATGTGGTTCTTGTGGACAGCATATAGATCAGTCATATTTCCTTATCCAATCTTCCAGTCTGAATCTTTTGATAGGTGAGTTTAATCCGTTGACATTCAGTGTTATTACTATCAAGGAATTATTTGTGTTAGCCATATTTTGATTGGATTTGTGTTTGTCATATTTTGTTTGTATATTTTTTTTGTCTTTTTTGTTGTTGTTGTTGGTCTTATACTCTCCTCCAACTCTGCCTTTCCTGTTTTTTCCTTTCTTCCTGCAGAACTCCCTTTAGAATTTCTTGAAGGGGAGGTTTCTTGTTGGAATACTCTTTCAGTTTCTGTTTGTCTGCGAATATTTTGAACTCTCCATCATGTTTGAATGCTAGTTTAGCGGGATAGAGTATTCTTGGTTGGAAATTTTTTTCCTTTAGTACCTTGACTATATCATACCACTGCCTTCTTGCCTCCATGGTTTCAGAAGAGAAATCAGCACTTAATCTAATTGAGCTTCCCTTGTATGTGATGGTTTTCTTTTCTCTTGCTGCTTTTAGGATTTTCTCTTTGTCTTGAGCATTGGATAATTTGACAAGTATATGTCTTGGGGTGGGCCTGTTGGGGTTTATGACTTGTGGAGTGCGCTGTGCTTCTTGGATATGTACATCTGTCTCTTTCAGTAGATTTGGGAAGTTTTCAGCCATTATTTCCTGCAACACTCCTTCTGAACCCTTTCCCTTCTCTTCACCTTCTGGAATGCCTATAATACGTATGTTTGAGCGTTTTGCATTGTCATTCAGGTCCCTAAATCCTAATTGGATTTTTTCTATCTTCTTATTGACCCCTTCTACTATCTGTTTGATTTCTGATGTACTGTCTTCCACATCACTAATTCTCTGCTCTGTCTCTTCTAGTCTGCTGATATTTGCTGCAAGTGTATTTTTGATTTCTTGAACTGTGTTGTTCATTCCCATCATATCTGTTATGTTTTTGCATATGTCTGCAATTTCCCCTCCAAGTGATGTCTTCATGTTGTTAACCTCTTTCATTACTTCGTCAAATTTGTCGGTGATAAATGTTCTGAGATCTTTCATTGCTTGTGCCAAGTTTTGCTCCCCTTCGTGATTATTGGTTTGTTGATTGGATTCAGCCATGTTTTCCTGATTACTGGTTTGGTTTGTAGATTTTTGTTGCTTTCTGGTCATCTCTTTATTTTGACGGGTTTAATCAGTTCCTTAGCTTCTTTGTCTGCTCTTGGAGGTTAATTAGCTGTTATTTTTGCATAGGTGTTATATCTTCTCTTTGTCACTTTTTTCTTCTTATTCTAGTTACTTGTTGTTGGTTAAGTTCACTTTAAAGGAAAGTATTAGTGTTTGCGAAAGGCAATTGTGTAAGCAAGGGAAAAGTGTAAAGTAGTATTGGTGATATATGTTAACAAAGCAAGAATATGAGATCTGGGAGGATGGAGGTTAGATTCATGTAAATTGTGTAGAGTTATAGCAGTAGGTAGAGTACCTATTATGAGGTAGATGATTGAATATGGGAGGAATATGGTATGAGCTAAAAAGCTATTGATTTCGTGAGAGAGGGAACGAGAAAAGAAAGGTAATAGTTTCAAGAGTGGATAACAGACAGAAAACCAAACATAGGTATTAGAAATTAAGACTTAGACCCTTCGTGGATCGAAGAAAGGGAGGTGGGAGGTGGAATATAGGAGAGCCAGTAGATGGTGGCCGATATCAAGATGTAGGGGAAAGAGGATAGTGTAGGTAGCCTAAATCAGTTCACACAGAAATGAGGCAGTGAAGGATGAGAAAACCCAGCGAATGTGAGGTGTTTCCTGCTGCACCTATTGTATAATTGAGTTAAAATAAACTAAGTAGAATATGAGGGACAAGAGGGAGAGAGACAACAGGAAAAAAAGGGAAAAAAGAAAAAAAGGGGGGGAGGAAGGGACGAGAGGAAGAAAGGAAAAGAGGGTGGGCAAGGGGTGGGGAACAGGTAGGGGAAAGAAAAAAAAAAACAGATATACACGAACCAGAATTAAAACACCCACTACACAGCACCTACCACAGAAAAAAACCCTTAAATAACTGAGTAAAAAAAAAACACTTTGGGGGATACGCTGTGAGAGAAGGGGATAATGTGGTGTTAGCAATCAGGAAATTGAAAAAAGTAAAGAATAAGTCAAAATGAAAATAAAAACAAAACAAAATGAAACGATAAAGAAAAAATGCCAACGTTGAAGGCTAGGGCATTTAAGGACCTCAGATGGACCTCAGTGCGTGATGGATTCAGGGATGGAAAGTCTGAGATATTGAGGACTCAAGAGGTGTGAGTCTCTGTAGTGTGGGCCACCAGAATTTAGGGAATTCAGACCTGGCAGCCTCCAATCTGGTCAACAGGAAGCCTGGGAGCCCCGCAGTGTAACACAGCCCTCAGGGATCCCCACAGCTGGGTGCCAACCCTATGGGGGAAGTCAGATCCGCAAACTCTATATTGTGACTGAACCCTGCAATTCACTTTGCTGGGCTCATTAGTACGTTATCCTTCAGTTCAGCTTTTGGACAGCTCCCATCCTGTGATTCCAAACCTCTGCCACTAGAGGGCGCCTCTACACTGCAGCCACTTTGCTAGTACAGATCCAAAGCCCGGCCAGTGACGCAGAAAACAGATTCCAATACCAGAATTCTCAAGCTTCGCAGAATATTCCCTAATCGGCTTCCAGACGTGTCCCCCCCCTTGCCGCAGCCTAGAACAATTTTCCAATTACTTCTCTTTATTGCCTACAGCCTATTTGGGTTGGAGAACGGTTGCCGGGCTTTTGGGGGCGGGGCTTCAGGCGGAAGCGTTATTGTTTATATTCGCACTCAAAAGTTTCTCCTGCTTCACAACAAAACACCGTCTATCTTCCGAAATCGATCCACAAAGGCGATCTGTCACATCAACCTGTCAACCGCTCATCCAGAGCTCCCGAACTCCTTAGCCCTTCAGAGCCATCCAAAAGCAGAACCCCAGGACAGGACCGCGGTTCCCCCCCACCCCCAACAGGGAGGAGCCCGTGCGCGGGTCTCACCTGCAGGCAATGGAACCCAAATTATATCTACTAGACCAATCCTCTCCGTTACCTTTCCACCCAATCGATGTCCCGACACTTCTGCCCTGCAAAAATCCTGAAAAAGCCTCGCCTTGGAGAATCTGCCGCTGCGCCCAGCCGTCTTCCTGGGACAGACCACAAAGGCAAGTTCACTCAGCGACCATCTTGTCTCCTCTCTTGTTTTCTTTTGTTTCATTTTGCTTTGCTTGTTTTTTCTTCTGTGCTTCCTTATTTGCATTCCTTCTGTCTGCTGTTTTTTTCTACTTTTCTTTCTTCTATTTTCATTTCTCATGTCTTTATTTTTTTTAATTTCTATTTTTCCTCACTTTTTATCATTTATTTATTATTATATTTTACTGTCTTTTAATTTTTCCTCTTTCCTTTAAAAAATTTTCTCTTTCATTTTTCATTCTTTTTTCTTCCTTTCTACCTTTTCCGGTTTTGTCTTTTTTTATTCTCTTCTCTGTTATCCAACATTCTACTCTATTCTATTCTAGTCCTTTTAAAATTTTTATTATCTTTTTTAAGATAAATAGGCCATGCAAAATGTTATATTAAAAAGCATAAGAGGTTCCCATATACCCCCACTCCCCAGCCTGCCCACTCCTCCCACACCAAAAACCTCTTTCATCAATGTGGCACATTCCTTGCATTTGATGAATACATTTTGGAACACTGCTACACAGCATGGATTATAGATTACATTGTAGTTTACACTGTCAGTCCATTCAGTGGGTTATGGCAGGATATATCATTCCCTGCATTTGTCCCTGCAATATCATTCAGGACGACTTCAAGTCCCAAAAATTCCCCCATATCACACCTCTTCTTCCATCTCCCTGCCCTCAGTAACTCCCATGGCCACTGTCTCCATAATCTTGTCCTATAAGCAGTGAAGCTTGGTTGTCACTGTGGGCCCCAAGGAGAGGGGGAAAGAGGAATAGAATAGATGGAAGAGGGGACAAATGGGGGCAATGGAAGTGTTCTACATGATTCTGCAATGATGGATACAGACCATGTTAAATTTCACCAAAAATTTATAAAAGTGAAAAATCTAAAATGTAAACCATAATGTATCCAAAAATTTATAAACGTATTCTGTCTAAACTGTAAGCCATAATGTAAACCATAACGGAAGCATGGTTTGTAGCTATGTTTCAATGTCTGTACATCAGTTACAGCAAATGTCACATCCACATGTAAAAAAGATCATTGCTGGGGAAGTGCAAAAAGGGTTTCACATTTGGTATATGGGTGTCGCCTATATTCTATACTATGACCTAAAACTTTTTTGAAGACATAATTTTAAAAAAAGGATATAGACACTGAGGAGAAAATAGAAAAGATTGCCTTGCCACTGTACATACTGGGCACCTATAACAATGATGCAAGGCAAAATGTCAAAAAATTTTTATGAAATTTTTCATTTTTTAATACCCTACTTTATTTTTTACTTTATTTTACTTTTTCTAAAATAATATGCATTCTATTTCTAACCCTTAAACCTATCATTGCTATTTCATTTTCCTATTAATTGAATTTGGCAATATATTAGACTTCATTTTTGAAGAAGTTTTGGATCACAAAGGAGTTCAACTATGGCAGGGGAGGAGCACTGATGTGGGGTGTCATTGATGGGGGACACATGGGTGGGAAGGAATTCTCCAGGTTATGCATATAATGTACATAGATATGTTTGGGTGTTTGTTGAGTATTGACATAGTGGGTAGAGTTTCACACAACAGAGGGAGTGCTGAGTTCCCATCCTGGCGACCTCTGTCACACTCCCCAATGGAGCAGCAATAATCCCTAAAGTGCAAGGGCAAACACCAGTGAAGAATGATGGTCCAATGATGGGCCCTTGGTACTGATGACAGTGCTTATGAACCTGTGTGCCTGAAATTTTAACTAGGTTAGAGATGCATGGTGCCTAAGAATTACCTCCTGAGAGCCTCCACATTGCTCAAATGTGGCCACGCTAAGCCAAACTCAGCATGTAAATGCTTTACCTTTCCCCCAGTGTGTGACATGACTCAGGGATAAGCCTTCCTGGCACTGAGCCAGCAACAAGTGGTGATGCAACTAGAAAAAGACATTGAATAAAAGGGGGAAATAGTAAAGGCAAATGAGTTTATATGGCTAAGAGACTGCAAAATGAGTTTGGAGGTCATCAGATGGGTCATGCTTATGCATTTCTCAGCAGGATCTCAGAGACAGCCAAAGTAGATACAATCCCAGGTAGTGGTGCTCCTGAGGGCTCAAGAGCCACCCAGGCCCTATGGCCATGACAGATGGCTCTAGAGTTCAATACCTTGCCAGTGAGCCCTAGTTTGGAACTTGTGCTCCTGGGTATGATGCAGTTGAACTCCTATGTGACCTCTCTACACATGCCTCTACTATCACTTTTACTCAACCTGTGGTTGGTGCTGGAGCTGGTGTATTCAAGGAGACTTGAATCTCTGGACTATCCATGTGCAAGCTTGGCCCTGAGCCTCAGCAGTGTTGCAACATCTACTCTCTGGTTCATTGGACTTCCCAGGTCAGCTAACAGGGAGGTAATGATGGGCAACCACCATACCTGGGAACTGAGAGTGTCTACAACAGCAAGCAGGAGAATCATATCCATCAGCCATGTGGGATCTAAGCCCACACTTGATTTAGAGGTAATGGAATTGCCATCCCAGGGTCTTCAGGATGGAGGAATAAAATATGGATTACAGTGGACCTACTGGTGTTCTCTTGTAGAACTATTGTGACTCCAGCAATGGAAGGAACTGTATCATTAATATTTTTGTATTCTATTCCATTCTATTCTACTTTTTCCTATTTTCTCTCACTTTTTACAATTTTTGTTTCTGCTTAATATATGCATGACCCATCTATATGCTGTCTACAAGAAACTGACCTTAGATACATGGATAAAAATAAGTTGCAAGTGAAAGGTTGCATACATACAAACATTAAACAAAAAAGGGCAATATTAGCTATAATAATGTCAGGCAAAATAGACTTTATTTTTTATGATTTATTTTTTATTTATTTCTCTCCCCTCCCTCCATTTTCTGCTGTGTCCATTCATTGTGAGTTCTTCTGTGTCCACTTGCATTTTTGTCAGCGGCACTGGGAATCTGTCTCTCTTTTTGTTGCATCCTCTTGATACATCAGCTCTCTCTGTGTGTGGTGCCTATCCTGTGGAGGCTGCAGTTTTTTTGTACAGGGAAGCTATCTTGTGGGGCACACTTCTCGTGTGGGGGCTCCCCTATGTGGGAGACACTGCTGCATGGCACAGCACTCCTTGTGTGCATCAGTATTGCTTGTGCACCAGCTCACCACACAGGTCAGGAGGCCCTGGGTTTGAACCCTGGACCTCCCATATGGTTGGTGGACACTCTATCAGATGAGCCAAATCTGCTTCCAAGGCAAAATAGACTTTAAATGCAAAACTGTTGTAAGAGACAAAGAAGGACCCTATATATTAATAAAAGGGGTAATCTATTAAGCAGAAAGAAAAATCTTATGAATTTATACACCTAACAAAGGAGCCTCAAAATACTGGAGGTATAGTAGAATATCAGTAAGTCCACCCTAATCTATACTCTATTCCTCCATCCTGTGAACCCTGGGATGGTCATGTCGACTTCAACTCTATATCAAGAGGGGGGCTTAGATTCCACATGGACGATGGATGCAATTCTCCTGCTTGCAGTTGTAGGCACTCTTGGCTCCCTGGTGTGGTGGTTGACCACCTTCACCTTCCTGTTAGCTGATGGGAGTAAGTTCAGAGGGTAGGAGACTGGGGAAGAGTGTAAACTACAATGTAAACCATTATCTATGTGGTGCAGCAGTGCTCCAAAATGTATTCACCAAATGCAGTGAATGTCCCATGATGATGAAAGAGGTTGTTAATGTGGGAGGAGTGGGGTGAGGGGGATGGGGGTATATGGAGACCTCATACTTTTTGAATGTAGCATTAAAAAAATAAAGGGGGAAAATATTTGAGGCAAATATTAATAAAACTAAAGGGAGAAAGGATGCCTCAGCAATCATAGTGGGGAGACGTCAATGCACCATTATCACCATTAGACAGAACATCTCAACAGAGGCTCAAAAAGAGACCTTGAAATCTACATTAGTGGAACTAGGCATAATGAACTTATACAGGACATTCTACTCAAGAGGACAGGATATACATTCTCTAAATGCTCTAGCATCATTTTCCAGGATAAACTACATGCTATGTCATAGAAACATCTCAACAAATTTAGAGAGATAGAAATTATACAAAACACTTTCTCTGACTGCAACTGAATGATGTTGCAAATTAATAAAGGATATAAAGTACAATAGACACATATATGTGGAAGTTAAACAACAAACCCTTAAATTATCAATAGGTCAAGGAGGAAATTGCCAGAAAATTCAGTAACTACCTAGAATCAAATGAAAGAGAATGCAACATATAAAAATGTATGGGATGAAGCTATAGCAAAGCTGAGAGGAAATGTATAGCCCTAAATCCCTACATTTAAAAAGCAGAAAGAGCTAAAATAAAAAACCTAATTGCATAACTGGAGGAACTAGAAAAAGAACTATAAACTAATCCCAAAGCAGAAGTGAGGAAATACTAAAGATTAGAGCAGAGTTAGAAGAAATTGAGAATAAAAGAACCATCAGAAAGAATTAACAATTCCAAAAGTTGGTTCTTGGAAAAGATGAATTAAAATGGCAAACACTTAGCTAAACTAACAAAGAAAAAGAGAGAGAAGATGCACATAAATAAAATCAGAAATGAGAGTGAAGATATCATTACTAATCCCACAGAAATAAAGAGTATTATAATAATTACTTTGTCCAACAAGATGGGCAATTTAGATGAAATAGATGAATTTTTAGAAACACATAAGCAACATACATTGATGAAAGAATAAATAGAAGACACAACAGACTAATCACAAGTAGTGAGATTGAACTAGTCATCAAAAACCTCCCAACCAAGGAAAGCCCAGGACTAGGTGTGTTCTACCAATCTTTCCAGAAAAAACTAACACCTTTCATGCTCAGACTCTTCCAAAAAATAGACATGGAGGCACATTACTTAGTTAATTCTACAATGCCAACATCATCCTAATTCCAAAGCAAGATAAAGATGCTACAAGAAAATAATACAACAGAACAAACATCTTAATAACCTTAAATGCTAAAATCCTCAACAAATTATTTGCTAATTGAATCCAACAGCACATCAATGGAATTATACACCATGATCAAGTGGGTTTTATCCCAGATGTGCAAGGATGATTCAACATAATAAAATCTGTTAATATAATACACTACATAAATAGATTGAAGGGAAAAAAAGCACATGTTCATTTCTGTTGATGCAGATAAGTCATTCAACAAAATACAGAGTACTTTCTTTTGATAAAACACAACAAAAATAGAATTAGAGGGAAACTTCCTCAACATAATAATATCCATATATGAAAAACCCACAGTCAACATCTTACTCTATGGTGAAAAGCTAAAGGATTTCCCTCAAAGATTTGGAAAAAGATAAGGATGTCCACTGTCACCACTCTTATTTAGCATCATTTTAGCAGTATTTGCTTGAGCACTTAGGCAAGGAAAATAAATAGAAACCATCGAAATTGGAAAGAAAGAAGTAAAACTTTCACTTTTTGCAGAACATAGGAACCTATACCTAAAAAGCCCTGAAAAATCTACAACAAAGCTTCTGGAGCTGATCAACAAATTCAGTAAAGTGGTAGGATATAACAACAGCATGCAAAAAATCTGTAGTATTTCTGTACACTAATAATGAGCAAGCTGAGGAAATTTTAAAAATCATTCATAATAACTAAAAGAATCAAATATTGAGGAATAAATTTAAGTATGTAAAGGATTTTTACAGAGGAAACCACACAACATCATTAAAGGAAATCAAAGATCTAAATAAATAGAAGAATATTCCATGTTCATGTATTGGAAGACCCATTATCTTTACTATATCTATTTTAGCAAAATTGATAAGTGGATTTTATATAATCCCAATAAAAGTTTCAACAGCATTTTTTTACTAAACTGGAAAAGCTAATTATTAAATTTACTTTTCAGGGTATGAAGCCTAGAATAGCCAAAACCATCTTGCAAAGGAAACACAAAATTGGCAAAATCACACTACCTGACTTTAAAGCATACTGTAAGGTTACAGTGGTCAAAACTGCATGGTATTGGCACAAACAAAGATATACTGACTAATGCAACCAAATATAGATTTCAAGTATAGACTCACACATATATGGACAACTGATAAGTACACCAAACCCATTCAACAGGGACAGAATAATCTCTTCAACAACAAAAAAAACCAACAGTGCTTGGAGAACTTGATATCCATTTCCAAAAGAATGAAAGAGTATCACCATCTCACACTATATAAAAACTAACTCAAGATGGATCAAAGGCCTAAATATAAAAACCAAGACCATAAAGATCCTGGAAGATAATATAGGAAGTATCTATATACTAGTAGGAAATGGTTTATAAACTTTATACCTGAAGACTAGGCATGAAAGAAAAAAATAAGTAAATGGGACCTCCTCAAAATTGAAAACTTTTGTGCTCCTAAGGAATTCATTCATTAAGAAAGTGAAAAGGCAGCTTACTGATTGGGAGAAAATATTTGGAAATGACCTATGTAATGATGGCCTAATATCTAGCATATATAAAGAAATCTAACATTTCAAAAATAAAAAGGCAAACAGCCCATTTACATATTGGGCAAGAAATCTGAACAGACACTTTTCCAAAGATGAAATACAAATGGCTAAAAAGCACATGATAAGATGTTCAATATCACTAGCTATTAATATAGGGAAATTCAAATCAAAACGTTGATGAAGTATCATCTTACACCTATTAGATTGGTGCTATTTAAAAAACAACAACAACTATAAGCGTTGGAGAGGGTGTGGAGGAATAGGAACATTCATCCACTGTTGGTGGGCGTGTAGGCTAGTACAGTCACTGTGAAGATAGGTTTGGCAGTTCCTTAGACATTTAAGTATAGAATTATGATATGACCTGGAAATCTCACTGTTACTCAATTTTATTTAGGTTCTTGGCTATGCTGCAGAAATGAATTTCAAGAGCATGCTGGGTGAGTTAGGCCAGTAATTTATTCAGGTAGGGAGGAAAGAGAAATGGGAGAAAATAACAGAGCAGGGATCCCAGGTAGAGAGGAAGGGGCAGAAAAGTAATAAAGAAGCTGATTTACAGACTATAATTTCCCATTATAGGCTATACATTTCCAGGTTTACTTTTGTGGCCACATGGCAGAGGAAATATAGCAAGAGCAGAGTGCAGAGGGCAGGAATGGGTCCAGAGGTGAGAGAACAAGGAGCATGCTCAGGCCTAACAGTCTACTTTATAACTATTAATTATTCCACTCCTTTGCTAATAGCAAGATAGTAAGGGAGGGGTTCCAGCTGTTTGCTATTTTAATTGATCACCCTATCTATCAATCCCCCATGAAGACCCAATGATAAAGTCCTTGGGGAATATCTAGGGCTTTTCCTTGCTTCCAGAAGAAGTCTTTGTTCTGGATAGCAGATTCTTGGGGGTGGGGGTCTTCCAGCAGCCATCTTGGGAGTTATTGATGTCCATGTGGACTCTATGTCAGGTTCCAGATCTGTCTATTGATTCCTTATCTTACTAGCCTGCTTCACCACTACTAAGAATATACCCAGAAGAACTGAAATCAAGATGTGAACATTGGACAACAATGTACCTTGCACCATATTCACAACTCACCAAAGTTGGAAACAACTCAATGTCCGTAAATGGATATACATACAATGGAATATTACTCAGCTGTAAGAAGGAATGAAGTCTTGACACATGTGACAACATGGATGAACACAAAGACCCTTATGATGAGTGAAGTAAAGCCCTCTGTATTAGTGCTTGTATTAATGAATTATAGAAAAATATTGCTTGTGGTTCCCAGCAGTAGCAAGTTTGGAATTAGAAGACTGGGAAAGAGTAGGAAGAGTGTTAGAAGAATTACATTACATGTATAAGGTGTCCCCTTCCCTGTTACTATTTGTTCCACTTGGACAATTATTAGATCTGTTTTGGAATCTTTGCAAACAGAAGATGAGGAAAAGAAAACAGAAAATAGAGAAAGTGAGGAAGTTCCCTCCCTCTGAATTTTTTGATACTAAATCTAAAGTTGTTTTGCCTTCACCTCTGTTACTGACTGACTTTAGAGAGTCATTTTCTCCACCCACTGACATCTCCTCCCCCTCCTATGCCTGGAAATGTTCAGTCAAAGTTGTCAGCTTTACAACAAGGCATTTTACAGGCTAGAAGGGAGGGTGACTTTGAGGCACTTCAAATGGCCTTTCCAGTCACTGTACACGAAAGGATAGTTCCTGGAGTGAATCCTCAAAATCTGAATGGAGTTTATGAGTTCACTCATGAACCCTTCCCATTTAAAATTTTGAGAGTTAAAAGCAGCCATGCAACAATATGGTCCAAATTCTCCTTTTACCTATGGTACGGTGCAGAGGCTGGCTGAAGGCTCTAGACTGATCCCAGGTGACAGGAGATTTCAAACATCAAAAGTAGTTTTTGGCAATTAGAAGTCAAATTCTAACTTTTCTTTAAAGATCCTGCATTTCCATGTCAGTGATTTTTTTAAAAAAATGTTGTTCTCCTACTACATTGTATTGTTTATTTAAAATTATAATAAGTATATGAGTTGAAGTTTATTAGGCCAAATTAACCTATGAAAAATTGGCACTATTTATGTGAAAATTAAAGGAGAAAGTAATTTAAGCCTGGAAACACAGTGGGAATAAGGAAACAACCTCAGCAGACTGAAAGGTTTAGAGATAGAACATTCTAGGAAAGGCTAAAAAAAGTGATCTGGACAAGAGCAATGGGAAAATTTAGGGGCATAAGCAATGGCTTCAGAGGTTTGGTTTTCACCTGTCCAGATTGAGAGCAAAGGATGCTTTTATACCTAAGGGTGGAAAGCATAATGGAGTGGCATTTCCTAGAAATTAATCATTCATTAGAAATAAATTTATTTGTGAGGTCAGAAAAAAGAGTCAAGATATTATTCTAATAGTCTAGCTATTAGAATAATAAAGGGATGACCTGGAATGAGTGGTCTAAAAGGTTATTAGAGGGAACGGGGGGTGCCGGACTTGGCCCAGTGGTTAGGGCGTCGATCTACCACATGGGAGGTCCGCAGTTCAAACCCTGGGCCTCCTTGACCTGTGTGGAGCTGACCCATGTGCAGTGCTGATGTGCACAAGGAGTGTTGTGCCACGCAGGGGTGTCCCCTGTGTAGGGGAGTCCCACGTGCAAGGAGTGTGCCCTGTAAGGAGAGCCGCCCAACGCAAAAGAAAGTGCAGCCTGCCCAAGAATGGTGCTGCACACACAGAGAGCTAACACAACAAGATGACGCAACAAAAAGAAACACAGATTCCCGGTGCCACTGACAACAACAGAAGTGGACAAAGAAGATGCAGCAAATAGACACAGAGAACAGACAACGGGGGGGGGGGGGGGGGAGAGAAATAAATAAATAAATCTTAAAAAAAAATAAAGGGAATGGGAAGACACAAAATGACTTATGGAAGATAAAGAGAATGGATGGAAGGATTTAATGTATTACAATGTATTACTGAATGAATGGAAATGTCATGAAGGTTAGAATAAAATCCTAGATAAACAGACATGGTTATAAATTTTCCCAATTTTGCTTCCAAACTGGAAGGCAGGTGGACTGTACCAGTCTATACTGGCTGCTCATCTAGCACATCTCTTCCAGGCTGGCCCTCATCCCGGACAACAACATTACAGCCTTCTGCTAATGAGGGTTTTGAAGAGGAGTTTGAGAACTTCTGACCTCAGAGAGGATGATCAACATTTTACTTCTCAAAATAACTTGTTTACAAAGTCTTTATCTTTAATTATGAAATACAATTAAAACATTATGGGGAGTGGATGTAGCTCAAGTGGTTGAGGGCCTGCTTCCCATGTACGAGGTCCTGGCTTCAATTGCCCCGTACCTCCAAAAACAAACACACAAAGAAACAAAAAAACCCATTATGGCTAGACTTAAAGTTCTTGCTTTATTGATAGGCTGTTAGATCTAATTTATAGCAGACAAAAGTTATCATTTCGCCTGTGAAACCCCAGCAGACTTCACCTCGGGTGATTCCCCCAGGCTTTGATGCTGGGCTCAGAGTACAGCGGTGCTACTTCTCTTCCCCTCCCTGGAGCTGCCACTGGCAGGAAGACCCCATGTTGTGTTTGTGAAAAGAATTGTGAAACAATAGTCCATCTTTGCCCAACCCAGCGTATTAAGAAAAGTTTATTTTATATGGATTTATATAATCTGTTAAAGCAAATCACACTCACAATGAGAGTTTTTTTGTTTCTTCTATGTTGATAAGCCTCTGAAAGTTTTCTAGGCCATCAGATATTTTGCCTTTGAACCACTGACTTCTTGTATTTTAAATAGTCATGGGAATATATATATGGATCAAGTCTAGCCCAATACACCAAGATCCCCACTCTAATCCTTCCAAGTGCAACAGGTAATTGTTTTATTTACTTTAGAATAAGAGAAGCTGAGAAGGCATATACATTGGTGGTATGATCAAAGGCAGGAAAAATTCACAACTTGAGAAATACACTAGTGAGAAAGTGACAAATCTAATTACCCTGTAAAAGTCACATTCTATGATATTCTCATGCATTCTTTAATATAATTTACAAGTATGCTCAAAACTACCCATGAAATTACCATTACGTGGAGTTGTCTGACCTATAGAGAGCTTAAGGAGTTAGCTCAGCTCACACCATGGATGTGTGATAGAGTCAAGATTTGAACCCAGCAGGCCTCTTTCTAAACCCTAGAATTTTCATCACTATGCCAGAATGTTTGTTACAATTTTTTGGACTCAGACATACTCAGCTGTTTGTCTGGATAACATCATAAAAAGGTATTCAGAGGTAACACCTTGACCCTACCCTTCCAGCAGTTGGCAAAGAGGTAGCACTGTGGGGTCCCCTCCTATCTCTTCTTGTGAGTTTCTAGAGGATAAACTAAGAGCTAATGTCCATTACATTCTTACATTGTCCACCTTACTCATGCTACCTTTTCTGAGCTTAACAGCAGATTTATTATCCCCAGTTAAAGATGAGAAAATAAACTTACAGCATTGGAGACATCTGACAAGAGCTGCAAAACAAAGCAGGTATCAGAAAGGCATGAGACCAAGGGCTTAGGCAAATTCACTCAGCTGCTGTACTACATGATATTATGCATATAATAAAACAAAGCTAAGAATCATGGACTGTTTGTCTGTACTTCTTTCTTATTTTAAAGTAATCCTCCTTGAGTTGCATAAGGAAATACCCTGGAGATAGAACCAAATTAGCCAGCACATTTGTCCTCAAAAGGAAAGGGAATTTACAGGAATAATCTCATTCATTTTCAGAGATGCAAGGAAATCTCAAAAGGCACAAGTTATTTCAGTTTCATATTTGGGGCCAACATTCCTTTGCAGTCAGTTGGAGATATATAATGCCTCATTGTTTTGATGTAAATATTTTAAAAATTGTATGAGACATTGTTTAATATTTATGTGACAACCTTTCATGAATTTTCAATATTTTCATTGAGGTTATTTTTCCTAAATATTAAGAACTTTAGATCTGTCTCATGCTTACCATATATAAAAGGTTATGTTTTTACTTTATGTGTGATAATATTTCCCATAAGATTTTATTGAAACTAATCAGATATAATATCCCTTTGTTTTATGGCTCTGGCTTTACTGTCTTGCTTAGAAAGGTTTGTTTTTCCTTACTACATTTTTGGGTCATGCTATCTAAAATGAAGATATATCTTTCTAATTTCTTCAAATACTCAGGCTTTGTCTAAAAATCACTCAGGAATTTTTTTTTTCCATAGCAGCACTGTACAAGTTTTCTTAAGTACTTTTCAAAACAATTTAAGGGGGAGAAAATACTGCTCAAGCAGTTGAACTCTCACTTCCCACATGGTAGGTGCCAGGTTTGGATCTAGTGTCTCCTGGAAAAAAAAACAACAACTAACAAACAAAAGAAATGGAAAAAAAACATTGTGGCTCATTGGTTGAACACTGGCTTCCCAAATACCATGTCCAGGGTTTTAATCCCTGGCCTTGGGTACCTAAAAGAAAAGTAAAAAAAAAAAAAAAAAGATCTAAATATTCATTTGATCTGGATTGTATACATTCTTCCATTGTACTTAGAGAGCAGTGGCCTAATTACATATCAAAGACAATTGCTTTATTCACGTACTTTTATTAAGAATCAACAATTGAATTTTGCTATTACTTCAATAGAATACTTTTAGTTTTCTAAGTATGCAATATTAATCATGTAAGAAAAAAGCAATATTGCCCCTTCCTTTCAAATTTCAAACATTATATTTATTTCATATTTCTAATTTTACTAATACACAGAATAACACTGGATAACAACTATAATATTTTTATATCTTTTTATTGGAAATATGTTTCATTTTCACCTTTTACTTTATGCACATTTTGATTAAAGGTAAATATATTGCAAAATTATTAATTTAATTGGTGAAATATATTAATTGAAAATTATGAAAATCAATTATGAAAATCAATTTCATCCTTGGAATGAAGCAGTTTTTCATAGTTTGTCTGTTTTGGGATAACAGTTAATATTGCTTTTGCATTGTATGCCTCCCTGACATCCAGAAATATAATGTATAGTATCATACATGTATGTGTATGTTTCCATGTGTATATGTGTATTTACTACCAAATAAAAACAGGAGGAAATAACTGTAGGTCCCATACTCACACAATCCCTTTAAATAAATCAAGCATATTTTCAAAGAAAAAAAATAAAGTTCCAAATGAAAAGCAAAATCTTTCTATTACCCTGCAGTCTCTCTCCTCCAAAGTACAGATAAAGGCTTCATGGATGAACAATGAAAACATTATGCTCAGTTATATGTGCCAGATAAAATGCTCAATGATAAAGTGCCACTTATTGTATTCCACTTATACTCTATGTTCAGAACAGGAAATTTCATAAAGACCGAATGTGTATTAGTGTTTGCCAGGGCCTGGGAGGATGAGGTTTAGGGAGTGACTGTTGATGGGCATGGAGTTTCTTTGGGGTGTGGTGAAAATATTCTGAAATTAGATAGTGCTCATGGTTGCACAAATCTCTAAATATCCTAAAATCCCTGAATTGCAAACTTTCAAAGGCTTAATTTTATGGTGTGTAAATTTTATCTCAATAAAGATTTAAAACAAAAACAAAGTTACCACCATCTACCAGGTCTTGCCCAGAATTCCAGACTGTTTTTATGCTCAGTAACTATATAAAACCAGTTTGTGTTGTTTTCAAGAGTAAATCTTGCTCTATTTTTAAATGTTTATTTATCCTATCTCCTACTAATTAACATTTAAGCTTATTCCTATTGTTACCACTATATTTATTATAAACATTACTGTAAGGAATATGCATATACATATAATGTGGCACACAATCTGAGTTTAATTATAAACTGCATTGGTGGGTGGGTTAAGAAACATAAACAATTTGATGTATATTGAAATACTGCCTCATCTAAATATGTTTTTCATTTACATTTATCAATATGACAGAAAGGTATGTAATTAACTCTGTTATCTTATTCTATATTAATTTTCTCATATACTCCAAATGTTTTTGTTTTTTTCTTGTGTGCTTCCAAGGTGATAGTTTGGAATATTTTTTCTCATAATTTTTTATAAATATTTTGTTCTTGATTAATAACTGCTAATGAATAGCAATGAGTCTTATAAAAATAGAAAATAAAGCACATCTAAACATCCATTCATCTCATCTCTTTATCATCAGTGTTTTTTATTTAGTTATTTCTAAATCCATATTACTTTCCCTCTAATTATTCTAGTAAGGGTTATAATATTCAATATATTTTCTAAAATATTGGAGGTATTTGATAGAAAAATAACACACAATTCTTATTTACCTCAATGTTTTTAAAAAATTGAGCGCTGCTGTAAGTAATTTACCAACTCTCCAGAACTTTTGTATCCTTCAAATTATTTCATTTTATAAATATAGGTTTGTTCACCAAAATATCTCTCTTGTTTCAATAATCTTTATTTCATGTTTATAGAAACATAATCTTCATTTTACACCTGCAGGTTCAGGTTTTGATATTAAGAGATATGTTTTTCCATTATTACTATGGATGTTTTATTTCTTCTATTAGTTCTGCTCTCTTCTCCAAAATATTTTTAGATACCATTGTCTGTCTTCCAGTCCAGTTAATTCCTCCCTTATTACCTGCATAACAAATCAGCATTGACTACAAGGTTTTCGGTAGACCTACTGACCTTTGGCCAAAGCTGTGGAATCTATTATCTAAATAAATGGTTGTGAGTCATCACAAGTCATGATTTGTTTCAATACGTTTAATTCTATCTGCTTAGTTCTGTAGTTACAATAGGACTTCTGATTTCACCTGATTCAGTAGAGTCTGGATTGGAGAGAGGGATTTGATGGTGCAGCCTGGCCACATAGTTAGAATGTGCCTACAGGACCAGCTCACTATGTTTTGCCAACACGCCAGCAGATTTTGGGCTTATTGATACCTCCCAATTTGTATATGTTGTTGGTAGCTTGAGACCTGGAGTGAGTGTGTGTCCTTTGTAATGTAGGGTGGAAGGACAAAAATGTCTATGCCTGATGTTGTAGGACTCTTGCAATGCATGTTGTTCTCTGGCTATTGCTTTGTTGTCTCATTTGCCTGTTGTGAAGCTTGTCCCTAAGTTTAAAACTGCTTGAGTCCTGTGAGTCCTTTCAGCAATCAAACTCTTAAGGTGAATAATGTATATAAACACATGATTTTAATAGTCCTTATTTCTCCTCAAATCTAACTTCAATATCCATGCCTGTATTTTCTTCAGCATAGATTTTCAATCTCAAACATCTTATACTCCTTTAATGTATTCATAGTTTTATCTTACAATTGTTTCAAGATCATTGACAGTATTTCTCATCTATGCATCTCATCATTGTTCAATATAATCAATCCATTCCACACTGCATTAACTACACTTGCTCTTTATGTCTGATTTACTCAAGGCAAAAAAACCCAAAGCTCTGCCTATTCTGGGCCCATCCTCCCTGCTGAAATAATAAGACATGGATCTTGCTGACCTGTTTAGTTTAAATTTATGATCTAAGAGTGCATGTGGGCCATCAATAATGCCCCTTGATCTATTAAACTTGTTTCCTTTCCCCCTCAAATTCCAGCAGCCATTCCATTTCACTTGGCTTATAAATTCTAATGCTATTTTACTTTCAAAGTAAGAGCATACATAAGACAATGTTAAGAATTTTACACTATGAAATATACAAAATGTATATATACCCACAGACTATGAAATCTACAAAACAAATATATCTGTACCCATGAACTCTGTCTTCCCTCCTGATGTCTTGCTAAAATAGGTGAACTTCCCTTGTTTCTACTTAGAGCCAACCCATTCCCAAGATCATAAACTCAAAGACTTTGCTCCTTGAATTATTCTAACTCATCTATGGCCCATAAATATTACATGATCATTATCACTAACCTAAACGTATCTTAAAAATAAAGCACTATATTTCTCCAAATGCTTCTATATTAATCTTCACTAATTTGTAGAAAACTACTCAAATGGATTGTCTATTTAATGAAACAATGCTCTCTCCTGCCACGTCTTGCAAACCCATTTATTGTAACATATTGTACACTTAATGTATACTGGAAGAAATATGGACCTTTACTAAAAACAAAAATAAATGGGATTGTGAATTTTGTCCGTTCTGGGGATTCCTTGCAGGACTGGGATAAAGATTGACATTCATTTCACCCATCTCAAAACAGAGCAGCTTTACAGGTGGCATTTCATAAAAGTATTTCAGGACAAACTCTACTTGCAGTAAGCAACACACAATGGTCAAGCAGCAGGGAGACTTAGAAGCCTGGACAGAATGAGGCTGAGGAGTAAGATTTTTACTGGAGTAAGGGCCTTATGGAGCTAACATAAACCCTGGGGTATCCAGGGATCTTGTGCATGCCCAGTGTTGGAAACATGACCCTAAGATTACACTTCTGGCTGATGTTTAGGACCCACACAAGAAGGAAGTGAAGGTCAAACCTAAGTAGTGGGCAGCCAGGCTTTATATGGAGTGCTTCAGCTCAAAGGCAATTTGCAAAAAATGGAAGAGGTTTTTAGTATTATTTTCAACTCCTGGCATTGAAGGAAATATGTCATTCACTGACTACAGAGATAAGGAAAGAGAAACTTCAGAGATAGCACGTGGTAATGAATACAGTTTTTTCAAAAATAGTTGAAAATGTCACAAAACAGACAACTGCAACCATGTGCATATACATACAAATATACTTATGACAAAATAAGAAAGAAATACTTGTAATGATGTATGCATCATTTCTGCAGCTAAACACAAGGTCATATTGGTATTTATAAATAACTTTTTTTTTTTTACTGCTTATTCCATATTCCCTTTGGTCTCAAAATAAACATCAGATGGATATGGTTTTGAATGGTGGGATAATTTGAATACTCATTTTTTTGGTAATTTGTTTATACTTTCTTTATTTTGCTTTTTAATTAGAGAAGTTGTAGATTTACAGAAATATGAATAACAGTTACCATATACCACACTGTTATTGACACCTTGCATTAGTTTGGTACATCTTTTACACTTCATGAAAGGTCATCTACTATAGAAGTGTTCACTATTTGTGTGGTGCAAACCTATGCTTGCTTTTTTAAAAAATGTTAATTCTAGTAACATATATAAAATGTAAAATTTCCCCCTTTTAATGTTACTGACATACAATTATGTGCTGTTAATTATGTTCATGTTGTACTACCATCATCACCATTCATTACCAAAATTTATGATCAAACCAATTAAAAATTCTGTGCAATTTAAGCCTTAACTTATTCCCTGTGCTAATCCCATCCCCTGGTGACCCATATTCTAGATTCTGATTCTATGACTTTACGTATTCTAATTATTTAATTAGAGTGAAATTATACAATACCTGTCCTTGTGTGTCTGGTTTATTTCACTCAACATGATGTCTTTAAGGCTCATCCAGTAATTGCATGTAACAGAATTTCACTTTTTACACCCGAAACTATTCCATTGTATGTATATACTTCGTTATTTTTCTTTTTTTGACCTTTTTGTTTTTCTCTAAGATATCTAAAAAGCACAGATTTAAAAAAATACAAAACTTTTAAAATGCAGAGCACCTTTTGGGACACCACATGCAAACTTGAATTTTTTTTCCCTCAATAAACTCCTATTAGGTTCAGGAAACTAGAGATCGGCTCCAGAAAATATGTATAATAAATTCCCCGACGCCACAAGCTACGTGTGTGGAAAAGTCTCACCCTAGACTTTATGGAAATGTGCTTTTACATTTGAAAAATGTTTATAGCAGTGCACTTGTCAAAGGGAGTCTGTGCACGGATCTGAGTGGGAGGGCAGTAGGGTCAAAAGTCCCAGAACTACGGCGCCTCCCCTCCGGGGGTTTTCGCGAAGGGATCACGCCTCTCCAGGACAGGGGGTGGTAGTTCTGCGCAGGGCCGACTGGCGTGGCGCCCAGGGCTGCCGGCGCTCCCGCGAGTTGCTGCCCTGGAACGCCCCGCGGGCGCGGTCCAGCTGGTCCCCATGCACTTCCCGCAGGTTCTCGGGACTGTAGTCCTGCAGTTCCTGGTCGCTGTAAGTGCGCTCCGTGGTTCCTAGAAGGCGGGCAGGGGCGCCAAGGCCGCTCCAGTCCACGGTAGGCGACGCTCAGACGGTGCCACGTGAAGCCCAAGGCGCGCTCAGGCGCTGGCGGCCTGCGGGGCCCTAGGCTGAGATCAGCGCCCGGGTCCACCCTGGACCCTCCCCTCCCCTCCCTTGGGGACTCGCTGCCCGCCGGCAGGGGGCGGTCATGCTCCCCGCGCTACTCCCTTGACCTTGGGGAAGCTCTGGAGCACCATGGCTCCCGCGGGGTTCTTGGCCGGCGAGCGCTCTTCTTGACCGGGGCCAGGCGGCAGGAGGCTCAGTCTGGTAGCCGGGGCGCCGGATTACTGAGGGGGTAGCCCAGGTGGGCGGGCTCGGGGCTGACGCCGGCAAAGCCTGGCTCAGAAGGGCGACCTCTAGAGGACGTCGCCGGGGCGGACTAGACACGACCCACCCCAGGGCCCAGGCTCCTGTGTGTATTGGGGGAGGGGGTCCCTTCAGCCCCCTGGGGTCCTGCGTAGTTCCTGGAGAACTAAGGTCTACACTAAGGGCAGCAGTCACCCCTTACCCTTCCCTAAAATCAACCAGAAACCAAATTTGGAGCTGTGCCACCAAGGCCTGCGCTTAGTAAGGCCGTGGGGACCAAGCATGAGCCTCAGTCAAGAAAACCCTGTTCCTGCAGGGACATCGCGGGGGTCTCCATCCAGACCCCACTCCTCTCGTGGAGCCAAGTGGGCGGCGTTTTACAGGCAGCACTGTGGCTTCTCGGTGGCGACCCATCGACTGCTGTGAGTGACCAGCCTCGTGGGCTCACTGCTAGACCAGGAGGCCTGTGGCAGAAGAGGAGGCCACATAGGCAGGGCCCTTCTGGGTTTAGAGGGGCCTGGGCAATCAGGAAAGCTGGCCACAGAGACTGGGTTGGGCAAGGGGGGGGGGGGCTCCTCTAGAATACTTTGTTTGCAAGAGTTTGAGAAGGATTGGTGTTAATTCTTTAAATATTTGGTAGAATTCAGCAGTGAAGCTATCTGGTCCTAGACTTTCTCTGGTGGAAGGTTTTTGGCTATTGATTCTCTTATTGTACTTGTTATAAGCTGGCTGTGGTTTTCTCTTTCTTCTCCAGTCAGTTTAGGTCATTTATGTATTTCTAGAAAATTTTCCATTTCATTTGGATAATCTAATTTGTGTACAATTGTTCATAGTATTTGCTTATAATCCTTTTTATTTCTGTAAGATCAGTAGTGGCATCACCATTTTCATTTCTGATTTTAGTTGTGTTTTTCTTTTTTCCTTTGTGACTCTAGGTAGTCTTGTTACTTTTATTGATTCTTTTGGGAATAACCAACTTTTTGTATTGTTTATTCTCAATTGTTTTTTTTTAATTAATTTTTTATTCATTTAAAAAAATATTACATTAAAAAAATATGAGGTCCCCATTCACCCCCATTACCCCCACCCCACCACTCCCCCCACAGTAACACTCTCCCCCATCATCATGACACATCCATTGCATCTGGTGAGTACATCTCTGAACACCGCTGCACCTCATGGTCAATGGTCCACGTCATAGCCCATACTCTCCCACGTTCCATCCAGTGGGCCATGGGAGGATCTACCATGTCCGGTAATTGTCCCTGCCTCACTACCCAGGATAACACCAAGTCCCGAAAATGCCTACACATCTCATCTCCTCCTCCCATTCCCTGCACCCAGCAGCCACCATGGCCACTTTTTCCACACCAATGCCACATTTTCTCGATTACTAACCACAATAGTTCATGAATAGAATATTATTAAATCCACTCTAATCCTTATTGTATTCCTCCTTCCTGTGGACCTTGGCTTGGTTGTGTCCATTACACATCTATGTCAAGAGGGGTCTTAGATTCCACAAGGATACTGGATGCAATCGTCCTGCTTTCAGTTGTAGGCACTCTAGGCTCCATGGTGTGGTGGTTGACATTCTTCAACTCCATGTTAGCTGAGTGGGGTAAGTCCAATAAACCAGAGTGTAGGAACTGAAGTCTGTTGAGGCTCAGGGCCTGGCTATCATATTGTCAGTCCAGAGATTCAAATCCCCTAGATATATCTTTTTTTTTTTTTTAATTTTTTTACTGACTTTGTAATAATATTACATTAAAAAAATATATATATGAGGTCTCATTGAACCCTAGCACCCCCACCCAGCAACACTCCTTCCCATCATCATGACACATCCATTGCATTTGGCAAGTACATCTTTGGGCACCTCTGCACCTCATGGTCAGTGGTCCACATCATGGCCCATACTCTCCCCCATTCCATCCAGTGGGCCCTGTGAGGATTTACAATGTCCAGTGATTGCCCCTGAAGCACCATCCAGGGCAGCTCCATGTCCCAAAGACGCCTCCACCTCTCATCTCTTCCTGCCTTTCCCCATACCCATCAGCCATCATGTCCACTTTTCTCAATCCAATGCCACCTTTTCTATGTGGACATTGGATTGGTTGTGTCCATTGCACCTCTATGTCAAGAGGAGGCTCAGATTCCACATGGATGCTGGATACAATCCTCCCACTTTCAGTTGTAATCACTCTAGGCTCCATGGTGTGGTGGTTGTCCTTCTTCAACTCCATCTTAGCTGAGTGTGGTGAGCCCAATAAGTCAGATTGTAGGTGCTGGAGTCTGTTGAGGCTCAGGACCTGGCTATCACATTGTCAGTCCAGAGATTCAAATCCCCTAAATATATCTTAAACCCCGACACTAACTGCACCTCCAGCACATTAGCATGAAAGTCTTATGAAGAGAGATCCCACCCCTAGATATATCTTAAACCCCAGCACCAACTACAATTCCAGTAAAGTAGCATGAAAGGCTTGTGAAAAGAGATCCCATCTGAGTCCAGCTCCGTCACACAGAAACACCAACTCCAGAGAAGGGCCAACTGACATGGCAGTGAACTCCATCTGCCATGACCGTAAAACCTGTGGGTCTCTCAATTGTTTTTCTACCCTATTTCATTTATCTCTTCTCTAATCTTCCTTCCTTCTGATAACTTTGGGTATACTTTGCTCTTATTTTTCTAGTTCATGATGTTGCGTGATGGTCTTAATTTGAAATCTCTGTCCCTTTTTTAATATAGGCATTCACAGCTATAAATTTCCACTTGAGAATCACCTTTGCTGCATCTCCTAAGTAATGGTATGTTGTTTCTTGGTTTTTGTTCATCTCTAAGTAATTTCTGATTTCCCTTGTGAAGAAGAAGTTCCTACATGTTATTTATCCATTTGTGCATTGTTGGACACTTGCATTGTTTTTGGCATTTGTGAATAATGCTGCTATGAACATCAGTGAGCAAATATCTGTTCAAGACCTTGTTTTCAAAACTTTTGTGTTTATAACTAGAAGTGAGTTTGCTGGGTAAAAAGGTAATTTTTGTTTCTAAAAGTTTTGTAAAGGAGTAGATCATCTTTATTTTCTGTAAAGTTCAGGACAACACTGTCTAAAGCTAATGTTGCTGATAGGATTAATTTGACAAGAACTTGCTAATATTTGTGAGATTTCCTTAGCAACTAAATAGTATATAATTTTATTCATTATTTCTTTTTGTCACTTAGAGGTTTTAGATTCAGTAAATGAAATTTTATGACTTGAGTACTTTGCTCAGCTTTGTATGGCAGAAATATATGCAAAGTCCCTAGCAAGAAATTTAGAGTTGATTTATATTCATAGCCCTTGTAATTTAGGCATGACAATACTTTTTTTTTTCATTTTTTATCTCTTTAGATTTTCGAGCAACAGAACTTATTTATCCAGAAAATTTTCACACATTTAAATCAGTTAGATCAATTTGAGAAATAATCCATATCGTTTTAATACTTTTCCTTTTGTGTTATGATATATATGTAGGCTTTGCTAATAGAAATAAACTTCTACTTAATTCCTACATTAAAGAAAAGTAACTAGCTCTTGATGGGATATCACATTCAACCCTGGAATATTTTTAAATACTTATCCTAAAGTGATTTATAGATTCAATGCAATCTCAATAAAAATTCAAACAACTTTCTTTGCTGAAAGGGAAAAGCCAGTCATCAAACTTGTATGGAAAGGTAAGTTTCCTCAATAAGCAAAAACATCTTGAAAAAGAAAAATAAAGTTGTTTGACTCACACTTACCAATCTTAAAAATTATTACATAGCTATAGTAGTAAAAACAGCATGGTACTGGCATAAAGAGATACATAATGACCACTGAAATTGAACTGAGAGTTCAGTTGTCAACCCTCTGACATCTCATGGTTTACTCACTGGGGATATAGTAGCTTCTCCAAAAAATGGTTTTGGGAAAGCCTGATGTCCATGTACAAATGAATGAAGGTAGTTCCCTACTTCTTACCATATACAGCAACCAAATCAAAATGCAACAAAGACCTACATGTAAGAAACAGAACTATATAGCTCTTAGAAAAAAAACACAGGGAAGCAATTTTAGGATCTTTCCTTAGGCAATAATTTATTCACCTTTATACTCAATTCACAAGCAAAAATTAAAAAAAAAAAAAAGATAAATGAGACCTCCTCAAGCTTATAAACTTTTGTGCCTCAAAGGATTTTACCCTGAAAGAAAAGACAGCCTACACAATGGGAGAAAATATTTGGAAACCACATATTGGGTAAGGATTTAATATCCAGAATATATAAAGGAATTCCACAATTCAACAGTAAAAAGACACATGAGCCCATGAAAAAATGGGTTAAGGACTTGAATAGATATTTTTTCAAGGAAGATATACAAATGTTCACATAACACATTAAAAGATGCTCAGCCACGTTAGCTATTAGGGAAATACAAATCAAAACAATGTTTAGCCTTCTAATCCTTGAACACAAATGTCCTTCATTTACTTAGGTCACTCTTGATTTTTGTAGTAATGTTTTGTAACTTTCATGGACAAGTTCTTTACATTCTTGGTTCAATTTTTTCCTAGATACTAAATTCATTTAGTTGTTACTGTGAATGGAGTTTTTGTTTGCTTGTTTTGTTTTTTTGGTTTCTTCTTCTGATTATTAATTGATAGTATATAGGAACACTACTGAATTTTGAGTGTTGATCCTATACCCTGCCACTTGGCTGAGTTCATTTATTAGATCCAATAGCTTTTTTGTGGATTTTTTTTGGAATCCCTCAACACTGGATTATGTCTTCTGTAAATAGGTAAAATCTTATTTTTTTCCTTTCCAATTTGTATGCCTTTTATTTTTCTTGCCTAATTTCTCTGGCTAAAATTCCAGGACAGTGTTGAACACCAGTGGTGGCAGTGTGCATCATTGTCTTGTTCCTGATTTTAGAATGCTTTTATTTTTCACCATAGAGTATGTTGTTAGCTTTGGGTTTTTCATAGATGTCTTTTAAC